>NC_089506.1:165685635-166310635 GCF_036850995.1 Saccopteryx leptura
GGGAAGGGAAGGGAAGGGAAGGGAAGAGAAGGGAAGGGATAAGTACAAGAAAGGTAGATACTAGAAAAATCCTATAATCCTATAATCCTATCAGGATGAAATGACAAGTACAATGAGAAATTTTTATTGTTAAGTAAGACTCAGTATTTCAGTGTCTATTGTCCAGGTACTGTACTAGATGATTTTTATTTATACTTATTTACACTGTAGTATCAAAATCTTAAAAGATGTTTACATATATTAACCTGAGAAGATTACTTCTGGGGACTTCTAAGCAATAGGCTAAGCAGAAAAGCAGACAGATTTGTGGATCAGCATGTTCCTTGTACCACTACTTATAGTAATAAAAATTTAGAAACCTCCCAAATATAATAAAGTAGAATAAAGGTAAAATGATGGTGTATATTTTTAATAGAGTACTAAGTGGCCATGAAAAATCATATTTTCTTAAAACATTTATAAAGTAAGAAAATACCATGTAATAGAAAAGTGGTGGTTTTCACTCTTTTTACACTTGTGGACTGGTGAAAACAGGAGAATTATTTCAGGGACCACTAAGGCTGAAATCACCCTGAGAATAAGCAATTTGACCAAGGTCACTGGGTCTCTAATTCTCAGACAACATCAGGGTGGTGGACTCTTTCACAGATCAGCAGGAAGTTTCTGGCAACCGGTACACAGACTGGCAGCTGAAAGCACTGGGATATATAGCATTTTGAGGAATATAAACATCATTCTATAAAGAATATATGCAAAGAAAAAACAAACTGAGGAAATAAAATGTTAACTACTTCTTTGTAGTAAACCTTTATAACAATGATTTTAATTTTCTTTATGCTTTTCTTATTTTCCTAAGTTCTACATGAGTATTTTTTATACTCTTATAGTCGCATAAAACAAATGCTAAAAAGGGGGAGAAAATGTGGGAGACAGATTTTAAACTTTATTTAACAAAAATAATTGTATACCAAGTCTTTAGAATTTAAGATATAAAATGTAAACTTTCTTATAAATTGAAAAATAGAATATAAATTATTTTAACATATAAATCATCAAATATAAATTGGTACCATATTTCTACCAGGCCTCTATTCTCTCAAGATAACTTCTATAAACTAGGTAATAAAAAGAAAATGTATGATAACACAATATACAATATATTTAAGTATATTTAGGTTGGCCAAAAACAACAGTTTTTCATCATCTGCTTCTATTTCTACCTACATATTGAAAACAATGTTAAATTAAAAATATTAAGAATACTATATAGAATCAATTCACTAGTTTAGAATCAAAATACAAATCAAATTTTTAAAAAACCAAGTCAGTGTTTCAACGTGTATCTGTATTACCAAACAAGACACATAGTTAGAACTCAGCATTATAAGGTATGTGTTATGTACACAAATATTCAGTTTAGTGGAGGTATGCATTCCAGGATTTCTCATAGCCGACTGCTTCAACATCGTGGAAATACACTTTTACTACATAGCTTATCACCTATATTTTATCTTAAAACATTAATCAAATGTATCCCACACCTTACTTGCATGAGACTACAAAATAAGGTTACATTTGCATTTAATGACCTAATTAGGGAGCTAGAATTTCCCCACTAACCTAATAGAAATTAGCATCTCTAAACACTCTCCATAGTCTTTTCTGAGATGTCAGCAGTAGTGTCTCACTCCTGCCCAAATGGCCATCTTTTAGGTGCTGTCCCTACAAGGTGCTGACTTGTTCTACCCTCCTGCTCTGGTTCCTGTTGTTTCCATGTCTGCTGCAGCAGTGCCACTGGGCGAATCTTATTCCTCCTTCTGCCTCTCTTGATGACACCAATGTCACAGGGCAATCTCCTGCAGTTCCTACAGCTTCCACCGCCTGGAATGTCTGTCAGAACACTACAGAGGTGGAACCAATGGCCTTTTCCCAACTTGGCATGAAACCTCCCTCATCACCTGAACTGCCAAAGACTTTCCACAGGGTCCACCATCTGACAGTATCTGTCTTTTACATACACAATTTCTTCCATTTCTGGACCTCTCCTTCTAACCACAGGAGTTAAAACCAAGTACAAGGGGTGAATGAAGAAGAGATGCCATACAACTTGCACCTTTCCTTACTCCCCCTACCACAAATATCTCCCTCTTCCTTGTGTTTTCAGAGTATATATACATCAAACACTAGCAAACACCATGTATATAAGCAGATATATAAAAAGAAAAGGGTAGGTAGGTATCTCTACAACATCAGATGGTTAGGACTTGGATCTGGAGTAAAAATGACTGAAATTGAATCACTCATTTCACCAAATGTCAAATTCATACTTAACTTCTAAAAATCCTAATATTCTCATGTTAAAAAGAGCTACTATAGTACTTACTCCCATTGAGTTGTTGTGAGGATTAAAGAAGATAACAATACATTTATATATAATACATATAAGTTCAATACAGTTTTTTTCAAATAAATCAATTACTTTAGCAAAATATAAAAAATATTATTTGTTAGCCTGGCCTGTGGTGGTACAGTGGATAAAGCATCAACCTGAAATACTGAGGTCTCTGGTTTAAAACCCTGGGCTTGCCCAGTCAAGGCACATACAACAAGCAACCAATGTACAACTAAAGTGAAGCAACTATGAGTTGATACTTCTCGCTCCACCCTATTCTCTCTCTCCTTGCTCGGTAAAATCAATAAAAAATATTATGTTAATCTGGGATAAAAACTAAGTTTTCAGAATTTCATGTAAAAACAAAAACCACTAAACATCAAAAGAAACATATCTTTGTTAAAAAGGTTTCTGGGCCCTGGCCGGTTGGCTCAGCGGTAGAGCGTCGGCCTAGCGTGCGGAGGACCCGGGTTCGATTCCCGGCCAGGGCACACAGGAGAAGCGCCCATTTGCTTCTCCACCCCTCCGCCGCGCTTTCCTCTCTGTCTCTCTCTTCCCCTCCCGCAGCCAAGGCTCCATTGGAGCAAAGATGGCCCGGGCGCTGGGGATGGCTCCTTGGCCTCTGCCTCAGGCGCTAGAGTGGCTCTGGTCGCAATATGGCGACGCCCAGGATGGGCAGAGCATCGCCCCCTGGTGGGCAGAGCATCGCCCCTGGTGGGCGTGCCGGGTGGATCCTGGTCGGGCGCATGCGGGAGTCTGTCTGACTGTCTCTCCCCGTTTCCAGCTTCAGAAATGAAAAAAAAAAAAAAAAAAAAAAGGTTTCTGGTTTAGTTAGTTGAGGAGTCTTAGTCTCTTGAAATCTTGGACAATTAATACTTACCTAATATTGTAGACTCCATTATATTCAGAGAAGGCCATGACAAAAAAAAGTCTTGAAAGCAGCAAAATGTCTACAGTTGTAATTTTAAAAACAATTCAGTATTATAGCATATTTTTCATGATAGAAATGGGCCTATATTTTTCAAGTGCTAAAAGAAAAGAACTGTCAAACCAGAATTCTATATCCAGCAAAAATATCCTTCAGAAGTAAATAGGAAACCTAGACATTCACAGATGAATAAATTAAATCTGTTGCCAGTAGACCTACCCTAAAACAATAAAAAGAGGAAGTTCTTAAAATGGAAAGGACAGGATAGAAAAAAGGATTTTTAGAATATTGAAAAATAAGGAGGAAGAGAAAAAGTAAAAATATGGATTAATATAATACACTTTCCTTTTTCTTTTGAATTTTCTAATTTATATATCATTGAAACATTCAAGCAGGAACAGGCTGAAAAATATTCAAAGCACATTTCAGCCTATTATACTGCTCCCTTTCCCCTCCTTTTCCTTTCTAAGCCAGCAAATGGACACACTGATCTTGATCCAAGGGCCTAGAGACCTGTCTAACCCCTTCTTGACATTATATTGCAATGGTAGTGTGAGACAAAGCAGGGTATGAGACAAGCCAGGAATGCACCTGAATGATAAAAAACCTTTGAACATGATTTCTAACCATGGCAGGAACAAATATTTAAAAGTGAAAGCTGATTCCTACTTATGATCTGGCCAATAAACAAACAATCAAATACACTGCTTTATTCTGTATCAACATGTTAATTTCTAGGAACATATCTAATCAGTCATATAAACAGCACCATGCATATTTTATTACAAATTAGAAGAATTCTACATTTAACTTATTCAAATAGTGAAGCTGGTTGGTCTGTTACCTTAATAAGGGCATACACTTGCAAAAAGAGTGCAACTTACACAGAAACAGAAAGAAAAGGGAGCATTGCAGCCTGCATTCAGAAATGCTCTCTACTCTGGCCTCAGTTCAAAATCCACCACTCCAAGCAAGATGCCCTGAAGAACAGTGCAGAGCTGAGAACAACACATATGTGACCAAAAATATTTGTAACATGCTATTAGAGATCACCTGCCCACAATTAGACATTTTCCTATACTAACAAAATATAAGTGCTGCGAAAATCAAACTGGAGGTCAGCACAGTAGAGCAAGAAAACAAAGTCCTCTTTCCTTTAACCAAAATTAAAAGCCAGTGAATAAAGAGATTGTATAGTTAGAAAAAGCTGAAAACCCTCCTTTACATCTAGGAAACACATTTGTTGCATTCAAGAAAAAAAGTGACTTTATTATTTTTTTAAGAACTGTTACATATCCAAAAAGCCATATAAATCTCTTCAAATGTTCTTAAAGGGTTTAAAAGTCAGGAAATTTGATGTTTCAGCACCATTAATGCTAACCTTGGCACTGTGACTGCTACCAATCAATTTTTTCCTTTTAGAAAGAACAAATAATTTTGATGAATGCTATTGCAAATTACACACTAAAAACATAATTTTTTATATGAATGGGGCCAATGTCTTTTGGCATGCTTGTCACCATCAAAATATAATTGCTAATCTTCAAATACAGTTATTAACAACTGCAGGAAATCATTTGGAAGACCAATTCTCCTTTTTAAGGTCAATGATTACCACAGTTAATGACCAATTGGCATTAGCTATTACTGTCCTGAACTTTACATCATGTTTTAAACTAACAAGACAATAAATAACTATTAATAATGACCTACTTTGAAGGGTGTTTTTCAGTGATCATCTATGCTCACTGAAAACATAATTGTTTTTGTGTTTTATGCAATCACTCTGTCACTTGCTGAGTTTTACTTGTTTCCTTGTTGAAGCTGGTGTTATTCTATCATGAAAGTAAGAATAAGTGAAGGATGGGGAAACAAAATCTGAGACAAACCCCACTGGCATTAAAAATATACTAAATATGTAGGAGTGATGTCAGAGAAATGGTGCCATGAGGAACGATACCGATAAATCTCCACAAAATTTCAACAAGTTCTTCAACCAGAGACAGAAAAATCTATTCTTGGAGTGTCTAGAAGTCCCACACTGAACACAAAGGTATGATCGAGTGAAAAATTGACTAAATATATAAACAACCCTGAAGGAAATAAGACGGAGAAAGGAACACTCCACTTTCCTCACTAACCTAAGCAAAGGCTGCTTTCACTTGGAACTGAGAGAATAGGAACTAAGGCAGGCAAAGGGGATGAATAGAGCCAGGCTGTGGCACAGATGTCCAAGCCGAGGAAAGACTGAGCCTGTGGCGACCCAGCCAACGCAAGCTAATGCCTGCGCCAAACCCAAAGACGGGCAAGTGGCGGCAGCCATTAGCCCTGATATCCTGGTCAGCGAGCGTGAAAGTGTGCGAGACTTTCCTCCTAGCGCCCCAGGAGTGGACGCCTGTGTTCCCAGACAGAGGTGCAGAGTCAGAGGCCTTTGCGTGGGCTGTGGCCAGAGTCTCAGTGTGGCCTCTGCACCCTGAAGACGGCATGTGGAAGTGCACAAAAGCGAACTTCCCTACACCCAAACTTCTCCAGGCAGGCGCGGCGCCTCACCCAGCCATACAAGCTAACAGACCCGGGAAGGATTAGCTTAACCTACATTCTGCTCACCTCCCAACTGACCTATGCGACTCTAACTGACAAGATCTCTCTCAGCTCAGCGATCTAAGAGAAGAGGGGGGATATTTTTTAGTGCCTTTTGCTATGCACATAGGGGTGGGGGCAACTTCTGATTGGCAGAGCTTTCATACTCAGGGATATATGTTAAAAAGAGGGATTTGGCAGCTTGTAAGACTTCCTGTTTTGCAAACAGCAACTAGGGCATCTTCTACCTAGCCAAAACAGGTTACAAAGTGCAAAAAGCTTGGGGAAAGTGGTCCACAGAGTGCTGAGGCATTCAGAACATGCCTAGAGGAGCATGGAAAGGCACCTTGAAAGAAACTGGCTCACAGCCCTGCCTGATTATGTTGGCGGCTCTGACTGACAGAGCCTTACCCAGAGCCCTCCGATGAGTGGGGATAGAGTGGGGATTTGCCAGCTCTTTGAGCCTCTTACTCTCCAGGCAGAGGCAGCAGCAACCCCATAGCTGGATCATCAGGCTGCTAATTCAGGAAGGAAAGACTAGGAGAGAGGCTCCAGGAAAATGGACTCTCTCATTGTCGAAGCCTGCAAATGCTAACGAGCCTCGACTGCCAACAAGACTGAAGCCTGATATATGACATCGCCATAGAGACTTATCAACTGCAAACCTCTACCTAAGTGTGCCACAGGGGCAGAGCCTGGGGTACAGTCACTAACCAGGAAGCAGGAGAGAAAAGAAAAAAGCAAGAAGATAACCTCTCAAAATCAGAAAAATCCACAGACTTTATAACATTTTTCCATTTTATTTTGTTTGTTTCTTTCATCCTCTTGTCTTGATTATTTTCTTCTTCTTCCACTTTGGTTGTTTTATTCTCTGCTGGTCTTATTCTTTCCTCTTCTTGAACAACACTACCCATAAGTGTTACATTTCCCATTTTCTTTCCTTTCTTCTTTCTTTCTCTCTAGGAGGGTTGCACTCCAAAACCCTTAACTCACTCTCTCTCTCTCTTTGTTTCTTTTTCTTCTGTTTTTTCCTCTATCTTTTTTTCTCCCTCTATATTAGTTTCTTCTTTTCTCCTTCACTTTTCTTCTCATTCAATCCTCAATCACTAAAAAATTATTTTATTTGGGACTCAAATTTTTCTTTGTGGCACTTTGGGTGCTTTTTACTTCACTTTTTAACTCATTAGCAGTGTTCCCAACCCTGGCTCTCCATTTTATCTAGTTTTTGCTCCACTTAATACAATAGTAATTTTTAAATTTCCCCCCCTTTTTCCTCTTTCCCCCTTATTCCTCTCATTATATCTCTTAGTTGACCATCACTTACAAGCAAATCATTTTATTCTTGACCCAAATTATTTCCTTTTTGCATTTTGTGGGTCCATACCTCATTTTTGGCCCCTTTATCACTTCTCCCCAACTCAGGCCCTCTGTTATAGGTACTTTTTGTTGTACTTAGCACAATATAATTCACAGTTAATCACAATTTTTTCTCAAGAAAAAGGGGAGAGGAAAGGAGAGAAAAAAAAGGGAAATAATAAATTTTCTTTTTTTTTCTTTTTATTCTTTATTAATTCTCATTAGTACTATCAACAAAACCGCCCTCAGATGCCATTAAGGGAAAGGAAATCGATTATCATGGATACAAAAGACAGAGATGTAGCAGAGATATGTGAGGAAAAATCAATGGAGAAAAAATTTAACATACCAGAAACTTTGGAGCTAAATGACAGACAATTTAAAATAGAAATCCTAAAAATACTCAGAGATATACAAGAAAACACAGAAAGGCAATTTAGGGAGCTCATAAAACAACTCAACGAACACTAAGAATATATTACCAAGAATATTGAAACTATAAAAACAAACCAAACAGAGATGGAAAACTAAAGTCACGAACTGAAAAACAAGGTAACAAGCTTAACTAATAGAACAAGCCAGACAGAGGTAGGATTAGTGAAATAAAAGACAAGCAACTTGAGGCACAACAGAGAGAAGAAGAAAAGGACTCAAAAAAAAAAAAAAGAGAAAGCCCTACAGGAATTGTCCGACTCCATTAAAAAGAATAACATAATAATAGGTACATCAGAGGGAGAAGAGAGAGAAAATGGAATGGAGAACATACTCAAACAAATAATAGATGAGAACTTCCCAAGCCTGTGGAAAGAACTAAAGCTTCAAATTCAAGAAGCAAACAGAACTCCGAGTTTTCTTAACCCCAACAAACCTACTCCAAGGCACATCATAATGAATTTGACACAAACCAATGATAAAGAAAAAATTCTCAATGCAGCCACGGAAAAGAAGAATACAACATATAAAGGAAGACCTATTAGATTATCATCAAATTTCTCAGCAGAAACTCTACAAGCTAGAAGAGAGTGGGCCCTGAAGAGAGTGGACCCCAATATTTAAAGTCCTGAAAAGGAGGAACTTCCAGCCAAGAATAATATACCCATTAAAGCTATCCTTCAAATACAAAGGAGAAATAAAAACATTCACAGATACAGAAAAGATGAGGGAATTTATCATCAGAAAACACCTACTCCAGGAATTACTAAAGGGGGTTTTCCAACCAGATACAAAGAATAAAACAAAACAAAAACAAAAGTAAAAGCTCCACCAAGAACATAATAAAACCAAATTTAGGCCCTGTCCAGTTGGCTCAGTGGTAGAGCACGGCCTGGCGTGCAGGAGTCCCGGGTTTGATTCCCGGCCAGGGCACACAGGAGAAGAGCCCAGGTGCTTCTCCACCCCTCCCACTCTCCTTCCTCTCTGTCTCTCCCTTCCCCTCCCGCAGCCGGGCTCCATTGGAGCAAAGATGGCCCAGGCTCTGAGGATGGCTCTGTGGCCTCTGCCTCAGGCGCTAGGATGGCTCTGGATGCAACAGAGCGACGCCCCAGATGGGCAGAGCATCACCCCCTGGTGGGCATGCTGGGTGGATCCCAGTCGGGCGCATGAGGGAGTCTGACTGCCTCCCTATTTCCAGCTTTGGAAAAATGCAAAAAAAAAAAAATTAAAAGTGAAAGTATTGTTTTCCAAACAATATTCCAAGCAAATAACATTCAAAAAAAAAGCAGGCGTAGCAATACTCATATCTAATAATGCTGACTACAAGACAGCAAAAGTACTCAGAGCCAAAAATGGTCATTTCATAATGAATAAGGGGACACTGAATCAAGAAGACATAACAATTCTTAATATATATACACCAAACCCAGGACCACCAAAATATATAAGACAGCTAATTATTGACTTTAAAACAAAAACTGACAAAAATACGATCATACTTGGAGACCTCAATATACCACTGACAGCTCTAGATCATACATTCAAACAGAAAATCAATAAGGATATATTGGCCTTAAACAAAACACTAGAGCAATTGAATATGATAGACATTTACAGGACATTTAATCCCAAAGTGACAGAGTATACATTTTTCTCTAGCATACATGGAACATTCTCAAGAATTAACAATATGTTGGGCCACAAAAATAACATCAGCAAATTCAGAAAAATCGAAATTGTACCAAGCATATTTTCTGATCATAAAGTCTTGAAACTAGAATTCCACTGCAAAAAAAAGGAAAAAGAACCCACAAAAATGTGGAAACTAAACAACATACTTTTAAAAAATGAATGGGTCAAACAAGAAATAAGCGCAGAGATCAAAAGATACATACAGACAAATGAAAATGACAATACAACATATCAGAATCTATGAATGCAGCAAAAGCAGTGATAAGAGAGAAGTTCGTATCACTTCAGGCCCATATGAACAAACAAGAGAGTGCCCAAGTGAACCTCTTAACTTCATACCATAAGGAACTAGAAAAAGAAAAACAAAGACAACCCAAAACCAGCCGAAGAAAGGAGATAATAAAAATCAGAGCAGAAATAAATGAAATAGAGAACAGAAAAACTATAGAAAAAATTAATAGAACAAGGAGCTGGTTCTTTGAAAAGATCAACAAAATTGACAAACCCTTGGCAAGACTCACCAAAGAAAAAAGAGAACGAACTTATATAAACAAAATCCAAAATGAAAGAGGAGAAATCACTACAGATATCATAGATATACAAAGAATTATTGTAGAACACTACAAAAAACTATATGCCACTAAATTCAACAATCTAGAAGAAATGGATAAATTCCTAGAACAATACAACCTTCCTGGACTGAGTCAAGAAGAAGCAGAAAGCCTAAACAGACCAATTAGCAGGGAAGAAATAGAAAAAAAACTATTAAAAACCTCCCCCAAAATAAAAATCCAGGTTCAGACAGTTATACTAGTGAATTCTATCAAACATTCAAAGAAGACTTGGTTCCTATTCTACTCAAAGTCTTCCCAAAAATTGAAGAAGAAGCAATACTTCCAAACACATTTTATGAGGCCAACATAACCCTCATACCAAAACCAGGCAAGGATGGCACAAAAAAAGAAAACTACAGACCAATATCTCTAATGAATACAGATCCTAAAATACTAAACAAAATACTAGCAAATCGAATACAACAACATATTAAAAAAATAATACGTCATGATCAAGTGGGATTCATCCCAGAATCTCAAGGATGGTTCAACATACGTAAAACGGTTAACGTAATACACCATATCAACAAAACAAAGAACAAAAACCACATGATCTTATCAATAGACGCAGAAAAGGCATTTGATAAAATACAACACAATTTTATGTTTAAGACACTCAACAAAATGGCTATAGAAGGAAAATATCTCAATGTGATAAAGGCCATATATGATAAACCATCAGCTAACATCATATTAAATGGCGTAAAACTGAAGGCTTTCCCCCTTTAATCAGGAACAAGACAGGGTTGTCTACTCTCTCCACTCTTATTTAACATGGTGCTAGAGGTTCTAGCCAGAGCAATCAGAGAAGATAAAGAAATAAAAGGCATCCGTATCGGAAAAGAAGTAAAGGTATCACTTTTTGTAGATGATATGATCCTATACATCAAAAACCACAAAGACTCTACAAAAAAATTACTAGAAACAATAAGCCAATACAGTAAGGTCGCAAGATACAAAATTAATACATAAGGTCTACCAGAAAGTTCTGTCCGTTTTTGAAATAAAACAAAATACAAATTTTTCTTACCATCAATAAACTTTATTAAATAATATATTTCCACACCAATCCTATCTTCCGAATATTGTCCAAAATGGTTTGCTGAGCTGAATTAAGCCTTTCTGCGATCTCCGATGTTGTCAGAAAAGGATCTTGCTCCAACATGGTCTTAACAACATCGTCATCGATCAAAGATGGTCGCCCAGAATGTGGCTTATCAGAAAGGTCGAAATCACCTGTTTCGAATTTTTCGAACCATCTTCTGCATGTCCTATCAGAAACTGTACCTTCACCAAACACTTTCAATAAATTTCTACATGCTTCTGTAGCATTTCTTCCTTGTTGAAATTTGTATACAATACAGTGAAGTAAATGAACTTTATCAGTAGCTTTGAGTACACTATCACTTCACACAGACTAACGTGAATCAACTTTGTTTTAGTTAATTTGCTATGTCAGTATGTATACATTAAGTGATAAAAATAGGCACACATACGCCAAATAAATATGTGCTTACGTGTCAAAACTTGTTGTGATAGGAACGAACAGAACTTTCCAGTAGACCTTATACAAAAGTCCATAGCCTTTCTATATGCCAACAATGAAACATTAGAGAACAAACTCAAAAAAATAATCCCCTACACGATTGCAACAACAACAACAACAAAAAAATACCTAGGAATAAACATAACAAAGAATGTAAAGGATCTAGATAATGAAAACTACAAAGCATTGTTAAGAGAAATCAAAAAAGATACAATGAGATGGAAGAATATTTCCTGTTCTTGGATAGAAAGAATAAACATAATCAAAATGGCCATATTACCCAAAGCAATATACAAATTTAATGCAATTTCCATCAAAATTCCAAAGACATTTTTTAAAGAAATGGAACAAAAAATCATCAGATTTATATGGAACTATAAAAAACTCCGAATAGCCAAAGCAATCCTAAAAAAGAATGAAGCTGGGGCATTAAAATATCTGACTTCAAACTATATTATAGAGCCACGACAATCAAAACAGCATGGTATTAGCAGAAAAATAGACACTCAAACCAATGAAACAGAATAGAAAGTCCAGAAATAAAACCACATATATATATATGGTCAAATAATTTTTGATAAAGGGGCCAACACACACAATGGAGAAAAGAAAGCCTCTTCAACAAATGGTGCTGAGAAAACTGAAAAGCTACAGGCAAAAGAATGAAACTCGCCCTGGCCGGTTGGCTCAGTGGTAGAGCGTTGGCCTGGCGTGCAGGAGTCCCGGGTTCAATTCCCGGCCAGGGCACACAGGAGAAGCGCCCATCTGCTTCTCCCCCCTCCCCCTCTCCTTCTTCTCTATCTATCTCTTCCCCTCCTGCAGCCAAGGTTCCATTGGAGCAAAGTTGGCCTGGGCGCTGAGGATGGCTCCATGGCCTCTGCCTCAGGCGCTAGAATAGCCCTGGTTGCAACAGAGCAACGCCCCAGATGGGCAGAGCATCGCCCCCTGGTGGGCATGCCGGGTGGATCCCGGTCAGGCACATGCGGGAGTCTGTCTGACTGACTCCCTGTTTCCAACTTAAGAAAAAAAAAAATGAAACTCGACTACAGTTTGTCCCCTTGTACTAAAATTAATTCAAAATGGATCAAAGACCTAAATATAAGACCTGAAACAATAAAGTACATAGAAGAAGACATAGGTTCTAAACTCATGGACCTTGGTTTTAAAGAGTATTTTATGAATTTAACTCCAAAGGCAAAGGAAGTGAAGGCAAAAATAAATGAATGGGACTACATCAGACTAAAAAGTTTTTGCTCAGCAAGAGAAGCTGACAACAAAATAAACAAACAGCCAACTAAATGGGAGATGATATTTTCAAACAACAACTCAGATAAGGGCCTAATATCCAAAATATACAAAGAACTCATAAAACTCAACAACAAACAAACAAACAATCCAATAAAAAAATGGGAAGAGGACATGAACAGACACTTCTCTCAGGAAGAAATACAAATGGCCAACAGATATATGAAAAGATGCTCATCTTCTTTAGTAATTAGAGAAATGCAAATCAAAACTGCAATGAGATATCACCTCACACCTGTTAGATTAGCTATTATTAACAAGACAGGTAATAGTAGCAAGTGTTGGAGAGGCTGTGGAGAAAAAGGAACCCTCATTCACTGTTGGTGGGAATGTAAAGTAGTACAACCATTATGGAAGAAAGTATGGTGGTTCCTCAAAAAACTGAAAACAGAACTACCTTATGACCCAGCAATCCCTCTACTGGGTATATACCCCAAAAACTCAGAAACATTGATACGTAAAGACACATGTAGCCCCATGTTCACTGCAGAATTGTTCACAGTGGCCAAGACATGAAGCAACCAAAAAGCCCTTCAATAGAAGACTGGATAAAGAAGATGTGGCACACATACACTATGGAATACTACTCAGCCATAAGAAATGATGACATCGGATCATTTACAACAAAGTGGTGGGATCTTGATAACATTATACAGAGTGAAATAAGTAAATCAGAAAAAAACAAGAACCGCATTATTCCATACGTAGGTGGGACATAAAAACGAGACTAAGAGACATGGACAAGATTGTGGTGGTTACTGGGGGTGGGGGGAAGAGAGAGAGGGCGAAGGGAAGGGGAAGGGGTAGGGGCACAAAGAAAACTAGATATAAGGTGACGGAGAACAGTCTCACTTTGGGTGATGGGTATGCAACATAATTGATTAACAAGATAACCTGGACATGTTTTCTTTGAACATATGTACCCTGATTTATTGATGTCACCCCATTAAAATTAATAAAAATTTAAAAAATATATACTAAATATGTATTAGTTTAGAAAATAGAAAGGGTACTACTGAAAGGTACAAAATGAAAAGTAAAAGCTATCTCTTTACTTTCAAAGGTAATCACATAGATTTCTTAAATTGCTTACAAAAATGTTTCATGTATGTGTTTGTGTATATTATAATATAAGCAATTGTTATTTTTCCTTTGAATTTTATATTTACATAAATACATATATGCAATGTATGTATTCGATACTTTGTTCTGCAACTTTCTTTTTTCACTTACAGTATCTTAAAGGCCCTTCAATACCAACATGCATATGTCTATCTCAATTATTTAATAGCTAGCTGCATAGTATTCGACCATGTGAAAATACAAATCTATTTAACCAATCCCATAATGATGGATATCTAAGTTATCTCTTGTCCTGTTTATTTTGTTTTGTTATTGCAAATAATACGTCCATGAATATTTTTATACATATATTATGGAAAACATCTGCAATTATTCTTTGAAGTGTTACAACTCCTGGGTCAAAGAATATATGCCTTTTCAATTTTAAGAGATTTTGCTGCATGGTCTTTCAGAAATACTACACTGATTGACACCAGCCATAAAAGAGAACGTCCCTTTCTCTATACCCTTGCCAACACAGGGCATTAGCACACTTCTTATTTTTGTCAACTTACAAGGTAAAAAAAAGCCAATATTGTTATCACTTGGAGTTCTTTTGTTATTAATAAGAATATAAATCTTCTCATCTGTTTAATCACATATAATTGTTTTTAGTTATTGTTTTCTTATTTAGTTAAAACAGAAAAATCATTCTGATCCCTTGAGTTTAGAAATTGACACATAACAGCTTCTCAATAAATGCTTGGTGCCTTATCAGATAAATCAAAAATGGTTTAATAAAATCCCATTACCGTCAGACTTTATTATTCTGATAAAATCTAATATCTGCTTTCAAAACTCACAAAATTCCTTAATACGGAGCAAAACACACAAACTAGCAAAATTATAGGACAAGCAGGCTACAAACAGAAGAAAATAGAACAGTAAACATACAGGGGTAGGGAAAAGTAGATTTACGTAGTGAGCACACAAAAAGAGTTTCTTTTACTCTTAATTATTGTATTATTCATTTGTATTAGAACTGTAAACCTACTTTTGCCCACCCCTGTATTTTGTAATTGTTTTATTGTAGCTACAATCATAGATAATTTTAAATAATCATAGATAAATAACACACATTTCTCTACATTATATAAACCACTTGTAAAGCTAAATAATATTTCACCAATCCTACATAAGGAGTATTTTACAAGTTTTATTCTTTATATAAATAGTATATTGTATATATCCTTCTACAATTTGCTTTTATCTTTTCATTCAACATTATGTTGCTAAGATACAGACATACTGATACTTGTAGATATACTCCATTAATTAACCATTTCTAATTCTTTACTATACAATGACTTATTTAACAATTATTAGTTTTTACTTAATACAAACAATATTGCAATGAATATTATTGTACATATCTTTGAACACATCTACAACAGTCTCTGTAAGGTACGTTTATGTATACATGCATGTATCTAACAGTAGAATTGCTGAGGCTTAATGGAGATTTTGCACGTGTTAGGATGTAAAAAAAAGAGAACATGACAAGTGAGAGCATAAACTGGCATAAGCATTTCGGAGATCATTATGGTCTTATCTTGAAAAGTTGTTTAATCTATTTGAACTAGTCTATTCCTAAGATCCTTCCCATTTTTGTCATTTCATAACTGAGATATTTTTTTATTATGCTAAAAGTTTATTTTTTAATTTTTATTTATTGATTTTAGGGATGGAGGGAGAGAGAGAGAGAGAAAGGAAGGGGGGGAGAGAGAGACAGAAGAGAGTGAGAAGCATCAACTTGTAGTTGCTTCACTTTAGTTGTTCACTGGTTGCTTCTTGTGTCTTGACCAGGGACTCCAGCTGAGCCAGGACCCCTTGCTCAAGCAGCAGCCCTGCGCTCAAGCTGGCAAGCCCGTACTCAACCCAATGAGCCCATACTCAACCAGTGACCTTAAGGTTTCAAACTGGGACCCTCTGCCTTCTGGGTTGACATTCTATTCACTGTGCCATCACTCATCAGGCTTTAACTGAGATTTTTTATCAGATATAAAACTGGCTTAGGAGTCGAGTATTCAGAGCAACAAAAAACAATACGAAACATACTAATATGACTCAAGAACAGAGCTTGACAGAGTAAAAATGCATCATGAGTACAAAATCAAATCAGCAACCTTTTTATTAAGACTGAACACCATGTTGATAAATTCTAACAAACCAGAATTCTGAAAAAACTTCATTTTCAAATTGCTTGTACAATTTCTAGAATAAATGAAATGACTAAGATGAGCTGAATCATAGCAATATGTTTAGTGTAGATTCATGCAGTTATTTGTTAACTGAAAGCTGGCAATGCACATACCCCTGAGAATGCAATACCATTCAAGTATATTCTACTACATATAGAAAGATACATGAAACACATATTAGACTATGTGTTCCTTTGATATGAGGGTAAAAAATCACAGAAATAATTCTAGGCTAAAGAGAGCATAGAAATTGAGTTTCCCTGGTTGCAGAGAGGAAAACACTATTTCATACACAAAGCTGGGTAACAGGTACTGCTACTGTTCTTATGTTCTAATTAAGAAATGCTCAAATTTGCATTAAGCATAACAAATCTGGACCACCATCCAGATGTATCCATTACACTCGTAGCCTCAGAAATGGTACAAGCTAATGTGAAGATCTAAGGCCCCTAAATAGTCTCTGAATTTCTAAAGGACTAACTTATATTCTGTATTAATGATCTAAGAGATTCCAAAGAACTATAATCATAAATCATCTCAGCAAGTAAAAGCAGATCACCATTTCAATAAAACGTGCTCAGAACAAACATTCAAAATCGTTATGGCATGATCAAAGCAACTGTTGAAGCTAACACGGAAAAGCAAAGCTTTACCAACCTTTACATAAAATTTCCCTTAAAGAAAAACAGGTCATATGAATTAAAGAAAGAACATTTTATTCTAGAAAGAGGTATTTTTAAAAAATCTTCATTTCTGTGTCTCAGGTTTTCTATAATGGTAATTCCTGGATTTAAGCATGTGAATATGGTTTTGTGAAGAGTGTCTTCAGAGGATTCACACCTATTAAATGTATTACTTTAAATTCTTGCTGATATTTTTATATTTGTTAAAGTAGAGCATAAAGTGCCACCTCTCCGAAGTCCTTTGGATTGCAGAAACACTATCTTATCACTTAATGGTTGTTGCAACATCATAATACCAATATCACTCATAAAATTCTATTCCATTCTCTCTATCCTTGTTTTCTTTACAAGCAAAAAAATAAAGTATGTCAGATCCTGACACCAGTTGACCCCCTACTTAGTCCATTCCCCCTGGCTCTAATATCAAGCACTCACCATTAAAACTAGAAATAATTTAAGAATAAATTAGGCAAAATAACAAATCTGTAAAGAAGTATACACATAAAAGTAATAAATGGGAAAGCATCTTTCCCTACAATATAGTCCTTAGCTAGATTTTTGTTTTGAACTCATAGAAACAACTAATTAAGCATGAATACAGAAACTTATTGGTAAATGAGAAACTTACTGGTAAAATATCTCTTAAGTGTTAAACTATACTTCTAGAAAGAAATAGGAATAAATTTTTTAAATTCTTAAAAAGTTTATCCATTGATTTGAGAAAGGGGAAAGGAAGAGAAGGAAGAGAGAGAGAAGCATCAACTCGTTCCACTTAGTTCTTCCATTTAGTTGTGCTTATGCACTCATTGGTTGCTTCTCATACATGCCCACACCAGGAATCAAACTCGGCACTCCAAGATAACGCTCTATCCACTGAACACCCAGCCAGGGCCAGGAATAAAGTTTTCAAAATTGCAACATATTTAAGTCAACATCTCCAGTTGAGCTTGAATTTGGCTAAAGTATATATTCTCTGTTGTTTAAAAGGAGACAAGAAAGCAATTACCAATTTTCAAAATGCTTTGCCTATACATAGCGTCTTCCCTAATTCAATACCCACATAGAAAGGAAACTCTGTCCTCCTTGCTGTCCTTCTCTCCACTGTTTAAATTACTGATATGACTAAGATTTATGGCCCAATAAGAATCTGAAATAATCACCAAGACATCACTTATTGCCAAGAGATGAGTTGAACACTGAGACAAAATAAAAATAATAAATGCCTCCAATTTCTCAAGCATTAATTTTGTAATGTTGAAGAGAGACAAGCCCTGGTCGATTGGCTCAGTGGTAGAATGTTGGTCTTGTGTGTGGATGTCCCAGGTTTGATTCCTGGTCAGGGCACACAGGAGAAGCGCCAATGTGCTTCTACACCCCTCCCCCTCTCATTTTTTTTTCTCTCTCTCTTTTCCCTCCTGCAGCCACGGCTCAATTGGAACGAGTTGGACCTGGGTGCTGAGGATGGCTCCATGGCCTCTGCCTTAGACGTAAAGAAGAGCCGGGTGTATCCCCATTGGTGTACATGTGGAAGTCTATCTCTCTGCCTCCCCTCCTCTCACTGAAGAAAAAAAAAAAAGAATAGCAACAGATTCCTATTCCAAAGAAAGATATAGTATGTTAATTTGTAAAAGTAATATTTAATAATTTGACATAAGCCATATTTTCACAAAAATATACTTTTACCCCACAAAGATGAACTAAATATAATGGTGAGAACAAAGGACAGCCCTACCTATCCTCTGCTTTCTCCTCAATAGGGCTGTCAGAGGCACTGCATTATGCACCCTTCAGAAACCATTCAGTATAGATGTTTAAGTTAATCAGAATAGGCTACATATATATGTATACGTATGCTACTTGGTCACAGATTATTTCAATAGAGCACTATGCAACCTACAAACAAAATATTTTACTTTATATACATATCTATAATATTAGAAATGATTTAGTGTGTCTTTAGTGAGTATATAAAGGCCTTGTACAACTTAACAGAGTATTGAGTATTATCTCCATCAAAGAGATTAACCAATCTTTTTTTTTTAAGTGAGAGGAGGGGGATCGTGAGACAGACTCCCCGCCTGTGCCCTAACCAGGATCCACCCAGCAACATCTGTGTGGTTGAATTGATAGATGCTCGACTCAATTCAGCTATTTTTAGCACCTGAGGCCAACACTCAGACCAACCGAGCTATCCTCAGCAACCAGGGCTGATTATCGAACCAATCGAGCCACTGCTGCAGGAGAGGAAGAAAGAGAAAAAGGAAAGAGGAAAGGGGAGAGAAGCCGATGGTCACTTCTCTGGTGTGCCCTGGCCAGGAATTGAACCTTTCATATGTTGCAGGGAGTAAAGCGTAACAAAGAGGCAGTTAGTTGTTAAAAAGAAAAATAATGTGAGATTCCCACAAGAGAAATAGCTTCAAATAAAAAATACAAAATTTCTATTTACCATTTATTAAGAGATTAAGTGGTATACCTTAAAGAGTTGAAGTCAGAAAATCTGAGCTCTAAGAAGGCATGGGCCCTTATTTGCAAGAAGGCTTTGGCCAAGTCATTTAATCTTTCTATGTGCCCAGATATAATATCAAGGAAGTCTAAATAACCTTTCATTTCTTTTCTACTAAAACACTCTAGGATACTATAATCGAGGTGGTAAAAAACTAGTCAACAGAAGAGTCTGTTCAAAATATGTTCTTAAAGTGATAACAACAGAGAAGTTAAAAGAAATTGCAATGGCACAAATTAGATCCTAAGAACCAAGGGAAAAACTAAATATAAAATGCTATATCCAGAGCCTATATATTTCTAAAGCAGTCTATAGATCATAATGAAAGTAATTACATAATTTACATTTAAATAACACATTTCTGAGATTTAAATGTGGCAGGTCCCCCCCTCCAACAATAAGTCCTTGGCTGCTATCAGCTATTTTCACATCATAATTTGAACTGGAGAAAAGAAAGAACAAACGACACTGTTTTTTCAGGCTGTGAGAATCAGTAATTGAAAAGATTCAATCTAGAAGGGAGTCAGGTACAAAGCAAGTATGTTGGTTTAAAAAAAGATTTAAAAAAAAAAGATACAGTAAAATCCATCAAAAATTCCTATGAATATGGAATATGTGGGTTTGTGGAAATCCTTGACTTAAAAATTTTTGAACAATAAAACTGTGAAACATTTTACTTGAAAAACTAGAACTGAACATACGTGGTTTCAAAGAATTAAGAGGATTCTGATGTAAAAACTTATTCCCAATGTAGCTGAGGTAGCAGACCAAGCCCTGGAACTGAGGCTGGTCCTCCTTACATCCTTGGCCTGCCATTGTTTACGGGCTATGTCATTTTGTCTAATAAACTCGACCTCTATGAGCCTTACAACTTCCTTCAAACAATGCCAGAAATGAATATGACTAAGATATGTAAAAGGGCTTTATAAAATGTTGCTAAAAAAGTGAGAGCATCTAGAAAGTCCAAGGCATGTTCAATTTCTGTGTCACCATGTGATAATGGAATGTAAAAAAATACAAAGAAAAACAACATAAAAGGCAAAAGGAATTCTCAAAACAAAAGAATCATATAAGGATAATGAAAGCACCCTAAAAGGAAACTTTTTCAATAGCTAGTGAAATCAAAATTTAAATACCAGAAAGCAATGCAATCAAATTCTGTTTTTAAATTTACCAATTTGAGACTATTTTAACCCAGGCCATAGGTCAAAACTTGCTTTGTAGTAACCTATAAGGTAGTATATTTTCTTCTTCCTATCAAGATGATAAAACTCTCTCCACTACTGACTTCCTCCAAAAAAATCAATCCTGGAGACACTGTAGTTTAATGAGGGAAGTACTTACAAGGAACTTAACACACACACAGAAAACAGAAAAACAAAAAGAAACCTCTGCATGTTGGAGTCAGGGTGCTTGTTGGTCAAATAAGTTTGTAAATATGATATATAGGTTTGCTCGCTTATAGTTTGCATTGGGTGTGGGGGACAGGCTGTAAGCAGGCAGGGTTGTTATACCCTAAGGCTTAGTTTTAAGACTAAGCCTTTCCCACCCTAAATGACTTTGTATCAGAGACTTCCTTGTTTGTATATTGAATTAAAGGTTTTGATTTCTACACTATAAAATAGGGCAAACTGGGAGCTTGCTCTCTCTCGGTTCCTGAGATTAGTATTAGAGAGGAGAGCAGAGAAAAGAGAGCAGAGAAAGGCCACGTGGAGGAGAGGAGAAGCAGCCAGGATGGCAGAATGCTGAAGGAGAAGCCAGTTTGTGCAGAGTTTGTGCAGAGAGAAGGAGATGGGGAACAGAGGTGAATAAGCTAGTGAGCTAGAAACCTTTGATTCTAGGAAACTCGGATAAGTCAGTGGCTTTAGGAGCCCTGAATGGAAAGGGAAGTGTCTTCCCACTGTGTGTATTGCTTGCCCGTCGGCTGCAAGCTAGGATTAAAGTTGATGGCCCACCAAGTTTTTGGCTCCATTGTTTCATTACCATCTGTCCGAATCTAATGCGAACCTGCACGGGCCAGGTGGCTGTGATGGTGGCTGTGGCTACTGGCTTTACAGTGCTGTACCCTAGGTTGTGAGAAAACACACTTTAGGAAAACCTTCCGATGCTACTCTTGCCTCCCCTGTGTGATAAGCAAAACATACACTTTCACCCACCACTAAACCATATAAACTGGGCAGCAGAGATCTGGTTGTTAATGTCAACAGGCAGCTTACAGGTTTGTGTGAGTTATGGGTAAAATCACTAGGTAGAGAAGAGGCAATGAGGGATCAACAGGAAGTCAGTGGTGCTTGAAGTTCAATGCCAGATTCACAAGGACCAGAGGCTGACCTTCAGACCTTCCTGATTCACATTAAGAGACAGAGTAGCTACATCATTGGAATAAGAATAGATCCAGAAATTCAGGTACTTAGACAACTATGAAGAACACCAACAATTAAATGAATACACAAATCTAAACATAAAGCACTGCTTTCCCTTTCCATTGATCAGAAATGGAAGGGAGGGCAAAGCCATGTCACTAGCAGGGTGAAAGAGAATGGGTTCCTACACTCCCAGGTTTCTCCTAGACTAATCATTCTAATCAGGCCCACAAAATGAGAAACAACTAACCAGAATGCATTGCCACTTCTGTTTTGAAGCTTACCAAAATAAACTAAATTGTACCCATGGAAATTTAACCCAAAGAAGGCAATGACCACTAGGGGGCACCAAACCACAGCCTGAATGAGGACAGATTTGGCTCTCTGCCCAATGCCCAGAAACCTTGCCTGGCCAGGTACACAAATTTGCTCTAGTCATTTCATCAATGTCAATATCACACATTCTTGCACTTACACAATTAAAATATTTGGGCTCCCTTTATATTTTGGAGGATTTTTATGTATATGCTGAAGCAGAATTACTGGAACAGATGTACCAATAATTTACAGTAAACACAATACACCTATGACAAGATATCAGCGATGTAAAACATGAATAAGATATGGCCCTGGCCAGATGCTCAGTGGTAGAGCATCGGCCTGGCATGTGGATGTCCCAGGTTCAATTCCTGGCCAGGACACACAGGAGAAGCACCCATCTGCTTCTCCAACCTTCCCCCTCTCCTTCCTCTCTATTTCTCTCTTCCCCTTCCACCGCCAAGACTCCATTGGAGCAAAGTTGGCCCGGGCGCTGAGGATGGCTCCATGGCCTCCACTTCAGGTGATAGAATGGCTCTGGTTACAACAGAGCAACGCCCCAGGTGGGCAGAGCATTACCCCCTGGTGGGCATGCCAAGTAGATCCCGGTCGAGTGCATGCAGGAGTCTGTCTCTCTGCCTCCCTGCTTCTCACTTCAGAAAAATACAAAAATAAGGAAGTAAGTAAAGTAAGTAAGTAAATAAATAAAAATATAAAAAACCAAAAAGACATTATTTAAAATATTGATGTAAAATATAACAGCTGTAATAAAAGCTGTAGTTGAGAAAATAAACAGCAGAATGGATACAGTAAAGGATTAACTACTGATTTAGCAAATCAGACTGGTGACCTTTCCTAAAAGGCAATAGAAAAAGATAAGATACAGTAACATGAAAAAAGAAACCAATAAATGGGAACAGATGTGTGAACACCAGATAATAGGCATCTCAGAAAAAATAGTGATAGAAGGAAGATAAAGACAGAGACCGAGTAAATCTCTGATGAAATACTTAAAATAAATGTTGCAGAACTAAGGAAAGATAAAATATCTCAAAATAAAAGGGTTCTCTAACAAAAGAAGAAAAATTATATCATGACACATCATGGTTAAATTTTAAATTAAAAAGAAAAGGACAAAAATCCTAAAGCTTCCAGAAAGAAAGCAGGTAATCTTTGGAACAAAACTGGATACACAATATAGTACAGTAACATTTTAAAGTGCTGAAGTAAAATAACTGTACAGTAGAATTTTGTTATCAAGTCCAATTGTTTCTCAAAGGTATAGGCAGAATAAAAATTACTCAGGCATACCAGTTAACAAAAGGTTTGCCTCACAAAGACCCAAACATAAAACTTTCTTGGAGAGGTACTCAAATAAAAAATAAAAAGAAAAAAAATCAGGAAGATAATTCAAATATACAGGATAAAAGCATTATCAAGTATTTTATCTGTTATTGCCTTCTAAACTAACTAAAACAAAGAAAAGGAAACCCCTAAATAATAAGAAAACAATATTAACAAGAACAAAAAGTTAGGAAAGAATAAAGAGTAGACATCAACAACAACAACAACAAAACCCCAAAAAGCAATATGAGAAATTAACAAAGGTTGCTTTTTCTAAAGATGAAGAATATTAATAAATATTGACAACCATTTCATCAAAGATGGGGTAAAATGGTGGACAGAACAAAGAAGAAAGACACAGAATGAATATGGGGAGTACTAAATATTAAATAGATTTTTTTAAGTGTCATTACAAATATAGGCTAATAGTTGAAAATGAAAATTAAAATGGATAAATTCCTAGAAAAATATCTCCAGAATATTGGCAAAAGTTGAAATAGAGACTTGAATATACCATAAAGCATGAAATAAATTGAAATAGTAGTCAAAACTCTCCTAAAACTCAAGGCCCACAAGGGGGTTTTAATAAACTTTTAAGAAATATTAATAGCTTGTACCAGCAAATAGAAAGTGCTTAAATTCCCAGCTCATTTTCTGAGGCTAATTAATGGACTCCTGATTCCAAACTCAGACATTATTACAAAGAAAATATGAATCCATTTCACTTATGAATGGAGGGGAGGAGAAACAACTCCCAAATAAAATATTAGTTAACTGCATCCAAGATTATATTTTAAAATAATAATATACAATGATGTAATGACGTGGTCTGCAATGCAAAGGTGTTTAAATATCATATGATTAGCTCAATTAATACAGGAAAAGCACTTGATAAATTTTATTGCCTATTTACAATTTTTCAAAAAGCCTTAACAAATTAAAAATGGAAGAGAACTTCCTTAAATTAGTATAAGCTATACAGGGATATTATTCAATCTGAAATTAGTTAAACATCTGTTAGTAAAACTCAGTAGCAAAATAATTTCAAATAAATTTTCAGTTTTCAATTTTCCTCACTCTCTTAGCTCTCATCACAATCCAAAATTCATGAACCATATACATATAACAAACTAACTAAAATTATCTTGCTCCACCAACTTACTATTTGAATTTAGGCTATAAGTATATTTGGTTATCAAAGAATATTTGTGTAACAAAAATTGACGTGAAACATTATAATCAATGTAGAAGATTTTTTTCTCTTTATACTGGAAAGAGGGGGGAAACCTTATAATTTTTAGATGATTGAAATATCCACCTAGAAGAAAACAAAATTTTCATAATGAGAGAGTTCAGCAAAGTTGTCAGATAAATTAAAGGATTCGGATCATAGAAACCATAAACTAATGAATTCATAAATTTGAACAGGAAAATAAATTACACTTTACATTCAGAAACTTATTTACTTTCCTTAACTTCTATTACATTTTACTTTCACTTTCCTCCACTTAGCACTTACTTCAATTATGTATATAGGCAACAAACCACAGTAGTTGTGACCAATAGCAATCACAGTTGTTTCCATATCACACACTACAGTTGTGTAGGATGTCTTGAAATAGCATTAATGTTCACAAGTTCATTTGGTATTATCTGAACCAGAAAGACATGTTATTTTTGTTCCAAAATAGTTAAGAGCACCCAAAACATGCAAAGGTGCTCTGTGCCAAATGATCAAAATGGTCAAAAGGTAAGAGAACCAATGATAGAACTGAAATTATTTAAACTGGTAAAGAGAGAGTAAACAAAAATATCGTCAACTTTATGAATCATTATAAAAAGTAAGATAACAAGAAATTCCAAGTCTCTATGCTAGTTCTTTGTTTCAATGTTTTTAAATTTTGAAAACTAAGGAGGCTTAAAATTAAAGGGATTTCAACGCTGGCTGGGTGTGTCAGTGGATAAAGTGTCTAATGGAAGTGGCAGAGGTTGCAGGTTCAACTTCCAGTCAGGGCAATCAAAGAGTACATAACTATGTAAAACAATAAGCTGATACTTCTCTCTCTCTCTCTCTCCCTTCCCCCCCTTCTCTCTCTCTCTCTCTCTCTCTCTCTCTCTCTCAAAATGAATAAAAAAATTAAAATAAAGAAATTTCAACGCAAAATAAGTTGAAATTTTCTGACAAGTGAATTTGGAACTATTTAAGATTTTCATCTGGATGTCTTCATAAACATCTTCATTTGTTGGAAAATGTTCAAGGCTGAGTAAAGAGATGAGAGCAGCGCTCTAAGCCTCGCCAGCCCTTTTAACCCATTACTGTAACCACCAGAACAACTCTTAGATCAAAGTACCAATTATAATTATTCTAATTTCAATGAAAGAGGAATAAATCAATGGTGTTCTACTTTCCTAGTTTATATTTTCTAATGCTGTGTAATATTAATAAACATTGAAAATCACAAAGAATTATAGCAATAGTTGAGAAATACATTTTTTCAATTTTTACTGACATTGTCACAAGGTCAAAGCCATATTACTTTTATCCATTTTCCAAAAGTTTTTTCTATATTTAAAAACTATTATATGAATTAATACTGTCTGGAATATAAAACTATATTTAGAGAAAGCAAAAAAAAAAATTTAGAATTTAGTTTTAATCAGTTTGTCTACATTAAAAAGATTTTTTCTGTTTCCATGTTTGGATATTGATTATTTCATTGCTTTTTTAGTTGCTTTGATGATATAAGTAAACTAAGTCAATTATTCCTTTATTTCTTGAAACACTGATTTACCAGTCATTCTATCTAATCAGAGACAAAAACAAAACTATTTGAAAAAAAAAAACAACCTATTTGTATTCATCCTTAACAAAGGACTTTCAATTTGACAAAGACATGAACAGATGAGGGCCAGAACATTAGGGTGATATGGCTGAATTAAAAAATACAATTCCTTTGACAATTGCAACAAAAATATAAAATACAATACCCAGGAATAAACTTAGCAAAGGATATTGAGAACCTATATGATAAAAACTACAGAGCGTTATTTAAAGAAATTGAAAAAGATACATTGAAATGGAAAAATATTCCATGTTCTTGGGTTGGAAGAATCAACATAATTAAAATGGCCATATTACCCAAAGCAATATACAAATTTAATGCAATCCCTATCAAAATGCAATATCATTCTTTAAAGAAATAGAACAAAAAATCACCAAGTTTATATGGAACCATAAAAAATCCATATAGCCAAAGCAATACTGAGGAAAAAGAATGAAGCTGGAGGTACCACACTACCTGACTTCAAATTATACTGCAGAGCCACAATAATCAAAACAGCACAGTATTGGCAGAAAAACAGACATACAGATCAATGGAGCAGAATTGAGAGCCCTGAAATGAAACCACATATAAATGGAAAAATCATCTTTGACAAAGGAACCAAAGACACACAATGGCAAAAAGAAAGCCTCTTCAATAAATGATACTGGAAAATTGAAAAGCCAAATGCAAAACAATGGAACTTGACTACACCTTGTCTCCCTACATAAAAATTAATTCAAAATGAATCAAAGACCTAAATATAAGATCTGAAACAAAAAATTACATGGAAGAAAGAATAAGTATTTAACTTATAGACCTTGGCCATAGAGACCATTTTATAAAAGTGACCCTAAAGGCAAAGAAAGAAAATACAAAAATAAATGATTGGGACTACATTAAACTAGAAAGCTTCTGCACAGCAAAGGAAACCAACAACAAAATAAAAAGCCAACAAAATGGGAGATGATATTTACAAACAACAGCTCCAATAAGGGGTTAATATCTAAAATATTTAAAGAACTCACAAAGCTCAACAACAAATAAGGAAACAATCCAATTAAAAAATGGGGAGAGGACCTAAACAGACACTTCTTCCAAGAGAACAGACCAATGGCCAATAGATATATGAAAAGATGCTCATGGTAAGCCCTGGCTGGTTTGCTCAGTGGTAGAGCCTAGCGTATGGAAGTCCCAGGTTTGATTCCTGGCCAGGGCACACAGAAGCACCCATCTGCTTCTCCACTCTTCCCCCTCTCCTTTCTATCTTTTTCTTCCTCTCCCACAGCCAAGGCTCCACTGGAGCAAAGTTGGCCCAGGTGCAGAGGATGGTTCCATGGCCTCTGACTCAGGCACTAGAATGGCTCTGGTTGCAACGGAATAATGTCCCACATGGGCAGAATATCGCCCCCTGGTGGGCATGCCGGGTGGATCCTGGTCGGGCGCATGAAGGAGTCTGTCTCTCTGCTTCTCCACTTCTCACTTCAGAAAAATACAAAAAAAAAAAAATGATGTTGATCATTGCTAGCTATTAGAGAAAAGCAAATCAGGCCCTGGCCAGTTGGCTCAGCGGTAGAGTGTCGGCCTGGCGTGCGGGGGACCCGGGTTCGATTCCCGGCCAGGGCACATAGGTTAAGCGCCCATTTGCTTCTCCACCCCTGCCCCCCCCTCCTTCCTCTCTGTCTCTCTCTTCCCCTCCCGCAGCCAAGGCTCCATTGGAGCAAAGATGGCCTGGGCGCTGGGGATGGCTCCTTGGCCTCTGCCCCAGGCGCTAGAATGGCTCTGGTCGTGGCAGAGCGATGCCCCGGAGGGGCAGAACATCGCCCCCTGGTGGGGCAGAGTGTAGCCCCTGGTGGGCATGCCGGGTGTATCCCGGTCGGGCGCATGCGGGAGTCTGTCTGACTGTCTCTCCTCATTTCCAGCTTCACAAAAATACAAAAATACAAAAACAAAAGAGAAAAGCAAATCAAAACTACAATTAGATATCACCTGACACCTGTTAGATTGGCTGTTATTAACAAGATACTTACTAACAAGTGTTGGAGAGGCTGTCGAAGAAAAGGTACCCTCATTTACTGCTGGTGGGAATGTAAACTGGTATAGCTATTAAGGAAGAAAGTAAAGTGGTTCCTCAAAAATAACTTAGAATAGAACTACTGAATAACCCAGCAATCCCTCTACCGGGTATCTACCACCAAAAACTCAAAACACTGGTATGCAAAAACATATCTAACCCCATGATAAACACAGCATTATTCCCAGTGCCCAAGATATGGAAACAATTAAAGTGTTCCTCACAGAAGATTGGATAAACATGTACATAAGTAGGAATATGAAACATGTACATATAATTGAATACTACTCAGACATAAGAAATGATGACATAGTGACATTTATGACAATATGGACAGACCATGAAACATTATACTAAGTGACATAAGTAAATCAGAAAAAGCTAAGAACTATATGATTTCACACATAGGTGGGATACAAACCTGAGACTTACAGACATAGAAAAAGTGAAGTGGTTACCAGGCGGAAGGTATAGGGGAGGAGAGTAAAGAGGGACAAATATATGGTGATGAAAAATGATTTGACTTTGGGTGAGGGGTACACAACATAATCAACACTTCAAATGCTATACAGATGTTTACCTGAAACCTATGTACTCTTACTGATCAATGTCACCCTATTAAATGTAATTTTCGAAATAAAAATTTAAAAAATAATAATAAACACATTAACAAATCTTAAATCTACACAATTGACTCAATTAGCCATATATACATTTTCAAATGATAGAAATAAAAAGCAATCATAGCCAAAAAGTACTTACTCTTCTCAACTATTCCATATACAGAGTATATTCAAACCAGTATCACTTTATAATAATTTAATGAATAAAATCAATACATACTAATGATTCTACTCGTGATTTCCCAATGTTCAACTGTATTTTGTCATTCTCCATATCATTCATTAAGAGATAAATAAAGCAGTCATTGCTCTCAGTATTCACATATACAGTAGCGTGCTTATTTCTTTATTTTTTAAAATTTTTAAGACTTTACTCATTTTAGAGAGGAGAGGGAGAGAGAGACAGAGACAGAGAAAGAAAGAGAAGCAGGAAGTATCAACTCCCATATGTGCCTCCACCAGGCAAGCCCAGGGTTTGAACCGACGACCTTAGGATTCCAGCTCAACACTTTATCCACTATGCCACCACAGATCAGGCAGTAGCATGCTTATTTCTACCAGAACTTATGGAACTTGTGCTAATATTATATATTATAATCTCTGGGAGGACAAGATGGCGATGGAGTAGGTGGACGTACCAACTTCCACTTCCCAGAACCAAAGTGGATTACAACTTAATTTTAGAACCATCATTTGGAAAAACAAACTTTGAACTAAACTAAGAGGATTCTTCAACCAAGGAACACTGAAGAAGCCACACTGAGACTGGTAGGAAAAGCAGAAATGCAGAGAGGGCTGCCCATATCGGCAAAAGCCGAGGCCCCTAAGGCTTGTACACCAGAGCACGTGATCACAGCCCTTCTCATTAAGGAGAGGCAGAAACCACAGAAACAGCCCCAGTGGGCTGGTGCCAGGAACCCCATACCCGAACACCCTAGGCAGCAGCAGCAGAGGGGGTGGTGGGCCTACAGACTACACCTAGGGAACACAGAGGCCACACCCAGTGGACTCCAGTAGACAAAACCTTATTTTACACAGACAAAATGGGAAGCAGAGAAATACAACACAAATGAATCAAGAGAAATCCCCAGAAAAGGACCTGAATGAGTCAGATATAACCAAATTACCAGATGGAGAGTTTAAAGTAATGATAGTTAGGATGCTCAAAGATCTTAGAACAACAATAGATGGTCATTACAAAAACCTAAATAAAGAGATAGCAAATATAAAAAAGGACATTGAAATAATAAAAAAGAATCAGTCCGAAATGAAAAATACAATATCAGAAATAAAGAGCAGAATGAAAGAAATTAAAAGCAGGATGGATGAAGCTGAGAATCAAATCAGTGAGTTAGAGGACAAGATAAATGAAGGCATGGAAGCAGAGCAAAGGGACTCAAAAAGTCTGAGGAAACTCTAAGAGAGCTCAGTGACAACATGAAGAGAAATAACATCCGCATCACAGGGGTTCCTGAAAAAGAAGAGAAAGAACAAGGAATAGAGACTTTGTTCAAATATATTATAGCTGAAAACTTCCCTAAATTAAGGCAGAAAAACATCTCACATGTTCAAGCACAGAGAACTCCATTAAAGAGAAATCAAAGGAAATCTACACCAAGACACATCATAATTAAAATACCAAAGCTAAGTGATAAAGAGAAAATATTAAAAGCTGCTGGAGAAAAAAGACTATCACCTACAAAGGAGCCCCCATAAGGATGACTTCTGACTTCTCAACAGAAACACTTGAGACCAGAAGGGAATGGCAAGAAATATTCAAAGTAATGCAGAACAAGAACCTACAACCAAAACTACTTTATCCAGCAAGGCTATCATTTAAAATTGAAGGAGAAATAAAAAGCTTTCCAGACAAAAAAAAACTTAAGGAACTCACTACAACCAAACCAAGGCTGCAAGAAATGCTAAGGGGCCTGTTGTAAACAGATCAAAGGGGAAAAAGAACATAGCAAAAGAGGAATACTGTTGTAATGAATAAAATGGCAATGAACAACTACATATCAATAATAACCTTAAATGTAAATGGTTTAAATGATCCGATCAAAAGATATAGGTAGGGTAGCAGCGTGGATAAGAAAACAGGACCCATACATATGCTGTCTACAAGAGACACACCTTAAAAGAAAAGAGGCACACAGACTAAAGATAAAAGGATGAAAAAAAATATTTCATGCAAATGGAAATGAAAAAAAAAAACTGGGGTAGCAATGCTTATATCAGACAAAATGGACTTTAAAACAAAGGCTATAGTAAGAGATAAAGAAGTTCATTACATGATGATAAAGGGAGTAATCCAACAGGAAGATATAACCATTATAAATATCTACTCACCTAATATAGAAGCACATAAATATATAAAATAGACTTTGATGGATTCAAAGGGTGAGATCAACAGCAATACTACAATAGTAGGGGATTTCAATACCCCACTAACATCACTAGATAGATCCTCAAGAAAGAAAATTAACAAAGAAACAGCAGACTTAAAGGACACACTAGATCAACTCAATTTAATAGGTATCTTCAGAACCTTTCACCCCAAAGCAGCAGAATATACATTCTTTTCAAGTGCCCATGGTACATTTTCAAGGATAGACCATATATTAGGGCACAAAAGTGGTCTCAACAAATTTAAGAAGATTGAAACATATCGAGCACTTTCTATGATAACAATGGCATGAAAAAAGAAATCAAGCACAACAGAAAAACTAAAAAGTACTCAAACATTTGGAAACTAAATAGCATGATATTAAATAACAAATGAGTTTACAATGAGATCAAAGAAGAAATAAAAAAATTACTAGAAACAAACGATAATGAGCATACATCAACTCAAATTTAAGGGACACAGCAAAGCAGTCCTGAGAGGGAAGTTCATAGCACTACAGGATACCTTCAGAAGCTAAAAAAAGTTCAAATAAACAATTTGACCCTGCCTCTAAAAGAACTAGAAAAAGAACAGCAAGTAAAGCCCAGAGCTAGTAGAAGGAAGGAAATAATAAAGAATAGAGTGGAAATAAATGACATAGAGGCTAAAAAAACAATACAGAGGATCAATAAAACCAGGAAGTGGTTCTTTGAAAAGGTAAACAAGATCGATGAACCTTTAACCAGACTCACCAAGAAAAAAAGAGAGAGGACTCAAATAAATAAAATTAGAAACAAGAGTGGAGAAATAACAACTGACACAACAGAAATACAAAATATTGTAAAAAAATACTATGAAGAACAGTATGCCAAAAAACTAGACAACCTAGATGAAATGGACAAATTCCTTGAAACATATAATCGTCCAAAATTCAATCTGGAAGAATCAGAAAACCTAAACTGACCAATTGCAACAAATGAGATCGAAACAGTTATCAAAAAACTCCCAACAAAGAAAAGTCCTGGGTCTGATGGCTTCACAAGTGAATTCTACCAAATATTCAAGGAAGAATTAACTCCTATCCTTCTCAAGCTATTTCAAAAAATTCAAGAGGAAGGAAGACTTCCAAGTTCCTTTTATGAAGCAAGCATAATCCTGATTCCAAAACCAGGGAAAGACAACACAAAGAAAGAAAATTATAGGCCAATATCCCTGATGAATTTGGATGCTAAAATCCTCAACAAAATATTAGCAAACCGGATCCAACAATACATGAAAAAAAATCATACACCAAGATCAAGTGGGATTTATTCTTGGGAGGCAAGGCTGGTACAGTATTCGCAAATCCATCAATGTGATTCATCACATAAACAAAAGGAAGGAGAAAAACCACATGATAAATTCAATAGATGCAGAAAAAGCATTTGATAAAAGCCAGCACCCATTCATGATCAAAACTCTCAGCAAAGTAGGAATACAGGGAACATACCTCAACAACACGATAAAGGCCATTTATGACAAACCCACAGCCAACATCATACTTAATGGACAAAAATAAAAAGCAATCCCCTTAAGATCAGGAACAAGGCACGGGTGCCCCCTTTCACCACTCTTATTCAACATAGTTCTGAAAGTCCTAGCCACAGCAATCAGACGAGAAAAAGAAATAAAAGGCATCCAAATTGGAAAAGAAAAAGTAAAACTATTATTATTTGCAGATGATATGATATTGTATATAGAAAATAATAAAGTCTCAGTCAAAAAACTACTGGACCTGATAAATGAATTCAGCAAGGTGGCAAGATATAAAATTAATACTCAGAATCAGAAGCACTTTTATATACTAACAATAAACTGTCAGAAAGAGAAATTAAGAAAGCAATCCCCTTCACCACTGCAACCAAAAAAATAAAGTACCTAGGAATAAATTTAACCAGGAGATTAAAGACTTGGACTCGAAAAATTATAAAACATTGATAAAAGAAATCAGGGAAGATACAAACAAGTGGAAGCATATACTGTGCTCATGGTTAGGAAGAATAAACATCATTAAAATGTCTATATTACCCAAAGCAATTTATAAATTCAATGCAATACCAATTAAAATACCAACGACATACTTCAAAGATATAGAACACATATTCCAAAATTTTATATGGAACCAAAAGAGAACACAAAGAGCCTCAGCAATCTTGAAAAGGAAGAATAAAGTGGGAGGTATCACACTTCCTGATATCAAGTTATACTACAAGGCCATTGTACTCAAAACAGCCTGGTACTGGCATAAGAACAGGCATATAGATCAATGGAACAGAACAGAGAACCCAGAAATAAAACCACACCTCTATGGACAACTGATATTTGACAAAGGAAGTAAGAGCATACAATGGAGTAAAGACAGTCTCTTCAACAAATGGTGTTGGGAAAATTGGACAGCTACCTGCAAAAAAATGGAACTAGACCACCAACTTACACCATTCACAAAAATAAACTCAAAATGGATAAAAGACTTAAATGTAAGCAGTAAAACCATAAGCCTCTTAGAAGAAAACATAGTCAGTAAGATCTCTGACATCTCTCGCAGCAATATATTTGCCTACTTATCTCCACGGGCAAGTGAAATAAAAGACAGGATAAACAAATGGAACTATATCAAACTAAAAAGGTTTTGCTCAGCTAAAGACAACAGGAGCAGAATAAAAAGACAAACTACACAATGGGAGAACATATTCGACAATACGTCTGATAAGGGCTTAATAACCAAAATTTATAAAGAACTTGTAAAACTCAATACCAGGAAGACAAACAATCCAATAAAAAAAATGGGTGAAAGAAATGAATAGACACTTCTCCAAGAGGACATACAGATGGCCAATAGGCATATAAAAAAATGCTCAACATCACTAATCATTAGAGAAATGCAAATTAAAACCACAATGAGATATCACCTCACACCAGTCAGAATGGCGTTCATCAACAAAACACAGAATAAGTGCTGGCAAGGATGTGGAGAAAAAGGAACGCTCCTGCACTGCTGGTGGGAATGCAGACTGGTGCAGCTACTGTGGAAAACAGTATGGAGATTCCTCAAAAAACTGAAAATCGAACTGCCTTTTGACCCAGCTATCCCACTTTTAGGAATATACCCCAAGAACACCCCCATGTTTATGGCAGCATTGTTCACAATAGCGAAGATCTGGAAAGAGTCCAAGTGTCCATCAGTGGACAAGTGGATTAAAAAGCTTTGGTACATATATACTATGGAATACTACTCAGCCATAAGAAATGATGACGTCGGATCATTTACAACAACATGGATGGACCTTGATAACACATTATACTGAGCGAAATTAGTAAATCAGAAAAAATTAAGAACTATATGATTCCATACATCGGTGGGACATAAAAAAGAGACTCAGAGACATGGACAAGAGTGTGGTGGTTATGGGGGGGGGGGGATAGGAGGGGGAGGGAGTTGGGGCAGGGGAGGGGCACAAAGAAAATCAGTTAGAAGGTGACAGAAGACAATTGGACTTTGGGTGATGGGAATGCAGCATAATCAAATGTCAAAATAACCTAGACTTGTTTTCTCTGAACATATGTATCCTGATTTATCAATGTCACCCCATTAAAATTAGTAATAAGAAAAATCCTAAAAAAAAAGATATCTGAAAAACAATATTTAATAACCTTAGAGCCAGGCAATGTTTTCATTTTTGCTTATCAGATTACTCTAAACCAGAGCATTTCAAATTTTAAGGTGCATACACATCACATCTTATTACAATGATGATTCTGATCTTTAACAAACTTTTAAGAGATGCCTGTATACTGCTCATCAGACTTTAAGCAGCAGGTTCAATACTGAAATTAAGTTTAACTTCAACAGAAATGCAATGTTTTCCTTCATATATAGATACTTAGTTATGCTCTAACTTTCTCTCACAGAGTTTTAAGTTTCAAAACTTTAGAATTTGATAGATTAGTGTGGTATAATTGAGGCATAGATAAAAAAAAATATATGAATCTTTTCACCTAACCTGTGATGGTGCAGTGGATAAAACACTGACTTGGAATGTTGAGGTTGGTGGGGGGGGGGTTTTGTTTGTTTTTTTGTTTTTTTTTTAAATTTATTCATTTTAGAGAGGAGAGGGAGAGACAGAGAGAGAGAGAGGGAGAGGAGAGACAGAGAGAGAGAAGGGGGGAAGGAGCTGGAAGCATCAACTCCCATATGTGCCTTGACCAGGCAAGCCCAGGGTTTCGAACCGGCAACCTCAGCATTTCCAGGTCGACGCTTTATCCACTACGCCACCACAGGTCAGGCCGAGGTTGGTGTTTTGAAACCCCGAGCTTACTGGGTCAAGGCACATACAAGAAGCAACTACCTGTACATACTATGAGTGGATGCTTCCCGCTCCTCCGTCCCTTTCTCTCCCTTTCTCTCTTTTCTCTCTATAATCAATGAATAAAATATTTTTTAAAAAATATGAATCTTTTCAAGATTTAAAAATAAGAACCAAAATTTGCTTGAAATCTCACACTGTAGCTTTAAGTAAGATGCAACTATTGACAGGTATTACTTTCTAACTTTAATGTTTGAAAACTTGAAAATAATGTTTAATAACTCTAATAGTTGGGCAACTTAGATTTATTTTATAGCATAATAAGTGGCAACTATTTAAGATTCCCACAAAAAATGTGTATAAAAAGGCAGTTTTTCACTATTAAAATATTTAACATTAAGATATTAGTAAACTTTTTAAAAGTCTAGCATAATACTTTTATTAACAAGACAGGTAATAGCAAATGTTGGAGAGGCTGTGAAGAAAAAGGAACCCTCATACACTGTTGGTGGGAATGTAAAGTAGTACAACCATTATGGAAGAAAGTATGGTGGTTCCTCAAAAAACTGAAAATAGAACTACCTTATGACCCAGCAATCCCTCTACTGGGTATATACCCCAAAAACTCAGAAACATTGATACGTAAAGACACATGCAGCCCCATGTTCATTGCAGCATTGTTCACAGTGGCCAGGACATGAAAACAACCAAAAAGCCCGTCAATAGATGACTGGATAAAGAAGATGTGGCACATATACACTATGGAATACTACTCAGCCATAAGAAATGATGACATCGGATCATTTACAGCAAAATGGTGGGATCTTGGTAACATTATACGAAGTGAAATAAGTAAATCAGAAAAAAATAGGAACTGCATTATTCCATACGTAGGTGGGACATAAAAGTGAGACTAAGAGACATTGATAAGAGTGTGGTGGTTACGGGGGGAGGGGGGAAAGGGAGAGGGAAAGGGGGAGGGGGAGGGGCACAAAGAAAACTAGATAGAAGGTGACAGAGGACAATCTGACTTTGGGTGATGGGTATGCAACATAATTGAACAACAAGATAACCTGGACTTGTTATCTTTGAATATATGTATCCTGATTTATTGATGTTGCCCCATTAAAAATAAAATTATTAAAAAAAAAGATTTTTGTGTTACCAGAAAGTAGCACAATTTTGGCAAATATTCAATAAATGTTTGATGAATGAAAAAAAAAAAGAATTTTTCAATCACAAATATCAATAAAAATTATTTAAGGAATCATTAAAAATCCAGCTGGCATTAGGAAACCTGTTTCTCTGGGTTAAAATAATGAATAATTGTCTTAATAAAAACTAATGCTATTATCAATACTTTGCATATTTTGGCATTATATTATACAGTCTAAATATCAAACATCTAGAGGTGCTTACATTTGTATATTCAAAGTATTTCTAGAAAATTTTGAATAATGTATACATTTTATCTTCTTTTTCTAGTTTGGTAAGAACTATAAATTTATTAGATAACACTTGCAAATGCCACCTTGAAAATATTTTTTAGTTTGGATTTCTAAAATGTTCACTTTACTGTTATTCTAAAGTTTCTAAATTAACACACAAATATCTAAATATTTTAAATTATTATTTTCAGTAGAGTTCTCTGTTAATACATAACAAAAAAATCTAACATTTATAAAACATCTATGCACAAGCTTCTCCAAAGAGGGAGGGGAAAAAAACAAGCTCATCAATAAAGAGAACAAATTGGTGGTTACCACAGGCAGGAGTTAGATAGGCACAATGGATGAAGGAGGGGGTGTGTCAGAAGGTTTTACCCAAACGTAGCAAAAGACAGTATTTCCAAGCATGCTTTAGAACACATTTATAAAACCAACCAAATTTTTACTACTGGACACAAATTTTAAAAATATCACCATGACATGATAAATAACCACAAAGTATTCAACTTGTAGAGATTAACAAATTCAAATGGTTTAAATTTTTAATTATGTTTATTGTCAATATTCAAGATGTGCATTATAAGATTCAGGGTGTTACTTAATCCTACTCCTACTAATAGTAATGTAACCTTGATAATGTTATCTTTCATAATTAATTTGCATTTCCATAAAATGAAGAAAATTGTCTTCCCTAACTATTGTTTATTCAACAAATATTTTGTACCTGCTCTGGGGCAGGCACTTTGCTAGAGTAAATATAACCCATCACAGTACTTGTCATCTAAACAAAAAGACAAACATATTATACAGGTGGATATATAGGTGTATGAATAAATAAATCTATAAAGACTGATGAAGTTGAATGAGAGGATAAAAAATGACTAGGGCTGCTCTACTAGGTAGAATTATATTAGAAAATAACACTTGAGTGGAAAACTCTAAGATGTTATCAAAAACCAATAACCGTGTCCTTTTTGTTTCAAATACGTTTTCTAAAAATTTTTATTGATTGATTTTAGAGTGAAAGAAAGGGGGAGAGAGAGACAGGAACACAAATCAGCTCCTGCATGTGCCCAGACTGGGGATCAAACCAGCAATCTCTGTGCATCAGGACAATGTTCACATCAACAAAGCCATCTGGCCAGGGCTCTAAATTTTATTTTTTTTAAATCAACATTATAATGATAAATAGGGATAGCATAAACAATTATATGCCAAAGATAATTCCCAATTCATTTTGGTTCTTCATTTGATACCTGCTAAAAAGGTACAAAGTTGGCTAATTTATTGTGTGTCCTAGACACGTTCCACCCTCTAGAGTGTTGGTAACAAGAAAGAAAATCCGGAGCTTTACAGATAGGAGGTAGGCAGATGATGGGGGGAAACCTGGAAAACTTGGATAGGCAGCTCATCGGTAAATCATAAATAAATGACATTTCTATTTTCATGTTATTCCAAAGAGGCAACAATTTTAATGGAGTGAGGTGTGTGTGTATGCACACAAGCACAAAAGCACCATGGCTTTTTTATTTTTAATGGAATGCTTCACGAATTTGCGTGTCATCCTTGTGCAAGGGCCATGCTAATCTTCTCTGTATTGTTCCAATTTTAGTATATGTGCTGCCGAAGCAAGCACAAGCACCATGGCTTTCATATATAAATTTACTTAGCACTTTCCCTTTTTTACTTTAATAGCACTTTATCTCAAAATATAAGGTTTGAAAGCAAATCTGTAACTATGAAATGGCTCTGGTTCAACGTTATTAGAAAAGGACCAGAAATCTAGATTATATAAATTCTCATGTTTTTCTTCTGAGATGCATCGGGCACTTGGCACAATACTTCAGTCATTTCAGAGAGCCTGATTCTTCACTCCTTCCCTGATAAACTGTTCAATCAGAACTATGTTGAATTTATTTTTAAGTATCAAACTAAAAAGCTAGAATTTAACTCCAGGAAAATGGTAAAGAAGAGAAATTCACTTTCTTTAAAGACATAAAAACACGACTCAAAGAGGTTTATATCAATTACTACATCTTTTATAGATTTTTAATTAAAAGACTTTAAAATTGATAATATGAATTAAGTTATCTTGGAATGTGTATTTCCTTATACTGTAATGAAAGCTTTCACTCTTGAGTGTGCATGAAATCAGAGCAAAAGTATTAAAACCATTATTTTAAATTAATTTGAGAGAGAAATAATCTGAAGAATTTGATGTAAATAATGTACCCAATAGGCCCTGGCTGGTTGGCTCAGCGGTAGAGCGTCGGCCTGGCGTGCGGGGGACCCGGGTTCGATTCCCGGCCAGGGCACATGGGAGAAGCGCCCATTTGCTTCTCCACCCCCCCCCCTCCTTCCTCTCTGTCTCTCTCTTCCCCTCCCGCAGCCAAGGCTCCATTGGAGCAAAAATAGCCCGGGCGCTGGGAATGGCTCCTTGGCCTCTGCCCCAGGCGCTAGAGTGGCTCTGGTCGCAACAGAGCAACGCCCCGGAGGGGCAGAGCATCGCCCCCTGGTGGGCAGAGCATCGCCCCTGGTGGGCGTGCCCGGTGGATCCCAGTCAGGCGAATGCGGGAGTCTGTCTGACTGTCTCTCCCCGTTTCCAGCTTCAAAAGAAAGAATAAAAAAAAGAAAAAATAATAATAATAATGTACCCAATAGCTCTAACTTCATCAAACTTAGATATACTGGATATAGATGAATAATTGTGTGACTTCCTTCAATTTTTGTAAAATTTTTCTTTTTAAGAACAGATTTAGGTTCACAGTAAAATTGAAAAGAAGGTACAGAGATTTCACAAGTCATTCCTGCCCCCACACATGCATAGCCTCCCCCATAATCAACACGCCCCACTAGAGTGGTACATGTGCTACAACTGATGAACCTGCACTGATACACCATAGTCACCCAAAGTCCCCAGTTCACCTGAAAGTTTACTCTTGCTACTTGTACATTCTGTGCATTTGCACAAGGTATCATACAGATTATTTTAACTGTCCTAAAAATCCTCTGTGATCTGCCTATTCATCCCTACTTCACCAAATTCCTTCTTTTTTATTTATATATCATATCAGTACTGACCCACATGATCACAAAGCTGGTACACAAAAGGAGAATCTTGATTCTACACACATTTGGCTATCTGAGGTGAAACAAGAATATGAAAATATGGCTACTGGATCTCCTCTCACTCTCCCTCATCCTGTTTCCAACACCCACACAGACTAAGATCTCCCAAAAAAGAGGAGCATTTATCTGTGAATCTCTAGCACTATAATAGTATTGCCACAAGCAGATATTGAAAGAATAATGTTAGATGAAATCTTTAGAAATGGGGAAAATGATATGACTTTGGGTGATGGCATGCAATGCAATATACAACAGATCACATATCATGGAAATATACACTTGAAACCTATATAATCTTATTAACCAATGTCATCCCAATGATTTAACTTTAAAAAAAGACCTTATCCCTGGACACACAGCTCAGTTGATTAGAGCATCATCCACATAAGCCAAGGTTGCAGGTTCAATTCCAGTCAGGGCACTTACAAGAATCAACCAATGAATACATAAATAAGTAGAGCAACAAAACGATGTTTCTCTCTCCCTCTCTCTCTCTCTCTCTCTCTCTCTCTCTCATTCTCACCCTCCATCCCTCTAAAATCACTAAATAGAAATGTAAAAAAAAAAAAAATTAACGAAGTAAACAACCTCCAAGCACCTAGAAGAAAGACATCAACGAAAAGTGAAAAGGACGAATGCTAGGCACGGTATCATATAAAGGGTTAGATTCTAAGAAAACAGTAGAAGCTCTTAAGAATGGAAAGGGAGCTTTAAATAGTGAGAAACTCTCTATATCTGTAGACACCGTACAATAAAATAATAACGGTCTTCTCTAACTCAATTCCAGTGGTAGGTTGGGATGAGGGTGCATCCCTAGCACATTTCCAAATACAGTTAAGTCATGCATTTAACAGTCATGGTAATAAAAAGGAGTAGAACTTTAGATGAACTGTTTTTAAAAACTATATGTTCCCAAGGTTCTTTTATCTACTAATACCAAGGAACAGAGCATTCATTAGCCATAAGCCTTGAGAATAAATGCTATTTAAAACTTCATCTCTCAGTATAAAGTTTATAGAAAGTTCTAGTTAATATTTGATTAAATTATTTCTCTCATACCCCCTTTTAATATTACTAGAAGAGGGAAATCACATAAAATAAAGAACAATAAATTGCTGCCTGTTGTGCACTGGAGAGAGCTTTGGCCTGTAGTGCACTGGATAGCACTTTGGCCTGAGATGCTGAGGACCCAAGTTCAAAATCCTGAGGTCGTCACCTTGAGCATGGGATCATACACATGACCCCATGGTCACTAGCGTGAGCCCAAAGGCTTGAACAAGGAGCCACTGGCTCAGTTGGAGTCCCCTGGTCAAGGCACATATGAGAAAGTAATCAGTGAACAACTAAGGTGTTGCAACTATGAGTTGATGCCTCTCATCTCTCTCCCTTCCTGTCTGTCTATCCCTGTATGTCCCTCTCTCTCACTCTCAAAAAAAAAAAAAAAAAAAAGATGGCTGAAATTCACCCCTCAGTATATTTATTATTGATACTCATCCCTCTCCAACCCACCCTACTATGCACATGCATGCTCCTCTCTTTCCAATAATTACATCCAAGCTGGAGTGAGTAGCAATGATGAAGACAAGTGATTTGCTGATAACGGACAATGTAAAAAACAATAATAGTAACAGGTAAGAACATAGTTAATAAAAATCAGTACCTATAACTAAGCAAATCATATAGAAATCATGACACCTGAAGTCTAGAGAACCATTGAAATAAACCACTAAAACTTAAGGTTCTTCCATTGCTGTTTAAGGTCTATCTTCTCTACTAATTCTACAGATGTCCAAGTCACATTTATGTGTAGGAGCCACTTCTCCTTCCCCCACTTTCCACTGAAAATCTGTTCGTGATCAGAAAAGAAAGCTGCAAGCCAAAGAGAACATTTATTTCATCCATTCATTTATATTTATTTATCACACATTTATTAAGCACCTTCTAAGTTCCAGGCCCTAAGCTCGGCTGCAAAAGGATCACTGCTGAAGTAAGGAGCACTTGCTCTGAAGGAGAGAAGCTGCTCCAAAGCCAACACTCCATGAAATATGTCTTGGCTCTACTATGCTTTTTCTATTCTTCCTCTAATCATTCAGTAATCTGATAGGAGGTAGAGGAATACACACACACTCAAACACATGCACAAAGAACAAAGCAGGTTACAATAGCTGCTGTATCCCTGACACCTGGCCAAGCCATAAAATTCTCTTTATTCATTACAACTTAAGATTCAAACTCAAAAAAAAAAACAAAAGGCACTACAGCCCACACACTATGAAGGATGGGCCTCTAACCTGAAGAAAACTATTTTTACAGTCAATTTCTTGACAACAGATCTGTGGACTGGTACGAGGTTTATGAGTTGGGATATAACTGCCAATGGATAACTATGAGACAACTACGAAATAACATGCTTAGAGACTCAGTAATAAATGCAAGGTTTCACCATGTATCTATTTGTGGCACCTTAATATTTCATAAAGTTCCTTTGACCCAGTGGAAAAAACTTTCCAAGGACTCATTAAGAGAATTAGTGATGAAGCATAAATTAAGAACTCTCCACAGATCTCCAGAACATGGGTTTTTGGCTCCCCACCAATTATAACCTAGTGACCTTAAGCAAATTAATCTCTCTGTGCCTCAGTTTCTCCATCTATGAAATGTAGCTAATAATAGCAAGAACTTCAGAGGTTCATTGTGAAGGTTGAATGGCTACTGTAAATAATGTTGCATTGAATAAACAAGGGAATGCATACATCTTTTCTAATTAGTGTTTTTGTTCCCTTTGGATAAATACCAAAATGTGGAATTGCTGGATCATATGGTAAATAGTTCTTTTTTATTTTTTTGAGGAACCTTCATATTGTTTTCAATAGTGGCTACAATTCATGCTCCCAACAATACAACAGTCTCCTTTTCTCCACATCCTTACCAACATTCCTTATGTCTTCTCTTTTGGATAACTATTCTAACAGGTATGAGGTAATATCCTATTGTGTTTTGATTTGCATTTCCCTGAAGATTAATGATGTCGATTATTTTTTCATGTACCTGTTGGCCATCTCTATGTCCTCTTTTGGAAAAGATCTATTCAGGTCCTTTGTCCATTGTTTAATCAAATTGGGGTTTATTTTTTGTTTTTTGCTAGTGAGTTGTATGAGTGCTTTATATATTTTGGATATTAACTCCTTTTCAAATATCTGATATGCAAATATTTCCTCCTATTAGTAGGTTGCCTTTTCATTTCATGGATGGTTTCCTTCACTATACAGAGCATTTTAGTTTGGTATAGTCCCACTTGATTATTTTTGCCTCTGTTGCCTCTGCTTTGGGGTCAAGTCCAAAAAAAAATCACACAAGATCAATGTCAAAGAACTTTACCTTGTTTCCTTCAGGGGTTTTATGGTTTCAGGACTGATGTTCAATACTTTATCCATTTTGAGTTAATTTGTGTGTATGGTATAAGACAGTGGTCCAGTTTCACCAAAACCATTTGTTGGAAAGACTGTCCTTTCACCATTGTATCATATATTCTTGGCTCCTTTGTCATATGTTAATTGACCATGTATACAGACATGGGTTTCTTTCTGGGCTCTCTATTCTGTTCCATAGATTTATATGTCTGTTTTTATGCCAGTACAAAAATGTTTTGAATACTACAAGTTTGTAACATAGTTTGAAATCAGAGAGCATGATGATTCCAACTTTGTTCTTCTGTCTCAGGATGCATATACACTGCTCAAAAAATTAGAGGATATTACAAAATGAATATGAAGCGATAAAAAAAAGCATTTGATTTTTTTTATTAAACAAGAACATCAGAAAAGCAAATGACAAGTCAAAGAAAGTTGTTTGATTATGAAAATGAGATGCAATCAATCATTGTGATTGACGAGCAAGTAACATATTGGTGGGGGTGAACAAAAGCATGTCATACTGGACCAGAGTGCCACACATTGACTGTTCAGTAGGGGGTATGGTCACCCAAGACTGCCAAAACACACTGACAGCAATGGGCATGGACGGAATCAGAATGTCCAGCAGTTCTTGTGGGATCCTCTGACACTCTTGCTACAGGGCAACTTCCAGCTCAAGAAGTGTTATGAGAGGCATTGGATGGTTTCCCAGATGTCTTCCCAGTGCATCCCAAGCATGGTCAATGGGATTCAGGTCTGGAGAATATGAAGGCCAGTCCATGTGTTTGATTCCTGCCTCCTGAAGCATGTTGTTGACAAGATACACCTGGTGGGGCCTTGCATTATCATCCATGAAAAGAAAAGTTGTTTCCAGCTGCTCTTGCATAGGGTACCACTATAGGGTTCAGGACCTCATCTCGATAACTGACAGTAGTCAGCGATCTGTTTCTGATGATGTGGAGGTTGGTATGACCACCAATGCTGATGCCAGCCCACACCATGATTCTACCATCACCGAAGGAGTCCTTTTCTTTCATTAAACGTGGATTCTCCAGTGTTCCTCATTCACACCAGATCAGGACATTATGATTGTCAGGCTGCAGACTGAACCATGACTCATCAGAGAAGAGGACAGTTGATGACTCAACACGGGTCCAATGACGATGCTCACCAGCCCACCTTCTCCAGGTTCTATGGTGTTCAGCAGATAATGGAATGCATACCATTGATCACCGGGCATGCAGTCCAACATGATGGAGCCAATTTCGGTCTAGGTGCATATCCATCGTCTAGTGGCAGTAAGAGACTGTCCCTGCAGCTCTGTTACATTGCTCCGCCTGTTCCTTCCTGCCAATAAGGTCAAGTAGCAGTCATCTCTTGCTGTTGTGGCAGATCAGCGACTCTGTTCTAGTCTTCATACTATGTCAGTCTCTTGAAAGTGATTCCAGAGTCTCCTAATCGCGATTTGGGATGTTCCAAGTGCTGTTGTCCTGTCATTTGTGTTTGACCAGCTTCAAGATAACCTATGGCTCTCGAGGCTTTGCATTAGGGCAAATTGTATTGCAGGGTCATTACAAGGGCTGGAAAATTGCAGGATGTGCACTTTTAAGATCAGGGAATGTGCAGATACTCCAGTACTTTCAGCCTTTTGTATAGTGCATTTTCACCAATAAATTATAAGTTGGTTTTGCATCTCATTTGCATAATTGAACAACTTTCTTTGACTTGTTTGGTATTCTGATGTTCTTGTTTAATAATAAAAAAAGAAAATGCTTCTTTTTTTATCACTTCATATTCATTGTGAAATATCCCCTAATTTTGTGATAAAATTTTATCTTTAATGAAACATACAACCACCAATTCAGTACTATTATTATCTTGATTTAGGATATAAGAAAATTGAGCAGCAGCAAGTTTAAACAACTGCAAGTCCACAAAAGGGAAGTGACCAATTCATTATTAAAATCTAGGTTTACCAAGATAACCCCCAAACCAGAGCTCCTCATCAGTATGAACACTGTAGATAATTATCCACAATAATTATCACCACACTCAGAATTCTACATATATAATTTAATGACCTTTATAAATATATCTAACTTAACTACCTTTAAGATTACTTTCTATGAATGGTGAAAGAAATGCAAATGTGTAACTCATAAATTAGACAACAAGGATCCTTTTTTCACCACAGAAGTACTACAATGAGAAATCTGGTTTACTGAGGTAGAGCCTATGACAATAGACTCCAATAAATCATGTGGTCAAATAAATAGCCATATCACATATTTTGTTGTTTTAGTTGAGAAAAAGAGGATTAGTAATTTAAATCAGAAGTTACACAAAACCATTAAAACAATTTTTCAAAAACAGCACAATTTTGACCTTCTAGGCGGCCTTGGCCTATGGTAAGCCTACTGTAACATACCCTGAGTATATTTTCATTGGAATGTAAAATAGGAGCCATGCCTCTCATCTACTACCACTATTGCTATTAAAGAGATCAGCTGTTTTACTACCTTTGCTCTCAGACAGGAGAGATGGGGAAGAGGGACGAACTAATATCTTTTAAGTGCTATTTTGTTTTAAGACTATAATGCACTACAAGAACTGTGAGATTAATCCTTACAACCACCACATGGGCAAGGTATTAGTACTCCCATTCTACAAAAAAGGAAATGGAGATAAAAAAAGATTTATGACTCTTGATTAAATAACCTATCCATTAAAGAATATAGCCTAAATTTAAACTGAAAACTAACTCTAAAGCTTCAACAGATAATTCCAGAAGTAGTCCTGGCCATGACAATGCGCTACACATAGCCTCACTTCTTTACTCGCCAGCTCTAATATCCCAACTCAGCACTCCTCCACACTTACTAGCCCAGAGCCAAGGGGGAACCTGGGCAGAAAGAAATTTATACATGGCATGTAGATTTCCCCTTCAAGGAAAATCATGAGAAAACAATTTAAAAAGATGTTAAATATAAAATGTTTAACACTCTTATTAAAACTTAAAAACAGGCCCTGATCAGTTGGTTCAGTGAATAGAGTGTCAGCCCCACGTATGGACATCCTGTGTTCAATTCCCAGTCAAAGCCCACAAAAGAAGCAGTTATCTGCATATTTCCCCCCTCCCTCTTCTCCTTCTCTCTCTCTTCCCCTCCCACAGCCACTGGTTTGACTGCTTTGAGCATTGGCCTCGGGCACTAAGGATAGCTCAGTTGGTCTGAGCATTGGATCCAGGCGCTGAGGACAGCTCAGTTGATTTGATCATCAACCCCATACAGGGTTGCCATGTGGATCCCCACTGGGTCATATGCAGAGACTGTCTCTATTTCCTCTTTCTCTCTTCTCACTTAAAACAATTAAAGTTAAAAAATTAAAAACCTGAAAAGAATAAAAGTAAATTTTATCAATATTAAAGTATCCTTTATATGTATTCTTTTTTAAAATTTTTTAGAATTTATGTTACTGATTTTAAAGACAGACAGACAGAAAGAAACAACAGGAACATTGATCTGTTCCGGTATGTATCCTGACTGGGGATCGAACTGACAATCTCTGTCTTTCAGCATGGAAGCTCTAGCCAACCAAGTTATCTGGTCAGGAACCTTTCTGTGTATTCTTTAGCCACACACTTGAGGAAACTATCACTGGAAAGAAAACCTTTCTAATTCCAAGGATACAATGAATTAGCTGGATTTTTAAAAATGTTTCTCAACTTTTTAATCCTTGTATTTCACTGTTTGTGCCACAGAACTTTAGAAAATGAACATATTGTTTATTTAAAATACTTGAATTGCTTTGTTAGAATATGAAAACATTACTCTTAGAGAAGCTAGCAACTGACCTTTCTGATCTGCACAAGATTCATTATAGACTGGTAAACATTTGTGAAAATCCTTGCTGTGATGATTGATTGCACTCTTCCCTGCTTCAGTTACCTCAAACTAAATTGCCTGTCATTAAAATGATGACTTCTGTCAATGCAGTCTCTTAATCCTTCCTCAGTCCTTTCTAGCAATTGACAACCTTAGAATAATATATTGTAAGTCTTTTTGGATCAATAATGCTCAGTATAAAACACTGTAATCTACCACCAAGATTTTTATCCCAATTTATAATGATGTCTGAAAAACTAAGTAACAGTAAATTTCCTTACTAAGGGAAAAAGAAGACATCTAACAAACAAGGCAAATACAATACTATAAACAGCATATGCCAATCTAAAGTTAAGACTTTTGAGTGAAGCTCAATATTAGCAAAATGCTTTTATCATCCTAAAGTAGTGTAGCTAATGACTGAGATGTCATTTGTAAACTACTCAAAAAAATTATTATTCAGGCCCTTACTTAGACATTTCAAGTGATTTATGAGGAGGTTATTCGTGTAAAAAGGCTTCTCTGCAATGTCAGAAACAGAAAGCTTCCACTTTAAAACAATAAAAGATAAGCTAACTAGCATATTCTGGTTCTTTTCCAAAGGCAATTAAAAAAGACTTTTTTTTCACATAATCTAAATTTAGATTGTACCTTGGACATCTTTATATAAAAATTAGATTATAATTGCCTTTACACACTACAATTTAGATGTTTTCATTTAAACTAAAAATTCTTTGAAATAATTCCATTACATCAATGAAAACAGAGCTATGACAATGCTTTACAATTGACATAACTTCTTTTACATAAGGAGTTACATTTCCTATGCTTTCTCAAAATCTCCATGAATTTCATCATTTAGTAAATAACTAACCTGAAATCTTTGACAGCACCAAACTGGAGGGGGAAAGTTTCAACAAGCTAGTAGCTCACTATAGTTTTCTTTACAAATTATCTAGCTACAGAATGAGGAAAAAAATCTTTTTACTACGAGGCAGTTTGAAAAAATATCAGATTAATGCATTTAGAGAAAAATTAATATCACCTTCAACTTTGAGGGAATAAAAATAAGACACAAGAAAAAGGATCTAACAGAAAAAGAAACAAAAACAATCTAAATTGAAACAGGAGGCTTAGGATTCCAGAAAGAAGGTCTCAAAATAAAAATAAAATAAAATAAACCACTTAATTATGTTATTTAGTCACTGAAAATAATTTATAGTTCATCAGAGTTTAGGATAAGAATTAATAATTGGTACAAAGAAAACTAAGCAAATGGGGGATGGGTTGTTAATTCAAAAACATTATGCAAAGGAAAAAGACAGTGAACATAGTGTATTATATAATTCTGTTGTAAAGTTCATATAGTCATACTAATGTGATATAAAGATACTGAAGATGGGAAAAAGATAACAGAAATTGGTGGTGGAAAAGGAGGGGGAATGTTAAATTATATTCTTGCATAGCAGAAAGACATTATGTAATTAAAATTGAAAAGCCAAAAAATAGTAGTATGGATTAGGAATGAAGGTATTTAGGGATAAATAAAAGTGGGAAAACAACAAAAAGTTGAAAGTAGTTCTCTCTGTTGAAAAGGACTAGGGAACAAAGCGGGAAACACCCATTTTTCACTCTGAGCCTAACATAGTTTGACCTTTTAAACAATGTACTTCAATGTACTTTTAATGGCTTCAAAAAAAATTAAATTAAATGAATAAAGTGAAGTCTGCCTAGGCAGTGGTACAGTGGACAGAGCGTTGAACTGGGACAAAGAGGACCCAGGTTAGAAACCCCAAGGTCACCAACTTGAGGGAGGCTCATCTGGCTTCAGCACAGGCTCACCAGCTTGAGGGTGGGGTCGCTGGCTTGAGCCCAAGGTCACTAGCTTGAGCAAGGGGTCACTTGTTCTGCTGTAGTTCCCCGGTCAAGGCACATATGAGAAAGCAATTGCTGAACAAATGAGGTGCCACAAAGAAAAACTAATGCTTCTCAACTCTTCCTTCCTGTCTGTCCCTATCTGTGCCTCTCTCTGTCTCTGTCACAAAAAAAATAAAATAAATTAAAAATAATAAAGTGAAGCTGCATGAATCAACAGTGACAAAATCTCAAAGAGAATATTAGGCCCCAAAAAATTAGTGTTTGTTAAATTCACTATTGATGCCTTTATATCAAGTTTAGAAACAGAAAATCAAAACAGAGAGGGAAGGATATAGATTTGTTAGGCAAACTGTAACGCCTCTATTTACCAGAACTGACTCTGTGGGCAAATGATTTACAGAATCTTAGCCTCACTTTTCTATGTGCAAAATATGTAGAAGTAACAATATTATTTATATGACTGTTATTTAGTCAACTGAGATAATGCACATGAAATGTCTGACACATTAGAGGCCCTGGCCGGTTAGCTCAGTGGCAAAGTGGCGGCCTGGCGTGCAGGAGTCCCAGGTACGATTCCTGGCCAGGGCACACAGAAGAAGCACCCATCTGCTTCTCCACCCCTCCCCATCTCCTTCCTCTCTGTCTCTCTCTTCCCCTCCCACAGCCAAGGCTCCATTGGAGCAAAGTTTGCCCGGGCGCTGAGGATGGCTCTGTGGCCTCTGCCTCAGGCGCTGGAATGACTCTGATTGCGGCAGAGTGATGCCCCGGATGGGCAGAGCATTGCCCCCTGGTGGGCATGCTGGGTGGATCCCGGTCGGGCGCATGCCGGAGTCTGTCTGACTGCCTCCCTGTTTCCAACTTCAAAAAAATGCAAAAAAAAAAAAAAGCAAAAAAAAAAAAAAGAAATGCCTGACACATTAGAGAGAGGAGAGAGAGAGAGAGAGAGAGAGAGAGAGAGAAGGGGACATCGACTCCCATATGCACCTTGACCAGGCAAGCCTGAGGTTTCAAACCAGCGACCTCGGCATTCTAGGTCAACACTTTATCTACTGTGCCACCACATGTCAAGCTTGATAAATGTGTATTAGTCCTTTTATTTCTCTTCACTTTTTTATAAACAAATACATAAATTTTTAACTCTGGTTTCTCTTTAGATTGCATAAATCTTTCGCCTTTTACAAATACATAAAAATTTTTACAGAAATAGGAAGGGAGAGAGAGAAAGAGAAGCATCAAGTTGTTGCTTCACTTAGATGTGCTTTACTTCTCTTTTAAATTTTTTTTTAATTTATTCATTTTAGAGAGGAGAGGGAGAAACAGAGAGAGAGAGAGAGAGGAGAGACAGAAAGAGAGAAGGGGGGAGGAGCTGGAAGCATCAACTCCCATATGTGCCTTGACCAAGCAAGCCCAGGTTTTGAACCGGAGACCTCAGCATTTCCAGGTCGACGCTTTATCCACTGCGCCACCACAGGTCAGGCTGATGTGCTTTACTTCTCATACGTGCCTTGATCGAACTGGCAACCTCAGGATCAAGTCAGCAACACCAATCTGGCAACTTCAGGTTTCAAATTAGTGACCATGTAATTCCAGGTCAATGATCTATCTGCTACACCACCACCAGGTCAAGAAATAGGTAAATCTGTCATTTTTTTTCCTAAAATGTTCAAAAAAATCCTTGAATTACAATGTAGCATTTATTATTTATTAATTGGTGTAAAAAGATATATAGCTCAGCCTCAATGACCCCTGCCCTGTGCTGATCCCACAAACACTATTTAAAGAATTACTGGTTTGTAGGGTGACCTAACCTCCTCCTCTTTTACTCATTCAACAGACATTAACCACTCACTGTGTTAAAAGAATGTAGAAGAAGGTACAGGGCATATAAATATGCAAAATACATGGTTTCTACACTCAAATTGCTTACTGTAATCAAGATAGGGAAGCACAGGCCCTGGCTGGTTGGCTCAGCGGTAGAGCGTCGGCCTGGCGTGCAGAAGTCCCGGGTTCGATTCCAGGCCAGGGCACACAGGAGAGGCGCCCATCTGCTTCTCCACCCCTCCCCCTCTCCTTCCTCTCTGTCTCTCTCTTCCCCTCCCGCAGCAAGGCTCCATTGGAGCAAGGATGGCCCGGGCGCTGGGGATGGCTCTGTGGCCTCTACCTCAGGAGCTAGAATGGCTCTGATTGCAACAGAGCGATGCCCCAGAGGGGCAGAGCATCGACCCCTGGTGGGCATGCCGGGTGGATCCCGGTCGGGCGCATGCAGGAGTCTGTCTGACTGCCTCCTGTTTCCAGCTTCGGAAAAATGAAAAAAAAAAAAAAAAAAAAAAAAAAAGATAGGGAAGCACAGAGGCAGTAAAATGCAGTGTGTATGACATGTCATAGCTCTGAAGTCAAACAGTCTGGGATTCCAATGCTGGTTCTTCAATTGTATTTCAGGAAAAGTTTCTTAAACTCAAAGCTCCAGTTTCCTACATAAAAACTTAGTAATTGTCATGCAATTTTGCCTAAGGATCAAGATAATATTCCTAAAGCAACTATCTTATGACATACAATAGGAGCTCAAATTTTGGTAACTCTTGGTCTTATTAAAATTATTATAAATAATACAGGGGTCCTCGGGTTACAACAGTCTTGACATATGATGTTTTGAGTTTACAACACTCCCATAAAAACTTTAAAAAATTGAGACGTGAGTGTTCCAGCTTACGCTGTTAGCGTCATACTTATGGACTACATGTGTGAACTAGTTTGGCTGCATGCAGCTTAAGAATACACAGTAACGCAGCATATGAGTGAGGGAGTTGGAGTCCCCCGTACGTTTACCTACGCCATTCTGGACTGTTAAAAGTGCAAGTGTTCTGTTTGTGTTGCTTTGTCAACTTTTTGGCCCTTATCATAGCTCCTCAATGAAAGTCAGAGTGAGTCTTCTGATGGTAGTGCTTTAAAAAGAGAAAAGCCATTACAAGGGAAGTGAAATTAGACATTATAATGAGATCAGAAAAAGGAAAGTCGACAAAGAACATCAGCCACATGCTAGGCCTTAGCCACTCTCCTGTAGCAACAACTATCAGGGATAAAGACTGGATCTTAGAGGAAGTAATGGGATCAGCCCCTATGAAGTCAACTGTGACTACTAAACAGTGAAGTGGCACAATGGTTAGTTCTGTGGCTGGAAGACCAGCATCAGCAGCATATACCAGTTAGTCTAATGTTGATTCAGGGCAAGGCTAAACGATTGTTTGAGGCAATAAAAAGTGAAAAGGAGGGTGGGAGTGAAGAGTTTGTGGCTGGTAGCAGTTGATTCATGCATTTCAAAGCTTGTGCCAACTTGCATAACCTTAGGGTGCAGGGTGAAACTGCCATTGGGGATGAGAAAGCAGTCAGCAAATTTCCTATAGGTTGGCTGAATTATTTAAACAGGGGGGCTACTGTGCCGAACAAGTGTTTAATGTTGACGAGACAGGCCTTTTTTGGAAGTATATGCCTAACAGGACCTACATCTCCAAGGAGGAGAATACATCAGGCCATAAAGCTGGCAAGGAAAGACTGACTACTTCTTGGGGCAATGTTGTAGGTGACTTCAAACTCAAGCCTCTGTTGGTGTACCAGGCTGAGATGCCAAGGGCACTAAAGGACATTTAGAAGGGTCAACTGCCTGTCATCTGGAGGTCTAACAAAAAGGTATGGGTAATGCTTCAGATTTTTGAGGAGTGGTTTTCCATCCATTTTGTGCCAGCAATGAAGGACTACTATGTTAGCAAGAGGCTACTTTATAGGTAGTGCCAGTACTGGACAATGCCCCTGGTCACCCTACCCACTGAGTGACTTTAACCCTAATGTCAGGGTGGTTTACCTTCCACCTAATACCACTGCCCTTTTACAGCCCACGGACCAAGGTGTCATTGTGTTTTTCAAGGCCTACAACCTCCAGAGGACATTTGCTATGGCTCTTAATGCAACTGTGAACAAGAACCTGACACTCAAAGACTTTAGGAAGCCTTATAATATTTACAATGCTGTACAAAACACTGCTTTTGCCTGGGATGAAGTGAGGTGAACAAACTTATATGGTACGTGGAAAAAACTTGTTTCCTCAGTTTGTGTATGACTTCCATGACTTTAAGGAGTCAGTAGAGGCTGTTACAGAGGAGGTGGTTGCCATGGATGAACAACTTAATTTGGAGGTGGAGGCTGAGGATGTCACAGAGCTACTGGCATCACATGTAGAGGAACTGTCTGCTGAGGACCTCATTCAGGTGGAGCAGCAGCTGATTGAAGAGAAAGAGATAGAAACCCCAGAACCCAAGAGATTTATTACCAAGGGTTTGGCAGAAGGTTTTTCTATGGTAGAGGATGGACTGGCAAAATTTCAGGCTGAGGATCCCAGCGATGAGAGATTCAGTAAGGTCTACAGAGCTGTTATGGGTGCCTTGCAATGCTGTAGGCAGATTTTTGGAAGAGAAGTCATCAACCTTCCAGACTAGCCTGGAAATATTCTTTAAGAAGGTAGAGAGCCTGCAACTGATCCTGTACTCTCTACATCAGCTGCTTCTTAAGATGAAAGTCCTGTAGTACAAGTAGAATCATCTCTAGCATCTCCTGCATGTTCATTAGGAATCCTGATTCACCTGACCCAGTATCTCCAGCACCTTCTGCAGATTCTCCTGCCTCTCCAGCTTCCTCACTCTCTCCTACCTTGCAATGCCCCTTCCAGTGTGCATGCCAACCACAGGAATAAAGGTCAGGATTTTTTTATACTCATTTTTTGTCATTTTTTCTGTTACTACAGTACTGAGTACAGTACAGTATATTTATGTCCTTTTCCTTTTTCTGTGGCTTAGTTGTGTTTTTATGTTCTAGATTATGATTTTACAACTGTGTTAGGATAGGTAAGTGACTTAGGCTAGGGTGTGTTTCAACTTACACCAAAATTCAGGTTATGTCACTGTCCTAAGAATGAAACTCTGTTGTAACCCAAGGACCCCCTGTATATATACTCGGAAAGGAAAAATTGAGGGGAAAAGCCCTGCATATGTTTGTTACTTTGTAAATCTTGCACAAAAAATAAAATAAATGCTGAGAAAAATCTTGTGAGAGAACTTCTTTTAGGTAAGAGAAAACCGGGGAATATTTTTGTGGAGAAACAAGCATTTGAAAAAACATGTTCCATAGATCCTAAGACAAACCTTTTCATCCTTTAACATTTCTAAAACAATGTATCCAACAATGATGATGTGTCAATTTAATTGGCAACAGTTTTTCTTAGTGGTACATAAAATAGTGATGCTGCTTAGATTCAGTGAAGTGCAGTAGATAGGGATAAAGGGAATTCTGCAGAAAATGGCAATACCAAAGGCACAGTACTAGAATTCCGAGAGCATAAATGTTGGCATGTCTTCTTTGGGTTGACTTGCATTTAGTTGTATGAAAAGAGGAGTCAGAAAAAGAAGCCTAAAAGGCAGACTGTTTCATTAATTTTGTTTATCTGTATCATTAACATACTAGTTAATTTACTATTGCTTTAATATGGCAAAGTATAAATCTTGGTATATGATAGAGAGAGTCTACCCATACTGTTCTAAACTGTTTGACTGTTCTTGTCCCTTACTCTTCCATGCCAATATTAAAATCAGACTGTCTAATGCTGTAAAAAAAAAAAAATCCTACTTGAGGTTTTGATCAGAATTGTATTGAACTTAATGGATTCATTTTGGGAGGAGTTCTATTATTATGTTTTCCCATCCAAATGCATAGAACCTCTCTTCATTTATTTAGCTCTTACATCTTTCAATAAAGTTGCATAATTGTTTCCATAAAGATCTTGCACATAGTTTGTTGGATTTAGTCCCTGATATTTATTTTTGGAATTTGTTATTGTAAATGGTGTTTAAATTACATTCTTTAAATTGATGGAGTTTTTAGCAACCTCAAATATAAATAAAATATGAATAATGTCTAATCTTGCTTTTCTGTTTATATACATCACAATTTTATATTAACAAAAATATTTCCATGATATGCAGAATATTAAAACTTCAAAAGTCTAAATAAAACAATCATTATATGCAACTTCATTTAAAAAAATTAAGGTATAGATTTGAATTGTTCTAAAAAGATCATAGCATACAAAACCCATAATCCAAATAGAGGACATCTGGCCAAAATGGTGGGGAAGGTAACTGTGCTCACCTCATCCCACAATCACATCAAAATTATAACTAAATCATAGAACAACCATCACTGAGGACCACCTGAAGACTAGCTGGAAAACATTCCTATAATTAAGGATATAAAAAGCCACTGCATGACTGGTAAGAGGGACAGAGATATGGAATCAGCAGGTCCCACACCCACAGTGTGGCAATAAAGAATCAGAAGAGATATCTCAGCTGCAGAGGCCCTTCCTGAGGAACAAAGGGTCTCAGCCCAATATTGGGCTCCTAGACCTATGGCATCAGTACTGGGAAGAGAAGTCCCCTTTACATCTGGCTGAGAAAACCAGTGGGGATTGCGTCTGAGAGAAACAAGAAACCCAGCCACTACAGGACTTAAAGCGACCATATACAGACTCAATCTCAGATCCAGTGCAGGGGCAGCAGCTTCAAAGTACCAGGAACACAGAGGGAAGAAATAAACTGACTAGGGGGAGTACTAGAGAGAAAGGGATTGGGACAACTGTCTCCAGGAACAGAAGTGCTAGCAGTCACTACTGGTTCCTTTATTGAACTCTCCTACCCAGCTGGCCAGCTTAGGTGGGCACCAAATCTGTGCTCTCCACTAACCTAGCTAACACTGTTTAGCTAGGCCTGGTGATTCCCTGAGACCCCACACCCCTGGTCAGCAAACTGCGGCTCACGAGCCACATGCGGCTCTTTGGCCCCTTGAGTGTGTGGTTCTTCCACAAAATACCACGTGCGGGCGCTACCTCAATAAGGAATGTACCTACCTATATAGTTTAAGTTTAAAAAATTTGGCTCTCAAAAGAAATTTCAGTCGTTGTACTGTTGATATTTGGCTCTGTTGACTAATGAGTTTGCTGACCACAGCCCCATACCATCAGACTCTCCAGCCCAGCCCAAGCTTCTTCTACCTCCTCCACACAAGTGTCCTGCCTTGGCTCACACTTCAGACTTTTCCAAAATCTCTCAAAGGTTCACTTCCAAAACAAGCAACAACCAATTTCAGTGTGCCTTGCAGTTCATCCTAAGTGGCCCTGGCCACAGATTAAGTGCCACCAAAGTCTCTCAAGCCTGATAATAGTGGCATCCAGACCAGTTTGATACATAAACTCTCGCATGCACCTTTAAGTCTAACACAAGCAGCAACCAACCAAAAATCACCTTGTAGTTCCTACCAAGAAGGCCCAAGACTGGCAAAAGGAGTGACTGAACTTGACCTTCACCACAGTCCAAGAATCTCTAGAAACAACACACCCAGTAGCAGGTTTGAGACCACACAAGAGCACTACCTAACCATCTCCACAAACAACACATCTGAAGGGCAGTCTTGGCTGGAACCAGAGACCAACTAGCGCAAACACTCCTCTGTGGACTCAAGCCACACAAAACAGTACATCTACTATAGCCATGGCCAGCTTTCACAACCTGTCAGCCTGAGAGCCAAACACACCCACTGATGTGTCAATAGCAATCGATGTCTAACTAAAACAGGAGAGCACACAGAACACATACAGGAGATACCCCAAAGGCACCTGATTCAGGTGACCAGGGAGACTGCATCACAGGGCCCTACAAGACATCTTCATAAGACCATTCTGTTAAGACTAGGAGACACAGCAGATCTACCTAATACATAGAAATAGACACAGACAAATGAGAACACAAAAAAGTATATCAAATGAAAAGATTTAAAAAAAAAAAAACCTCCAGAAAACCAATTACAGTGGTACCTTGAGATACAAGCAGACCAGCATACAATTTTTTTAAGATATGAGCTGCGACTCGGACTGTATTTTTGTTCGAGGTCCGAGCAAAATTCTGAGATACAAGTCATGATTTGGGAAGCTGCTGCTAGTTGGTGCGTTGGCACACGGTTCCAGTATCAGCAGCACAACACCAGCATCTCGTTCTTTATTATGTGTTACCTACTGAATCAATTCGAATCTCGTGCGCTGTACTCGTTCTTGCATCATTTTTGCATTTTTTACTAACATTTTTTTTGTGCTATCATGGGGCCGAAGAAAGTGAGTGTAAAAGACAGTGGTGAGAAGAAGAAGAAAATGATGTTGATAGAAGCAAGAAATAATAGAAAAACATGAGCGTGGTGTACGAGTGATTAAACTGGCAAGACTGTATGACCGCAATACATCTATAATTTGTACCATCCTTAAACAAAAGAATGCCATCAAAAGCGCAAATCCAGTGAAAAGAACTACAATTCTGTCCCAATTAAGAACAAATAACCATGAAGAAATGGAGATGCTTCTGCTGGTGTGGGTGAAAGAGAAAGAGCTGGCAGGAGATACAGTGACAGAGACTGTAATATGTTATTTACGGTGACTTGAAGAAGAAAGAACCATCAACCTCAAAAGAGGCAGCAGAAGATACGGTTTAAGGCAAGTCACGGCTGGTTTAAAAATTTCAAGAAGAGATCTGGCATCCACTCGGTGGTAAGACATGGTGAAGCTGTGAGTACTGACGTTAAGGCAGCTGAAGATTACATCGCACATTTTGCTGCACTTATTGCAAAGTAAGGCTGCATCCCCCAACAAGTGTTCAACTGTGACAAAACAGGATTATTTTGGAAAAAATGCCCCAGAGGACTTTCATCACAGCAGAGGAGAAGAAGCTGCCAGGCCATAAACCCATGAAGGTCCATCTGACACTTGCATTGTATGCAAATGCTAGCGGTGACTGTAAAGTAAAGCCACTGCCAGTGTATCATTCCGAAAATCCTTGAGCCTTTAAGACTCACAAGACTCTTAAAGAAAAACTGCAGGTTATGTGGTGCGCCAATGCCAGGGCATGGGTTACGCGGCAGTTTTTTATTGAATGGGTAAATCTTGTCTTTGGTCATGCAGTGAAGAAATATCTTCAAGAAAATAAATTTCCAATGAAAGCATTACTAATCCTTGAAAATGCTCCAGCCCACCCACCTGGTCTTGAAGATGACATTCTCGATGAGTTCAAATTCATGAAAGTCCTCTACCTCCCACCCAACACAACTTCAATCTTGCAACCTATGGATCAGCAGGTCATTTCCAACTTTAAAAAGTTTTATATAAAGCACTTGTTCCGCCGCTGCTTTGAGGTGACTGAGAATACAAATCTAACCCTTTGAGAGTTTTGGAAAGGTCACTACAACATCGTGATATGTTTATGCATTATTGACTTGGCATGGAAAGAGGTTACAAGAAGAACCTTGAACTCAGCATGGAAAAAGTTACGGCCTGATGATGTTGCAGACAGGGACTTCAAAGGATCTGAACCAGAGACTGAGACCGAGGTAGAAGTGTTGGAGGAGACTGTTTCCCTCAGAAAGTTGATGGATCTGGAGGTAGATGAGGGTGACATAAATGAGCTCATCGAGGACCATGAGGAGGAACTCTCAACCGAGGGGTTGAAGAAGCTACAGATGATGCAACATACGGAGCTTCTGCAAGAGATTAGTAGTGAGGAGGAGGTAGAGTCAGAGGATGTGATTTCTACAAGTGAAATTAAAGACATGCTGGCAATGGAGGAGAAGCTTTCAAGTTTCAATGAAAAGAAACACCCAGAAAAAGTTTCAACTGGTCGTGCTTCAGTACTTTTTAATGACACTTGTTTGTCACATTTCCATAACATTTTTAAAGGCAGGCAAAAGCAAATTTCTTTGGATAGATTTTTATTCAAAAGTCCTGCAAGTGAAAGTGCCGAAAGTGCAGCCAAAAAGGCAAAAACAGGTGATGATTAAATGAAAAATACATAATGTTAAGCTTAGGTTAAGTTTAAAGTTAAGAAAGTGCATTTTTTTACAACTAAATTTTTGTGGTTTCATTTTAAGTAAAGAAAGTGCAGTTTTAGTTTACATTTAATGTTAAGAAAGTGCAAATTTAGTTTACATGTCTACAGTACCTGCATCCCTTCCTCCCTCCCTCCTCCTCTGCCATTCACCTCCGTTAGCCACACTCGTCTGTCTCCAAGGTAAGAATACAGTACTAAATAACACTTTTTTCTTTTATTTTATATATTTTTTTATGCATTGGTAAAGTATACATATGTATTTCTTAACTAAAAAATGTCTTTTTTCATAATTTAGGATGGTTTGGGGATGTTTCACAGGGCTGGAATAGATTAAATCTATTTCAGTTATTTTAAGTAGGAGAAATTTGTTTGATATATGAGTTGACTAACTACAAGCTCGATTACAGAACAAATTAAACTTGTATCTCAAGGTACCACTGTAAATGAAATGACAACAAGCAATCTACCAGATACAGAGTTCAAAGCACTGTTTATAAGGATACTCAATGAACTTCAGAATAGATGAACCCAAGGAGAACTTCAAAAAAGAAATAGAAAACATAAAAAAAGAGATGAAAGACATTTAAAAAAACAATCAGAAATGAAGATTATAGTAACTGAAATGAAGAATATAGTAAAGGATGCATCAGCAGCAGAAAGAGTGAAACAGAAAATCAAATCAGTGATCTGGAAGACAAGGTAGTGAAAAACGCACAATTAGCACAACAAAAACAAAAAAGAAGAAATCAAAGAAAATGAGGGCAGTTTAAAGAACTACTGGAAGAAAATCAAGTATACCAACATTCACATCATAGGGGTACCAGCAGAAAAGAGAGTGCAAGGGATTAAAAATCTATTTGAAGAAATGATCATTGAAAACTTCCCAATTATGGCAATGGAAATACACACACCGGAAGGGCAGAGTCCCAAACAAGATGAACCCAAAAAGGCCCACATCAAAGGGCATTATATTTAAAAAGCCAAAGAGTAAAGACAGAGAGAATCTTAAAGGCAACAAGAGAAAAGCAGTTAGTTACCTACAAGAAAACTCCCATATATGTCAGCTAATTTTTTCAACAGAAACTTGACAGGCCAGAAGGGACTGACAAGAAATACTCTAAGTGATGAAAAGCAAAAACCTACAACCAAGATTTCTTGAGCCATCAAAGTTACAATTCAGAAACGAAGGAGAAATAATGAGTTTCCTAGACCAAAAAAACAAACAAACAAACAACAACAACAACAAAAACACTAAAGGAGTTCATCACCATTAACCAATATTGCAAGAAATGTTCAAGGACTTCTATAACAGGAAATGATCAAAAACAAAAATAAGAAAATACAGGAAAGAATAAAATCCTTATTTAAAAAAAGGAACACTTTGTAACAGCAGTGCCTCAATCACCTATAAAGCTAATACAAAAATTAATACAAAAGTAAAAAGATAACATGTAATTATAACAATAAATTAAGGGATACACACAAAACAAATAAAAAATAATGACAAAATGTAAAACTGGAGGTGGTGAGTAAAAATTGTAGTTACTTTAGAATGTGTTCAAAATAAGTGACCATCAAGTTCAAATACACTGTTATAAACCAAGCTGGGGTGGGTGTGTGTGTGGCACAGGTAACCAAAAATCAAATATCTATATGAGATATACAATAACTAAAGAGAAAGAAATCCAAACATAATTCTACAGAAAGTTGTCAACATAAAAGAAAGCAAGAGAATAAGAAAGGAACAAAGATCTACGTGAGCAATCAGAAAACAATAAAATGGTAATGACTTCATACTTATTACTAATTACTTAAAATGTAAATGAAATAAATGATCTAAACAAAAGATGTAGGTGACTGAATGGATAAAAAAAGACAACCTACACATATGCTGCCTACAAGAGACCCACTTTGGAAGGAAAGACACACAGGGACTGAAACTACAGGGATGAAAAAGGATATATCATGTGAATAAAACCAAAAAAAAATGTGGGATGGCAATATTTATATCAGACAAAATAGACTTAAATGCTAGAGAAGACACAAAGAAGGCAATCTTATAACGATAAAGGGATCAATCCAACAAGAAGATACAAACCCTGTGAACATTTACGCACCTAACATAGGAGCATTTAATATATTGATATAAAGCAAACACTGACAAACATAAAGGGAAAAGATTGAAAGTAATACAGTCATAGCAGGGAACTTTAACACCCTGTCGACACCAATGGCTATATCACCCAGACATTAGACCAGATGAATTTGATATTTTTAGAACATTTCACTCCCAAGCAGCAGAATACACATTCTTTTCAAGCATATGTGGAACATTTTTCATGAGAGACCACATATTAGGCCATAAAACAAATCTCAACAAATTTAAGGGCTCTGAAATCTTCTCCAACCACAGTAGTATAAAACCAGAAAGTCAATTACCAGAAAAAAAAAACACCTGAAAAACACTCAAACACATGGAGACTAAATAAAATGCTACAAAACAATGAATGGGTTAATAACGAGATCAAGGAAGAAATAAAAAAATACAATGAGACAAATGAAAACAAAATGACTCAAAATCCATGAGATAGAGCCAAGCAATTTCAAAAAGGAAATTCATCACAATGCAGGCCTACCTCAAGAAGCAAGAACTGTCTCAAATAAACAATCCATTCTTACACCTAAAGAAACTAGAAAAAAACAACAACAGAGTGCAAGGAAAAAAATAATAAAGATTCGAGCAGAAATAAATGAAATAGGGTCTTTAAAAAAAAACAAGAAATCAATGAACCAAGAGCTGGTTCTTTGATTAAACAAAATCGATAAACCTTTAACCAAGTCATCCATTTATGATAAAAACTCTCCACGAAATGGAAATAGAGGAAACATAGCTCAACATAATAAAAGCCATGTATGATGAACTCACAGCTCACATCATATCCAATGGTAAAAGCTCAAAACATTTCTGTAAGATAAGGAACAAGACAAGGTTGTCCCCTTTCACAACTTTTATTCAATATAGTATTAGAAGTCCTAGTCACAGCAAATAGACAAGAAATAAAAGCATCCTAATTAAAAAGGAAGCAGTAAAACTGTCATAATTTGCAGATGGCATGATGCTATATATAGAGAACCCTACAGATCCCACCAAAAAACTATTAAAACTGATAAATTCAGTAAAGTAGCAGGATACAAAATTAATATAGAGAAATTTCTTACATTTTTATACACCAACAATGAACTTCCAGGAGAAAAAAAAATCCATTTACAATTGCATCAAAAATAAAATAAGATAAGATAACTAGAAATAAATTTAACCAAAGAGGTCAAAGATTCATACTTGGAAAACTATAAAACACTTAAGAAAGAAATGAAAGATAAGGCAGCATATATCACATATCCATGAATAGGAAGAACTAATATCATTAAAATGTCCATACTACCCATAGCAATCTACAGATTCGATGTTCCCCTATCTCAATACCAATGACAATTTTCACACAACTTAAACAAATAATCCTAATATTTATATGGAAGTACAAAAAACCCTGAATAAGCAAAGTAATCCTGAGAAAGAAGAACAAAGTAGGAGGTATTATGCTAGCTGATACCAAGCTATACTACAAGGCTACAGTAATCAAAATAGAATGGTACTGGCATAAAAACAAACACATAGATCAATGGTACAGAATAGAGAGCCCAGAAATATGGCTACACCTAGATATGGTCAATTAATCTATAACAAAGGAGACAAGACTATATAAAAAAAACCTCATATAACTTAACATCAAAAAAATAAACCTGCCTGACCTGTGGTGGCGCAGTGGATAAAGCGTTGACCTGGAAATGCTGAGGTTGCCGGTTCGAAACCCTGGGCTTGCCTGTCAAGGCACATATGGGAGTTGATGCTTCTAGCTCCTCCTCCCTTCTCTCTCTCTCTCTCTGTCTCTCCGCTCTCTCTCTCTCTCTCTCTCTCTCTATCTCTCCCTCTCCTCTCTAAAATAAATAAATAAAATAAAAAAATTTAAATAAATAAACCTGACTGAAAACGAGCAGAGGAACATTTTCCCCGAAGAGTACAGATAGCCAGTAGATATATGAAAAGATGTTCAACATCACTAACCTTCAAAGAAACAAAAATCAAAACCACAATGAGATAGCTCCTCACACCTGCCAGAATAGTTATTATCAATAAATCAACAAACAATAAGTGCTGGCAAGGATACGAAGAACAGGGAACCCTGCTGTAATTTGTTAGTGGGACTATAAATTGGTGCAACCAATTTATGGAAAACAGTATGACGGTTCCTAAAAAAATTAAAATTAGAACTACTATACAACCTAGCAATTCCACTTCTGTGTACTTATCAAAAGTAATCCAAAACATAAACTTGAAAAGATATATGCATCCTTATATTCATTTCAGCATTATTTACAATAGCCAAGATATGAAACAACTTAAGTATCCATCAATAGACTAATGGATAAAGAAGATGTGGTATATAAACATCTTCTCAGCCATAGAAAAAGAAAGGAATCTTGAAATCTGTAACAACTTGGGTAGAAGAACAAGAAAGGACTATGCCAAGTGAAATAAGTCAGTCACAGAAAGACAAATTCAATATGATTTTGCTCATACATGGAACCTAAAAACTAAAAAAAATTAAAGAACAAAACAAATTCATAGATACAGGATACAAACTAGAGGTCTCCAATTATAAAATCATCATAGGGATATAAAGGACAACATAGGTAATATATTCAATAATACCGTAATAACTATGTATGATATCAAATGGGTACTAGACATCTGGGTGAGCACTTCATAAGGTATATAAATGTCTAACCACTATGCTATACACCTGAAAATAATAAAAACTATATGTCAAATGTAATTGATAAATAAAAATTTTAAAAACCATACTTATATGTCATATAATACATATAAAATATTGGATTAAATATTGTGTTAGTTCCATTTTGCAATAAATGATGAGTGGAATATCAAAACAATCACTCTCGTTCACTTTGATTTTATTCTGTCAACTCTCAATTGCCCACACCAACAGAAACATTAAAATGTGCAACAGAAAATTATAGATAACCCACCCTGATAAGCTGTATATATACTAATAAGGTAGACATCTCCTAAATTTGTAACTATCCAGAACAGCTGGGTCGTCATCTGCTTTTTTTTTTTTTAAGGAAACTTCACAAATCACATGGCACAACTAATGGCAGATAACTGAGATTTACTAACAGTAAAAATGAATCCTAGATAGCTTCCTTAAAATCCAAAATAGACAATATGTAGATATTTTTATTTTTTCAAAATTTCTCTAACCCAAGTTCTAAATTCTCTTTACTCTCATTACTTTACCCTTTTCTTAGAAAGTCATTAACAAACTATAAAATAAAACTGAAAAAATAAGTTTGGGACCAGTATGCTTACTTTTCAAATCTCTATCTCTTGAGTTTTAGATCATTAGATCTCTAACTGCCTCCTCTGACATTCCTAAACTAGGGTTCTCCCACATCCTAAACATGACATGTTCACTACTCAAGTCCACACAAGTTCTAAAACTATGTGTTTTTCAATTAGTCCCTATGTCAGTGAGTAGCAGCTCAAACTAGAAACCTAGAGGTTGATCTTGATTACTCAAAAAAAAAATTCTAAACCCCCAAATGGAATTAATCATCAAGCCTTGTTGGCTGAGTCTACCTCCTTAACCCCCTCTTTTCTACTCTCATTACCACTGCTGTGGATCAGGCACTCATCATCTCTTTCCTATACCACAGCAGTAATTTCTTTGTCTTTCTACCCTCATCCTTCACAGTATCACCAGAATAATCTTCCAAAAATGTAAATGGATACGTTACTATCCTGCTTAAAATCCTTGAATGCCTCACCAATGCTTAGAGGATAAATTCCAACATTCTTAGCATAACAACCAGAAAGCTTTTATAGCCTACATCTCTAGTCAGCCTCACAGTCCACAGTCCTCACTTTCTGGCCCTGCTTTCTAAATGCTTCCACACCTCTGCACATACTGCTTCCTCAACCTAAATTCCCTTCTTTATTTTCTATTACTGCCTGAAAATATTTTTTAATTCCCTATAAACTAAAAGAAACATCATCATCTCACAAAAATCTCTTCTAAATCTCTCAGGAGACTTGATCACTGCTCTAAGTTTATTTTAAATCATGTCTTATTATAGCACATATAACTGTATTTTAATTCTCTATTAATATGTATTTTTATTCCTAAATAATACTTAACTGGGAAATATTCAAACTTAAAACATAGTGCCAGTAGTTATTAGACACCAAATAAATCTGTTAAATAAACATTGTATAGTTCCATTACCTCCTTATTAATCTGAAAATATCATTATCACTGATACTTTTAAAATTAAAATATTTCTTGATGAGTCATTATATCTTACAATGAGTAATTATTATAAAGCAAAATACTGCATATTTATATGAGTTAAATACAAAATTTAAATATTATATACTAGTTTTAAGAAATGATTGAAAACATTCTAATCAAAAAGTGTAAAAATAGTGACTCTAATAATTTAAAGATACAGTCAAATATGAAAACAAGCATAAATTTATTCCTAAAAAATATTTTTAAAATATTTGGTTCCTCTTTCTATGTGATTTTGAGCATACAACTTTTAGGGAATAGCATAAAATTTACTCACCAATAAAATATAACTTTAAAATTACAGATGTCAAACTATACTTATCCTTAACTAAATTGCCCATATGGATATAATATAAACAAAATCATACTTTGTTTTGTAAAGCAAAATGCATTGTGCATTTTACAGTCATAAGATGAAACAACAAACAAAAGTAAATAGAGACCCTTTTGAAGTTAAATTATTAATTGTCAAATGCACAAATAATTTAAGGATCTCACTCGGGAGTAATGTATGTCAAACATTAAGGAAAAAAATCAAAGCTGACACACAAAATATTACACAAACACAAACTATCAAATATGTACTTATTTCTAACATTAGTATTCAATCATTGAAAGGAAATGCCAATTGAAATTTCTGCAATATGTTTACTCTTAATGATACTAGATTGCAAAATATAACATCCAACCCAACAAAGGATCAAATTTCTTTTCACTTTATTGTAGAAAATCCACACTTTTTATAATTCCATAAGGTTGTGAGCTTCTTAAAAATATGTTTACAATAGATGCTAATACTAACATTACTAAGTGATTCTCATTCATTATGAAAGTTTTATGAATTTTTAAGAACTGTCTAGATTAAGAAGTATATATCCCAATGGACACTTTTAACTTTCATCTTACCAATGCCAAATGGTATATAAAAAGCTCTGATAAAAAAAAATTTAACCATACACAGAGATATAGATTTTTTTCTTTTGACAATTTTCACAGGTACCCAAAACCTGTGAAATTCTCCCTCCAAAAACCACTCAGAGAAAATAAGAGAGATCACTCAGAACATGACTGAAAGTAATGAAAACCTTAATCAAGCTAAAATGATGAAAGTAAAATAAAATGAAAACATTAAATTCAAGATACTGTCAGTCACAAACAAGTCTATTTCTGCCATAAGCCTTGTGACAAATATACATACTTCAAAAATCCCAGTTGGATATATATAGATCACTGAACAGAACACAGAGCCCAGAAATAAACCAACATCTTTATAATTCATTAATATTTGACAAAGGAGGCAAAAATATACAATGGGGTAAAAGTAGTCTATTCAATAAACAGTGTTGGGAAAGTTCAGTGGTAGAATTCAAATAATTTAACAACTGGTTCTCTACTCTAATGACTGTTTTAACTACAAGAAAACAATATACCAAAGGTAATTTATTTAATGTATTTAATACTTAAATAAAAACAATAAAAGAGGTACACAAAACTAGATTATAAGAGTTTTAAAATATTGGTGAAAAATCATTAAATAATCCCTGACCAAAAAAACCCCAATAAAACTATTATTTAAGATATTTCCATTATGCTTGATTGGCATCCTCACTTGGCCAATTTTTTTTTTTACCTATGGACAGAATGAACATTACTACACTGCTAAGAATAGACTGTTGCACAGATGAACGTTAAAAAGTAGTAAGGAATATAAATTTTTAATTTCCACATTGGGCGGCTGCCCAGGTGCCCACCTTAGAGAGAACTTTGATTACAAATGCCAATTCAACAACCAGTTCACTGAACTCAATAAAAGATTAGGTATAGGTTCTGCCAAACTGGTTCAAACCAGCTGAGTCCCACAACTGGGAAAGCTGGACAGATACATGCAAAAAAAAAAAAAGACCATCTTCTCACACCATACACAACAATAAACTCAAAATGGATTAAAGATTTAAATGTTAGACTTGAAACCATAAAAATCCTGAAAGAAAACAAGAAGTAAAATCTCAAACATGTCTCATAGCAATATTGTTTTGGATATATCTCCTTGGGTATAGGAAAGAAAAATAAATAAACAAACATATGGGACTAAATCAAACTAAAAAGTTTTTGCATAGCAAAGGAAACTATCAACAAAATGAAAAGACAACCTCACACTATAAGGGAGAACATATTCACCGATACAACTGATGAGGGGTTAGTATACAAAATTTATGAAGAACTTATACAACTCAACACCAAAACCAAACAATCCAATTAAAAATGGGCAAAAATCTGAACAGACACTTCTCCAAAGAGGACATATAGATGGCCAATAGACATATGAAAAAATGTTCAATGTCACTAAACATCAGAGAAATGCAAATTAAAACCACAATGAGCTATCACCTCACACCTGTCAGAATGGCTATCATCAATAGATCAACAAATGACAAATGTTGGTGAGGATGTGGATAAAAGGAAACCCTTATGCATTGTTGGTGGAAATGGAGATTGGTGCAGTCACTGTGGAAAACAGTATATAGTTCCTTCAAAAACTTATAAATGAAACTGCCATATGACCCAGTGATTCCACTTCTGGGAATTTATCTGAAGAAACCCAAAACACTAATTTGAAAGAAGACAGGCAACCCTATGTTCACTGCAATGTTATTTACAATAGCCAGAATTCAGAAGCAGCCCAAGTGCCCATCAGAGGACGAGTGGATTAAAAAACGGACACATTTACACAATGGAATAGTACTTGGCCATAAAAAAGGAAATATTACCCTTTGGGACAGCATGAATGGACCTGGAGCATATTATGCTAAGTGAAATAATTCAGTCAGAGAAAGACAAGTACCATATCATTTCACTCATGTGTGGAACCTAATGAACAAAATGAACTAACAAGCAAAACAGAGAGAGACTCATAGATAAGATGGCATACTGACAGTTGTCAGGGGGTGAGAGGGAAGGTAGAAGAACTTAGCAAAATAAAAAAAAGAAAGAAAGAAAAAACATATGAACACAGAAAATAGTGTGGTGACTGCCAGGGGGAAGGGGATGGTGGAGAAGGACATGGGGGGATAAATGGTGATGGGTGAAGACTTCACTCAGGGTAGTGAACACACAGTACAGTATACAGAGTATGTGTTGTAGAATTGTGTACCTGAATCCCATATAATTTTGTTAACCAATGTCATCCCAATAAATTCAATAAGAGAAAAAAATCACAGTTGTCCTTTAAAAACCTTCTGATGTTACTATATTCAGCATATCTTTAAAAAATTAGTAAATTTAAGTCCACCTAAAAAGATATAGTACCAATTTCTTATTTTATTTATTTAACAATATTTATCTGTATCCCCAAAAATAATTTTGGTTAACAGTAGTGACATTACTTTAACATATTATAACAACAACTTTAATAAAAGATTATATAATTACCATATACATGTACCTATCTTTATTTATTTATTTATTTATTTATTTTTGTGATAGAGGCAGAGAGAGGGAAAGATAGGGACAGATAAACAGGAAGGGAAAGAGATGAGAAGCATCAATTCTTTGTTGCAGCACCTTAATTGTTCATTGATTGCTTTCTCATATGTGCCTTGACTGGGAAACTACAGCAGACCAAGTGACCCCTTGCTCAAGCCAGTGACCTTGGGCTCAAGCTGGTGAGCCTTACTCAAACCAAACAAGCCCGCACTCAAGCTGGCAACCTCGAGTTTTCGAACTTGGGTCCTCCGTGTCCCAGTCCAATGTTCTATCCACTGCACCACCGCCTTGTCAGGCTACATATCTTTTAAACTGTGAAGGACAGACTTACTAAAAGTTCACATGTCAACTGTCAGTTACTTAACTTTTAAACAAATGGTTTTCAGATATTCAAGAAGATATTTCAAATTAGTTCTAAAATGTGTTATTTTACTGCACAAATGGTACTTAAAAAGTTTGCTTCAAATGTGTGTACTTCCACAAATTTTAAAATATTACAGTTTAGTTTATTTTTAAAACAGTAACTGTTAACATTTATTGAGCATTTACTATGTACTAGGTAATGTTCTAAGCATATTACATGTATAAACACATGCAAGGGCTGAGGAATTAAGTAAACAGCTCCAGGAGACAAAGTAGCAGACCTGGAATTTCAACCCAGGCAGTCTTGCTCCGGAGTCTTTACTCTAAGTTGACAGCCTCTCTCATGCCCATGACTATGCTTCGTACTTGAAATTAAAAGTTAAAAAAAAAAAAAAAAAAAACACAGTCACTGCTTTCAAAGAGTTCTTAACTACTTATACACATATAAACCAACGATCCTTCTAATGATAAGAGACCTCTGCTAATATAATCCAATTGCTAGTAGAACAAAAGTGACCTTTCACAAAGGAGATAATATTTGGTTTCTAAGAGAGGCTATAAAGGTCAATGGGAATTAGGTTATAAGGCCCCAGTGATTGCCATCCTAAGGAATTTTTATTTGTGTGGTAGGCAACTGGGTACAAAGAATTTTTAATATGACCAGTCAAATGTTTTTAGCAGAAAAACAAAAAATTTTTCAGTGCTAACAATAAAGTAAAAGAGGAAAGAAAATGGAAACAACAGGAAGCTTCTGGAATAAATCAGAGAGATGAAGAAGACTGAAATAAGGCAGGAATGTGGAGAAAAGAAAGAAGAGCTGTTTTCAGATTTCAAAGCTTAGAATCTGAATTTGACAAGAGCGGAGAGGACTGAGTCTGAAATTTCTAGCTTAGAAGAGTAGGGGGAGGAGATGACATTAGACAGATAAGAGGGAAAAGCAACAGGAGTTGAGGGAAATTGGCAGTGGTAGTCAACCTGGTCCCTACCGCCCACTGTGGGCGTTCCAACTTTCATGGTGGGCGATAGCAGAGCAAACAAAGTATAAATAAAAAGATAGATTTAACTATAGTAAGTTGTTTTATAAAGATTTATTCTGCCAAACTTTGCGAAAATCTGACATAAAATACTTGGTAAGTAATTATTATTATATGCTTTAACTTGCTGTAACTCTGCTTTATAAATTTTATAAAGTAAAGTTACTTCCCTACTTTATAAATGACCATTACTGTGGAACCGGTGGGCAGTTAGAAAATTTTACTACTAACAGTGATACAAAGTGGGCGGTAGGTATAAAAAGGTTGACTACTCCTGGGAATTGGGATAAGATTCATGATTTGAAACAATTTAATACAACAGACATTATTAGTCTTGATTTTATATTTAAAAAATCTGTTACTTTCTGGTATGAGATATAAAATACCAATGTAAGATTCTAAAACTTGTTTCTTTTAGCCTTCTTTATACTATATTTTACTGGCTAAGAATACATCTAATACTAAGCATGAGTAATTTCTTCTTAGGAAGTATGACCTACAAAAAGAAGACCAACCTCCCTAAAACCCAAAAGCACTGATTTACTTACTGTACATTATTAATATATGGGGGTTAAGACTTTGGTACAGCTGTAGAACTCACTTTAACGTCAGTAATGGAAGAAGTACTACAGATGCCCTCTATCCCTAGTCTTAAAGAAAATATATTTCAATACCTTGAGAGCATCAACTGTCGCTTCAAACATTGTTTGCTTTGTGTTGAGATAATTGATAGCTTATTTTAGTAATACTTGTAATCATAACTATTATTAAAATTAATGTTTTAATGCCTACTTGAGTTATAAGTATCCATTTCAAATGAAATAAAACATTTGACATAAGTCTAAAATTATAAAAATATATAACTGCAATAAAAACAGCAATTGCTGCTTTTAATACAAGAATTCAGTTACTTTTTATTTCAAATTATTAAAGAAAAAATAAAAATGATTTCATTTTTCTTAAAAGTTAAATCTAGCACATAATAACATATGAAATGTCTAATTGTCCTTCCTTATTTTGATAATTTCCACATAATGCAAATAAAATAATCACCTCTTTTAATAACATCATAAATAAAAACAGGGTTAAAACCATTCACTGTCTTAGAAAAACTTAAGAGTGATGATGAATCATTTTATAATCTACAATAACAAAGGCATTCTGGTGAATTTTACGAAATACAGCTTTTAGAAATAAATCTATATTGTGACAAAATCATATAAAACATCAGTAGTTAATGAATGCAAGCATTTCAACAGCAGAATTTTTTGAATTCACAAATTAAAATACATTAGTTTGACCAACAGGTGGTGCTCAATATCCATTTATAAAGAAAATAAATATCCCAAAAGTGTTTCCAGTACAACAAAATCATTTTTCAGACTATGTGGCAATTTTTAAAACTCTAACCTCAGAAAACCCAATGCATAAACATTATTTTAACTGTTTCTACTTTGAAGAAAAATAATTTTGGTTATGTTGAAAAAAACTTTTAAGACTGATACTGACTGCCCATTCATATAGAAGACAGCTTTTTAAATATTACTGAAACATTTATAAATTAACATTCAGTACTGCAAAAAATGTTAAGAAACTCAGAAATAAACTTTAAAATATTATCCCAATGTTCACTATAAATTAAAAAATAATTTAAATCATTTTTATTACTATAGCTTAACTCATACTTTAGAATTCTTACTAAGTATATTGTATCCTTTGCTAGACAGTTTTAAAACAAAAACTATGAAATTCAGCTAAATCAGAATCAGGATATTTTTGAAAATTCAAATTTTTATAAACATTATATTCTTCATTTGTAAAAACGTCTTAAGAGCCAATGCTGCTGAATTCCAAATATAAGCTCTTCTTTCAAAAAGAATTTTAAAGTATCTAAGTCTTACAATTCCCAACTCATTCTATTTAATTTTCAGATCCATATTCATATCTTCCATTATTAGTCATTAATTAAAATCTAAGTTCTAATATATTTTTAAAATGAAACAATTTAAAACAATACTTTAAATAATATACATTTAGCATTTAAAATACATATATTTATTCTTGTAATTTATAAAACGAGAGGCTTTTCTTCTATATCTACATTGAAATTTGGGCTTAGTGATTTAAATAATGATATTAAAAATTAACTGATAGTTTTACACAGTGCCAATATTTCATTATAATACAATATAATGTTATATACTTTTCCCTCTATTACTTAACTACAAATATTGACAACTAATTTTAATGAATATGTATCTGGAAAAGTAGTGCCAAATTTTTGTTTCTATTCTAAAGCATTTGGTTTATAACAGTTTTTAAATTCTTTAATACTTTTAAAGTCATTTCATCAAGATTCTACCAAAACTGTTTTCTTTAAAACTGATGGCACAGTTGTATCTTTATGACATACACGATAAATTCCTAATTTGTAACTAGTTTAAAGCTCCTTAAGCAAATCCCTCTCTTCTACTTCCTTAATAAACCTGAGGTTCTTATCCCTGCCCAAAAGACTACTAAAGCATATTTTGTGCATACACAGAATAGTTTCAAATGTTTATGTTTTTTTAAAATATCTACTCCAGCGGTTTACATTGCAAAAATATGTACTAAAAAAACAAAGGCATACTTAGTTTTTAGAGATAGGAAAATGTTTAAGTCACACTGTAAAAGTTATTGAAAAAGAAAAGAAAAACCAGCAGGTAAACTCATTTCTACAAAATCCTTACAGTTTAGGTAAAAATATATAGTTCCAACAGGAAACTCAGGGGCTTTCACTTTGCAATGAATTGCTAAAATAAATAACTACATTTTGAAATACAAAAATATAAAAACATTAAAATTTTAAAAGGTAAGGCTAGTCTGCCACTGTTCGTGACTGGCTGCTTGTCAAGTAAGGCCTGGGTCCCTAGGTAAGTCATCCACTCTGCAGGAGCTGATTGAAGCAGTGCTTGTGAAATTCAGAAGTATCCAAGAGGAACTAAATAGCGTGGAACACAATAATACAATAAAATGTCAGTCAAGAATCTGGAAAGAAAGGGTAGATGTCATGGAAAAAATATTCAATATTTCTTCCTAGAACATCTGAAATGATGGGTAAAATGAACGTGTTAGACCTACAGGTAAGTTTCATTAAATGAATTTCTTGCTCCAAAAGAATGTGACTGTTCTCACAGAGAATTCTGATTAGTTTTGAGTTTATGCAATCTGTATTTTTTTTATTTAAAAAATCTTTTATTTTGTAGTAAATATAGACGATAAAACAAGACACAGTTTTCTTTTTTGGACATGGTTTTCCTATATCTTCAAACCCCACTTTCTCTAATATTAACAATGTACATAGCCACAGTACAATTTTCAAAACTTAAAAATTAGCATTGGTACATCATTAACTAAGGTATCGATCTTATTTATTTTTTCCCGAATGCCCTTTTTCTTCCGTTCCAAGATCCCATCTAGGATATCACATTGCATTTTATTTTCAGTTAAAGTTTATATTCAATATTATTGCGTATTAGTTTCACATGTATAGTATAGTGGTCAGACAATCATGTACTTTACAGAGTGGTCCGTGCCACCCTGATTTTTCAAGAACAAGTGACTGTATTTCCCATGCTGTAATTTACATCTCTGTGACTATCCTGTAATTACCAACTTGTACTTCTTAATCCCTTAACCTTTTTCACCCAATGTAATCTGCAATTTTCTTAGCATGTGATATTTTATTAGACAATAAGAGTGTCATGGTATTTATTCTGTTCATCACCTGAAAACTACCAACTGAAGTTTATAGAGCCAAATGTTTTCTAGAGTAAATCTTCCTTCATATACCAACTAGAATTATGTAATGACACCACATTCAGGCATTTACAATTTCAACAGAAAAAAAAGTTGCAAATATCTAACAACCTCTTGCTTACCTCTTTAACTCACAAGGAAAAAAAAAGCAAGACAATTTTCAAAACCAGAAATATTGGGTTGGGGAATAAGTTCGTAGCGTTTTTATATTTTCTTTTATTTTACAACGATTTGTTTGCTGTTTGGCAAAGGGTAAGTATTCATTCGATAAAACTCTTTTTGCTCTACAAAACTATGTTAATTGTATTTTTGAGTTATTTAATTTTTTATTAGTTTTGAGGCTTAGAAATGGAATACCCAGGAGGCAAAAATCAACATTTTCCACACCTGCTCTTCTTTGCTTTTCATCGAGGTCAAAAAGCTGCCGAAGCAGCCCGGGACATTTGCGACATGTATGGAGAAGGTGTCATAGGAGACTCTACAGCACAGAAATGGTTTGCAAAGTTCAAAAATGGCGACTTTGACGTCGATGACACATGCCGCAGCGGAAGGCCTTCTGAATTCGATGAAGAACTGGGAAATGCTCGAAAAGAATGCCACAGTCAACAAGGAGCTCTACATTGCCCAGCTACACCGCGTGAATGAGGCTATTCGACTGAAAAGACCTGATCGACATGGTCAAACCATACTCCTTCACAACAACGCCAGGCCCCATGTTGCACAAGTCGTCAAAGCTGCACTCCAAGAGCTCGAATGGGAGGTCCTTCAGCATCCGCCGTATTCTCCGGACCTTGCACCGACCGATTACCATCTTTTCCGCTCCCTGTCAAACCATATGAAGGACATTACCTTTGATAACAAAGAGGTCCTTAAAAACTGGCTCAACAACTTCTTTGACACCAGACCAGGCGATTTTTGGTAGAACAGCATCAACAAATTGGTCGAGAGGTGGGAAGAGGTTGTAAACAGCAACGGCGAATATATAATTAACTTATTGATATAATTATTGTTTTTTGTTTAAATAAAAGTCTTCGGTAAAAACGCTACGAACTTATTCCCTAACCCAATATATAGTCACGTATTCAGTATCTCACTTGAAATTTTTAAAAAACATTTTAAACTAATTGTTGATTCTATTAATTAAATGACTTAATATTTATATCTCTGATTCAAAATATTTAGTGACTAAAAACTAATTTTCATAAGTTCCAATCAAATGATATAAAAGAATTCCTCCTGAGTTTAAGAAATTATAACAGGAAATACATATATATGTATATACATGCACACATATATATCATTTATATTATATATTTTCTTTAATATTCAACTATGTCAAATATCTAAAATGAAGGATTCTTCACACAAAGACACATACTTTCTGCTTGTTCTAAGTGGCCCAATTTAGAGAAAAACAGATTTGTGATTTTTTTTACCATGTACATTTTTTGGTATTGTGTAATAAATGCTTCCAAAAAGAAAGATAATGGTTTTTTGTTTGTTTGTTTTTAAGAAATGCTTTGAAATTTTTACCCATGTCTCTATTTAATGTTGGGAAATAGCAATTACTTTTTAGAAAGATAATGGTTTTAATTAAATGTGTGGACCAAATTATTTATCATTGTTAAAAATTAATGTCTATAAAAAAGGTTTCTTTTGTATTTCTTATTTCCATTTGGAAATTTTTTACTAATCTTCTATACACAGAAGAGATGTATTCTATGGAGTTTTTTAGTTTTGTTTTGCTATCATAGTGATTTGAGAAAATCTGGAGAGTAGCTCCTAGACATAAAAATTATTCATCAGTATAAAATAACACACTTAGCTTCTTTTACATCAAAAAAGGGGGCAACAAAGCGGCAAAAAAAACCCATGCATTATTTCTGGCCACATTTTTATTACCTAGAATTTATATATAGTAAATAAAGGTCTATATGAAACTGTTTTATATACATGTAGGTAAAGTTCTCCTAATTCCGAAAAACTAATGACTCAGATGATTTATAATATCATAGTAAAATAAAATTAATATTAAATATGTATATATGTTTATAGTTTAAAATAATAGCTTAAAATATGGTCTATAATTATATAGTATACATATACATGAACATAATAAAACCTAACAGACATTCTAAATTTCTTTTTCTATGAAATGAAATTGATTCATGGAGTAACCACTATCGCATTTTAATTGTGGTTTTCACTGCAATTTTGTAACTTTCAAATTTAAGAAAAGGTACAGATACAACTGAGGAATCTCTGAATTCTGTTATTTCCACCACTTATTAATTCTGTGACCTTTGGTTTTCATTTTTCCTCAATTTTCTATACCCAGTCTTAAAATAAAGGGGCCATATAATATTTATATAGATGAATTAAGTGATCAAAACATAACGAGTCAAGAATGTTACAAATGCATATTAATAAAGAAAATTTTCAAAATAAAACAAGTTATCTTTCACAGAGCACTGCTGTCATTGTTTGAATAGCAAAATAATTTTAAGCCAGTAATTTTACTAAGTGTTTTACAGCATACAATTATTGCAGTTTTGTCTATGCCACAAGTGTCACAGATTTTTCTTATGCAGCTACTGAAGTTATATTTGTGAAAAATTTTAAATTCTATCTTAAATACTATCTGAATGCAACTGAAATTATTGTGGCTAGCTTTGCATTTTTGTTTTTAGTTGTAATATCATAGATCCAACTTTTTAAAAATAAGTACATACACCGAATAAATAATACTTATTCTTGTACTAATTGTGACTGGAAAACTTTATTATTCCTGGAAAATGTGTATCGGTTATTAGTATAAGTAGATAAGCTAATAATTATTTAATAAGAGACACAATATTTCTATTTAGGATCAAAAATGTGGAATCCAAAAGAGTTTGGCACACCAGTGCCTAGAAGATAATTTCAATAAAATTATAATTATCTATCATGATTTTTAACTCTGCTTTTAACAAAATCCAAATATTTCTCATTCTTAATGGGATATATAAGTATTGACATACTATAACAGGACAACTAATTTTAAGAATACCTCCTAGTAGGTCAGGTAATCCAACCATTTCTCATGTCGTGATTGGAATATGACATTTCTGTGCACCAACCCATCACTAGTCTCTCTGAAAAACATGCCACAAATTTGGACTAATCAATAAATCAGGTGGTCAAGGCTAATTTATAGAAAATACAGATGTCATCAATGTAACTAACTTGATACATCCAAGGAAAAACAAGAGTATACTAAAAAAGAGACAAAGATAGTATATTGATTACCTCTATAGGAAAATAAAATCATCACTAGTCAAAAAACACTTACATGAATAAATGAATACAATATAACTGAAGAGCAATTTTTCTCATAAAGGTGGGTGAAGGGTTCACCTTCGGTTTATAAAATAACTATTTCAAACAAAATTCCAAAATGAAAGTTATAAATATATATTGTGTCCTGTCTCTACTAAGACTTAGAAGCCTCTCGAAATGAGTCATTAATCTGAGTAAATAATCACTTTCAAATTAACCCTTTAAAAAAAATGAATTAGCTTACTTTGTCTTGGCCTGAAAGCAGCCTTGGAAAACTAAGATACTTAAAAAATATAAGTTTCTATGTAAAATCTGAAATTTTTCTTCAACAAAGCAACTTTAAGATAATAATTTTCCTATTCAAAACATTAAAGCTAATTTAACCATTTAAGAAATACGTTCACTATATTAAGCTTTTTTTTACTATATTAAATAATACTTTAAAAATAGAATGCTTATATTTTGTGGCATATTTTACTACAAATTATTTAGGCAAAGGTGTGTGTGTGTGTGTGTGTGTAGTTTTTTCTACAATATAACCTATGGAATTCATAATATAAATACACTTCATTTTTAAGGAAAACCTATGTTGAAAGACAAATCAGTGATTCATAGTTCAAAATAGTTTTTCATTTTATAAAAAAGCCATGGAGCCCTGGCCGGTTGGCTCAGTTGTAGAGCGTCAGCCTGGTGTGCAGGAGTTCCAGGTTTGATTCCTGGCCAGGGCACACAGGAGAAGCGCCCATCTGCTTCTCCACCCCTCCCACTCTCCTTCCTCTCTGTCTCTCTCTTCCGCTCCCGCAGCCAAGGCTCCATTGGAGCAAAGTTGGCCTCGGCACTGAGAATGGCTCTATGGCCTCTGCCTCAGGCGCTAGAATGGCTCTGGTTGCAACAGAGCAACGCCCCAGATGGGCAGAGCATCGCCCCCTGGTGGGTATGCCGGGTGGATCCCGGTCGGGCACATGTGGGAGTCTGACTGCCTCCCCGTTTCCAGCTTCAGAAAAATACAAAAACAAAAAAAAAGCCACGGAACTTCTTTAAGCCAAAAATGTCACAACTAAATTAACATGTAATTCATTGTAAAAAAAAAAAAAGAAAAGTGATTTACATTCACTTTATAAACAGATTAACTAATACTTAAATCAGCGAATACCTGTACTACCATTTTCAGAAATCAGTTGTACACAAATATTCAGTTTCACCATTATATTCAAGTGTCTGGTTCAGATCCAGCAAGAGTTAGCAGCAATACAAAATGCTCAAGTCTTAATAAAACATTCTTCCTAAAGCTCAGAAAAACTATGAGATTCTATCATATATATGAATGTTTCAAAATGTAGTCCCTTTACAAATTGTAATCTCTAAATTGCCTGGTAGAAGTCTCAAATAACAGCCATATATTGAACCATAACATATGGTAAAAACAGAAAGCCAAATGACCACCACGAGATGAGCCACCTAGAACACATTTCTAGTAACAGACCAATTCCAGTTGACTAGATGCTATCCCCAAACACACACACACACACTCTCTCTCTCTCAACACTACCCATTTCTTTTATTCACATTTGGTCTTCTAATGTAAGACTAACTGCAAAGTCAAGTCAAATTCCTTTCTCACTGTGGAGAACAGTAACTCTGAACTAAAGAGGGGATGAGTTTGCTCAACAATAAAATAGTGTATGAATTCCTAAGATTGTTTATTTTTTAATTCAACTAAAGGCTTATTGCATTTAAAATAGTTTCAAAACAGCAGCAGTATTTTAACAAGAACAGTTTTCAAAGTTTGGCCCAGGGATTCTCACCAAGGACCTGTTGATGGTATCTGCTAAGTCAAACTATTTTAATAATAATACTAAAATGTGAATTGCCTTTTCCACTCTCATTCCCTGACCATACATACAGTGGAGTTTTTCAGAAACTGTGTGACCTGTAATAACATTTTGATGACTAATGGAATGTATGCTTATATATTCAAAAATTTCTAATTTTTAATTTCAAATGCAAAAAATACCAATAAATACAACAACATACACAAAAGCTCTTTGGGGACCTATATAATTCTTATGGGTATAAAGGGATCCAGAGACCAAAAAGTCTGAAAACTACCAGAGGAAATTTGGTCCTGCCTGCTTTTAATGAAGTAGAGAGTCTTATACCATCTTCCTTTCTTTTATCTTTCACAGCTGAAAGACATGTATCTCTATATCTTTTAATTTTATTATAGTTTTAAATCATGGATACTAAACACCAGTACAGTTGTATTAAATAAATATGAAGCAGCCAAAATATTCATGCAAATTTATATCTACTACCTTATGCTTCTTTAATTAAGTCTGTTTTCCTTCAAGTACCAGCTTGAAAATTACTTTTAATCTTAATTTAAATTATTGATTTTTGCTTTAGTAATTATATTTCAATGGCATTATCAATTTTTAATTAATTATAATATTTAATAGTTCAACCTAACAGCTCAACTCAACATAATCTAACCTAAGGAACAAAATTTTCATTTATTATTGTCTCCATGAGAAACCATTTTCTAGATTTCAATCATATTCATAAAGAAACCTGTGGAATAATCACCTTTTAGTAAACAAAAGTTTCCTCTACTAAGTTAAAACTAAGGGAGCAAATATATACAAGTCTACACATATGCTTTACTTTTACCCTTCGAGTTACCAAGAACAAAAGATCAACTTTCACTTGATCAGGCGGTGGTGCAGTGAAAAGAGCATCTGCTTGAGTTGCTTAGGCCCCAGGTTCAAATCCCTGCGGTCTCTGGCTTGAGTGTGGGCTCATCCAGCTTGAGCAGGGATCACCAGATTGAGGGCAAGGTCGCCAGCTTGAGTGTGGGATCGTAGACATGACCCCATGGTCGCTGGCTTAAGCGCAAAGCTTGCTGGCTTAAGCCCAAGGTCGCTGGCTTGAGCAAGGGGTCACTCACTCTGCTGTAGCCCACCCCCCCACCACCCATCAAGGTACATGTGAGAAAGCAATCAACGAGCAATGAAGGTGCCACAAATACAAGTTGATGCTTCTCATCTCTCTTCTTTCCTGTCTGTCTATCCCTATCTATCCTTCTCTCTCTCTCTCTTTTTCTCTCTTGCACATGCAAAAAAAAAAAAAAAAATCAATTCAAATGAACTCCAGAGAAAGAAAATCTCTTACAATTAATTATCAACACAAGAATGAAAAGGAAAGGTCTAGGCACCAAGAAAACACTTATCCTTTCTCCTTCACTTGGTACTTCTATCTATCACACTCAATATTTCATTTATAATACCTCATATGTCAGTCTTATGCTAACTCAATAAAATATTACTTCCCCTGTGGGGTAGGTCTTGAGACCTCTTCCTGATCTTTCTCTACAATAAAATAAAAATAAAGCTTTCTATTAGCAACTGATTCATTTTCCCAATTTTTAATTCCTAAGAGAGGAATATGACCAGTTCTAGAGAAAAGTAAACTTTCTAAAAATAGGGAGATAATACATCCTCATAAAGCTGTCATAAATCAACAAGTCTTAAAAGATAAGCCTGGTGGCCTGACCTGTGGTGGCACAGTGGATGGAGCATCAACCTGGAATGCTGAGGTCACCAGTTGGAGACCCTGGGCTTCCCCAGTCAGGGCACATATAGGGAAGGAACTTCTATGAGTTGATGCTACCTTCTTCTCCTCTCTATCTAAAAACCAGTAAATTAAATTTTTTTTTTAAAAAAAGATAAGCCTGGTGGAGAAGAAGGAAAAGAGAATTCGGGGCAGGAAGAAGTGAGTATGAATGACATGTTCAGAAAACTACATGTAAATTCCATTAAGACAGAGTAAGTTTGTCAGGGGCACAGTAGAAACAAAGCTTGCTAAGCAGCAATCAGGACAAGAGGGATATTGCCAAATATTCTAAGAAGTGTGGAGTCCCTACTCTGTATGAGTGGAAAAACCACTGACAAGTTTCATCCAAGAATGAGAACACAGAAGAAAAATACATTGAGAGAATGGGGGTAAGATTACAAGCTCAGTCCCACTGAGTTTTGGTCATGCTCAGTTTGAACTAAAAATATATATATAAAGACTAAAACTAAGAGAATTATTCAGCAGTCTCAGTATACAGGGAGTAGCTGAAGTAAGAAATCAAGCAGTTTTAGATGGTCCTTTTCCATCTATTCTGCTCAGTTTTCACAGAGAAGAACAGCCATACTTTTACCCATATATTTCTAAAACTAATGTTCTTTAAAACAGTATTAACCTTTACTGTGTAACTCAACTGACTGTTTTCATTCCTATAAAATAAATAAATAACCTGCCAGCTTGGGTCCAATAAATTTTTATTAAAACCTACTATTAGAGCCTTTACTGATAGAATAATGCTAACCTAAGGTACCACTGTCATTCTAAGAGCATACTCCAATATCCAAAAGCCATTACATTTAGATTTTTAACTCATCCATAATTGTTTACGTAAACAGAAAAACACATGAATTTATGTATTTTAGAGGATCTTTTTACTTTGAGGGTCAATTTCTATCCATTTTCTTGAAAAATATATATGCACATATATGTATTTAGCTATACAGGGAAAAATATACTTCACAGTGCCTAAAGTAGTCCTGAAAATTTAATTTTGTGATGCTGTGAAGGGAATGCAAAAGAAACACTAGTGGTTATGCTTTTGATATAACTTGCTAAAGGATATAGGTCTCCAAGAAAAATTTTTACTACTGTTAAGTCTAAAACATTAGGTTTATAATGTTTTATAATAATTTGCTATAACAGATGGAATATAGTAGAGTAGTGGTTAAGAACATGGATTTTAATGCCATACTACCCAGATTCTAACCTTGGCCCTGAAATTTACTAGCTGTCATCTCTCTGTGATTCAAATTTCCTTATTTGGAAAATGGAGATAATAAGAAGTATGAAAATTAAACTAGTTAAAATATGTAAAGTGCTTTCCAGAGTGCTGGAATCAAATATTTAATGTTTGAATTATTATTTATCTTGCAACATGTTTTTCACCCAGATTGTTATAAGTGAAAGGATCTTTCACTACATGGTTTGCCGTCTTTTATCATTCTCAGTAGGGGGAATAGGGCTTCTATTTTCACATCATTGTCCACAGAGTGCTGAGTCATAGTATTTTAAATTGAGTGCAACTGGAAAGTCTTATATACTAAAGAACATGAACCTTCACACTCTCTCTCTTCTCTAATTATCACTTGTAAGTATATAAAAACTTCAAAATACTGACACTAGTAATTGCCTAATAACATTAAACTTAATTCACTTTAATGATTATGCCTTCCTCAATACCTGTCATTCATAGGTTCTTATACCTATTTATTGTTACCATATACATTGCTTTTAGGCATCCATCAAAAAACCCAATAAGTAACAATCTGGAGCCACTGACTAGCAGGTCAAGTAACCCTATACCTCTCAATTATCCCTGGATGTATCACTGTGTATAACATAGCAATGTTTTAATATTTATAGTCATCCTTTTGAGCCAACCAAGAAAAAGCTAATTATCTTACTATATTCTCTTTAAAAAGAGATTTTAGAAAGATTGCCTTTTAAAAAAAGTTTAAATTCAAATAAGAGATTTTTAGTTATCTAGGCTAGGGTGTTAACTCTCTTGCAGTATAAGTACAATCCTGTTTTATTGCCTGTGGATGAAAAAAATTTTTTTAATAAATCAAGATGTGGCCACAAACCTCTGAACCTGACAGGCTCAGAGAATGCCTACACCATGGCCTTGCAAACTCAGAGAAGTAAGGTAAACACAGGATGGTCTAAATCAAACCTTTCTAACTAAAAGCAGTTCATGGTGGGTAGTCATGTCCTAGGAAAGAACTTTTCTAAACAAAGGTCAATGCTTGCTTTTACTCAAGTTTGTCTGCTGTCTTTTGCATCTATAATAATGTACCTGATAATATGCTTTTGGAATGTAAGAGTTGTCTTCCTTTTTCCATCAAGCTAGACAACCCACAAGAGCAGAAGCCAACATTGTTATTGTTATATGAACCATCAACTGGTAAATGTCTCGTTCCTGACTATGTAAAAGTTTCAACAACATACACATTTTCACGTTTATCCAATCCCAGAGATTTCCCACTTTCCTTTTCCCCACCTCCCTAATCTATCACCAATCAATTTCATGTAGCCCCCTTATGTCTTCTCTTTTGATTCTAATGTATAAAATAAATGGTGAAGTCACCATTTGCTGGAGCTTTTTCTCAATCCATTGAGACTTTGTTTCCTGGCAATTGTCAACAGTTTGGCTCAAATAAACTCATAAAAAATTCTTACAAGGCCTGACTAGTGGTGGTGCAGTGGGATAAAGCGTCAACCTGGAAATGCTAAGGTCGCCGGTTCGAAACCCTGGCTTGCCTGCTCAAGGCACATATGGGAGTTGATGCTTCCAGCTCCTCCCCCCTTCTCTCTCTCTCTGTCTCTCCTCTCTCTCTCTCTCTCTCTCTCTCTCCCTCTCCTCTCTAAAATGAATAAATTAAAAAAAAATTCTTACAAGTCTGGAAGTTTTGTTTTCGTTGACATATCCATTATATCAACCTCTGATGCTATTTCACATACATATTTCCATTTGAGGAAGATGATCCTTGCAAAAAATGGCTGATATACTGACAACAAATTCTGTTGGACTAAAAATTCTGTATAACAAATTACATTTAATCATGACCAATGAGGATATTTGCATTGTAATAAAAAAACTGCTTCTTTTGAGATATGTTGTTGTAAAATATCAAGGACTAAAGAAAAGACCATCAAAGTTTTATAAATATCTTCAGTTTACTTTAAGTTTTCTCTACATGTGTATGTGGTTTACAATATAACTATTTCATTTAACTAGTGTGTTATGGGAAAAATAACAAGATATGATTGCTTACATATCAGATATCAATGAAACTGCTTTATGGAATCATGTTCTCAGTTGTATTTGTTCCTACAATTGACAGACACATGACCTTACCCTACTTTTACCCCATCTACCTAAGGGAATTCCTACTACTACCACCGTATCTCATTATCTTGTTCTTTTAAATTTTTTTAACAACTAAAATTAAGAACTAAGAAAGAACACTATTGTATTAATAGTAAAAATAATAATGATGGTGGTACTAGAACAGTAATAGTATACAGAATAACAACAACAAGAACAAATAATAATGGTTTTCATTTCCTTGAGTGACTGGAATGTATAAGCACTATGCTAAGCATATTATATTTTTTTCTCATTGTAACAAACCTATGAGGACAATATTGTTCTCTATTTACAGTTTAGATAAACTGAGGTTCTTTCCCAAGATCACATGGCTAGTAAGAGGTAAAACAGAAATTCAAAGTCAGACTTCTTAATATTACACACAACCCTGACTCCTGCTAATATATTGTTTTGTTTTTTTTTTAATTATTTTATTTTATTTTATTTATTCATTTTAGAGAGGAGAGAGAGGAGAGAGAGACAGGGGGTAGGAGCTGGAAGCATCAACTCCCATATGTGCCTTGACCAGGCAAGCCCAGGGTTTCGAACCGGCAACCTCAGCATTTCCAGGTCGACGCTTTATCCACTGCGCCACCACAGGTCAGGCCCTGCTAATATATTGTGCAGTTTAAACAGGTTCTGTTTTATGAAACTATGGTAGAAATATTAATCTAATTTGGGAGGAAACCTCCCTTGTAGATTATCTATAAGCAATTATTCTACAAAGCTGTTTAACAACTAAGAGAATCTGAATGAGCAGTGTGACACCTCTAACTGCTATTTAGAACACAATTGTACTCACTTTTTCTATCCTTTACCTCAATGAATGAGAAAACTTACTTGAAAAAGAAATAAATTAGGTATTTTTATTTTTTAAAGCAAAACTGTTCATATACTAATTTTAAGAAATTAAAAAATATATAACACATGGTTTTGAAGGTATAGGGAAAAGGACACTAATATATTCTAAGGATTGTAGAACAAATTAACACAACCATCACCCAAAGGTTAATCTTCCAAAGCAACAAATTTTAAAATCAAATAACCTCTGGACCCAAAAATTTCATTTTCAGAATATACTCCCAGGAAATTATTGTAGAAGTAAACAAAAAAAGAAAAAAAATGACATGGCAATAGGTGGTTATTATAAGGATGTTTATACTAAAATATGAGAGGACCTGGCCGATTGGCTCACATCAGACTGGCATGTGGATGCCCTGGGTTTAATTCCTGGTCAGGGCACATAGGAGAAGCACCCATCTGCTTCTGTACCCCTCCCCCAATACTTCTCTCTCTCTCCTCCCTCCGCCTCCACAGCCAAGGTTCGATTGATTCAAGTGCATTGACCCCAAGTGCTGAGGATGGCTCTGTAGAGCCCCTTCCTCAGGTGCCAAAAGTAGCTTGGTTGGGAGCATGGCCCCTGATGGGCAGAGTATCAGCCCTAGATGGAGGTTGCCAGGTAAATTCTGATCAGGGCACGTGCTGGAGTCTATCTCCCACCCTCTCACTTGGAAAATAAAAGAAATTAAATTAAAATATCAGTAATAACCCAGATATGCAATAATAAGTACTAGTATATAGATCATGGCACATAAATACAATGGAACACAAAACAGCTTTTATAAACAATGGTATAGTCTGCATTTACTGATACAGAATAATGCATATGAAGTATTTTGAAAAAAGATAACACAAAAAATACTTAGTATGAGTCATTTTCTGTTTTAACGTGTAAAGGGATGTTTTTCACCCTTTAGAATGAAAGAAAAATCAAGAAGCCATAACAAGATGTATATGTAAAAATATTCATTAAAACATAACATAAAAAAAACAGAAATAATATAAATACCAAGTGAACTAAGCAATACATACTTCCCAGCCATTAAGATTCAATCAGATTATTTCTTGCTATGGAATAATATTCAAAATATATTAATTAGTAAAGCCACATATAAAGTATAACATGTTTTTTGGAAAATACAAATTATATTTACATAGAAAATAATCAGAACATTCACTCAGGTATAGAACAGTGATTGATCTGTTTTGAGTAGTGAATTACAGATAATTTGCGATTTCTGTCATTTATGCTTTGTGTTTTCCAAACTTTCTTTAGTGAGGATGTATTGATGTTATAATTTCAAAAAGCAAAATGAAGCCTGACCAGGCAGTGGCGTAGTGGATAGAGCATCAGACTGAGATGCAGAGGACCCAGGTTCGAGACCTCGAGGACGCCAGCTTGAGCGCGGGCTCATCTGGTTTGAGCAAAGCTCACCACCTTGAGCACAAGGTCACTGGCTCGAGCAAGGGGTCACTCAGTCAGCTGTAGCACCCCGGTCAAGGCACTCATGAGAAATCAATCAATGAACATCTAAGGAACCGCAACGAAGAATTGATGTTTCTCATCTCTCTCCCTTCCTGTCTGTCTGTCCCTATCTGTCCCTCTCTCTGACTCTCTCTGTCTCTGCCACAAAAAAAGCAAAATGAATAAAAGTATTTTCTACCTCTCATCTACTTATTTTTAAGACAATAAATATTCTGTATTCAACACTTCAATGAAAATTATATTCTATTTATAATTATAACAGATGACTGAATAGCACTAAAATTTTTTCTAAAATTAAAAATTTCTACCACAATGCAAAGTATCATTCAACAAGTTAAATATTGAAAGAAGTATGGTTTTTTTGTATTTTGGTAAATTTCTGTGTATTAAGAGCTACTTTTAAATAATTCTGTTTGAGGATAATTCAAGGTCTTCCTAAAACCTCACCAGAATTTTCTGGAATACAATTTCCTACAGAAGATCACAGTTTTACAATTGCAAGGTCTCAAAAAACATGTGAGATTTCTGGGTAGACTATGTTCTTTAATAGCTGCAAAAGGACAGTGAGGTTAAGAAAAAGCATTTACCACACTATTATCAACTTATCCTCACCCTTAAAAATACGACCTATTCATTCCTTTTCTACCCAAGCATCAACTTGTTACAACAAAAGCTATTTTGCTCTAAGAAACCATTTTTTAAAAATCCTTAAGACTCAAATGTGCCCATCCTGGTTCTATATAATAATCCTGTTAGGTTACCTGTATCTCCAAACGCATAATTATGGCAGAAACTGCCCACTTAATTTGATTCCTTAATAAGCCTTCCTTATAACAGACTGTTAAAGTGTATGAATCATTTTTGTGGTAGTTCCAGTGACTAGTTCAATAAATACTTTTGAAATGGAAAAAAAAAAGAACAAAACTGCCCACTTAAACTAGATAGTTTCAATAAATAACCTGTGTTTATCATATGTATAATTTTAAATATTTGTCAGATGTTTACATTAAAAAATTGCTATCTATTAGAATACTTAGCTATGTTTTAAAGTGTCTCAAATAAAACAATTTAGAGATATCTACTCCAAATTTCATAAATTATGTATGTCAGGAAATGTGTGTTGCTGTGTTAGACAACCATTACACCATTACTTAATCATCATAGTGTATAATTTAAATTTCTTCTGTTTTAAACAAAAAGCAATGCATGACTTTCAGGTACTCCTCACTGACACATGTTCTATATGGTCCAAGGCTGAAGTTTAAAGATGGTTTGCCTTCATGATTGCTGCTGCCAGTTGAGACTCAAAAATCTCCTTTCCTCTCCAAACTGTCAGCAAACTTCTTCACATAAGACCAGTCACTGCCATTCTGACTTCAAGTAGAGAACAGTTCAGGACCAGATCAACAGAAATTAAATTTGGAACTGAAGGGGGAAAAGAAATGAGGGAAAGGTATACACCACCTAAATCACTGCATTCTACCTTCAGTTCTCCACTGGAGAAGTTAACTCATCTAAGCTTTCCTCACATACCTTTTATCATCAATTCTCTGCATGCTCTTTCTTGAAAATGCTCCAAGGAACTCTTGAGTGTTTTTCCAAATACAGTGGTACCTTGACACACAAGCACTTTAAATCACAAGCAATTTAAGAGATGAGCAATCACTCGCAGGATTTTTTGCTTTAAGTCATGAGCAGATATTTGAATCATGAGCTCCCACCACCCTCCACTAGATAGCCTGCCGAATGTTCTGAAAGGAAGGAAGAAACAAACTTCCATGGAAAGGTTTTTGTTGAAACGGCCCCTAGATGAAAGCGAGGAAAGTGTGGCGAAAAAGCCAAAAGTCAGTGAAGAAAATGATGATTGTTGGACAAATGAGTTTGTAAAATTTGTATTTTCTGAGTTTGCTCACTTTTATTGTTAAAAATAGTGCTGGGCAGCTGTCTGTGGAATTGCTAATTACCTTCCTGCTTGGAAAGGGCCATTGTTATGTTAATGTCTCCTCCCCCTCAGCCAGCACCTTTGCCTGACCTTGAAGGTAGATACACTTCATAAACCAGTTTATTTCTTTACATTCTCTCTTATTATATATATATATAATGTTTATATTTATATTTATTTATAAAGTGCATTTTCTTATACAAAAGCATATAAAACAAAATATTCATGTGGTTTTTGGGGGCCAGAACAGATTAATTGCATATCCATTAATTTAAATGGGGAAATTCAATTTTTCACACAAGCAAATTGAGTCACAAGCTCTGTCATGAAATGAATTAAACTCGTGTGTCAAGGTACCATTGTATACAGAAAATGACTTTGAGCTTCTGGGCCAAAAAAATCCACCACTCATATCTTTCCTTGCTTCCCCAAGAGTCCTTTTATTCCTTCTTCAAATCCCCATTTGTTATTTGTGTCAACTCTTAGAATACCTCAAAAAAAAAAAAAAAAAAAAAAGATTTGCTCTATTAACAAGAGACAAAAAATGCTAATACTCTTGTGTCTTCATTGAAGAGGAAATAAAACCTAGTAGTAAAAAGAGTAGGTGAGCCCTGGATGGTTGGCTCAGTGGTAGAACGTCGGCCTGGCATGTGGAAGTCCCAGGTTCAATTTCCAGCTAGGGCACACAGGAGAAGTGCCCATCTACTTCTCCACCCTTCCCCCTCTTGTTTCTATCTCTCTCTTCCTTCCCGCAGCCAAGGCTCTCCTGGAGCAAAGCTGGCCCGCGCGAGCGCTGAGGATGGCTCCATGGCCTCCGCCTCAGGCGCTAGAATGGCTCTAATTGCAGAGAAGCAATGCTCCAGAGAGGCCGAGCATCGCCCTCTGGTGGGCATGCCAGGTGGATCCTGGTCCGGTACATACGGGAGTCTGTCTGTCTGCCTCCTCCCACCCCACTTCTCACTTCGGAAAAATACAAAAAAAAAAAAAATAGTAGGTGATAGCAAGAGGAGAAAAATGAACCTACGGAAGGAAAGAAAAAGAGATGAAGGCCCGATGCCAGGTAATGCTGAGTGTGTTCCAGGTGGAGTTTTAGTCAGATGCTTCAGCTTTTGAACTAGAAAACCTGTTTTCCAGACCCCAACACCCACTCCTCTGCCTCTAGCTGTTCAGGTCATTGGAGTGACCATGAGAAGACAAAATTGTGTCCTTTAGATCTCTTAGTTTAGTGCTCTGAAGATATTTTTCTACAGAAACATTTTTATTAAGGGTGACTAGATTTCATAATACCATTAGCATTATAGTTCACGTAAATGCTATAATAAACTAAATTAGGGACCCATTACAAAAACACTCCTAGGGAAAAAAAAGTGTTCCTACTTCTTTCTACTCAACACCTTAAAAAGTACAACTTTTAAAAATCAATTCTTGAAACATTGCTCATTTGTATGTCGTGAACTACCTATATTTCTAATGCAACCACAACTAGTACAGCAGCATTTCCATGTAAAAAAGCAATTTTCTTTCTTCATATATATATATATATATATATATATATATATATATATATATATATATATATATAAAAAGAATCTCCTTTTTCTAAACTTAAATATCCTGAGTAGCAGATAGCCTATTTATAGCAGTCCAAGCCATTCCTGGAAGGCATCCCAACCCTGGGATGGGAGAATTTCACACATATCTCTTATTTAAGCAATCAAACATGTTATGACACTGCCCAAAAGCCAAAGTGTGAGCAAAAAAACTTCTATAAACCTAAGTTTCAGCCAAAGAACCCTACAAAACATAAAGGGAAAAAGTCTGCTTTTCTAATTCTAAACTTGTTACTATCAAAAGTACAGGTAATATAGTAAAATATTTTTCTACCCTTAGAAATTAACTATAAATGTTTCAATACTCTTAAGGAAAAACAAAGGGATGATTTTTACTCTATCATTATTTGCAGATCAACTTCTTGTTTTATGTAACATATTCACAAAGGTGCATTCATTTTTTAGAACTCTAATTAAAATGCTCCAACGCGCCCTGGCCGGTTGGCTCAGCGGTAGAGCGTCGGCCTAGCGTGCGGAGGACCCGGGTTCGATTCCCGGCCAGGGCACATAGGAGAAGCGCCCATTTGCTTCTCCACCCCTCCGCCGCGCTTTCCTCTCTGTCTCTCTCTTCCCCTCCCGCAGCCAAGGCTCCATTGGAGCAAAGATGGCCCGGGCGCTGGGCATGGCTCTGTGGCCTCTGCCTCAGGCGCTAGAGTGGCTCTGGTCCCAATATGGCGACGCCCAGGATGGGCAGAGCATCGCCCCCTGGGGAGCAGAGCACCGCCCCTGGTGGGTGTGCCGGGTGGATCCCGGTCGGGCGCATGCGGGAGTCTGTCTGACTGTCTCTCCCTGTTTCCAGCTTCAGAAAAATGAAAAAAAAAAAGAAAAGAAAAAAAAAAAATGCTCCAACGCTAACAATTTCTAAATTACCACATAATTAATTTCAGTAGTTAAAACATATTCTTCTCCCATTTCACCATAATAAGCTAATGGCAGAGACTTTGACTTCTTGCTTTTAAGTCTGACCAAAGTTACTCATATAAATAAAACCAGAAATTGAATTTAATCACTACAAATTCCAATTGATAATTTCTGTCATATTTTTAAGTGAAGGGAAACATTTCCTATATAACCAAATCTCAGTTACTAAAGACATGATTGTCAAATGCTAATACTGCTTTTATTTCTCCTTCAAACTTCCACTTTTGGCTCTTCTTCACTTCTTAACCATTTAATAGAAGGAGATTTTTAAGAAAAGATAAAACGTAAATTAAGTTTCATTTGTTAAAAGGATCACTATTCCTCCAAAATAAGTCCTACCTACCACTTATATTTACTTCCTGTCTTGGGCACCTGGTCTAGATACATATCATTTGGGAACAGACATTTACATTTGAGGACAACAGGCCAAGTATCTTCAAAAAGAAGAGGCTTAAGGTCATTTAATTTCAGTATTACCTTCTGCAACCTAGAATTCCATCACTGTGTTGGTAAGAGAGGAATTAAAACAGACCTAGTTCTGTCATTCATTTATAGCAAGCTAACAACTATAAAATATACCCTTAGTAGCTATACTAACCTACTTTGCTCATTTCTATTTCATTAAGAATTGGACAGTGGCAAAAGAAGGATTAAACAAACATAGGCCAGTATCAAGTCTGGTGTCTTTTATATATATATTTCTTTTAAATATATATTTTTTTCTAATATTCCTCTAAACATTATTAAGAAAAGGGTTATTATCATTTCACTCATCAGTCTTCATGACAATAACAACATAATCTGTAAAATGTGATAAACATCACCATTTACAACTCTATATATCAATTATTTAATGCCTCTCAGCCTTAGTCCCAAAGCACATCTGAAAATCATTTTTGAACATCCAATAGTTATAGTATGCACCTTATGACAAAAGGTTTACATAGCATAGGTAAAAAAGAACCTTATAAAAATAATCTAAAAATAAAATTCTTAGTAATATGAATGGTATCCATAAAGAAAATGTATGCTTTTGCAATCAACATAAAGGATGACGGGGACTATAATATTTGGTGGAAAATGTTAAAATGTTAGTAAATCTAGGTAAAGGATATAAGAGTTCTTTGAATTATTCTTCTAATACTTCTACTTTGATATGTCAACATAAAACAACTTAAACACTTAAAATGCAAGCAAGAAAGACCATATTTAAATCATTTAAAACTACCAATATTGAAAGCATAATAATGCAGCTTTGACTGCTAACATTTCTCACATTCTTCTGAATATACTTTCTTCTTACTGTGGTAAAAGAAACAAATATCTACAACTTCAATACACTCTGTAAAATAATCATAGACTTTGCATGGCCTATCAATATTGAAATAGAATAACTGAGAAGCTTTGAAATTGTTTACAAAGACTAGACTTACTTTAAAAAAAAATCAGTACAAATCAGCAAATTCCTAAGATTATCCCATAAATGAGTTCAGAAATTAGCACATTAAGATAACTAATTTATAATTTAACATTTTATTCATATGGTTGGCCATGTTGTCTTCCAAATGCCATACTAATGTTTATTTCAACCCCAAATTTTGTTCTTAGCCTGAATAGTATTTCTTCTTCCACGTTACAAATTTAATGCAGATTAATCAGTGTTCAAAAGTTAGTCTGTCTATACTGCTCAGAAATTAGGGGGAAAAAATAACAAAAAGCAGCCCGAGTAAATGTTAACATTCTGTATCTGAAATTACTACTTAAAAGAGTAATGAAATACGTCTATTCCATTTCATTATTTTAAAATCAAGCAAGAAGTCTCATCTGTGGTGCACTGATGAAGTGTCCACCTGGAACGCTCAGGTTGCCAGTTTGAAACTGCAGGCTTGCCCGATCAAGGCACATACGAGAAGCAACTATGAGTTGATGCTTCCCGCTCCTCCTACCCCACTACCTTTTTCTCTCTTTTCCTCTCTCTAAAATCAACAAATAAAATATTTAAAAAGAAAAAAAGTAAATAAAATAAAACCAGGCAAGGAACACATGACAGTCTCAAGAAATAATACTTAATTTGTGTAACATTAACACTTTATAAGATGATTTTAAAGTCTATAAATCATTTTAATCTCATAACATAGCATGCTAAGAAAGTCAGGTCTCTTAATACCAATTTGACAGGTAAGTTTTAAAACCTACTATAATACCAAATTTAGATAATTTATTATCTTATTTTCATATTTTAAAAATGTTTTTCCATTATTATTTATGAACAACTGGATATTCAACATGTAATATATCATCATGTTCACTAGGAGGGCTATATATAAAAATCAAACAAGAATGATAGATCAATTATTTTTAGAATTGATCAACTAAAAGGCTGCAAAAATGCAGCTCATTAGAAAGGGGAAAATAAAAAACTTAATAAAACAACACCTCAATAAGGACATTTTATTATTGAAGTAAAAAGAAAATAAACACATTCAAAAAAGAATTCTTATGTATCTTTTTTAAAATCTATCTAGAGCTATGAAATTTTAAGAAGGAGATGGGAAGAAAATCAGCTTGAATGGTCCATTCTGTTTTAGATTTTTTTAACCTGCTGTTAGAAATACTTTAGTGGGATCATAAAGATTACCTCACTTATAATTTAATATTTTGTGCTTTTGAGTGGTGAAGTGAAAATGTCATTTATTTATACTTTTAATAACGTAAATTGTGTTAAATACATTATATTTCAAAATATTTTCTTATGTTAATAAACTGAAATCAACACACTAAAAATTACTGCAAAATAGCACAACTTTAAGCAAATTTAGTCATAATTTTCTTTCACTTTCTTCCAATTACAAAAGACAAAAATAGGAACCTTGTCAAGGAAAATATATCCTTAAGCAACAAAGCGTCAAGCATGTACTTCTTTAATTCAGTACTACAATCTCATAAAAACTCAAAAATTTTCAGACAATTGAAATTATGTTTGCAAATTTATATCATTTGGTAATTCAATTAGGATAATAAATCTAATGTCCTTCAAATATTTTAAAATATATATTTAGAAACAAGTGAACAGCACTAAATATATACTTTAGATTTTATAATGCAGGAAACATTTAACTTTGATATGTAGAATAAATCCAATAAGTATGCAGCTTCATTTTAAACATCCCAAAATAGACACAATATCTAACAGGAGTCTAACTGCAATGCTGGACTGAAAACACACACACCTTGCTGATAAGGCTGTCTCCTTTCATCTATTTAACAGTCTTCAGCATTGAAAGCTCTTTGAATGAAGTCACACAGATCTATCCTGAATATTATGTATTATGATTCATAAAATATAATATATTATGAATTAAATGAAATGCTATCCTTAAGAAAAATTAAGACTGAATAAGATTCATCCTGCTTTCCTAACCCTCTAAAAATTCAAGGGAGAAAAAACACATACTATTATTAAAATACTTGCTAGACAAATACATTTTTTAAAGATTACCCAAAATTATATTTGAAAAGTAAGCCATTTTACACAGCAATATCATTTTTAAATTCTATTCTCTCAACAAATACCTCCTTCCAATAAATTATCATTATTACAAATTAAACCTAAAATATATTTAATATATGATCCCATCTTTTAAAGATAAGCATAAGCGATCATTGTACAGAAGCTTTCATATAGCAGGCATTCAAAGTTTATACATATAAACTGATCACTGTCTTTGAATATAAAATGTAAAAATTTTTAATGTTAAAATATGAAAAGAAAAAAGCAAGGTACATCTTCAAAGTCAGAAGACAATACTTATTTCCTGTGCTCAATGATGCCTATTTATTATTAGACAAAGTAGATTCAATATACTTGGTTTAGCTTTGTCAATCAAGTATAGTCATTTATAAACAGTATGATAACATTCTAAATAAAATAAACAACTCATGAATTAGATAGCAGCATACCAGAAGAGACCATAAAATAAATAGTATACTTTGGAAATTATGCTATTGATATTTTAGAGATCAGTAATCACTAAATCACACCAAATTATTAAACCATTAGAGAACTTACAATTATTGTAAACCCAACTAATTATATAAAATATCATCTATAACATTAAGCCAATAACATTTTCTCAACATTAGCTTTTTAATAAATTACTTGTTTCTATCACACTTAAAATTCTTTATAGTAATAATTTCAAATTGTACATAATGGTCCTAATTTCTAGTTCTGTGCTATGCAGGTATTAATTAAGTGGAACAGGTGCCTGTTAAATGTTAATATTTTTCTGTATTATATTTTTCATTCAAAGTTTTTTAAGACATACACAAAGTTGATATATTAGTTCTTAAAAAATTAAACCAATATATATATTATGTATTTGTTGAAATCATACTCCCAAATATTGATCATAATTTTTTTAAAAATCTGATAGAAAAAGTATTTTTAATGAACACTAATTTTCTCCAATTTGCTAAAAAAAATACTCTAACTATACACTAAATATTTTAGCATAAAAATTAAGGTATGTTACAACGGAGCATAACTACCTCAAGTATAATATAAAAACATATCCATACATCTTAATATACCAATATGCATATAATACTTAGTCATATTAAAATATTATCTTAAAACAATATGATTAAATATCCAGCTGTCACACAGAAATTCAGCTTTCAACCAAATGAAACAGTGTAATTCAGCGTAAAAGTACATGCACCTTAAATGCAAAGACATTTAAGGTGTACATCCTATCTCTCAGTCTATCTGTCTGAAAATAAACAGTCACATCAGACTTAATTGTTTTTAATGAAATTGTATTTACCAAAATAAAAACTTTAATAGATCATTAAGTAACAAATTAAATATATGGTTCTTGTCTAACATTTCAATGCTTGTAAATACAATAAAATAATATAGTAATAGATAGCTATCAAGGCTGTATACATTTTTCTTTCCTAACATATAAATGTTAGGTTTCCTAATATAGAGGGAAAAAACCCACGCACATAACAAAAACATGTCCTGTGATAATAATTATCAACTAGTTTATTTAAAAAAATAGCAGTGAGATATACCCCCCATATTACACTCAAAATGAAATAACACATCCAGTAACTTAAAGTCTTATTAGATTTTCACACTTCCTACGGCTTTGCTGAAATAGTAAGATGCACAACATCAACCAAAAATACTGTATTTACTGACTTCCTATTATATGCTTTCTACGGTGCTATGTGTTAATATATTTGCAATCATTTTTATTTTGATTTTTTATAAATCCCAAAAATCCAATATTGCTAAAAATATAAGTATTCCAAAAATAAATGTTCCTCAATAACCAATGTGCAAAGGGCCTTGAAATTTCAATACAGGAAGTGAAAAATAGTTTTAAAAACTGATAGCATTTAATACTCTTTACTATTTGTATATTATGTTTTCACATATGAAATATTATTTTAGTTCTTCTTCACCGAAACTGTGTTTAATTAAGCTTTTCTGACACTGTAACAAAATGCAACAAAAAACAGCAAACAATAGCCCATTTTATAAGCCTGAGAGACTTAGAATTTGAGTACACAAAGTTAACAGCACACAAAATAAAGACAATTTAAGTGCTCTCAAACAGTGAAATGTTCAACATTCCCATCCACATCATACAAAATTATAAGCAAAACAAGCAATGGTTACAAAAACAATTGTCTAATGTTCATTATGTTTATGATAGGACAATTGCAATTAGTAATTTAAAAACTCAAATTTTAACTTTCCAGTTTAAAACTCACAGTAGAAATTAAATATTCATTTAAGAATAAGTTATAACACATCCCCAAATAAGAGCCAAAGCCAACCATGACTCACTATGTCTGATTTGACACAGCTGGTACATTCTGCTTTTTTCTATACCCTCTGAAAGACACATGGTGGAGATACACAGCGCTGCCTTCCCATGGTTTTATTCTACACATACAGACAATGAAAGAAACATTTTAAGTAAGGCATTCCATTCCAACTTTTCTTTCATGTAATAGTGTTGAATTATATAACCAATCTAATTCTTGAAACTGACCATTCTATGTGCAAAATTAGCAACAAAGAAAAAGCAAGCAAGCAAATAAACAAACAAACCTTATTTAGAAATTTTAAAAAACATTAATATGTACTTTCTTTGACATTTTTCTGTATATGAAAATTATCAGCGTAACATTACACCTGTGATAAAACAAAAGCAAAATATCATATGTCTTGAATTAAAGCATTTCCAATTTGGTTAAGAAGCAATTACCATCAGGGGAAGGTTATATCTAATGGATTGTAACTTAAATGAATTAGTAACAAATGAAACCTGAATTAATATTTTTCAACAGACTACATAAGATATTTGAAATAATGTGAAGATCGTAATGTTTTCCTATAAGCATTAAATTAATATTTCCTAAATATTTTGAAATAGTTTATTTCTAAATAAATGCAAAATGATTTTGAAAACAATTATAAACACCCCTAAGAATAACATACTTTAAATGTACAAAAATCAATAATCTAAAAGTAATTTAATTAAACAATATGATTTAAAATTTTTGATAACTCACTTAAATTTAACTATTTATTTTTAAATATATAACTTCAATTAATATTACTATAAAAACTAGGTAAATTCCCTCTAGATACCACCAAAATGTGAATAACTATTTTTCTCAAATATGTGTATTTGAGATGTGTACAGTAAAAAATAAGTTTATCAAACATGATCTAATATTGTTTCCTAAGGTCCAAAAATGATCTATTGGCCTTGAATATTACGTATACATAATTTTTAAAAACTCATTTTGATATTTCATTTTTAGAAAATTTCTTACCTCAAAAAGCATATTCTGAGATGCTCTTTTAGAACATTTAGCATTGCACACTACCCTTCCTCGCTATTTTGAACCCATTCCATCATTGTAAATCCTCAGTATTCTCCTTTTCTTTCACCTTGAGCTTTGTTCCTTACCTTACCTTCTCTTTTATGACCTTCCCTGTTTTTGTCTTTTCATATTTCATTCTTTCTTTAAACAAGCAGCATATAAAGCGAAAGTGGTCTATGTCACCAAGTCTGAGATAGCTATAAAAAATAAATTCTTACTATTTTTAAGGGGAAAAAACAAGCCAGTTATCATCTGGAAGAGGATGAAGGGATTTTAACCCACCAGACAAGCCTGTCCAATAAAACTCAGACTTGAATCAAGTGATTGTAACTTCTCATGCACACACATACAGCTCTTGGAAAGCATCCAAAAACAATTTTTTTTGTTTCCTCTCTTGTCTAGAAAAGACAAGTAAGAAAATAATTGGTCTATAATAATTCAATTTCACAAGTCTATTGAACACAAAAATGTTTTCAATAAAATCTTTATAAGTTAGGAGGATTTCAAATGTTTTGACAGTTTTAATTTGATTTAAACTCTTAAATCTGAAGGCAAGCTAAATTCTGTTTTCTGCATCCTATAATTTTTGTTCCAATTTAGGAGTATCAATTATAAAAAATGTAATTGCTAGATAAAAGTAAAATAACCTACATTTTGCAACTAGAAAAAAAATAAATTCCACTAGCCTTAATACACTTAATTTTCAGTATATTATTATATTTGAGGAGGCTATTTTCAAAGTTTTTAAAAAACATTAGCTTCTTAACAATTTATGATTGTTTTAATTTCAGAATAGTCATATAAATTAATTTTTTGAACACAACATGTTTAAAGCCTATCTCAAAAACAAGTAGCTTTATGATCAATACCCAAAGTTAAATAAATGATCACCAACTGAGGGTGTCCTAAGAGTGTGTATTCAATAACATATCCAATAAGAATAATTATCATGATGCCTAACAGTTGTTGCTTATAAAAAAAATCATTATTAATTACTACCTACCTATCATATAGCATGTTTGTACTTGTATGTTCAAATTTATAGAAATATTCACATTTAAAATTCTTAAATATTGAACATATTATTAATAGAGCACTGACTTGGAAGAAACCAATATCAAAGTGACTATGGCTAGGGATATAGTGACAACTTAAAAGTGACTATGGCTGGAGATATAGTGACAACTTAAAAGTGACTATGGCTGGAGATATAGTGATAACTTAAAACTATTTATTCTGCCTCTTTGAGGATAGAAGTGTAAAGAGACTTCTTCTTAAGTGCTGAACAAATTAAATGCATGTCTTTTATTGGTACAGAATTCCACATTTTTCACACTTTCTACACAAAAAAACCTCTAATTTATAGAAATATAAGTGGTGTTGAATGCTATTATCTAAGAGCACATCTGCATGAAGATGTCCTGAAAATGTTCCAATGTCTCTGCCATACACCAAGTTAAGCAATTTATGTTGCTAATGATCCTGAGGACACTTCAGTCCATTCAGAAAACGTTACTTCTATCTTTCTAACGCAAACTTCAGAGGCGATAAAAGAAAAAATGGTAACTGTAAACAAAAATTTTTAAAACACAACTCTGTGAGGCAAAAGTATTATAGGCAAAAGCAAAGGCTAAAATAAATGACAAATTGGAAAAAAATATTTAGAACTCTAATCACATACAAGGAACTACTAATAACTCTAATATGTAAAATGTACCTAGTAATGTACAAAAGAAAGATCATCAACTTGGTTGGAAAATGAACCAAGGATAAGTAATCACACAAAAAGAAACCAAAGTGGTTTTTAAACATAAGAAAGAATACCCAATCAGATTTATAATGAAAGAAACACAAACGTTAAGTGTCTATTCAGGTCCTTTGACCATTTCTTTTTTTGTTTGTTTGTTTGTTTTTAGTAAGGGGGAGATGGGGAGGTCGGGAGGCAGAGAGACAGACTCCCACATGCTCCCCAACCGGGATCTACCCAGCAAACCCCTTACAGGGTGACGCTCTCTGCCCATCTGGGGCAGCTGCTCTGTTGCTTGGCAACCGAGCTATCTCAGTACCTGAGGTGAAGCCATGGAGCCATCCTCAGCACCCAGGGCCAACTTGCTCAACCATTTGAGCCATGGCTATGGGAAGGAAGGGGAGAGACAGAGAGAGAAGGGGTGCAGGAGAGGAACGGGGCAGAGGTGGAGAAGCAGATGGTCACTTCTCCTGTGTGCCCTAACTGGGAATTGAACCCAGACCTTCACACGCTGGGCCGAAGCTCTTTTGCCCATTTCATGATTAGACTGTTCGGGTTTTATTGGTGGTGAGTTTTCTAAGTTCCTTATAAATTTTGGGCATTAAACCATTATCAGATATATCAGCGAATAGATAACTATAGACTTATGAAAAGATGCTCAATGTCACTAATCATCAGAGAAATGCAAATTAAAACCACAATGAGATATTACCTCACACCTGTCAGAATGGTTATCATCAATATATCAACAAACAACAAATGTTTGCAAGGATGTAGAGAAAAGGGGGCACTCATACACTTGGTGAAAATGCAGACTGTTGCAGCCACCGTGGAAAGTAGTATGGTATTACCTCAAAAAGTTAAAAATGAAACTACCTCATGACCCAGCAATTCCTCTTCTGGGAATATATCCAAAAATCTGAAACACTAATTCAAAACAATATATGCACCCCTATATTTGTTGCATTATTTATAACAGCCAAGATATGGAAACAGCCCAAGTGCCCAACAGTAGATGAGTAGATAAAGAAAGCTGTAGTAGATTTACACAATGGACTACTACTCAGCCATAAAAAAGAAGGAAATCTTACCTTTTGCGACAGCATGGGTGGACCTGAGATAATTATGTTAAGTGAAATAAGCCAGTCAGAGAAAGACAAGTTTCATATGATTTCACTCATGTGTGGAATCTAATGAACAAAATAAACGAACAAACAAAACAGAAATAGACTCATAGAAACAGAGAACAGACTGACAGATGTCAGAGAAGAAGGGGGTTGGGAGCTGGGTGAAAAAGGTGAAAGAATTAAGCAAAGAAAAAAAATACACACAGATGATAATGTGCTGATTATGAGAGTGAAAGGAGGTGGGGAAGGTAGAAGAGGGTAAAGGGGGACAAACAGTGAGGAAAGAAGACTTGACTTACGGTGGTCAACACACAATACAATATACAGACAATATATTGTAGAATTTTACACTTGAAATCTCACTATTAACCAATGAGATTGGTTAATAAGTCATCTCAATAAATTCAATTAAAAAAGAAACATAAATGAAAACTAAGATACCATTTCTTACCTATCAAAAAGGCAAAAGTCTAGTTGGCAACACACTATTGGCAAGGCTGTGGGAAACAAGCATTCTCAATCCATTTCCATTGCTTATAGGTATAAAAAATGAGATAAGCCCTAGAGAAGAGAAACTGATATTATCAATGCCTGTACCCTCTCACCTTGCAATCCCACTGTGGGAATCTCTCCTACAAATATACTTAAATTTGTACAAAATAACATATGTATAACTTACAAAATTTTTGTAGTATCAACAATGTGGGCACAACATGTCAACAGTCAAGTACTGAATAAATCATGCTACCACAAAACAATAAAATACTGTATTACAGTTATAGAAGAGCTAAAAAAAGAGATCTTATGAATCTATTGTAAGAAATTTATAAAGTGGAAAAGTAGAGTGGAGTATACATAAAAATTTAACTTTTGTGCAAAACTATAAATTTTGTATAGAAGAAAAATATGAGAATATATGATTCTACTCTCATATTTACATAAGAAAATACTTGTTACTTAAAGAGAACAAGAGAGAACATGAAAATATGTGAAAGACTTCTTGGTATGTGTTATTTGTTTGAAACAGTAATCATTTAAAAAATAATATCAAAAGTACTAGCTTTTGCTAAATATTAGAGGTAAGAACTAAGACATTAGCTTTTTAAAATCATTTGTAAAACTGTAATCAAATATTTGACAGATGTTCCCAAGCAGAGTGATAAGATAGCAAGTGCTATATTAATACGAATATAGTCATTAAAAATATTACTTGAGAATTAACTGTATGCAAGTCACCTGGGGAAAAAAGACCACATTTCAAAACTTTATTTAATGCCACTATATTATGGTCAGTTTATACCTAGAGAAAGTATACTGTGTACATTGAATGTGACCAGTATTGTTCAATAAAATCCAATAGGTCCCACAGTTAGTATCATATTCAATGGTGAATGAGTAAAAGCTCTTCTGAGATCAGACATAAAGCATGTATGCCCTCCTTTTTTGCCACTGCTATTTAATATACTACTGGAAATCAGAGCAAGAGCAATTAGGCAAGAAAAAAAAAAGAAATAAAAAGCTTTCAAACAAAAAAGAAAGAAGTAAAATCATCTCTATTCATAGATTATAGGATCTTACATATAGACTAACCCAAAGATTATACAAAAAAAAATCTTAGCAAAAAATGTGAATTTATAAAGTTGCAGGATACAAAATTGACAAAAAAAAAATAAGCTGTGGTTCTCTGTACTAACTAACAATAGATGATCTGAGGACATTAAGAAAACAATCACATTTATAATAGCATCAAAAGGAAAAGAACAAACTTAACCAAAAAGTGAGAGACCTGTATACTAAAAACTTGCTGAAAGAAATTTAAAAAGAGACAAATAAAAAAAATCCATGTGGATAAACCACGGAAGATTTAATATTATTAAAATGTAGATCACTTCGGTTATGAAGTGATCCACAAATTTAGTGTAATCCCTATCAAAATCCCAATGGCAATTTTGGCAGAAATGGAAAAATCTAGCCTAAAATGAGATGCTGACTAGCCAAAACAATCTTGAAAAAGAACAAAGTTGGAGGTCTCGCAGTTCCTGGCTGCAAATTTTACTACAAAGCTGGTACTGGCATAAAGACAGACCTACCCACAAAACAGGATTGACCGCCCTGAAATAAATCCTTGTATACATACTCAAATCATTTTCAACAAGGGTAGCAAGAACATGCAATGGGGAAAGAATAGTCTTTTCAACAAGCAGCACTTGAAAAACTGGGTATCCACATGCAAAAGAATGAAGATGGACACTTACCCTACACCACATATAAAAATTAACTCAAAACAGACCAAAGATCTAAACATAGAGCTAAAACTAGAAAACTTTAAAGAAAGAAATAAAAGGGAAAAGCTCCCTGACATTGGAATTGGCAATGACTCGTTTCGATATGACACAAAAGCACAGGCAATAAAAGTAAAAAATAGATAAATTAAACTATATCAAATTTTAAAATGTGCATCAAAAGACACAATCAACACAGGATAAAGGCAACCTATTAAAGGGAAGAAAATACTTATGAATTATGTATCTGATAAGAGGTTAAAATTCAGAATATATAAAGAATTCCTACAATTCAATAACAGCAACAAAATAACCTAATTTCAAACAGACAGGGAACTCCCTAACTAGGCAGTAGTGCAGTGGATAGAGCATCAGACAGGAATGCAGAGGAGCCAGGTTCGAAACCCCAAGGTTGCTGGCGGCTTGAGCACAGGCTCATCTGGCTTGAGCCCAAAGTTAGCTGGCTTGAAGCCCAAGGTCACTGGCTTGAGCCCAAAGGTAGCTGACTTAAATTCCAAGTTCACTTGGCTTGAGCCCAAGGTCGCTGACTTGAGCAAGGGGTCACTCACTCTGCTGTAGCCCCCCAGTCAAAGCACATATGAGAAAGCAATCAATGAGCAACTAAAGTGTAGCAATGAAGAATTGATACTTCTCACCTCTCTCCCTTACTGTCTGTCCCTCTTTCTCTCTGTCACAAAAAAAATTAATAAAATAAAATGGGCAAGGAACTTGAACAGACAATTCTCCAAAGATAGACAAATAACCAACAAGCATATGAACAGATGCTCAACCTCACAACATCACTAATCATTAGGGAAATACAAAACCACAATGAGATAACATCTCACATGCATTAAAATGGAAGCTATCAGAACACCAGTAACAGTATTTGGTGAAGATGTGGAGAAATTAAAACCCTTGCACACTGTTAGACCTAAAATGGTACAGCCACTGTGGAAAACAGTATGGTGATTCCTCAAAAAATTAAAGATAGCCTGCCTTGTGGTGGCGCAGTGGATAAAGCATTGACCTGGAATGCTGAGATCACAGGTTTGAAACCTTGGGCTTGCCCAGTCAAGGCACATATGGGAGTTGATGCTTCCTGCTCCTCCCCCCTTCTCTCTTTATTTCTCCCCTCACTAAAATAAATAAATAAATATTTTTTAAATTAAAAATAGAATTATTATATGATCTAGCAATTCCATTTCTGGTTATAAACCCAAAAGAACTGAAAACAGGGGTCTCAAAGAGAGACCTGTACACCCATGTTTATAGAAGCATTACTGACAATAGCTAAAACATGGAAGCAACCCAAGTCCTGTTGACGAATGGATAAACAAAATGTGAAAAATACATACTATAATGAAACATTATTTAGCCTCAAAAAAGGAAGAAAATTCTGGCACATGCTGTAACACGAACGAACTCTGCACACATTATGCTTAGTAAAATAAGTGAGACACAAAAAGACAAATACTATATTCCACTTACATGAGGTACTTAGAAAAATCAAATCCATAAATAAAGTATAATGGAGGTTGGCAGGGACTTGGGGGAGGAAAAATGGGCTGTGCTGTTTAACTGATATAAAGTTTCAGTTTTATAAGATGGAGATAGTTGCACAACAATGTGAGTGTATTTAACTTGACTGATCTGTACAACAAAAAATGGTTAAGATGGCAAATTTTGTTATATGTATTTTACCCACAATTAAAAGCAAAATAATTTTGAAAGGAGGAAAACTGATACAAAGGGACTCACTGCCTTCCCATGTAGTGTCACCATCAACTTCAGTCAAGGAAGAGAGGAGTGATCAATCAAAAAGCAAAACTTCTATAACCAAATCCTTACCAAAGAAGGAGAATGCATGACTTCTTACCTCCAGGAAGAAAGAATCCAGAAGACCAAATACTCAGCAGAATAAGGCAAAAACCTGATGTGAAAAATAAGTGAGTCCTGAAGAACAAGTGGGATTTACTTAAACAGGATGGGCCTGACCAGGCAGTGGTGCAGTGGATAAGGTGTCAACCTGGGACACTGAGATTCCAGGTTCAAAACCCCCAGGTCACTGACTTGAGTTGAGCATGGGATCACAGACATGACCCCATGGTTACTGGCTTGAGCCCCAAGTTTTCTGGCTTGAGCCTAAAGTTCACTGACTTGAGCAAGGGGTCACTGGCTCAGCTGGAGTCAAGGCACGTATGAGAAGCAATCAATGAACACAAAAGTGCTGCAACTACAAATTAATGCTTCTCATCTCCCTTCCTGTCTGTCTCTGTCTCTCCTCTCTCCCTCACTAAAAAGATAAAATAAAAGAGAGAGAGAGAGAGAGAGACACTTTACTCTGACAGGAAGGAAAAGGATAATATTCCAAGAAGAATAAAAAAGGATAAAAATCACTGAAGACAAGAATAAAAGAAAAAAGAAATATTAAGATCACATTCCACCTTATAATCCTATATTACAGCTTTTTAAGCAACAAAGTAATATTATTGAGAAAAGAGCAAATACACTACATTTGCTGGAAATTGACTTACAGGTAAATCTAAAGGTGATAAGTGGCATCTGACAAGCATAGGAAGGCACTGCGATTCAAACACAAAAATAAAGGAGCTAGAACTAAATAAAGATTTAGCAGTAGGAATAGAGAAACAAAGAATCAAAAGCAAGACAATCTCATGCTGAGTGAATAGAGGACAAAAGAGAACAAGACATACACAATGGCCTGACCAGGTGGTGGTGCAGTGGATAGAGCGTCAGATTGGGACTCAGAGGATCCAGGTTCAAAACCCCGAGGCTGCCAGCTTTAAGTGTGGGCTCATCTTTTTGAGCACAGCTCACCAGCTTGAACCCAAGGTCGCTGGCTTGAGCAAGGGGTCACTTGGTCTGCTGTAGCCCATCAATCAAGGCACATATGAGAAAGCAATCAATGAACAACTAAGGTGCCACAACAAATAGTTGATGCTTCTCATCTCTCTCCCTTCCTGTCTATCTGTCCCTATCTGTCCCTCTCTCTGTTCCTCTCTCTGTCCCTGTCACACACACAAAAAAGAACATAAACAATGGCTAAAATGTTCTAGTTTATGAAACCAAACAATTCATTCATTCAAATACTACATGTGAGTGACTGTCATGTGCCTGGCACTCTTCTAGGCAGAGACTACATTAGTGAATATGGAAGATAAGCTCCCTAATTCTACTGAGTTTACACTCATACAGAAGCATGATACACAAACAATAATAAGGAAAAAAAAAGCTGACACTAGCTAGCAATTTTAGACTAGACAAAAGCACTTACTGTTATAATTATATATATAATATCATATACAGTATATAATTTTATATATATAAAACTATAAATTTGAGATCATCAAAATTAAAACTTTCTGCTCTTCAAAATGAAAGGAGATAAAAAGAAGAGACATAGACAAGGAAAAAACAATTGTAATGCAATATACTTGATAGAAAAACTTGAGTCCAAAACATACAAAGAATTCTTACAACTTGCTAAGAAGACAACCGAATTTTTTAAAAACAATCAAAGCATTTGTATAGATATGTCACAAAAGAGACAGGAATGGCTAGCTAATTCTACATAAAAAGAGCCTGACCTCATTAGACATCAGAGAAAAGCAAGCAAAACCACAATAATGTACCACTATACATCCATCCACACAGAATGGCTAAAATTAAAACATCTGTCATTACAATCTGTTGTGAAGATGTAGTACCAAACGTTGTTGGAAGGAGCAAATAATGGGACAGCTATTTTGTAAAATTCTTGGGCATTTTCCCAAAAAGTAAAATTTTAATAAATACTTACCATGTGACCCAACCATAACAATCATAGGTATTTAATCAAGAGAAATAAAAGCCTTGGACTATTCAAAAACTTGTTCATGAATGTTCACAGTAGCTTCATATGTAATAGTTTTAAAAAACGGAAACAGCCCAAACATTCATTAACAAGTGAACATATAAACAAATTGTTGTATGTTTAGCATTCTGTACCAAATATAAATTTGAGTACAACACACTCAGCAATAAAAAGAACTCAACTGAAGCAAGCACAACATGTACTTAGAAATTGTCAGACTTTGATTTAAGATGACATAACAGAATGCTAAGCAAAGAGTCAGAGAACCAGTTCCATAAATAAATACACTGTGATACCAATTAAATCAACCCTAAAGCCTAAACTACCTCTACACAGTCCAGTTGTAAGTTAATAAAGTTATTATTTAAGCAAGCTGAACTAGATTTTCTGTTACTTGCAATCAAATATATTATAGTTGATATGATGTAGCTCATAATTAATGATTTCAGTATTCCCGATTAAATAGTAAGAAAATTTAACTGCTAAGAATGAGGATTTGTGGCCAAAAAAAAAAAAAAAAGAACAGGTATCAAAAACAAAATTAATCAACCAGAATAACCACTATGATTATGTCACTAGGAGTAACACTAGAGGTTAAAGATTACTCTTTCAGAAACTCCCCACAAGATAAAAGGCTCACTGGACCCTCTCATATGCATAAGCAACCATCAGTTATTTCTCCCCATTGGCAACCAAGGTACTCAATAACAAAAGCATTCACTAGCAGCAAAGCTCTGACAGTGACTTCTAGGTTTCCTTTGGTCATGAAGACAAAGACAAGAAATGACAGTTGGGAAGTTACCAAGAAAAGAGGGAAAGCTAACATTTTATGAACAAGTGCTATTTTCCAAAATGCTTTGTTGGGCAATTTACATATACTATCTCAGTCTACTTAATTTCTTCAATGACCAAGAAAAGTAAATGGCATCATCTCCAAATTGTACATAAAAACTCAAATCTCCAAGAAATTCAATTTTAAGGGCTTAAAAAGGAACCCACAACTTGTAAATTAAACTGGTAATTCTTGAATTGGCATCTATATCAATCTGACACAAAAGCTACCTTTCTACAACCTCTAGGTGAGAGTAAGTATCAAGAGGTCTGTCACTGCATGTCCTTTTGTCTACCAGGCGTTCCCAAACTATGGACCGGACCGCGGGCCGCATGTCGCCCCCTGAGGCCGTTTATCCAGCCCCCCCCCCCCCCCCCCCCCCCCCCCCCCCCGCCACACTTCCAGAAGGGGCACCTCTTTCATTGGTGGTCAGTGAGAGGAGCACTGTATGTGGCGGTCCTCCAACGGTCTGAGGGACAGTGAACTGGTCCCCTGTATAAAAAGTTTGGGGACCCCTGGCAGACTGTCCCAAATGAAAGCATCAGTTACTTCTAATAAAAGAAAATATGTTCCCTAATGATATGATTGATTAGAGAGTATCAAAAATTTTTTAAAGCACCCCGTTTGTTCGTATCTTTGCGTCTAGATGTTAAACTATTTGATGGTCTCAGAAAACTCCATAAGCAGACTATATCACAATTTAAAAGATAAAGAAACAAAAACACTAGAAATGAAGATGAAGAATAGAGAAGACCTGCTTCTTGGTTTCATAAAAATTAACAAGATAGCATAAAAAGGGCACATGTGAAAATACATTCTTCTAATAAAAAACTTTAGAATTTTAAAATTTATTATTCTTTCTTACAGGAACAAAAAAATAGAAAAGAAGCTAAATAATTACCAATAACAAAGTGCTATAAAATAGAATATGTAGTATAATATTTTAATAAGGACACATGAGTATAAGTTGGTATGTGCATTAAGTTTTCTAAAGTAATTACCAGAGGTGTGAGCAGGAGGCTTTCACTTATCATTTTCTACTTTTCTATACCTGTATAATGTTACAGCTGTGCAGATGTATTTTTTAATGACAACAGGGTTATATTTCTCAGTATTTTGTAGAATCCTTCCAAATATTTTTTTTTTTTTTTTTTTTTTGCATTTTTCCGAAACTGGAAACAGGGAGAGACAGTCAGACAGACTCCCGCATGCGCCCGACCGGGATCCACCCGGCACGCCCACCATGGGGCGGCGCTCTGCCCACCAGGGGGCGATGCTCTGCCCATCCTGGGCGTCGCCATGTTGCGACCAGATCCACTCTAGCGCCTGGGGCAGAGGCCACAGAGCCATCCCCAGCGCCCGGGCCATCTTTGCTCCAATGGAGCCTTGGCTGCGGGAGGGGAAGAGAGAGACAGAAAGGAAGGCGCGGCGGAGGGGTGGAGAAGCAAATGGGCGCTTCTCCTGTGTGCCCTGGCCAGGAATCGAACCCGGGTCCTCCGCACGCTAGGCCGCAAATATTTTTAAATTATGGTTAATTTCAATATTTATCAAGAGTCTAACAGAGAAATTACTAAAGGAACAATCTTATTGATCACTTAATATGAGACTACTACTTTCATATAAACTACCCAAGGCAAATTTTTTCATGATACAAATGAGAAAACCACCTCAGAGACACTTGTCCAAGATTATTCAGCTAAGGGACAGAGGTTAATATCTAAACCTATATCTTCCTAATTCAAGCTCTAAAGCACTTCCCATCATACCACAATTGCCAGTTCAAAGAAGAAGGTGTTTTAAAGTTAAAATGTCCTTGTAAATTCTTCTGTCTGTATTTAGGCATAAACCTCCTCCTTCCAAAAAGAAATTGAGGTAGTTCATGGAAATACACCCTACTGGAGAAACACAAGTAGAAATGAAAATTGAAACAAGAGAAAATAACAGTTAAAAAGAAAAGTTATTCGATAATACAGAAGTCCTGAATGCTTTATTTTAGATGAATTACAAATTTGTTTCTTTTTTATTGAATGTATTGGATAACGCTGGTCAACAAAATTATACATGTTTCTGGTGCACAATTCCACAACACATCACCTGTAAGATGCTAAAGCAAAGAGGAAAGCATGATGAAAACTTCTTTTATAAAATCTGCAGTAGAGAAATAATAAAAGAAAACAGCTGATTAGAAGTCTGGCTTTCTCTACTACTATGACCAGAGGGACTATTTAACTGAGCTTTCTCATAATGAAGGACTCTGTATGATATATGTAGTTGACAATGTCCTCATAAGTATTCTTATAACTAAAATACTAACCCAATGGAATAATATCAAAACTCAATTCATTATATTTAATTCTTTAAGTATTATTAATCATGTACTACTCAAGTTCTACAATGGCTCATGGAACAAGTCTTTCTTTAACATCAAAGAATCTTTATAAAGAACCAGTCATTGTAATAAGCATACAATGTTTTATACTATATAGTAGCTCTTTTAATTTTAATCTTCCAAATATTTCATCTTGATTCAGTAACTAAGATGAAATAACTTAGAAGTTACAATTAGCAAAAAAATATTATGTAGATGCCATCATTTTCAAATTATTACACTTAAAATACAGCATTCAATATATATATTAAAGATTAAGAGTCCAGGTTCTGGAACAATGACTATAACAGGGGGTGTTACTGTCCTCCCCAGCAGACTCTTACATACGTAAATACAAGATAAAAGAAAATTACTAATGTTAGCTGGCATCACGCAAGAAAAATGGATCTAGAAACAGAGTGGTATATGGTTAGTACTCAATAAATGCTTAATGAATAAGTAAATAGTAGAAGTTTGGACTTAAAAAGTTTTTTTAATTGATCCTTGTAGCTCATAACCACAAAGAAGCCAAGGAGAATATTTTTTCCAGAATTATACCACCTATAACTACAGCAGCATTCATTTCCAAGGCTTTCAATATCATTTTCTAGGGTATAAAATATAATTCTACTCATTAATCTCTACCTTTAAACTTAACTTCTATTCTCCCAAATACTATAAATCAAAGTATATAATAATGCTATAAACCATGTGATAACTTTTTCTATTAAATTATCTAAATCATGAGTGTACATGGAGAAAAGTTAAGAAATCATAGCAGCCTGACCTGTGGTGGCGCAGTGGATAAAGCGTGGACCTGGAACTCTGAGGTCGCTGGTTCGAAACCCTGGGCTTGCCCAGTCAAGGCACATATGGAAGTTGATGCTTCCTGCTCCTCCCCCCTACCCCCCTTCTCTAAAATGAATAAATAAAATCTTAAAAAAAAAAATGCTCACCAGCTTAGACCCAAGATTGCTGGCTCAAGCAAGGGGTTACTCGGTCTGCTGAAGGCCTGCGGTCAAGGCACATAATGAGAAAGCAATCAATGAACAACTAAGGTGTCGCAACGAAAAACTGATGATTAATGCTTCTCATCTCTCTCCGTTCCTGTCTGTCTATCCCTATCTGTCCCTCTCTCTGACTCTCTCTCTGTGTCTCTGTAAAGAAAAAAAAAAAAAAAGAAATCATAGCATTATATCTTTATAAAATCATTTGATACTTTTAAAAAACTTAAAGGAGCCTGACCTGTGGTAGTGAAGTAGATAAGAGTGTCCAACTGGAACGCTGAGGTTGCCCATTAGAAACTTCAGACTTGCCTGGTCAAGGCACATGTGGGAGTTGATGCTTACTGTTCTTCCTATCCCTCCCTCCTTCCCTCCCTTGTCTCTAAAATGAATAAATAAAATATTTTACAAAAAATCTTGGGAGTTAACTGTTTTGCTTCTTCAGGTGTGCCTCACATTACAAAACATTAAATAAACTGCAATAAATGAATTATATGAAGCTTCTCAAACTACAACCCTAAACACTTTATGCCAACAGTATTTATTACTCATAAGCAATCTCACCAAGATATATTCGAGGATAAAGACAAATAATATGAACTTCTCAGATTCCCTCACAAAGAAGAAAAGAATGATCTCCCCTTTAAATTCACACTATATTGATCTGATATCACTTCATCCACATTATTTTATGTATTTATATATATAAATTTATAGCTCTGAAATTACAGGAAGCATAAAGTCTTAAAATAAATACAAATATTTAATGTAGTATTCCTTCTTTCCCCTCTGAGTCTGTATTAAATCAATAAAACATCTAGCAATCAAAGATATTTAGTACAATCATTGTATCCTTATATAAAATGACAATGGTTGGATTATTAAATTACTAATGATGCTATTTTAAACTGATAAGAAACCATAAACATCATTTGGTAAGCTTAAAACTCACTTGCCTCCATATCAAACTGGTAATTAGTTAAATATTCATGACCAACTACCCCTATCCATTACCTAAAAAAATAACTTTTATAACCTGTACATCAAATTACAGAAATTGTTACAATTGCAGCAAATCAAAACTAAGAAAGACCTCATTCTCCATATTTATGAACATAATTTATAAATGGAAGATGCAAAATGCAAGGGGGATCAACATGTGTAGTATTTAACCCAAAAATCTAAAAACACGAAAACATAGCAGAGAATTAAACTTAAATCTCACTTGTATTAAGTTCAGAAACATACTTCCTTTAGATTATTTTACTAAATTATATCACTACTAAATAATACAGGGTAGGGTAAAAGTAGGTTTACAGTTGTTCATATGGCAAATAATACAATAATTAATAATACAAAAATTAATTCTGTTTTTCCCATACTCACAGCTGTAAACCTACTTTTGCCCCATCCTGTACATTAGAATATCTGCTAAAGCACTACGTTTACCAGCACATCAATGACCTCTTAGAAATGTATCAAAAAAAAGTAAAAACTGAACAATTTGTTGTTTAGGCTTAAGAACATATGTAACGAAATGGAGGAAATGGATAAACATAACATTCAGGACAGTAGTTATTCTGGTTACCTATGATTATCTCTGAAGGCGAGTCAGAGGAGAGAAGGGAAGAATACATGGGTAGAAGAAAATTATTGGTAACACTCTAGCTATTGATTTAGATAAAAGATTCTTGAGTAAATGTTAAATAATATAAATATTTAGATAAATAAGCTTTTATAAGAAAATAAGGTTATTCAAGGACCAATTATGAGAGTATTCCATGAACCAAAGATTTTATGCTAAAATTTTACTACTAAAATTTTATGCTGCTGAGGTCATTTTGAAAAACAGCTGATGTTTACTTTTAAAACTGAAATTTACCTTTCACAATGTTTCTTCTTAATATTAATATTAAAATGTTAGAAAACTTAAATCCTTTTGCACATATAGAAATTGAAGAATTGGAAAGATGCCCTCAGAGAATCAAGAAAAAAACCAAAATTATTCTCCTCCCTAAATCAGAGTAATATTATTATATTGGTATCAATTTAATAATATTACTCTGAGACGGTTAAGGGCAAACATATTAAAAAATCAAAAGCAAAAAAATGATTCTAATTTATTTAGATTGTGTAATGATTCTGTATTATGATTTTCTAAATTTCAAAAGCTTCTGAAATAGTTACAGAATCTTTTTTTTTTTTAATTCATTTTAGAGAGGAGAGGGAGAGACAGAGGAGAGACAGAAGGGGGGGGGGAGCTGGAAGCATCAACTCCCATATGTGCCTTGACCAGGCAAGCCCAGGGTTTCGAACCGGCGACCTCAGCATTTCCAGGTCGACGTTTTATCCACTGCGCCACCATAGGTCAGGCCAGAATCTTAATTTACTAGAATTTTATTCCAGATTAAAAAAACTGAACCCATCTAACTCGATGCCTACATAGGAACTTCTCAGTCAACTACATTATTATTTTTTTTTTTAGAGAAAAGAGACAAACAGAGAGAGGGAAAGGGGGAGGAGCAGAAAGCATCAACTCCCATATGTGCCTTGACCAGGAAAGCCAGGGGTTTTGAATTGGCGACCTCAGCATTCCAGATCGACACTTTACCCACTGTGCCACCACAGGTCAGGCTGTCAACTACTTTAAAGACACCCTACACAAATATATTTATGACAATTTACAAGCAAAATCTGTTTAAAAGACAAACCATACATATCATTTTTGTAATTATAATTATGCATAAAATATATTTATAGCTAACAAAAGTCACAAAGTCTCATACTAATTTAATATAAGGGAAATACAACATAATATTATTTTTAGATTCATATATCTGAGTATAAGAAAGAAGATTTGGGTTATATAAGAACATCAAAAATAAACAAATATGTCACTTCACACAAAGAATAATAGACAAATTATTAGATTAAATATCACTTTTAAAAGACTGTGGTAATAATACTTTTATCCTTCTTAAGGAAAACCAAAAATTTCAAATAAATTCTTGTTTTCAGAATTTGAGGACAAAATTACTAGATTTTCATATATGTATGTATATATATATATATAAATACATTATATATATATATATAAAAATATATTTATATATATATAGTGTCCATAAAGTCATGGTGCACTTTTAACCGGTCACAGGAAAGCAACAAAAGACGACAGAAATGTGAAATCTGCACCAAATAAAAGGAAAACTCTCCCAGTTTCATACCTATTCGGTGCAGTTCAATGTGGGCTCACGCACAGATTTTTTAGGGCTCCTTAGGTAGCTATCCCGTATAGCCTCTACAGACTTGTCACTGACTGATGGGCTACCAGAATGGGGTTTCTCTATCAAATTGCCGGTTTCCTTCAACTGCTTATCCCACTGAGTAATGTTATTCCTATGTGGTGGCGCTTTGTTATAAACGCACCGACATTCACGTTGCACTTTGGTCACGGATTTGAATTTAGCGAGCCACAGAACACACTGAACTTTCCTCTGTACCATCCATATCTCGACTGGCATAGCCATGGGCTGCTCCGCTGTATACGTGGTGTTACGTCATCACTGCGCATGCGCACATGCTCCCACATCATCCTACAGAAACTAGGAGGGTTTTCCTTTTATTTGATGCAGAGTTCACATTTCTATCGTCTTTTGTTGCTTTCTTGTGACCGGTCAAAAGTGCACCATAACTTTACAGACACACTGTATATAACACTTTTATGGCTGTTAATTATAGACAAATACATATAAAAAGTTGCCTTTTTCCATTTAAGTATTTTAGATTGCAAGTTGAACAATATATGCATAAACAAAAAACTTCTGGTTCTTGACAAATTTTGCCTCTAGACCAGTGGTTCTCAAAGTGTGCACCAGAGCACACTGGTGTGCCCTAGATGATTTCCAGGTGTGCCCTATGGAATTCCAGAGAAATATGTGCCTGTTGGGACCAAAAAACCAACAGGGTTTTTGGAGTTTAGATTTTGGGGGACAGAGGTGCGGGGAATTGGCTGTAAGCTGACAGCCTGCCCAACCCCCCACCTCACTTGCCTGATTAGGTTGCAAAAGGCTGTTAAACTATGGTGCTGGATTGTTTACACTACCCTCCATGTTCCCCAGAAAGACTGGAGGCAAGTTTCTTCTATCCTTTGGCGTAAAGTTAAGATGATATGTATGGTGGGGGTTTTCTGCACTCAACATAATTAAGAGTTAAAAGAGAGGAATTCTTCAATGTATTGACAAGGAAATGAGAGTTTGTCTTTCAAATATATGCCCAAACACTGAAGAAATCACTAGGACACATCAGGTTCATGTTTCTCATAAACACAAAAATGAGAAAACACATTCACATTGGGACCTGCCAAATTTACTAAATCTTACTAAGAATGTATCTATATATATAAAGATAAACATTTTTGTCGTTCTTTTATTTTTAACCCCTCTTTTTTATGAATTCTTAAAAGCATAACTCAAAAAATATAACATAAAATGTATTTTAATGTCAAGAGTAAATTTAATTTTGTCATATTTATTTTGTTTAATTACCATAAAAGCACACTTGGACTTTATATTTTTTTCTTTAATATTTGACTTAATTATTATAACATATTTCTCAGAAATTTGTACATAGTGTGCCTACAATTATTTATAAAATTTTAAATGTGCCCCGACTTCTAAAAGTTTGAGAACCACTACTCTAGACTCTAACACAACACACGTTGTTCTTGGTCAAGCCTAACTACTTATTCAATGATTTAATTTTTCAACTATATCAAGTTTTTCATGATTTCAGATACAAAAAGTTTATACTTTTTATCATAATTGAAGAAATAGGCAAAAAATTTAGAAAGCTTCATCATCTCAATCAGAACATATTCTACTCAAATTATAAGTATTTGGAACTGATAATACATATAAAATTGACACTTTAGTTTAAAAGTGAATAAAATTAAATAATGTATACTGAGTAACAACATATTTAACATTTGAAGTAATGAGGACTTTTATATCTGGACTTTATCTCAACATGTCACTGTCCTTATCACACTCTAGATTTACTTCAATAGCATATTTATGACCTTTCTTCTTACCTCTAGTGACTCCTTTACCAAGTTGCTCTATAGTTTGCAAAAATCTTAAAACATCACTCTCATTATGCTTTCCCCCTCTAAAACTGACAATAGACTTACTTATGAACCTGAATGTTATTCAAGAGTATTTAAAATGCCAAAACTTGAGACAGTAAAATCTAGTAGCAGTCAAATCTCTGCTCTTAATATAAAGGAAAATAACAGAATTGAAATTTTTAGAAATTGCCTCAATTGTCAATTTATTCACACAGCAAGCTAATTAAAGATAAAAATATCACTCCTCTGCTAGACTTTAGTCACATACCTCTAAAGATGAAAGGGTAAAGAAAAAAACATACATAAAAACCCCAATGAGGTTGTCTCCTTAAATTTTCTTCCAACTGACTTGATTAGAAAGGTTTACCTTTACAGAAAATATAGCAAGCACTTGGGGGAAAAGAGTTAATTCAAATTTATTTGAAAATACTTAGTGAATTAATTTCTAAAATTTTACAATAAAGAGACCTACTATGTGCCAAACTCAGCACTAATCCACTTCATATGCACCATCATAATTATATACAAATGTTCTGATTAAAGATATAATTAGATGCTTGAAAGAAATGAAGTTTGATGACTTCTAAAGCTGTTCTATAAGGAAATTTGTTTATTAGTACTATCTCTAAGTATATAGTGATAGCAAAGTTAGTATGGGTAAGCTTTAATATTTTATTCAACAAAGAATGATTTCTATAACTTCTAGATAATTAAAGTAAAAAATTTAAACATCCAAATTGCTCAAGAATAGGAAGTAAAAGTCTTCTGTTCTCCACTTAAGCTTCCATTCTGACTTTAATTCACTGTTCATCAAAGAAAATCAACTTGCCCTGACACACAGGACTATTCCCTTCAGTGATCAGGCAGGTGTTGAGGCCAGAAAGAGCATATTTTCCACAGCCCTTTACCTTGTTTGATCACTGGTTACTTTTGATCTGACACTGCCCTCTCTCTAGTAATGACTTCCCCCTCATAGACCCTACCTCACATCTGTCAGAAAGAATAAAGGGCATCAAACTGAGACCTGACAACGCCTATGGGCCATGCGATGGGCTGCAAACTGAATGTTCTTCAGCTCCCACAATTTCCAATTCAGTTTCTTTTGTTCTCTTAGGTACAGGGTTAGGGTACCAATGACAGCAGAAAGGATTATGCACCAACTGTGAAACCAAGCTTTCTTGAATGTGTACCTTTTATCTTTGCTTTTTCATCTTCTTAAATGCTGCAAACTTCATGGTGGTTACTATGAAATACATATTCAACAAATGCAATAGAAAGTTTGTTTAAATCCTTTTCCAGGAGAAAACAAAGAACATAATGTATTGTAATTCAACTATAAAGCTTTAAGGAAAAAGTTTCAAAACCCATGATGTGAGATTAGTAAAGGCCAGCTGTCAAAGAGCATGCAAATAGTAAATGAAACCACAAAAGTGGGTATTGCCATACACTGTCTAAAATGGAAACATTCCTTAAAACAATGTACATATTCACATGAGGTAATCATTACAATTGTCAAATTACAGATTCTTACACTAATTTAGTGTGAGAATAAGATAGTACTGAAAATAAGATTTTCTAGTCTTTTATAAATAATGTAGCGAGCACATCTAAGTTTTTTTTTAATAATCATTTTTAAATGCTAAAAAATCTGGTCAAAGATTATTTTGGCACCTTTTTACTTGTAAGTTTTCAACTGAAATCAAAATACTGCATGGGCTCTTGAATATTTCTCTGTTAACAGCCATCCCCCAAATACATACACCCATAATAATGGATGTCTCATTATGAGGCATGCAGTACAGGTATTTGCAGGAAGCCGGTTTACTGGCCTCCTAAAATCAAATTCAAGTCACTATCATTTTTTTCTTTTAAGAAATGGGACTTTTCCTGACCAGTGGTGGTACAATGGACAAAGCGTGGACCTGGAATGCTGCAGTCACTGGTTCAAAACCTGGGCTTGCCCAGTCAAGGCACATACCTACTCCTCCCCCACTGTCTTACTTTCTGTCCCCCCTCTTCTCCTCTCTCTAAAGTCAATAAATAAAATCTAAAAAACAAATGACTTTTCTTAACTTTTTAAAAGAAGGAAGTACATAATCAACAAGATAGGTAAGCAAATTCAAATTCAATGTACCTTTAATATTATAATGCATAAAAACAAGTACATTATTAACCTTAGACATGTACAAATACAGAATCTCAAAGGTGGGATGTAAGTATTAAGGTTATTATATATCGAGTCTAATAAGTGTAGAAGTTTCAAAAACAGCTGATAAAAGGTATGCCTTGAGGGAAAGAATGAGGAAAGGCACACGTGTCTAAAGAATTAACCTGTGACACTAGGCAAATGCATACACTAGACTGAAAATGATTTACCACTATGGAAAACACTATATGTGAAATAGCTCCTATTCAAATCCAAATCAGCAATCAGTATTATTATACTCTCCTTTAAAAAACTGTTGTTGACTCTGCAATCCAAAAATGTCATATAAAAATTATATTCAAAAACATTGTTTTAAGTAGACTGTAATATAAAAAAATATGATTCCTATATAGTTGGGCTCTACAGAGAAAAGCCATCTAGGTGTACAAGAACAAAAAATTACTTCCATATTGAAAGAACACAAATTAACCCAAGGTTAAGCAATACAATTGGCTAAACCAACACTTGCCTAATATTTTGTCTCTAAATTTTCCAAATGCTATTTAATCTTCTAAGAAAATGAAAAAACAAACATTATTATACATATTTATGCTTTTCAGATATTCTTTTCACGATTTTTGATTTTATAAAACTATTAGAACATATTTTAAAAAACAAAAATAAATAAAAAACTAAGAATTTTACTCAAAGTATTTTTTAAAAGACTTATCAGTGTAATTCCTGCATATCATAATATTCTCAAAGCATGAATTTCAGTGTTCTAACTAAATTTTATGCCAGATCTGGTTGAAGCATTCTGTTGGTAGTAAGCAACTAGAGGTGTCAAATATTATACTTAACTATCTCTTTCTAAACTGCAACAATAAAATCAAGCTCTTATAAACAAACTCAACCATAAAAGCAACCTGTTAACTTTTGTCTTTACAAGAATCACTGATTGCTCTCTTGACATTAGTGCCATCTTTCTAGAAATCTCTGCACCTTTAATCTTTAATGCCAAGTGAGGAAGGACAAACATGCAGGCTGAAGCGCAAAAGAAAGAAGAAAGATGAGGTGGAGGTCCAAGTAAACCACCAGCTTGTGCGTGATGGAAGTCACAGGAGGAGGTGCGAAGCCAGAGACCAGGGACACTGGTACAAATTGTTGGACTGAATACCTGCTGTCTAGAACTTCTTGATGGATCTAGAACATACATGTCAACTGATTGTCACAATCGCCTTTTGAGATACAATCCTGCTCTTACAAGACAGCCCCGTTTGGTCCTTTGTCCTGGACCTATGACATTCTGGGCTGGTTCTACTCTCAGCTGTGACTGAATATAATGTGTACAATAAATCATCTCTTCTGTCTTAGCTGAGAATTAGTGATTAAAGTATGACAAAAGAAACAAGACCATAATTCTTGGCAGTCTTGAAGGTTTTTTGTTATGGTTGTCTGAAAGCAGAGTCAGAAGAAAATGCATTGGTGGAAGCAATTAAACAAATTAATATCTTCAGCGGGATACAAACCAATAAATGAAAATACATAACAGGTCATTTCTAATGAAAAAAATTTTAAGCTGCAAGTTTCAACATTCCCTTTTAAGAAATCATTTCATATAAACTACGTAATTCTTGAGAAGGACAGACTTATTTGAGATTTTACTTCCTCAAACTATTACTGCCATTCTTCTGGTATGAACACTAATTAAGAATCACTTGAGGGCATGATCAGGTGGTGGTGCAGTGGATAGAGTGTCAGACTGGGATGCGGAGGACCCATGTTCGAGACCCCGAGGTCGCAAGCTCAAGTGCGGGCTCATCTGGTTTGAGCAAAGCTCACCAGCTTGGACCCAAGGTCACTGGCTTCAGCAAGGGGTTACTCGGTCTGCTGACAGCCCACAGTCAAGGCACATATGAGAAAACAATTAATGAACAACTAAGGTGTCACAACAAAAAACTGATGATTGAAGCTTCTCATCTCTTTCTATTCTTGTCTGTATGTCCCTATCTATCCCTCTCTCTGACTCTCTCTGTCTCAAAAAAAAAAAAAGAAAAAAAAAAAAAGAATCACTTGAGACCATGGCCAGTTGAGTCAGTGGTAGAGTGTCAGCCAGGTATGTGAAAGTCCCAGGTTCAATTTCCAGCCAGAGCACACAGGAGAAGTGCCCATCTGCTTCTCCACCATTCCCCCCTCATTTCTTTCTATCTCTCTCTTCCCCTCCCGTAGACAAGGCTCCATTGGAGCAAAGGTGGCCCAGGCGCTGAGGATGGCTCCATGGCCTCTACCTCAGGCGCTAGAATGGTTCCGGTGCAATGGAGCAATGCCCTTGATGGGCAGAGCATTGCCCCCTGGTGGACATGCTGGGTGTATCCAAGTCAGGCACATGCGGGAGTCTGTCTCTCTGCCTCCCTGCTTCATACTACAGAAAAATACAAAAAAAAAAAAAAGAATTATTTGACACTGCTATAGAATGAAGCATATTTCAACAATTCAGTTGCTACCAAAATTTAAATGTCATGTCCTAAAAGCTGTATTGTATGTATATGTCAAAGTCTAAATAACGGTATTAAGCTACTGGCATGTGTCTCATTAAAAATCTTAAATTTTTTTGCCTGACCAGGGGGTGGCACAACGAATAGAGCATTGGTCAGGGATGTAGAGGACCCAGGTTCAAAACTCAAGGTTGCAGGCTTGAGCACAGGCTCACCAGCTTGAGTATGGGCTCACCAGTTTGAGTGCAGAGTCACTGGCTTGACCCCATGGTTGCTGGCTTGAGCCCAAAGATCACTGGCTTGAGCAAGAGTTCATTTGCTCTGTTGTAACCCCCCAGTCAAGGCATATATGAGAAAGCAATCAATGAACAACTAAGGTGCCACAATGAAGAATTGATGCTTCTCATCTCTCTCCCTTCCTGTCTATGTCCCTCTCTCTGTCTCTCTCTGTCTCTCCCTCTCTGTCTGTCCTGCAAAAAAAAAAATCTTAAATTTTAACAGCTGTCTTCCTTATCACAAAAATAATTTTTCCACAAATAAATGATAACATGAGTATAGAGTGCTCCATCTTCATTAACAGTCCTTTCCAGAACCTTTAAAATTGTTGTTAGAAAAAAATAATATTATGATGTCTCAACAACTGTCCATTTACTCAAAACACTGACAAATATATAATCCAGCTGTTGTCAACCTGTGGGTCGCGACCCCGGCGGGGGTCGAAAGACTAAAACACAGGAGGCGACCCCTGTGTTTTGCTCGTTCGACCCCCGCCGGGGTCGTGACCCACAGGTTGAGAACCACTGAAATCCATTACTACATTTAGTAACTTGAAAAAAAAAGGACATCATCTCCAATTTCAAGGAGCTTACACAACTAAACTGAAACCTTAAAATCTACAAAAAACTATCAATGGGTTATTAAGAAATAATAAAAAACAGAAAGCTGATAGAATATGAGAAAGTAATAAATGCCATAGGGTTCTTAATATTTGACAAAAAAAATATTTAGCTGAGCTTGAAGGTAATGAATACATTTTGGAAAGAAAGCAAGATAGTAAGAGAAAATAAAGAGTAAACGCACAAATTAAGAGTAAAACGAAAATACAGACTGGTAATTAGAGAAATCTTTGAAGTCAGCCACTACAGAGTTCTGAAATGATAAAAAGAGTATTTTTTAATTAATTTTAATGGGGTGACATTGATAAATCAGGGTACATATGTTCAGAGAAAACAGCTCCAGGTTATTTTGACCTTTGCTTATGCTGCATTCCCATCACCCAAAGTGCAATTGTCTTCCGTCACCTTCTAACAGTTTTCTTTGTACCCCTCCCCTCCCCCAACACCTCCCTCTCTTCCCCTCCACCCCATAACCCCCACACTCTTGTCCATGTCTCTGAGTCTCAATTTTATGTCCCATCTATGTATGGAATCATATAGTTCTTAGTTTTTTCTGATTTACTTATTTTGTTCAGTATGTTATCAAGGTTGATCCATGTAGTTTTAAATGATCCGATGTCATCATTTCTTATGGCTGAGTAGTATTGTACATAGTATATATGTACCAAAGCTTTTTAATCCACTCGTCCTCTGATGGATACTTGGGCTGTTTCCAGATCTTCGCTATTGTGAACAATGCTGCCATAAACATGGGGGTGCATTTCTTCTTTTCAAACAGAGCTATGGTGTTCTTGGGGTATATTCCTAACAGTGGGATAGCTGGGTCAAAAGGCAGTTTGATTTTTAATTTTTTGAGGAATCTCCATACTGTTTTCCACAGTGGCTGCACCAGTCTACATTCCTAACCAGCAGTGAAGGACGGTTCCCTTTTCTCCACATTCTCGCCAGCACTTATTCTGTGTTGTTTTGTTCATGAGCGCAATTCTGACTGGTGTGAGGTGATATCCCATTGTGGTTTTAATCTGTATTTCTCTAATGATTAGTGATGTTGAGCATTTTTTCATATGCCTATTGGCCATTTGTATGTCCTCTTTGGAGAAGTGTCTATTCATTTCTTTTGCCCATTTTTGGAATGGATTGTTTGTTTTCCTGGTATTAAGTTTTAGAAGCTCTTTATAAATATTGGTTATTACCCCTTATCATACGCATTCTCAAATATATTCTCCCATTGTGTAGTTTGTCTTTTTATTCTGTTCTTATTGTTTTTAGCTGTGCAGAAGCTTTATAGTTTGATATAGTCCCATTTGTTTATCCTGTCTTTTATTTCACTTTCCTGTGGAGACAAATCGGCAAATATATTGCTACAAGAAATGTCAGAGAGCTTACTGCCTATGTTTTCTTCTAAGATGCTTATGGAATCATGGCTTACATTTATGACTTTTATCCATTTTGAGTTTATTGTTGGGAATGGTGTAAGTTGGTAGTCTAGTTCCATTTTTTTGAAGGTAGCTGTCCAATTTTCCCAACACCATTTGTGGAAGAGGCTGTCTTTACTCCAATGTATGCTCTTCCTCCTTTGTCAAATATCAGTTGTCCATAAAGGTGTGAGTTTATTTCTGGGTTCTCAGTTCTGTTCCATTGATTTATATGCCTGTTATTATGCCAGTACCAGGCTGTTTTGAGTACAGTGACCTTATAATATAGCTTGATATCAGGAAGTGTGATACCTCCCACTTTATTCTTCCTTTTCAAGATTGCTGAGGCTATTCGTGTTCTCTTTTGGTTCCATATAAATTTTTGCAATATGTGTTCTATATTTTTGAAATAATTCATTGGTATTTTAATCGGTATTGCATTGAATTTATAAATTGCTTTGAGTAATATAGACATTTTAATGATATTTATTCTTCCTAACCATGAGCACGGTATATGCTTCCACTTGTTTGTATCTTCCTTGATTTCTATTATCAATGTTTTATAATTTTCTGAGTACAAGTCTTTAATCTCCTGGTTAAATTTATTCCTAGGTACTTTATTTTTTTGGCTGCAATGGTAAAGGGATTTATTCCTTAATTTCTCATTCTGACAGTTCATTGTTAGTATATAAAAATGCCTCTGATTTCTGAATATTAATTTTATATCCTGCCACCTTGCTGAATTCATTTATCAGGTCTCGTAGTTTTTTTACTGCAACTTTAGGGTTTTCTATATACAATATCATATCATCCACAAATAATGATAGTTTTACTTCTTCCTTTCCAATTTGGATGCCTTTTATTTCTTTTTCTTGTCTGATTGCTGTGGCTAAGTCTTCCAGAACAATGTTGAATAAGAGTAGTGAAAGGGGGCACCCATGCCTTATTCCTGATCTTAAGGGGATTGCTTTTAATTTTTGCCCATTGAGTATGATGTTGGCTGTGGGTTTATCATAGATGGCCTTTATCATGTTAAGGTATGTTCCCTGTATTCCCACTTTGCTGAAAGTTTTGATCATGAATGGGTACTGGATTTTATCAAATGCTTTTTCTGCATCCATTGTAATTATCATGTGGTTTTTCTCCTTTCTTTTGTTTATATGATGAATCACATTGACTGATATGTGAAAATTGTACCAGCCTTGCCTCCCAAGAATAAATCCCACTTGATCCTGGTGTATGACTTTTTCATATATTGCTAGATCCGGTTTGCTAATATATTGTTGAGGGTTTTAGCATCTAAATTCATCAGGGATATTGGCCTATAATTTTCTTTCTTTGTATTGTCTTTGCCTAGTTTTGGAATCAGAATTATGCTCGCCTCATAAAAGGAGCTTGGAAGTCTTCCTTCCTCTTGAATTTTTTGAAATAGCTTGAGAAGGATAGGAATTAGTTCTTCTTTGAATATTTGGTAGAATTCACTTGTGAAGCCATCAGGCCCAGGACTTTTCTTTTTTGGAAGTTTTTTGATAGCTGTTTGAATCTCATTTGTTGTAATTGGTCTGTTTAGGTTTTCTGAATCTTCCAGATTGATTTTTGGAAGATTATATGTTTCAAGGAATTTGTCCATTTCATCTAGGTTGTCTAGTTTTTTGGCGTACAGTTCTTCACAGTATTTTCTTACAATATTTTGTATTTCTGTTGTGTCAGTTGTTATTTCTCCACTCTTGTTTCTAATTTTATTTATTTGAGTCCTCTCTCTTTTTTTCTTGGTGAGTCTGGTTAAAGGTTCATCAATCTTGTTTACCTTTTCAAAGAACAAGCTCCTGGTTTCATTGATCTTCTGTATTGTTTCTTTAGCCTCTACGTCATTCATTCCTACTTTGATCTTTATTATTTCCTTCCTTCTCCTAGCTCTGGGCTTTACTTGCTATTCTTTTTCTAGTTCTTTTAGATGTAGGGTCAAGTTGTTTATTTGAGCTTTTTCTAGCTTCTTGAGGTATGCCTGTAATGCTGTGACCTTCCCTCTCAAGATGGCTTTTGCTGTGTCCCATAAATTTTGAGTTGATATATGCTCATTATTGTTCGTTTCTAGAAATTTTTAATTTCTTCTTTGATCTCATTGTTTACGCATTCGTTATTTAATAACGCGCTATTTAATTTCCAAGTGTTTGAGTATTTTTCAGTTTTTCTGCTGTGGTTGTTTTCTAGTTTCATGCCATTGTCATCAGAGAAAGTGCTCAATATGATTCCAATCTTCTTAAATTTGTTGTGACCGCTTTTGTGCCCTAACATGTGGTCTATTCTAGAGAATGTACCATGAGCACTTGAAAAGAATGTATATTCTGCTGCTTTAGGGTGAAAGGTTCTGAAGATATCAAATCGAGTTGATCTAGTATGTCCTTTAAGTCTACTGTTTCTTTGTTAATTTTCTTTCTTGAGGATCTATCTAGTGATGTTAGTGGAGTATTGAAATCCCCTACTATTATAGCTTTGCTGTTGATCTCGCCCTTTAAATCCATCAAAGTCTGCTTTATATATTTAGGTGCTCCTATATTAGGTGTGTAGATATTTATAACGGTTATATCATCCTGTTGGATTTCTCCCTTTATCATTATGTAGTGACCTTCTTTATCTCTACTATAGTCTTTGTTTTAAAGTCCATTTTGTCTGATATAAGTATTGCTGCCCCAGCTTTTTTTTCATTTCCATTTGCGTGAAATATTTTTTTCCATCCTTTTATCTTCAGTCTATGTGCATCTTTTGTTTTAAGGTGTGTCTCTTGTAGACAGCATATGTATGGGTGCTGTTTTCTTATCCATGCAGCTACCCTATGTCTTTTGATTGGATCATTTAATCCATTTACATTTAAGGTTATTATTGATATGTAATTGTTTATTGCCATTTTATTCTTTAAAGCTGTATTCCTCTTTTGCTATATTCTTTTTCTCCTTTGATCTGTTTACAACAGGCCCCTTAGCATTTCTTGCAGCCTTGGTTTGGTTGTAGTGAATTCCTTGAGGTTTTTTTTGTCTGGAAAGCTTTTTATTTCTCCTTCAGTTTTAAACGATAGCCTTGCTGGATAAAGTAGTCTTGGTTGTAGGCTCTTGTTCTGCATTACTTTGAATATTTCTTGCCATTCCCTTCTGGCCTCAAGTGTTTCTGTTGAAAAGTTGGAAGTCACCCTTATGGGGGCTCCTTTGTAGGTGATAGTCTTTTTTTCTCTAGCAGCTTTTAATATTTTCTCTTTATCACTTAGCTTTGGTATTTTAATTATGATGTGTCTTGGTGTTGATTTCTTTGGGTTTCTTTTTAATGGAGTTCTCTGTGCTTCCTGAACATGTGAGATGTTTTCCTGTCTTAATTGAGGGAAGTTTTCAGCTATGATATGATTGAACAAAGTCTCTATCCCTTGTTCTTTCTCTTCTTCAGGAACCCCTATGATGCGGATGTTATTTCTCTTCATGTTGTCATAGAGCTCTCTCAGAGTTTCCTTAGACTTTTCGAGTCTCTTTTCTTTTATCTGCTCTGCTTCCATGCCTTTATTTATCGTGTCCTTTAACTCGCTGATTTGATTCTCAGCTTCATCCATCCTGCTTTTAATTCCTTCCATTGTGTTCTTCATTTCTGATATTGTATTTGTCATTTCTGACTGATTTTTATTATTTCAATGTCCTCTTTTATATTTGCTATCTCTTTATTTAGGTGTTTGTAATGACCATCTATTGTTGTTCTAATATCTTTGAGCATCCTAACAATCGTTATTTTAAACTCTGCCTCTGGTAATTTGGTTATATCTGATTTATTCAGGTCCTTTCCTGGGGATTTATCTTGATTCATTTGTCTTGTATTTCTCTGCTTTCTCATCTTCTCTGTATAAAAGAAGGTCTTGGCCACTGGAGTCCACTGGGTGTGGCCTCTGTTCCCTAGGTATGGTCTGTCTGCAGGCCCACCACCCCCTCTGCTGTTGCTGCCTAGGGCATTTGGGTATGGGCGTTGCCAGTGCCTACCCACTGGTGCTGTTGCTGTGGTTTCCGGCTTTCCTTCACGGGAGTGGCTGTGATCACGTGCTCGGGTGTACAAGCCTTGGTGGCCTTGGCCTTCACCCCGCCCTGTGGGTGGCGTTATACTTGGCCCTGAGGGCAGTGGCAAGCACCTTTGCTCAGCTGCGGGTCTCCGCCTGTTTCTGGGCTTCCGCCTCGCCCTTGCAGGAGGAGCCCGCTCGTGGGATGGCTGCAAGCCTTGGCTCCCCAGGCCAGGTGGGACTCCGTGCCCACACTCAGTAGTGGGACTCTGCCTGTTCTGGATTTTTGGCTCACCCCTGCGAGAGGAGCTGGCTCCCAAGTCAGGCCACAAGCCTCGGTTCCATGGGCAGGGCAAGGCTGTGCTCCTGTGCCCTTGCTCAAGGGTTGGTCTCCACCCCTTCTGGGGTTCCCGTCTTTCCCCTGCTGGCTGGATTACAGGCAGCCCGCAGCTGGGCTTGACCACTTTTGCACGCCCCCTCCTCCCCAGCCGGGCAAGACTGAACTCACACCTAGGCCCAGTGGTAGCCACCCGGCTTCCGCCCTTGCCGACAGAACTGAGCTGCCACGTCCCGCCGCCGCCCGCCCTCGGTGATCCCTTAGGCATGTGGGGTGTGGGCACTGCAGCTCAGACTCTAACACTCACTACTGTAGTCCCAAAAGCTCCCTCCTTCTGAAAAAGTATTTTAGCAGAGGATTCATACTAAAGCAATCCTGGATTGTGGACAAGATAAAAAGTCAATATTTTGGAAATATCTTAGGTCATGACTGAATTTAGAAAAATATACAATATATTTTTAACTTCCACACTATTTTCCATTAAGTTATTCACTCATAAGCTTAAAACAATTATAATTTATGGAAAGTATAATAGATTATATAATAGAATACCTAAAATTATATATGATATATGTAATAATACTTATTGATATATGTGCATATATAAAATTGTATCCTGCAAAAGCATAAAATATCAAACTACTTAAAATTTATCTTCAAATATTTAAAGATAACATTAACCTAGTCAAAAGACATGAAAACATATTTTGATTCCTCATACAGAAAACTACAAATCACAGCTTACTTAACTCTACCATGCTCTTGGGAGTCAAATTGAAAAGCTAACATAACATGATGCAAATAATTTTATAATCTATAGGCATCCATATGTGCATTTAAAAAACAATGAATATAAATATAGATCTTCCTCTTTATTTTATCAAGGACATATTCAATAATACTGAATGTCGACTGTAATTGACAATTTTTTTTTTATTTCTTAAAGATATATTCAATAAGAGGAAAACAAAAGGTAAGAATAATCACCCTAAAAATAGTTAAAATAGAAGGACTAATTTTTCTTTGGATTATAAATTCTCAGTGTATTCTTTTAGATATCATATTAAAGTGAAGGATAAACTTACTTATATTTTATGCTTAAATCTAAGCAGTCAATGAAAACCTGGTAATAGACTCTTCAAATGTTCTAAACCCAAGAACACTATCATATTTTAAAAATCAAAAATAGTAAAGTGGAACACCCACTAAAGAAAAAGACTATACTGCCTGACCAGGCGGTGGCGCAGTGGAGAGAGCGTCGGACTAGGATGCGGAAGATCCAGGTTCGAGACCCTGAGGTCGCCAGCTTGAGCGAGGACTCATCTGGTTTGAGCAAAAGCTCACCAGCATGGACCCAAGGTCGCTGGCTCGAGCAAGGGGTTACTTGGTCTACTGAAGGCCCAGGGTCAAGGCACGTATGAGAAAGCAATCAACGAACAATTAAGGTGTTGCAATGCGCAACAAAAAACTAATGATTGATGCTTCTCATCTCTCCGTTCCTGTCTGTCTGTCCCTGTCTATCCCTCTCTCTGACTCTGTCTCTGTAAAAAATAAAAAAAATAAAAAAATAAAAAATAAATAAAAAGACTATACTGATCTTGCCTACAAATTAAATTTGTCTATGCAAAAGAATTGCAATAGAGGGTTTAAAAACAAATATCAAAGTAAAACAGACTTCATGTTTCATATGGCTTTTCAACATCTCAGCTACTAAAAACCAGAAGGTGTGATCTAAGGAAAAGAATTTTCCCCGACACTCTCATGACTATTTATCCTTCTACTTACTGCCCAGGTCATGTCAGACCTTTAACAGAAATTTGAAGGAAAATAGAAAAGAAAAGAAAAAAAAAGACCATCTAGGTAATATAAATAAGCAAAATCTGGAGCAAGAATAGGAACAGTATGCACTAAAAACATTGCCTACATTGGAGCATAACCTGAATAGCTTTTGCCTGAAGAGAGGATCATCTTGTGAAAACCCAACTGGCAGAGCACTTTCATGATAATGTATCTTTTTTATAATAAATACAAGGAAATAGTAGGAAAAAAGCATACAATCACCTGGAAGCCAGATTCAACTACAGTGTGTAAATAATATTCAGAAAAGCAAATCTTTTTTTTTTTTTTTTTTTTTTTTTTTCTTTTACAGAGAGAGAGAGAGAGAGGGATAGACAGGGACAGACAGACAGGAACAGAGAGATGAGAAGCATCAATCATTAGTGTTTTTTTTTGTTTTTTTTGTTTTTTTTTTCATTTTTCTGAAGCTGGAAACGGGGAGAGACAGTCAGACAGACTCCCGCATGCGCCCGACCGGGATCCACCCGGCAAGCCCACCATGGGGCGACGCTCTGCCCATCCTGGGCGTCGCCATATCGCGACCAGAGTCATTCTAGTGCCTGGGGCAGAGGCCACAGAGCCATCCCCAGCGCCCGGGCCATCTTTGCTCCAATGGAGCCTTGGCTGCGGGAGGGGAAGAGAGAGACAGAGAGGAAAGCGCGGCGGAGGGGTGGAGAAGCAAATGGGCGCTTCTCCTGTGTGCCCTGGCCGGGAATCGAACCCGGGTCCTCCGCACGCTAGGCCGACGCTCTACCGCTGAGCCAACCGGCCAGGGCAATCATTAGTTTTTCATTGCACGTTGCAACACCTTAGTTGTTCATTGATTGCTTTCTCATATGTGCCTTGACCGCGGGCCTTCAGCAGACCAAGTAACCCCTTGCTTGAGCCAGTGACCTTGGGCTCAAGCTAGTGAGCTTTTGCTCAAACCAGATGAGCCCACGCTCAAGCTGGCGACCTCGGGGTCTCGAACCTGGGTCTTCCGCATGCCAGTCTGATGCTTTACCCACTGCGCCACTGCCTGGTCAGGCCAGAAAGGCAAATCTTAAAAACAAAATGAAGCAAAACAACTAATACCTCTCCTCTAAGCCTAACCACTAAAAATAATAAATCGGATTAAGTCTTGGCTATGCTAAACCCTATAACTCATTACTGTAGATAGAGAAAAATAAAAGCTAAAACATCTCCCTAGATTCAAATAATACATCTTACTTAGTGACTGACAGTTTGGAAAGATAGCTGAAGATTATGTGCTCATAAATGACAGGTCTAATGTACTCCCAGCATCCCACTACCATCAAACCTTATAAAATTTCCATCTGTTAAGTCTAATGATTCAGCTCTTTATCTAAACCATCTCCTATTGACACTTGAGCACAAAGCCAGAGAGGAGCTTTTTCACACTTACATCTGAGAGATTATTTGATTTGCTTCAAATCTCTTCCTGAATTTTTAAAAATGCAATTATATTATATTATAAAAAATATAATTTTTATTATATTTTTTATAAAAGAGATGTAAACTACAGACTATATAAGTTAAAAATAGCACTTGCAAAAAATTCCAATACCAGGAATAACCTAACAATTAGAAATGTTAAAGTCAAAATAATTTGGATATTCTTAGTACTATGGAATTTGATTCAGAAAAAAATGAAAACTATATTATTACTATTTGATGTCTCCTATTTTAACCATAATAAATCCACATTATTAATATTGGATTATCTGTATAAGAGCTTTTAATAGTATTAGGCCAGTTTCCTTCTGAGATTCTGTTAGCATTTGAGTATCTATCATCAGTTGACAGTCCCCAAAAAGTCTGTGAACTACTTGTAATATTTTTAAACTAATATAATTAGGCAGGTAAATATGCTGAGTAAAGCAATTATGTATTCCAAAATTATTTGGATATTACCCAAGTCATTGCCAGCCAGCCATACCACACTGGTACACAGGGGAAGAAAATATACACACATTCCTCCTTCTTTATAGTTTTCTATGCTTTTCAGATAATAGAATATAATTCATTACAATAAAAAAGTAAAAACATTTTTTAAAAAAGGACACCTGATAGGTAAAAAAGATATCCATAGGAAAAAGATACCAATAGATAATAGAGAGAGTGAGAGATCAAGCTCTCTTCTTCAAATTGAAAAATTTAACAAATAACATTTTAACAGTGTTTCAATGGTTTAAATATATTTGTCTGCCAAATAACATTTTTCTTTAAAGTGGGTCTTTCAAAATTGCAAAATAAAAATTTTATTAAAGATAAGAAAATACAAGTCAATGTAATTCTGACAATAAAAATTATATTCTAGTTTACCAGAACTGCATGTTGTTAAAAACAATTGCACTGCCTGGCCAGGCAGTGGTGCAGTGGATAGAGCATCGGACTGGGATGCCGAGGACCCAGGTCCGAGACCCTGAGGTTGCCAGCTTGAGTGTGGGTTCATCTGGCTTGAGCAAAAAAAAAAAAAAAAAAAAAGCTCACCAGCTTGGACCCAAGGTCGCTGGCTCAAGCAAGGGGTTGCTTGGTCTGCTGAAGACCTGCGGTTAAGGAACATATGAGAAAGTAATCAATGAACAACTAAGGTGTCGCAATGCACAATGAAAAACTATTGATTGATGCTTCTCATCTCTCTGTTCCTGTCTGTCCCTATCTATTCCTCTCTCTGACTCTCTCTGTCTCTGAATTGAAAAAAAAATTTTTTTAAACAAAAAACAATTGCACTAATAAATACTAATGGATACATAAAAAATGGCATTCACACAGTTAATTAAATCAAAAAATTATTTATTCAAAAAGTTATTGACCCTACACCCTTCAGCTATTTTTCAAGCTTTTATTTACATATTCAAATACATCTTTTCTAAGCAGTTGCCAAAATACTTGAATACATTTTTAAAAGTACGGTCAGTCCTGACCAGGCTGTGGTGCAGTAGATGAAGTGTCGGACTGGGACATGGAGGACCCAGGTTCAAAATGCTGAGGTCACCAGCTTGAGCACAGACTCATCTGGCTTCAGCATGGGATCACAGACATGACCCAAAGGTCGCTGGCTTGAGCCCAAAGGATGCTGCAATGAAGCCCAAGGTCACTGGCTTGAGCAAGGGGTCACTCGCTCTGCTGCAGCCCCCCGGTGAAGGCACATATGAGAAAGCAATCAATGAACAATTAAGGAGACTAAGGAGCCACAATGAAGAAGTGATGTTTCTCATCTCTCTCTTTTTCTGTCTGTCTGTCCCTATCTGTCCCTCTCTCTGTCTCTTTCTCTGTCTCTGACACACACACACACACACAAAAGCATGGTCAGTTCTTTAGTAACCTATTTATCACTAAACTAACATATACTGAATATTTATTATGTACCAACATGAAAGGCGGATGGGATAAAAAGACAACTAGATACCTTCCTAATCTCAAAAGAATTGACAATCTATCAGAAAGATACATCTATGAATCATGATCTCAATTACTCATGAAGAATAATCTGTCATAATTTAGAAATATTTGAAAATATATCTATCTCAGCTCCCAATAATTACATTTTTAGATACTCATTCTAGAAAAATTCGTACTAATAAGCACAGAACTCTTATTGAGACACTGCTTGTGATGGTAAAACACTGGAAGCAATCTAAGTGTCCTTCAATAGGGAATGAATAAACAGGACATATATACATATACAGAACACTAACAGTTAAAAACAATAAATTACAAGCTCCCCTGCTTCCAGGAGCAAGGAGAGGCTGAGGCTAAGAGCCCAGAAGGGCTCTCATTACATGGAGAAAGACCCTGAGAGATGGGGGTCCTCAGTCTAAGAACTGGAGACCCAGCCTAGAAATCCAGGGACTGGAGGACACAGACAGAAAGCATTGAGAGGGGAGAAGAGCAAAGTTCTGTGTGGGAGAAGCAGTGGAGATGCCTTAAAGGAACAAAGCAGAAAATATCACTCACAGCCACTTGCCTGGGGCCCTGGGGGCAAGGAGGGCTGAGAGGACTGGTTTTCCACAAAGAAAGTGGGGGAGCAAGACAGATGGTGACAGGCAGAGGAATGCCTGGGATGACCTGAGAAACTGACTCACCCAGTGTGGAGGTAGCCATAGCAGGGGGAGGGGTTGATCCCTCCACACAGCACAAGCCTAAAGTGGTTCCAGGTGATCCACCTCCAGAAAGCTCTCCAGCTGCAAACAGTGCAAAAGACATAGCTGAAAACAGGAAGTGGGGTGGAGGGGCAGTAACTCAGGTCTCCAGGGAGATCTGAGATACACCTCCCCTAGTGAAGCTGAGAAAGCACCTGGCCTTGAAGAGCAGCTGACAGAACCCACCTTCAAATTCTCAAAGGTCACACCCACCACATTCCTCAATATATGTTCAAATAAGACCCGTGCAGAGATCAGTAAAGAAGCCTACCACTGAGTTAAGTAAACTGAAAACAAACAAATCAAGACTTCAAAGTGGCTCTACTAGATAAAGAGACCACAACTGGAACAAGCCAGCAAGCCACACACAGAAACAATGGTAAGACAGAAAAAAATAAGTCATATTATTCAACAAGACAAATCCCCAGAAAAAAATCTGGATGAAATGGAAGTAATCAAATTACAGGATGAAGAGTATAAAATAATGATTTTTAGGATGCTTAAGGATCTCAAAGCTACAATGGATGGATTTAATGAACACCTCAATAAAAAAATTGTAAGCATCAAAAAGAACACAGAAATTATAAAAAAGAACAGACACAGAAATCATAAAGAAGAACCAGACAAATATGACAAACACAATATTAGAAATGAAGACTACACAAGAATGAATTAAAAGCAAGCTGGATGAAGCAGAGGATCAAATCAGCGACTTAGAAGACAAGATAAGCAAAAGCACGGAAGCAGAAGAGCAAAAAGAAAAGAGGATCAAAAAGTCTGAGGAAACTCTAAGAGAGCTCTGTGACAACATGAAGAGAAACAATATCCGCATAATAGCAGGTACTGAAGGAGAAGAGAAAGAACAAGGAATAGAGATCCTGTTTGAAGAATTTATAGCTAAAAATTTCCCTAAATTGATGCAAGAAAGAGTTACACAGGTTCAAGAAACAGAGAGAACCCCATTAAAAAAAAAAACCAAAAAGACCCACCCCAAGACACATCATAATCAAAATACCAAAGCTAAGAGATAAAAAAAGAATATTAAGAGCTGTAACAGAAAAACTGTCAATCACCTACAAAGGAACCCCATAAGAATGACATCCAACTTCTCAACAGAAACACTTGAGGCCAGAAGGGAAAGGCAAGAAATATTCAAAGTAATGCAGAACAAGAACCTACAACCAAGACTTCTTTATCCAGCAAGACTATCATTTAAAATTGAAGAAGAAATAAAAAGCTTCCTAAAAAAACAAAAACACTAAAGGAATTCATTACAACCAAATCAATGCTGCAATAAATGTTAAGGAGCCAGATGTAGACAGAACAAAGTGGGGGAAAAAATCTAGTAAAAGAGGAATATAGATTTAAAGAAAAAAATGGCAATAAACAACTACATATCAATAATAACCTTAACTGTAAATGGATTTCAGTGGTAGTCAACCTGGTCCCTACTGACCACTAGTGGGCATTTCAGCTTTCATGGTGGGTAGTAGCAGAGCAACCAAAGTATAAATAAAAAGATAGATTTAACTACAGTAAGTTGTTTTATAAAGATTTATTCTGCCAAACGTAGCGAAAATTTGACAAAAAGTATTTGGTAAGTAATTATTATTATATGCTTTAATTTGCTGTAACTCTGCTTTATAAATTTTATAGAGTAAAGTTACTTCCCTACTTTATAAATCATCATTACTGTGGAACTGGTGGGTGATTAGAAAATTTTACTACTGAGATACAAAAGTGGGTGGTAGGTATAAAAAGGTTGACTACCCCTAGATTAAAATGCTCTAATCGAAAGACAGAGGGTAGACGAATGGATAAAACAGAACCCGAATATATGCTGTCCACAAGAAACCCACCTCAAAACAAAAGAGATACACAGACTGAAAGTAAAAGGATGGAAAAAATGTCATGTAAATGGAAATGAAAAAAAAAAAAGCTGGGGTAGCAATACTTATATCTGACAAAACAGACTTTAAAACAAAGGCTTTAGTAATGGATAAAGGTCACTACATAATGATAAAGGGAACAATCAAACATGAAGAGATAACCATTATAAATATCTATGCACCTAATATAGGAGCACCTAAATATATAAAGAAGACTTTGATGGACATAAAGGGCGAGATCTACAGCAATACCATAATAGTAGGGGACTTTAATACCCCACTAACATCACTGAATAGATCCTCAAGAAAGAAAATTAACAAAGAAACAGCAAAATTAAGTGACAAACCAGATCAACTGGATTTAATATTTATAGATGTCTTCAGAACCTTTCACCCTAAAGCAGCAGAATATACATTCTTTTCAAGTACACATGGTACATTCTCTAGAATAGACCACATATTAGGGCATAAAACAAGTCTCAACAAATTTAAGAAGATTGAAATCATATCAAGCATCTTCTCTGACTACAATGCCATAAAACTAGAAATCAACTACAACAGAAAAACTGAGAAACACTCAAACACTTGGAAAATAAACAAAATGTTATTAAATAACAAATGGGTCAACAACGAGATCAAGGAAGAAATTAAAAATTTCCTTGAAACAAATAAAAATGTGCAAAGAACAACTCCAAATCTGTGGGGCAGAGCAAAAGCAGTCCTGAGAGGGAAGGTCATAGCATTACAGGCATACCTTAAGAAGCTAGAAAAAGCTCAAATAAAAAACTTAACCCTACAACTGAAAGAACTAGAAAAAGAACAACAAGTAAACCCTAGAGGAAGTAGAAGGAAGGAAATAAAAAAGATCAGAGAGGAAATCAATGGCATAAAAGACTAAAAAAAAATACAGAGGATCAATGAAACCAAGAGCTGGTTCTTTGAAAAGGTAAACAAGATCGATGAACCCTTAGCCAGAATCACCAAGAAAAAAACAGAAAGTACTCAAATACAGGTAAATAAAATTAGAAATGAGGGTGGAGAAGTAACAATGGACACAGCAGAAATACAAAGGATTGTAAGAAATTACTATGAAGAACTGTATGCCAAAAATTAAACAACTTAGGAGAAACAAATTCCTTATAAATATATAATCTTTCAAAAATCAATCTGAAAGAATCAGAAAACCTAAATAGACTGATTACAACAAATGAGATTGAAAGAGTTATCAAAAAACTCCCAACAAACAAAGGCCCTGGGCCAGATGGCTTTACAGGCGAATTCTACCAAACATTCAAAGAAAAACTAAACTCCTCTCCTTCTCAAGCTACTTTAAAAAATTCAGGAAGAGGGAAAACTTCTAAGCTCCTTTTATGAGGCGAGCATAATTCTGATTCCAAACTAGATGAAGACAACCAAAAGAAAGAAAACTATAGGCCAATATTCATGATGAATTTAGATGCTAAAATTCCTAACAAAATATTAGCAAACTGGATCCAGCAATACATGAAAAAAATCATACATCATGATCAAGTGGGATTTATTCTTGGGAGGCAAGGCTGGTACAGTATATGCAAATCAATCAATGTAATTCATCACATAAACAAAAGGAAAGACAAAAACCATATGATAATATAAACAGATGCAGAAAAAGCATTTGATAAAATCCAGCACCCATTTATGATCAAAATCCTCAGCAAAGTGGGAATACAGGAAACATACCTCAACAGATAAAGACCATCTATGACAAACCCACAGCCAACATCATACTCAATGGGCAAAAATTAAAAGCAATCCCCTTAAGATCAGGAACAAAGCAGGGGTGCCCCCTTTCACCACTCTTATTCAACATAGTCCTGGAAGTCCTAGCCACAGCAATCAGACAAGAAGAAAATGGCATCCAAATTGGAAAAGAAGAAGTAAAACTATCATTATTTGCAGATGATATGATACTATACATAGAAAACCCTAAAGTCTCAATCAAAAAACTACTGGGTCTGATAAATAAATTCAGCAAGGTGGCAGAATATAAAATTAATACTCAGAAATCAGAGGTATTTTTATACACCAACAATGATCTGTCTGAAAGAAATTAAGAAAACAATTCCCTTTACTGTTACAAAAAAAATAATAAAGTACCTGGGAGTAAATTTAACCAAGGAGGTTAAAGACTTGTACTCAGAAAATTATAAAACATTGATAAAAGAAATCAAGATACAAACAAATAAAAGCATATACCGTGTTCATGGTTAGGAAGAATAAACATCATTAAAATGTCCATATTGGCCCTGGCAGGTTTGCTCAGTGGTAGAGCGTCGGCCTGGCGTGCAGAAGTCCCAGGTTCAATTCCCGACCAGGGCACACAGGAGAAGTGCCCATCTGCTTCTCCACCCCTCCCCATCTCCTTCCTCTCTGTCTCTCTCTTCCCCTCCCACAGCGAGGCTCCATCGGAGCAAAGATGGGCCGGGCACTGGGGATGGCTCTGTGGCCTCTGCCCCAGGCGCTGGAGTGGCTCTGGTCGCAACAGAGCGACACCCCGGAGGGGCAGAGCATCGCCCTCTGGTGGGCGTGCCAGGTGGATCCTGGTCGGGCGCATGCGGGAGTCTGTCTGACTGTCTCTCCCGTTTCTAGCTTCAGAAAAATACCAAAAAAAAAAAAAAAATGTCCATATTACCGAAAGCAATTTATAAATTCAATGCAATTCCTATTAAAATACCACTGGCATACTTCAAAGATATAAAACAAATATTCAAAAATTCATATGGAACCAAAAAAGAACAAGAATAGCCTCAGCAATCTTGAAAAGGAAGAATAAAGTGGGAGGCATCACACTTCCTGATGTCAAGTTATACTACAAGGCCACTGTACTCAAAACAGCCTCGTACTGGCATTAGAACAGGCTTATAGATCAATGGAACAGAATAGAGAACCCAGAAATAAACCCACACCTTTATGGACAATTGATATTTGACAAGGGTGGTAGAGCATACAATGGAGTAAAGACAGTCTCTTTAACAAATGGTGTTGGGAAAATTGGACAGCTACCGCCTGACTTGTGGTGGCGCAGTGGATAAAGCATCGACCTAGAAATGCTGAGGTCGCCGGTTCAAAACCTTGGGCTTGCTTGGTCAAAGCACATATGGGAGTTGATGCTTCCAGCTCCTCCCCCCTGTCTCTGTCTCTCTGTCTCTCCTCTCTAAAATGAATAAATTAAAAAAAAAAAATTGGACAGCTACCTACAAAAAATGGAACTAGACCACCAAGTTACACCTTTTACAAAAATAAACTCAAAATGGATAAAAGACTTAAAGTTAAGCCATGAAACCATAAGCATCCTAGAGAAAACATAGGCAGTAAGCTCTCTGACATCACTTGCAGCAATATATTTGCTGATTTATCTCCATGGGCTAGGGAAATAAAGGACAGGATGAACAAATGAGACTATATCAAACTAAAAAGCTTTTGCACAGCTAAAGACAATATGAACAAAATAAAAAGGCAAACCACACAATGGGAGAACATATTCGACAATACATCTGATAAGGGATTAATAACCAAATTTATAAAGAACTTCTAAAACTCAACACCAGGAAGACAAATAATCCAATCAAAAAATGGGCAAAAGAAATGAACAGACACTTCTCCAAAGAGAACATACAGATGGCCAATAGGCATATGAAAAAATGCTCAACATCACTAATCATTAGAGAAATGCAAATTGAAACCACAATGAGATATCACCTCACACCAGTCAGAATGGCGCTCATCAACAAAACAACACAGAATAAGTGCTGGCAAGGATGTGGAGAAAAGGAAACCCTCTTGCACTGCTGGTGGGAAAGCAGACTGGTGCAGCCACTGTGGAAAACAGTGTGGAGATTCCTCAAAAAATTAAAAATCAAACTGCCTTTTGACCCTGCCATCCCACTTTTAGGAATATATCCCAAGAACACCACATCAATGATTCAAAAGGAAAAATGCACCTCATATTTATGGCAGCATTGTTTACAATAGCGAAGATCTGGAAACAGCTCCAGTGTCTGTCAGTGGACGAGTGGATTAAAAAGTAGTGGTACATATATACTATGGAATACTATTGGGCCATGAAAGAGAAGGATATTACTTTTGGCGACAACATGGATGGAACTGGAAACTATTATGTTAAATGAAATAAGCCAGGCAGAGAAAGAAAAATATCATATGACCTCACTCATTTGAGGAATCTGACAACAATATGAATGAACTGAGGAACGGAATAGAGACAGAGGCGGGATCAAAGGATTCAGAGGGAAAGGGGATGATAGGATGATAGGATAGGATGAGAGCAGAAAAGCAAATCCTGGAGGGCCAGGAGAGGGGGGAGGGTGTTATGCAAAGGGGACAAGAGGCTGTACTGGGAACATGGGGGAGGGGAGGATGTGTTCAGGAGACACTAGAATCTATGTAAACACAATAAATTAAAATTAAAACAATGAATTACATATGCATACTGCTAGATCTCAAAAACAAGTGAAAAGGAAAAAATGCAAATTATATATTGATATATACTTTGTGAGACCAGATATTAAAATATTAATAGATGACATCAGATATAAACTATATGTAGCTACAAACTAAACAATACCATATTATTGTTCATGGTATCATGTATGTTAAGCTTTTTTTAATGCTTAATGAATACTGGGTCATCATAGGAGTTATCTCCAAAAAGATACAGTGAGATGACAATGGATGCAAAACAACAAGAGACTTACAGTTTATTTGCTTAATTAATTCAAGAAGAAGAAAGAAGCCTAACCATGTTGTGGTGCAGTGGATACAGCATCAACCTGGGATGCTGAGGTCCCAGGTTCAAAACCTTGAGGTCTTCTTCAGCTCGAGCACGAGCTTAACCAGCTTGAGTGTGGGGTCACTGGCTTGAGCCCAAAGGTCACTGGCTCAGCTGGAACCCCTCTCACCTCAGTCAAGGCACATATGAGAAAGCAATCAATAAACAACTAAAGTGCCGCAACTATTGGTTGATTCTTCTCATCTCTCTCCCTTCCGAAGAAGAAGAAGAAGAGGAGGAGGAGGAGGAGGAGGAGGAGGAAGAAGAAGAGGAAGAAGAGGAAGAAGAAGAGGAGGAGGAGGAGGAGGAGGAGGAGGAGGAGAAGGAGGAGGAGGAGGAGAAGGGGAAGAAGAAGAAGAAAGAAATTACGAAAATGTAATTTCTATCATCTGGTTAATATGCATACAGGTTTTTTGTTTTGTTTTGTTTTTTACAGAGAGAGAGTCACAGAGAGGGATAGATAGGGACAGACAGACAGGAATAGAGAGAGATGAGAAGCATCAATCATCAGTTTTTCGTTGTAGCACTTTAGTTGTTCATTGACTGCTTTCTCATATGTGCCTTGACCATGGGGCTGCAGCAGACCGAGTAACCCCTTGCTCAAGCCAGCGACCTTGGGTCCAAGCTGGTGAGCTTTGCTCAAACCAGATTAGCTTGTGCTCAAGCTGGTGACCTCGGGGTCCCAAACCTGGGTCCTCCGCATCCCAGTCTGACGCTCTATCCACTGCGCCACCGCCTGGTCAGGCTGCATACAGGTTTAATTACTCTGTTAGTATTCTGCATTTTTTCTGCTTTCTCAAAATTTAAAAAATATGCTAAAAACCCAAAAATATGATCATGTTTCATATTTGGTGAATTCCATGCTATTACCTAAAAACATTCAAATTCCTTAGCATAGGACCCAAGAAACTTAATAATCTGGTCCCTACCTTCCCTTTTTAGTCCCAAATATGAACACTTACCCTATCCACCCTGCCTGTAAAGCTAATCTTACTGTAACAGCCAGCAGTTATTAAACATTCCGCATATTTTCCTGATGTCTGTCTTTGTTAATGCTGCTTCTACCAATTGTAATCACTTCCCCAACCAAAAATAATTGCTTGATTCACAATCATCACTATATATCATTCAAGAGCCAGTTTAAACATCACTTACTATTGAAAGGAATTCCTGATTCTTTCTTTATCTCTTACACAAGTAACAATTTTTATGATTAATACTTGCATAGCATGTAAGCCTAAACCAAAATCTCCTCTTTGTCAGTATAATTCTTTGTTTTAATTCCTCAACAGTTCTCACATGTGCCTTGAACATAGTAGTTATTCAAATGTTAATTAAACTGAACATTTGATATAGTGTTAAGGAACAGAGTAGAAAGTTATCAGTTCATTGATCCAGTAATTTTCAAACTTTTTTTATCTTATAGCACATATAAACTACTGAAATTCTGCAGCACACCAAAAAATATATTTTTTGCCAATATGACAATTTTGATTCATTCATACCAGTGGCTGCTGTGTTGGCTGTTGTTTTTTATCTGACAATCTAACAGAAAAGAGGTCAGTGCCCCTGACTGAATAGTCAGGTACTGCATGTTTTAAAAACTCTTGTAGCACACCAGTTGAAAATTTCTGCCTTAATCTATTAAAATTTCTGTTAAATATGCTGAACAAAAATGAAATGGTGGTAGCATCAGAATATAAATTTCACAAAAAATATAAAATACTGTGATTTTGCAAAGTAAATACTACATAATTTAATTCTACTATTACAGTTAATTATGGTCACATATTGTATAGGATTAAGATCAACATTAAACACTATCTTGAAGACAGTTTTCTCCTTTGATAATATTACTAATTTTCCCAGAAGAGATTTTAAATATATCTCCACTGGTACTTACAGCTTCCCCTGAAATCTGTTACCATCCTAGCAAAAAGTCTTTTGCTCATGCTAGTAATTAGCTTCTTCCTTTGATGTCTCACACTACTAGTCAGTGTTTTAAAGGGAAATAATGCCTTTTGGAAATCTCTGCTTTATTCAAATACATATGGATTAGCCCATCTGTTATGTATCCATGCAATCTAAAGGGCTGTCGACAAAAGTTTGGGAACCTAACAGATTCAGGTTAGAATCTTGACTTTAACACTCATTTGTTGTTATTTAACCTCTGTAGGCCTCAATTTATTCATCTATAAAATGAGATGAGTAATTGTGAGAATTATATAAAACTGCACAGTGCCTGGTACATTATAAATACTCAATAAAAGATAACTGTATTAAATTTTTTAAAAATCAAAAAATGACAGAAAAATCCTGAAATGTAGTATGCAACAATAAAATGAAGGTCAGTATCTTTAGGTCCTCTTTTTTAAAATGCCACATTCACGCAGCACTGTTTACTGAAAACTACCATTCCTGTGTGCAAGTAAATGTCACGTACATTAAGAGGGGAAAAGGCAATGAGGGCGAATATCTACCTGGGCGATTCTGGAGGATGAAGTGAAAATGAATCCCTCACAAATGTAAATTATTTATGTCTGACATTAGAAGTGAACTCACTTCACAAGGATTGCTAAGATATCTGGAGTACAGTAATGGGAGAATTGAAGAGAAGGGAGGATCAAATCCTTTAATATATGAACTCTAAATGGAAAAGAAAAAGAGTAAGAAAACACAAGCCTTCATGTAATACTGAATTAACTGCTGGTATTTAAGCTCTGATGCAAATATTTACCTTACATAACCCAGCTAATGAGTACATGACTATCAGTCTACTTACTTGACTGTTGCAAGAGCCTCTGCAAGCAGCAAAAAAGAATTATACTGTAGCTAATGGGTGAAATAAGAACATAGTAGGTCATATAAGCACTGAAACAGCCCAATTTAAATTGCTAAACTCCAGAAATATACTGGTAGAGAGAGAAAGAAAAGTAACCTTTATTGAATATATCCTAAGTCTGGGACCATGAAACACACTTGGTACTTTACCTCTTAATCTCATTTAGTCTGATCTTCCTAATAGCAAATCTGAAGTAGTAGTATATCCTTTCTGCAAACACGGAAATGAAAGCACCAAGTTTAAGAACCCAAATCACGAAACTACAGGATCAGGGCACAAACTGAGTTCAGTTGGATACAAACTTTGCATTTGCCTCAATCACCCCTTATATGCTTTCAGCCTGGAAGTAAATTTAGCTCCTACCTCATCTGTGTAAGCCTCCAAAGAATAATAAAATTAAAAACAATAAAAAATGTTACAAATAATGTTACAGCAGCAGTCAAAGAACTCTAGGAGATGTCAGACTTATGACACTAGTAAAATAACAATCCACCATAAGGCTGAAATATAAAATAAAATTTAAAAAAAGGTTATAATCAACTTTCAGGAAATCAAGTTTTAATCAGAAAATATTTATCATTTCCCTAAAACTTTCTAAAATCTATTTATAATACAAAACTACTTTCTTGATAATTTAGAAATCTATACTAATTCACAAACTCTACAAAGTAGAAGGTATTTTTTTAAAAAAACAGATACACACAACACATACATATCTAATAATATCAAACATGATAACCAGAGGAAAATATCATAAAAGCTATTTTCATAATAATTCATAAAATCCTAGTGAAATGCTTTAAAACATTAGTCTGAATAACAAATGACAAATAATCTATCTAGTCCCATCATTTTAAAATTGAATAAAATCTGCCCAAAGAGCTTCTCCATCCAAAGAGTAGAGAAGCAGAAACTGAAAGTAAAGAAGCAAAGAGAATAAACTTAATGAGTTCCTAAATCATCAATACCTATACATACAAATTAAATGTGCTTTCAAAATAACTTTGGAGCAAGTATTACACAGAGTGATATGAAAACTATTGCCACAGCAGGGAAACAGTGTGTACAATATATTAGACCCTCACTCTAGTTGTATTCCTCACATCTATTTCTAGATTGTACACAAGAGTTTTATGGCAAATGCAAAATACATCCACGTATGTGTATGACATCTAACACAAAAATGATTAAAAAAGAAACTCATTCTCTTTTGGAAAGATTTTAGATGTGAATGTTTGATTCTTTGCCTTACCATAATTCATCTGAGTCTTAAGATGTCAGGCCACTCAGTTTTCACCTGAATAAAATTTTCTCTCTGGTCAACATAGGAATCTCTCCCCTATTCTAAAGTTTATCATACTTAAATCAGTGCCACAAATAAGGATGTCTGAATATCTTGTGTAAAATAACAAGTTCACCTTTTAACATTCTAGCTGCAACTAAAGCTTCTAATTATTTTAACAAAAAATTTTAGCATTAAATCCACCCAAAGAACAAAAATTTTAAATAAACCATAATGTCTGCAAAAACTGTGTACAAGCATTGTATCTTTATAGTTATATCAAGCACACAAAAAGCTGTCACTGAAATACTATACAAAGACAATGCTGCCATCTAAAGGCCAAGCTACAACATGAAAAAAGCATACTCAGTCAAAAACTGTCAATATATAAAATTCAAGAAAGTTTATATCTTAAAACACTATGTTATGATGCTACACAGTTTAGATTACATAATGAAGCTCTAAAACTCCTTTTGAGAAAATTCAATCTAATAAGCAAGTTAGCAAAATAATTTGGCTAATAATTAATATTTGCACAGGTCAAATTCTGTTGGCATCCTTTCAGACACAGTATTCTCCTCTCAGTGTTTCTATCAGTTGTTAATTTAAAATATCTGTCCTATTTAATGAAATCTGTATTTCCTGTCTGTAATTACGAATACAATACAAATTATATATCTGCACAAACACTATTTGCCTTTAACCAGACTATTCCTGCTTACCCTATTTAAAATACTCATTGTTAAATGACTAATAACATTTCTCAGAGTTAAAACAACTACTAACTGTAGTTTTGCCATCCAAATATTTCTCCTTATTTCATAAATTCCAAAAATACAATGCAAAGTTCCTATGGGAGGTTAGCTATCAGTAATTCAATTGTCCAATATAAAGAGTTCAAATTATTCTAAACTTCCCTAAGAACCTTAAACTAAAAAAACAAATGAACAAACAAAATAAATGTGTTAAACTGAACTTTCTTTATCTGGAAAAATTACTTCAAATTTCCAATGAAATGAAATATTTATTGAATAATTATATAAACAAAACCAATTCCTTTGGCATTTAAGTACATAACAACATTTTAATGGACCATAAATATTAGGGAAAAGCTAATGTGAATATAACTAGAACCTTTAAAACATACACAATTTAAAGATACATACATATATATATATGTGCATATGTGTGTGTGTGTGTGTGTGTGTGTGTGTGTGTGTGTGTGTGTGTGTGTGTGTAGAGAGAGAGAGAGAGAGAGTTAATTCCTTTGGGAAACTGACTAAAATTTTTAATGTGTCAAAATAATGTTTCTCTGTGTTTACTCAACAACAAAAAAACAAATACATATTACTCAACAAATATTCTCATTATGTGATACATACAGAAATTTTAACTTGGAATTACCATCCTTTAACTTATCTTGAGTGTAAAGTGGAAACCAACAGGCAACAAATATATTCATAATCTCATAAGCACTACTACTTTTTTCATAGTTTTTTTTATGGGTCAGAGTCTGTACTAGACAATTTAAGGACTTTATGTCATTTAATCCTCAAAGCCACAATGTGCAAAAAGACAAGTATTAATTAACTCAATTGCCAATGAGGCACAGAGAGTTTAAGGAACTTTCCCAAAGTCACAAAGACAGTAAGTGGATACCAGGATTCAAAAATTCAGGTCTCTACTGTGGAAGACCTTATTCCCTCTTTAAGACCATACTGCCTCAGGAGTGATAATTAAGTTTATTTTAAATGTAGTAAAAAGAGCCTGACCAGGCAGTAGCACAGTGCCAGCAGGGGTCGTCAAACTTTTTATAAAAACCGCCCACTTTTGCAGTGCTGGTCAACCTGGTCCCTACCGTGCAACCAAACAGCTCCACGATTGGCCCATCATGAAAGCTGGAACGCCCACGTAGGGACCAGGTCTACCAGCACTGCAAAAGTGGGCGGTTTTTATAAAAAGTTTGACGACCCCTGGCAGAGCAACAGACTGGGAAGCGGAGGACCCAGGTTCGAAACCCTGAGGTCTCCAGCTTGAGCGCAGGGTCGCCAGCGTGAGCCCAAAGATCACTGGCTTGAAGCCCAAGGTCGCTGGCTTGAAGCCCAAGGTCGCTGGCTTGAACAAGGGGTCACTCGCTCTGCTGTAGGCCCCAGGTCAAGGCACATATGAGAAAGCAATCAATGAACAAGTAAGGTGCCGCAACAAAGAACTGATGCCTCTCATCTCTCTCCTTTCCTGTCTGTCTGTCTCTATCTGTCTGACTCTCTCTCTGTCTCTATAAAAAAATGTAGTAAAAAGAAATATTTTTACTATATAATTTCAGAGACAAATATGATTCTATGTGGTAATAAAGGCATTTACTTTTAACTTACAGTGTTTCCATTTTTCTAACTATTTTTAAAAATAGCATTATCGGCCCTGGCTTGTTGGTTCAGTGGATAAAGCGTCAGCCCAACCTCTGGATGTCCCAGGTTCGATTTCTGGTCAGGGCATACGGAGAAGCGACCATTGGCTTCTCTTCCCCTCACTCTCCCCCTTCTCTCCCTTTTCCCCTCCCACAGCAAGTGGCTCGACTGGTCCGAGTGTTGACCCCAGGCACTGAGAATAGCTGGGTTGGTGGAGCCAGCCTCAGGCACTAAAAATAGCTTGCTTGATTCTAGCATGTGAGTCTGTCTCACTACCTCCTCTCCTATCACTTAAAAATATATATGTGTATATATATTATATATATAATAACTCAAGTATTATCTTACTTGAATTGCTGATGCTTCTAAAAACTTTTAAAAATTTACATTACTATATGAAATGTATTTATCAAATTTTATAAACTAACTCAATGGGGGTATAATTAAAAAGCAAGTCTTCTTTGTAAATATGCTATATATTCAAGAACACCTTGCCTATTTTAAAGTGCACCCTTTTCAGCATTGAAAACTCTACTAGTACCTCCCTAGTGATAACCCTTTCTATTAATTTGTATTATAGATCTATCAAATCAAAATTAATGGATTTGGAATATTATTAAGGCTTAAAAAAGAAATGAAGCTCTGTCACATGCTACAACAGGGACGAACCATAAAAACATTATGCTAAGTGAAAGAAGCCAGACACAAAAAAACACATACTGTGTGATTCCAATAAAGGTATGTGAACTGTCTAAAACAGGTAAATCCATAGAGATAGAAAGTAGACTGCCAATTGCCAGGGGCTAAAGAAAGGGGGAAATGAGGAGTAATTGCTAATGAGCACAGAGTTTCTTTCAGGGGTAATGAAAATATTCTAGAATTAGTGATTGCACAACTTCGAGAATATACTAAAATCACTGAATTGTACACTTTAAAAGAGTAAATTTTATTATATATGAATTATATCTCAATAAAAGAAAATTAAATGGCTTTAAATATATTACATATAATATATTAAGTATAAGTCACACATGTATGTGCTTAAGATATAAAACCTATGTAACTACAATTATTTACCTCAATTTATTGAACCTCCTTTTTTACCACACTTAGTGAAATGAAAGGCTTCATTTCACAAGCATACATCTTACTGAGTATGAAAATAAAATCCTATCTAGAATTACTACAATCTCTAAATCAGAAGGAATTACAACCACATAATAAAGTCTGATACTAAAACTTAATTTTTTTCAATATACCTGAGTTATCTGAGTATCAAGCAAGTGCCACATATAAGATCATATATAGTTAGAGGATCAATTTGTAAAATCGTTGTTTTGAGAGAATTCTTGCTTTCAAGTAGTATTTGCCTCTCAACTACCAAAAAAAAAAAAGGTAGAAAACAATTTATAAGCTAAGTTATAAGGAATTCAAAGGTTAGAAACAAAATCGAAACTATAAGAATGATGTAAGTACTTACTAATTTGTTTTCCTGCATGTATATTCTTTGTAATTTCAGACAGCCTTTAGCTATGACGATCATGCCTTCATCTGAGATCTTGTAACACTGGCCGAAATGAATATCTTTGAGTTCTCTGCATTTTGAGCCCAGCTGTGAACAAAAAGATTTGGCTAAATGTTTAGAAAATAACAAAGATAACATATTTCTGGTAAATTTTCCAAACAATTTTTTTAAATAGCCTACCAAAGTCAATTAATTGTTTATAAACTACTTTTAAAATAAAATATTATACAAGCAATTTATAATTTAAAACAGTATTGTGAAGCCTTTCCACCTTCTAATCTACTTCCTTCCTTCAACTACTTCACACTATACGCCTACCTAAGTGCCTAGACTGCTTAACCTTAACACTTCAAATACACACCTTTACTTCTCTTGAGTCTTTATATCAGTTATAGTGTTACAGTGAGTAGGAAGGATGCCAGTCCAAGAAATAAAACAAAAACATTGACTGAAAGAATTCAATTCATGATATTCTAATTCTGCTTCTGATTGCCCCAATGAATCATTTCTCTCTTTCAGCTCAATTATTCTGTGCAAAAGAAAAAAGTCTGGCCTGACCTCTGGTGGCACCGTGGATAAAGCATCAACCTGGAATGCTGAGATCGCAGATTCAAAACCCTGGGCTTGCCTGGTCATTGCACATATGGGAGTTGATGCTTTCTACCCCTCCCCCTTCTCTCTCTTTTAGCTCTCTCTCTCTAAAAATGAATAAATAAAATCTATAAAAAGAGTCTGAATATACTACAACTAATATTCCAGTTAGAATAGTTACACTGTGGTACATTAAAAAATAAAAGGAATAGTGATTTCCTGATTGAAATCCCAATTGTACCTTAAGTAATTAATGAACAAGTACAATGTTCCCATTTAAAAACATTAAGTATCATAAAGAACAAATTACATTTATTTATTTTCAAATCTACAGTAGTGATAAGATCACCAAAGCAAATTATAAATGAATGCTGTTTTATAAGTATTAAATATAAAGAGAGTCATCTTCCAGCTAAAATAAGAAACTTACTTCATTAACAACCTATAGATTAAAAATTACCAAAAAGTTACGTAAGAAGATAAAATAAAATAAAACCCAGTGTTGGCAAGGTTTCAAAGTATGCTAATAACCACTGGTAAGAGCGTAAATTAATAATAAAAATGTTCCTAGAGGCTATTTCCCATATTTTTTTTTTGAAGTGAGAGGTGAGGGTGGCAGAGACAGACTCCTGCATGCCCCCCAACCAGGATCCACCTGGCAGGCCCCCTACCAGGAGAAGCTCTGCCTATCTGGGCTGCAGTTCTGATGCTCAGCAACTGAGCTATTTTTAGTTCCTGAGGAGAGGCCCTTGGAGCCATCCTCAGTGCTTGGGGCCAACTTTGCCCGAACCATTTAAGCCATGGATGTGGGATGGGAAGAGAGAAAGAGAGAAGGGGGGGAAGGGTGGAGAAGCAATTGGTTGCTTCCCCTGTGTGTCCTGAACAGGAATCAAACCCAGGACTTCCACACAACAGGCCAATGTTCTACCACTGAGCCAAGCAGCCAGGGCCCCTATAATTTTTAAAAATTATAAAAATGTGTGTGAAAAATTTATAACTCCACTTCTAAGTATTTACTAAAAAATTAACTAAGGAAGGATATATAACTGAATAGACACGTAGCAAAGCAAGCATATTAAAATGTTAATTATATAATCTAAGTAGTGGATATATAAGTGTTTACTATAAAGTTCAAATTTTCCATATATTGAAATTTTTTCATAATAAACTATTATAATAATCAACTAACAGTGTGTTGGTATTTAGCTATAAGAAATTAGCACCCTGGCCAGTTGGCTCAGCGATAGAGCATTGGCCCGGCGTATGGAAGCCCTAGATTCGATTCCCAGTCAGGGCACACAGGAGAAGCAACCATCTGCTTCTCCACCTCTCCCTCTCCCCTTCTCTCTGTCTCTCTCTCTCTGTCTCTCTCTCTCTCTCTCTCTCCTTCTCTCTTTCTCATCACCCCTGCAACCATGGCTCAAATGAGCAAGTTGACCCCGAGTGCTGATGCTGGCTCCATGGCCTCACCTCAGGCACTAAAATAGCTCAGTTGCCAAACAACAGAGCAGCTGCCTCAGAAGGGCAAGCATCACCTTGTAGCAGGCTTGCCTGGTGGATCCCAGTCAGGGCACATGCAGGAATCTGTCTTGCTGCTCCCTGCCTCCCCACTCCTCATTTAATAGAAAAAAAAAAATAGCAAAAAAAAATTTTTTTCAATAGTAAAAAGTAGAAAACCTAAAGGTAAAAATTAAGGTGCTTTCACAAAATTATTATATAGCCATTAAAATTGAATTAAACACAATAAAAATAAAAATTTTACATATATTTTTATAATATACTCCAACTTCATAAACTAATTGTGCATATTTAAATATATAATACATATGGGTAGCATCGGCTCAGCGTGTGGAAGTCCCGGGTTCAATTCCCGGTCAGGGCACACAGGAGAAGGGCCCATCTGCTTCTCCACCCTTCCCCCTCTCCTTTCTCTCTATCTCTCTCTTCCCCTCCCGCAGCCAATGCTCCATAGGAGCAAAGTTGGCCCAGGTGCTGAGGATGGCTCCATGGCCTCTGCCTCAGGCACTAGAATGGCTCTAGTTGCAGCAGAGCAACAGCCCAGATGGGCAGAACATTGCCCCCAGGTGGGCATGCTGGAGTCTGTCTGTCTGCTGCTCCCTACTTCTCACTTCAGAAAAAAAAAAAGAAAAGAAAAAATAAATAAATATACTTATTGGTATATGTATATAGAGAAGAAGCTAAAGTATACAATAAGGTGTTAACAGTGGTTAACCTAATTAGTGCTATAATAGGAGATATTGTTTTGGTTTTCTGCCTGTCAATCTCCGTTTAAAAAAAAAAATTACTTTTATAATAAAATCTTTCAAGTTCTGTTTTAATTACTAACATTATCAGAAATGTAACTGATTGCAGTTATATTTTTTAGGTATGGTAATACTATGTATTTTAATGTAGGCTACACTATAATCAATTATATATTCCACTCCATATATAAACTCCGTGAAGATAAAACTTTTTTCATTAACTAATATATCCCTGGTGCCTGCCTAGTGTCTTACACTTAGTTGACAGTTAGTATTGCCTAATGAATTAAAGTTTAATAAGGGTTATACACTGTAGAAGCCACTCTGAAAAATGTGAACAAAATAGGAAACCATGATTACGGTTTCATGTCTCAGTTAATTCAGGAGTTCTAAATTGGGTTCATGGGTAGAATTCAGAGATTCCAGGAAAAAATAGTACATTTTTATTTTCATACTATCCTCTAAATGAATTTCAGCCTTTCCAGTACTTATTAATATAAGCAAAAAATAAATTTTAAAAATCACAGTAGTTAGCAGTACATGGGACTTGGTAAACAACAGATATAAAAGATAATTACAGCCTGACCAGGCAGTGGTACAGTGGATCGAGTGTTGAACTGGGACACAGAGGACCCAGGTTCAAAACCCCAAGGTTACCAGCTTGAACATGGGCTACCAGCTCAAGTGTGGGGTCGGTGGCTTGAGCATGGGATCATAGACATGACCCCGGGGTTGCTGGCTTGAGCCCAAAGGTCACTGGCTTGAAGCCCAAGGTCGCTGGCTTCAGCAAGGGGTCACTCGCTCTGCTGTAGCCCTCCAATCAAGGCGCATATAAGAAAGTAATTAATGAACAACTAAGGAGTCGCAACAAAGAACTGATGCTTCTCATCTCTCCCCCTTCCTGTCTGTCTGTCCCTGTCTGTCCCTCTCTCTGTCACTCTCACTGTCACAAAGAAAACAAGATAATTTCATATAATATTACTGCTATTGCAGATACAATGAAATAACATTTTTGTTCATCTGTATTCGTCATGTTCCTTAAATCTGTTATCACATCTTATAATGCATTAAAAAGCATACAAATTTCTAGAACAAATGTATAATGGCACATTAGTTAAACCTGACAAAGCTTAATCCAAAGCCAATTGTGGGAAAAGCACAGAAGCAACTTGTTAATCACTACAGAACTCCCAATAGGCTCACATATGTCTGGCCATGAGGACGAGGTTAGTGCTAAACACACAGGATTCTTTAAATTCTGTTTTTAGAAGTAGTTAAGCACTCAGATCATCTCCCAGTACTGCACAGCCTGACCTTGCTCACTCTCCCACAATAGCAAAAGACTGGAGTTCACCAGGGAGAGTAAAACAGAGGGTATTTGGACTGGGGTACTCCATTCACACCTGAAAGCAGAAACACATTGCTGAAAATGTGGGCATGATATGAAAGCTTACACAGTGAATATGGAAGAATTCAAAGAATTAGTTCTATAAAATGTTCTATGATGAAAGGCTACAGACTTCCAGAATGAAAGGGCTGACTCATGTGTCTAGCACAAGCAACAAAGTGGCTAGGCAAATCATCATAAATTTCAGAATTATGAATATAAAAAAAGAATCTACAGACTTCCAGAGAGAAACAGATTTCATACAAATGATTAAGAATATTTTTAAAGGCATCAAACTTTTCACAACACTGAAAGAAAACAATAGGTTCATGCCATCAAATTGTAAAGGAAAATTATTTCAAACCTAGAATTCTATACTCAGGATTCAGACTATGAATTAAATGTAAGGGTAAAATTAAATAGAGACATTGCAGACATGCAACTTCTTAAAGATTTCTCAAATATTCTTTATCAAGAAATTATTTGAATTTGTGCTCTACAAAACATGAGAATACAGTAAGACAAAGAAGACACAGCATCTGAGCAACAGAACATCTAATATAACAGCAAGATGAGAAATGCCTTAAGGATAATGGTGACAGTAAGATACTAAGATGACTACTAATGCTAGAGCATTTACATACAAGAAGTCCATCATGAAGCCTTCAGACTATACAAGGGAAATCTGCTTTAAAAAGTGTAAGGTCAGGGGCCGCTGCCGCCATCACGGCCATTCACATGCAGGTTCCCGTTAGATTCGGACAGACGGTAAAGATACTGCGGAGCCAAAAACTGGTGGACTATATTTTAGCCTCGCAACCGGCCAGCGAGTAAAAACAAACACACAGAGGGTACCAAAACCCACTCACATGTTCTCCGGTTCCACACCAGGAGAATCTTTTCCGGTTTTTCCTAGAATCAAAGGCCTCCACTAGTCTAAGTCACCTCTGGTTCTCCATCTGCACATCTTCTCCCTCCTCATCTCTGCACAAACTGGCTTCACCTCTAAATTTCTACCCTTCTTTATCTTAGGAACAAACTGCCCATAGGAAGCAAGCAACCTCCACTTCTACAAACACAGGCCACTCTGCTGGTCTAGCCTAACTGATAGTGAGTGAGATGGCCAAACTCCAGCACTGAGTTAACAATTCCATTTAACTCTATTACTAAGCAACATTTTCCAATCTAGCCTTTCTGAATAATAAAGGTATAACTTTTCCTCTGTCAGTATTTCTTTATCTTGTCAATCTGTTCAGAGCCTAAGCAATAAAGAGACCTCAATATTTAGTGCACAAGCCAGGTTCATCGAGATGGAAGAACATAATTTACATAAAAGGAGTAACAAGTATTTTTTAAGGTCTTAGACATCAATTTGTGTGAACAGGTTGGTAGAGTCTCAGATTAAGACAGGTAAAGGCATACTGCTACAGCCTGAGAAAGACATTTAAGCTAAGTACCTCGTGTTTTGACCTTAGCATGTGGTTTCAGTGGCTTTATCTATAAACAAATGACTTTTCATAGAGATAGGGGCCACAGGAAGGGCTACACACAGTTAAGGACCCTGTGGCTGGCCTCACCAGACATTCACAGCATGGAAGCCCAAGCAACTTATTAGGGAAAATTGCTTCATTTATAATTATAATTACTGTCATTTAGTCACACTGCAGAAACTGATCTTCTGTTTTAGACGTCAACAGAGGACATAATAGGCAAGATGGAATATGCATCGGTGCCTATCTGCACTAATCACCATTTCCCCAACTATAAAGGTCCTAATGTTCCAGGCTATCCAAGTAATCATTATACCCAGTGCATTTTCCAGTTGTGCAGATGTTCAAATCTCTCAATGCTACAACCATGTATCATTCACAGAAAATCATTCTGAAGGTAACATGCCCTGGATTTAACACAATTATCTAAAAACAGTAATAGTAGTAGTATAACTCTTGTAAATACAGCATTCTCTATCCACAAAGATAGTGCTAAACACACGGTAGCTCTGGCCCTGCCAAAATGGAGACATCTTGTTAAGGGCCTTGGTATCCAGGTAAGACACCAAACTGGTGGTACCATGGAGTAAGAATCAGGCCCTAAAGTAAGGCCTAGTCTAGACTGTCCAAGTTAGAGGGATTTGGAAAAGACCTTGGGGGTTTTTCACAGATCTACCACACTGAAGCATAGAACTGAGTATAAACAAGATCACAACGATGATCCAGTAATTGCAATGCCTTTAAAAAAAAGTCAACATATGGTTTCTAGACCAGCATATAAAGAACTTAGAAAGTTGCCACTCCACCTTAACAACAAATTAAAAAGCTGAACAAACCAAAAAATCAACAACTTTTCTTACATTACATCAGAAAATCAGATTATAGGGAACACCATTGCCCCCAAAATTGGAGAGACAAAAAAATGGATACTCAGAATCACAACTTGCTGGAGCAGAAACCAGCTAGAACCTCCCTCCACAGGAAACCAGTGCCAAGGTAGGAAACCCTAAACTGTAATTTATCTCTTCCTGTATCAAATAAATAATTTACTCTTATTTTATCCTAGCAAAATGTCAGTAACTAAAGAACTTACAAATTCCTCAAAATTACCTCCATTATACTTTCCACCTTACCAAAGAACACTCTGAAATGCTAAGTCATCATCAAATAAGAACACCTATCTGGTTGCTGTTGACTGGATGTGTATGACCACTCACCTTGCTTGGATAATGGAAAACTGCTGCCTGAGGGCCCTGCTAGGTAATGGAGGTTATCACCTTTGTGGAATTTCAGCTCCAACAGCACCTCTCCATTCATACCCAGCCTGTACTTCATTGCTACTCCACAATCCTAACTCATTCTTCACCCAAGTAAATGAGTGACCTAAAACATAGAGCCCAGCATGTCATTTAAGATGTTCTGCATTTTTATCAATACCAGTCTAGTATCTGGTTTCTCAGGAAAAACACAAGTCAGTTGTCTAGAAATAGAAACTTTCCTCTAACTCAAGAAGAATAACCCTGGCCCTGGCCAGATAGCTCCATTGGTTAGAGCATCGGCCTAAAGCACAGAGGGTGCTGGTTCGATCCCCGGTCAGGGCATGTACAGGAACAGATTGATGTCCCCATCTCTCTCTCTTGCCCTTCCTCTCTGGCTAAAATCAATAAATAAAAATTAATAATAAATAAATTCATGTTGAAAAACAGATGAACCCTGAAGGAAAGTGTTAAATGTAAAGCGTGTTGATAGCTACTTCACTTAAAAGAAGCCAGTCCATCCACCCAGTAAGCCATGGTTCATTTTGACAGTAATTAAACTTTAAGTGAATAAGAGTAAGTAAATATAATGAATTATCCTTGATTCATCATTTTCTTTTTTACAATAATTGTTCAAGATTATTCACAAATTTACTTAAAAACATTCAAAGGTATTTTTCAAATTTTTCTTTTAAATATTGGGAGGTGATTTTCCCAGCATTTCAAATTTTAATTAAAATTGTACATATTACCCTTGAGAATTTATAAAAGATCATTCATTTTAAGAAGCCACCTTCTGTTACTGGGTTATTTTTACAATAAAACAAACAACTTAGAAAGAGTATACTTCAATTGACAAAGAAGCTAGACAACTGAAACCACAACATGAGACCCACTGGGATAAAAACAAGAATTGGTCTTTCAATGTCACATGAAACCTGCTCAAAACCAATACTAAGAAACTATTTTAAAAATACCAGGTGTGCTGCTTTTAATAAAAAAAGGAAAGTTGTTCCTTCTACTTTCCATTCCCAATCCATCACCACTGTACCTATTACAGACATGCAAAAGAGAGCAGTGAATAAAACCCACAGTCCTTATCTTCTAGTTATTCCACTAGAAGTATGTTAATTGTTCATGCTTGTAAGATTATAAAAATGAAAATTTTGTAATTTGATTAATTTGTCATTTGTAGTAGTGTAGCAGTATTATAAGATATGGAAGAGAACAAAGCAAATTTTTCAAATGGCCACTAACCTAACCCACTTTAAGGATTCCAATTTCAATCTTTTTCCTAAACTTGTACTGTTTAACTTTGCCTTGTGCAAAGACACTTCCATTTGATACAATGAAAATATGCTACATAAGCTCTCAAAATATGTGCGAGTTCTATTTTTTAAATTGTATTGGTATGGTATATAATTTAAAAAGGGAGTAAATGAAAACTCTAAACACATAAAGAATAATCATTTGATGAATCGATTACACATTGAAAAAAAATTTTTTTTAGAAAACCAGCAAAAATACTATTGTAACACCAATATACAAAAAAATAAAATACTTATTACTGTTTCAACTAAGAAAATCCTGTGGACAAAATTTCTGCAACTTGGCCCCGGCCAGTTGGCTGAGTGGTAGAGCGTCAGCCCAGCATAAGATGTCCCAGGTTTGATTCCTGGTCAGGACACACAGGAAAAGCGACCATTGGCTTCTCCACCCCTACCCCTTCTCTCTCTTGTCTTTCTCTCTCTAACTTCCTCGCCCATAGCCATGGCCTGATTGGTTCAAGTGCATCAGCCCTGAGCACTGAGGATGGCTCCATGGAGCCTCCGCTTCAGGAGCTAAAGATGGCTCAGTTGCGAGCATGGCCCCAGATGGGCAGAGCATCTTCCCCAGATGGGGGTTGCTGGGTGGATCCCAGTCAGGGTGCATGCAAGAATTTGTCTCTCTATCTCCCTTCCTCTCACTTGGAAAAGAAGAAGAAGAAAAAACTTCTGAAACTTAACTAAAAGCATAGGAAGCTATCAAGTGTCCATCAACAAATGAAGAGGGTGAAAATGTGGTTTATACAAACGATGCAATACTATTCAGCCATAAAAAGGAATGAAACTCAGTTAAATGCTAAAACTTTGATGAACCTGGAAACATTATAAATGACATAAGGCAGACATGAAAGAATTAATATTGTATGATTCTAGCTACATGATAGAGCCAGAATAGGCCTAGAATTCACAAAGAAATGAGAATAGAGTTTACTAAGGAGTGGGGGGAGAAGGCCAGAGGAATAGAAATTAATTGCTTGGACGTGAACTGCAAAGTATAGAATGTGACAACAATTCCAGTGCCATGCAGACTTTTCCTGGATGTGGACTTTTCCTGGACTCCTGCTCCTTGTGACAGCTCCTAACAGACTGAACTGGGGTTGGGTTGCATTTGCAGGGATTTGGAATGGTGATGGTGCCAACTTGCACTTGGTGAACATGTTAAGGACACCACTCTTTTATGGATTCTTGCTGTATTGGCCAAGAGTTTGCTTAAAGGCTTTAATCACTGTAAAAAAAAATAGAAGACTGGATGGAGAGGATGTGGCGCATGTACACCATGGTGTACTGTTCAGCCATAAGAAATGATGACATCGGATCATTTACAACAAAATGGTGGGATCTTGATAACACTGTATGAAGTGAGGTGGGTGGGTCGGAAAAAACCGGGAACTACAGGATTCCATACATTGGTGGGACATAAGGACGAGACTAAGAGACATGGATGGGAGTGTGGTGGTTAGACGGGGGGAGGGAAGGAGAAAGAGGGGGAGGGGGAGGGGCACAAAGAAAACTAGATAGAAGGTGATGGAGGACAATCTGACTTTGGGTGATGGGTATGCAACATAATTGAATGACAAGATAACTTGGACGTTTTCTTTGAATATATGTACCCTGATTTATTGATGTCACCTCATTAAAATTAATAAAAATTTATTTATAAAAATTTTTTTTAAAATAAAAATTAAATTAAAAAAGAAATTAATTGCTTAATAGATATGAAGTTACTATTTGAAATGATGAAATATTTCTGGAAATAGATATTGGTGATAATTACATAACATTATAAATGTATGCAATATCACTAAATTATACACTTAAAGTGGTTAAAATGACAAATTATATGTATATTTTACCACAGAAAAAATCAACACACTGAAATAGCAAATGTCAATAAAACCTGATGAGAAAAAAACTGCCAACTGAGAGTGATATTTGTTCCCAGACCTGTTTTATTCTAATTTTAATTATAACATAATTATATTAAATATTAAATAAACTGATTTGAATAAGAAGGAATAAGAAAGCTCTTCTATAAAAACTAGGTTTAATGTTTTGCACTCAATAAGCCACAAAAAAACTGCTATGGAATTGGTTTGGGGTAAGACAACTACAAAACTATAAAATATTGGGAAAATCGTATTCTACACGAAGCTGCTGCACTCTTACTGCTTCATAAATAGTTTTGAGTTTGTGCCCCGTTCAGTGAAAAAACAACAACTGAAAATCATGGATGCCACCTTAAATCTAGTGCATAGTATGTCAAGCTCACTCTAGCCATCTTACTCACTAATAAATCTACATTTATACAATTTTTAAATTAAAATGTTTACAATACACGTTGATTTTTGTGATTCTATAACTTAACTGATTTTCAGTTAACTGACCAACTTCCATTCTCAGGCTCATCAAGTAAGAAGATTTATGCAGAATCATAACAATGCCTACTTATACCTCACAGGATTGTTAAGAAGATTAAAAACAATAATGCAAGTAGAAATTATTATTAGCACACTGTAAGTATAGAACTACTTAGTAAATGTTATATATCAGTATTAATTATTATTAATGAGTAAAGAAGGAAGCTATTGGAACACTTTTCATTAAGATTCATATGAAGAAAACATTTTAGAAGTGCTATAGTGATAAATTTCCAGGGGGAATAAAATTCATCTAGGTATTAAATGAAGGCTCTATACCAGCAATTTTCAACTGATGTGCTGCAAGAATTTTTTTTAATTTTTTTATTATTCATTCATTTTAGAGAGGAGACAGGGGGAGACAGAGAGAGAGAGAGAGAGAGAGAGAGATAGGAGAGAGACAGGGGGGAGGAGCTGGAAGTATCAACTCCCATATGTGCCTTGACCAGGCAAACCCAGGGTTTCAAACCGGCGACCTCAGCATTTCCAGGTCGATGCTTTATCCACTGCGCCACCACAGGTCAGGCAAGAATTTTTAAGACACATAATATCTGACTATTTACTCAGAGGCACTGACCTCTTTTCCCTTAGGTTGTCAAATAAAAAAAAGATAACAGGCAACACAAAAGAGCCAGTTGTATGAATTAATCAAAATTATACCAAATATTTTGTCAGATAAGCAAAATATACATATTTTTGGTGTGCCACAGAATTTTAGTAATTGTTTATATGTGCCATGAAATGAAAAAGGTTGAAAAATCACTGCTTGGTTTAATTACAGATGGAGAATATTTTCTCTAGTCATTGGATATCCAGCTTAAAAGCCTAGGTATGATACCTAAGATTTGGAGATCAAGCAGAATCGAAACAAAATATTGGCTCCATACCTCCTGAGCTGCACAAACTTGGACAAGTTACTTAGCTTCCAAGACATTCTATTTTTTATCTAGAAATACCGTATCAGTGTTGTAGTGAAGAGTAAACTGGATAACATATATGAAAGCACATAATACAATCTCTATCATATGGAAAGCACCCAAAATATATTTCCCTTTGCCCGTTGTGATGCTAATTTAGAAAGAGAATACTTAATACATTCTTGCACTATCTAAATTTTGATAAAGACATTTTGATAAAGAAGGCTCTTCTGGTTTCTCAGATTATAAACATCAATTATCATTACAGGGATAAACAAGCATCATGTCATCTGAAAAGAGGGCAATGAGCTGAGTATGCTGAGTATGAACCCTAGACACCCCTGGATATGTCAGCTCTATCACTTACTACTTTACCTCACATAAATTACTTATAATTTCTCTGTAATTGCTTTCTCATCTATAAAAAGAGAATAATACCCAACTCACAGGGTGACTGTGAATCAATAAATTAGACAGATGAATATATAGTTAAAATATATAAACAATGCCTGACACATGGTAAATGCTCAATAAAAATTATATACCTACTCTTTACCTAGTTAACTGAATATCACTGGAACATGTAAAAACAGATTAGTATCTGTTGGTGAAAACAACATTTTCCTTTATCTTACAGAAATTCGGAATCTAAAAACAATAGATGGTATTTTCCTTTGTAGTGGTAAAATATATGTAACATAAAATTTGCCATTTTAACCATAGCTAGGTATACAATTCAGTTACATTAATTATTTATAGGGCTGTGCAACCATCACCGCTCACTATCCACTTTCAAAACTTTCCCCTCATCCCAAACAGAAACTCTCTACCAATTATCCATTTCTCATTCTTCCAACATCTGAAAACACTTATGGTTTATCTCTATGAATTGCCTATGCTACATACTTTATATAAGTAGAATCATAAATCCCTGGCCAGATGGCTTGGTTGGTTGGAGCATTGTCTTGATGTGCAAGGGTTATGGGTTTGATCCCCAGTCAGGGTACATACAGGACCATATTGATGCTTCTGTCTGTCTGTCTCTCTCTCCCCTTCCTTCTCACTCTAAAATCAATAAATTTTAAAAAATTGTTTTTAAATAAAAGAAGTGGAATCACACAATATTTGTTCTCTGGGTTTGGACTATTTAACTTTTCGTATGTTTTCAAGATTCCTTCATGTGGTAACCAAGTACATATCAGCATTTCATTCCATTATATAGCTTAATAATATTCTATTGTCATGTAACATTTTGTTTATTCATTCATCTTTTTTTTAACAAACTTTTTTTATTATTATTATTAATTTTGAGAGAGGAGAGAGAGAGAGAGAAGGGGGAGGGAGGAGCAGGAAGCATCAACTCCCATATGTGCCTTGACCAGGCAAGCCCAGGGTTTTGAACCGGCGACCTCAGCATTTCCAGGTCGACGCTATTCATTCATCTCTTAATGGACACTTCGGTTGTTTCCACCTCTCAGCTATTAGAATATTGTTGCTATAACAATTAGAGAAAAAGTGTGTGTATATGTGTGTGTATATAAATATGGAAGAACTGTTGGTTTAAATGATTTATGTTTATTCTTTTGAGAAACCACCAAACTATTTTCCAAATCAGGTGCACCATTTTACATTCCCACCAGCAATATACCAAGGTTCCAATTTTTTCACATCCAAAGCAATATTTATTTTCTGGTTGTTTTTTTAAACGTCCATTGAAGTAGGTGATACCATGAAATGGTATCTCATTATGGTTTTTGATGTGCAAGTCTCTGACAATCAATAATGTTGAGCATCTTTTCATGTGCTTCTTAGCTATTTATATATCTCCTTTGGATAAATGTCTGTTAGAGTATTTTGTCCATTTTTCAATTGAGTTTTTTGGGGGGAGTGTTTGTTTCTGTTAAGCTGTAGGAGTTCTTTATATATTCTGGGTATTAAATCTTTATTATATATCTGGTTTTCAAATATTTTCTCCTATTTTGTGTGTTTTCTGTTCACTCCATTAAGAAATGTCCTTTCAGCCCTGGCTGGTTGGCTCATTGGTAGAGCATTGGCCCAGAGTGTGGTTGTCCCAGGTTCAATTCCCCGTCAGAACCCACAAGAGAAGTGCCCATCTGCTTCTCTATCCTTCTCCCCACCCCTCTCATTTCTCTATTTCTCTCTCTCTCTCTTCCCCTTCTGCAGCCATAGTTCAATTGGAGTTAGCCCACTAGTTGAGGATGGCTCCATGGCCTAAGGTACTAAGAAGAGCTCAGTTGCTGAGCAACGGAGCAACGCCTCAGATGGGGACAGCATCATCCCTAGTGGGCTTGCCAGGTGGATTCTGGTTAGGGTGCACGTGAGAATCTGTCTCTGCCTCCCCTCCTCTCCCTATATAAAGAAAAAAGGAAAGAAAAAATGTCCTTTGGCCCTGCCTGGGGATCTCAGTTGGCTGGAGCATGGTCTTGATATGTGAGGGTTGCGGTTTCAATGCCAGTCAGGACATATGCAGGAATTAGCCAATGGATGCATAGATGGGTGGAACAACAAATCAATGTTTCTTTCTTTCTCTCTAAAATCAATTACTAAGTAACTTTTTTTTCAAAAAGGCAAAGAAAAAAGAATGTCATTTGAAGCACCCAAGCTTCTTATTTTAATCACATCCAATTTATCAGTTTTTTTTTAAATTTTGTGTCTGTGCTTTTGATGACATAGTAAAGAAATTACCAGCCTGACCAAGGAGTGGCGCAGTAGATAAGAGTGTCAACCTGGGATCCTGAGGACCCAGGTTTGAAATCCTGAGGCTGCTGGCTCAAGCACAGGCTCATCCAGCTTGAACATGGGATCATACAGATGACCCTATGGTCACTGGCTTGAGTCCAAAGGTTGCTGGACTGAAGCCCAAGATCTCTGGCTTGAGTAAGGGGTCACTGGTTTGGCTGGAAACCCCCAGTCAAGGCACATATGAGAAAGCAATAAATGAACAACTAAGGTGCCACAACTATAAGTTGCTGCTTCTCATCTCTCTCCCTTCCTGTCTGTCTCTGTCTCTCTTGCTAAATAAATAAACAAACAAATAAATAAATAAATTACCAAATCCAAAGTTATGAATATTTACACCTATACTTTCTTCAAAGTTTTATAGTTTTAAGTCTTAAATTTAGATCTTTGATCCATTTTGCATTAATTTTTGCAAATGATATAAAGTATGGGTTTAATTTCATTCTTTTGTATCCCAGCACCATTTCTTGAAGAGTGTTCTTTTCCCCACTAAATGGTCTTGGCATTGTGGTTTAAAAAAAAAAAAATCAATTGACCATCTGTGCGAGGCTTTACTTCTGGGCTTTCAATTTTATTCCATTGGTATCTATATCTATTCTTAGGCTAATATAACACTATTTTGATTTCTGGACATCAGTAGTATGTTTTAAAATTGAGAACTATAAATTCTCTGAACTTTGCTCTTCCTATTCAAGAAAGACTCTTGTGGCAGTTCTGGGTTCCTTAAAATTCCTTATGAACTGAAGAGTGGAGTTTTCCATTTCTGCAAAAGCCACCACTGGAATTTTAATAGGGGTTGCACTAAGTCTGTAGATCACTTCAGGTAGTATTATCATCTTAAAAATACAAAGTATTCCAATTTATGAATTCAAGATATCTTTCCATTTATTTAGGTCTTCTTCAATTTTTTTCAAAAATGTCTTATAGTTTTTAGTATATAAGTCTTACATCTGTTTAGTTAAATTTACTCCTGAGACTCAAGGACCTAGATAACAGCGAAGTGGTTACCAGGGGGAGGAAGATGTGTGGTACGGGGTGCAGAAAGGAAGTAAAGAGAGACAAATATATATGGTGACGGAAAGTTATCTGACTTTGGGTGATGGGTATACAACAGAATCAACAGTTCAAACGCTATAGAACATTTACCTGAAACCTATGTACTCTTATTGATTAATGTCACCCTGTCAAGTCTAATTTTTTAAATAAAAATTTTAAATATATATATTTAAGTGTTTCCAACGCTATTTTAAATGTAATTATTTTCTTAATTTCCTTTTTGGATTTTTCATTGTTAGTGTATAAAAATACAACTGAGTTGTTTTCACATTGATTTTGTATGTGGCATTTTGCTGAATTCCTTTATTAGCTCTAAGGATTTCTTCATGTAGTCTTTAGGCTTTACTACATATAAAACCACATCATCTGCAGATAAAGATTGTTTTACTTGTTCCTATGCAATTTGGAAGACTTTGCGTTCTTTTTCTTTGCTAATTGTTCCGGCTTAGGGCTTCAAGTACATTAGCTGTAGTTCTGTCACATATTGCCTTTATTATGTGAAGAACACTTCTATTCCTAGTTTATTGTCTTTTTTTTTTTATGGATAAGTGTTGGATTTCAACAAATGCATTTCCTATTCTAATTAAATGATTATGTGAGTGTTTTTTGTTTTTTTTTAATTCAAGGAATGTAGTGTATTACAGTGGTCCCCAAACCCCGGGCCGTGGACCGGTACCAGTCCATGGGCCATTTGGTACCGGTCCACAGAGAAAGAATAAATAACTTACATTATTTCTGTTTTATTTATATTTAAGTATGAACGATATTTTATTTTTTAAAAAAAACAGATTCCGGCCCTGGCCGGTTGGCTCAGTGGTAGAGCGTTGGCCTGGCGTGCAAGGGGTCCCGGGTTCGATTCCCGGCCAGGGCACACAGGAGAAGCGCCCATCTGCTTCTCCACCCCCCCCCTTCCTCTCTGTCTCTCTCTTCCCCTCCTGCAGCCAAGGCTCCATTGGAGCAAAGATGGCCCGGGCGCTGGGGATGGCTCCTTGGCCTCTACCCCAGGCGCTGGAGTGGCTCTGGTCGCAGCAGAGCGATGCCCTGGAGGGGCAGAGCGTCGCCCCCTGGTGGGCGTGCCGGGTGGATCCTGGTCAGGCGCATGCGGGAGTCTGTCTGTCTCTCCCCGTTTCCAGCTTCGGAAAAATACAAAAAAAAAAAAAAAAAAAAAAAAAAAAAACACCACAAACAGATTCCCTCTGTTATATCTGTCTAAGACTCACTCTTGACGCTTGTCTCGGTCACGTGATACATTTATCCGTTCCACCCTAAAGGCCGGTCCATGAAAATATTTTCTGACATTAAACCGGTCCGTGGCTCAAAAAAGGTTGGAGACCACTGGTGTATTACACTGATTAATTTTTTTCATGTTGAACCACTTTTTCATTCATAGAATAAATTTTACTTGTCATGCTATATAATTCTTTAATATGCTGCTGACTTCTGTTTGCTAGTATTTGTTGAGCATTTTTGCATCCACATTGATTAATAATATTGGCCTGTAGTTGTCTTTTCTTATAGTGTCTTTGTCTGGCTTCAGAATAAGAGCAATGCTGGCCCCATAGGTGTTAGAAGTATCTTCTCCTCTATTTAGGAAAAGTTTGAGGAGGGTTGATATTAATTCTTCTTTACATGGTTTTTTTTTTTAATTTTATTTATTCACTTTAGAGAGAAGAGAAAAAGGAAGAAAGAGACACAGAGAAGGAGAGAGACACAGAGAGAAGGTGGGGAGAAGCTGGAAGCATCAATTCCCATATGTGCCTTGACCAGGCAAGCCCAGGATTTCGAACCAGCGACCTCAGCATTTCCAGGTCGACGCTTTATCCACTGCGCCACCACAGGTCAGGCTTCTTCTTTACATGTTTTAGCAAAATTCAACCAAGAAATTATCTGATCCCCCAATTTTCTTTGCTGGAAAGATTTTTATTACTGATTCAATCTCCTTACTTGTTATAAGTCTTCATATTTTCTACTTTTTCTTGATCAGTTTTTGTAGTTTGTGTATTTCTAAGAATTTTTTGCCCCTTTTGACATTATCTAATTTGTTGTGTATACTTGTTTACAATTTTGTTATATGTATAATCTTTTTATTTCTATGAGGTTGGTGTTAATGTCCACCCTTGAGTTTCTGATTTAATAAACTAAATCTTTTTTTCTAATTAATTTTAGTTAAAGGTTTGTCATTTTTGCTATTTAAAAAAAAAACTAGTTTTGGTTTCATTTATTTTCCCTATACATTTTTCATTTATCTCTATTCTGATCATTTTTTTCTTCTCTTTTTTTTTAAGTTCTTCAGGTGTCATAATTAGTTTACTAATTTCATATTTTTGGTGTGTTGTATGTAAGCTTTTATAGCTAAAATCTTCCTCCGAGCACTGCTTTTGTTGCATTCCATAACTTTTGGTATGTTGTCTTCATTTTCACCCACTTCAAAATATTTTCTAATTTTCCGTGATATCTCCTATGATCTATTTTTTAAGAGTGCTCTGTTTAATTTCCACACATTTGTGTACTTTCCTTTGTTACTGATTTCTAGATTTGTTTCATTGTTGTCAGAGAAGATACTTATATAATTTCAAATTTTTAAAATTATTAAAACTTGTTTTTGGTCCAAAATATGGTCTAATTTAAAGAATGCTCCAAATACCTAAAAAGAATGTCTTCTTCTCTTTTTGAGTGTAATGTATTATATATGTCTGTTAGGTATAATTGGTTTGTAGTATTATCAAGTTCTCTATTTTCTTGTTGATATTCTCAGGTTGTTTTATCCACTAAGTAGGATATTAAAATCTCCAATTGTCAATGTAGAACTGTCCTTCCACCAAGTCTCTCCATTTTTGCTTCATGTATTTAGAAGCTCTGTTGTTAGGTGCATGTGTATTTAAATTGTCATATTGTCCTGATAAATTAAAACTTTAATCAGTATGTAATTATCTTCTTTGTCTCCTGCAACCTTTTTGACTTAAAATTAATTTTTTTCTGCTAATAATACAGCCACTCCTGCTTGCTTTGGTTATTAGTATTTAAATGGAATACCTATTTCACTCTTTTACTTTCAACCTCATTGAGTCTGTATCTAAAATGAGTCTTTTACGGACTTTATACACATGGTTAACTTTTTATCCATTCTACCAATCTTTGCCTTTTAATCAGAGTTTGAACTATTAATATTGAAAGTAACTATTGATAGGGATTTGTTTCTGCATTTAGCTATTTGCTTACTATATGTCGCAGGTTTTTCTGTTCCTCAGCCTCTCCACTATTCAATTTTTTGTATTTAGCAAATTTTATGCAGTATACCATTTGATTCTTTTCGCATTACTTTCTGCATATATTTTAGTTATTTTTAATAGTTTCCCTGTAAATTACAATTAACATTGTAAACATATAATCGCCTAACTTGAATAATACCAACTTAGTTTCAGTGGTTTACAAACACTTTGTTCCTGTACATCTTTATTTCTCTTACTGTATACAGCTATTATCACAAGGTACAATTTTATACATTATGTGTCCATTATGGAGATTTATAATTATTGTTCTACATATCTGCCTTTTAAATCATATAGAAAAAAAATGAGGAGCCTGACCAGGTGGTGGCACTGTGGATGCAGCATTGACTGGGATGCGGAGGACCCAGGTTCAAAATTCCAAGGTCGCCGGCTTTAGCGTGGGCTCATCTGGTTTGAGCACAACTCACCAGCTTGGGCCCAAAGTCACTGGCTTGAGCAAGGGGTCACTCGGTCTGCTGTAGCCCCACAGTCAAGGAACATATGTGAAGGCAATCAATGAACAACTAAGGTGCCACACAAGAAATTGATGTTTCTCATCTCTCTCCCTTCCTGTCTGTCTGTCCTTATCTGTCCCCATCTCTGTCTCTCTCTGTCACCAAAAAACAAACAAAAAAAAAATTAAGGAGTTACAAACCAAATGTATAATAAAACTCTTTAAATTTACCTATATAGTTACATATACCCATGTTCTTTTTTTCTTCAGATGGCTTTCTGTTACAGTCCAGAGTTCTTTTATTTCAACTTGAAGAACTCTTTTTAGCATTTCTTGTGAGGCAAGTCTACTAAAAATGAACTACCTTGGTATTTGTTTATCTAGGAATATGTTGATGTCCTCTTCATTCTTGGACAGGTTTGCCACATATAGAATTCTTGGTTGACAGTCTTTCCTTCAGCACTTTAAATGTGTCAGCCCACTTCTTTCTGGCTTCCATGGTTTCTAATAAGAAATCACCTCTTAATCTTATTCTACCAGGGGTCCCCAAACTTTTTACACAGGGGGCCAGTTCACTGTCCCTCAGACCGTTGGGGGGCCGCCACATACAGTGCTCCTCTCACTGACCACCAGTGAAAGAGGTGCCCCTTTCCGGAAGTGCGGCGGGAGCTGTATAAATGGTTTCAGGGGGCCATATGCGGCCCACAGGACGTAGTTTGGGGATGCCTGTATCTAGACCCTTTGTATTCAGTGAGTCACTTCTCTGTTGCTGCTTTTGAATTTCACACTTAGTTTTTGGCTTTGGACAATTATACTATTATGTTTCTCAATGTACACTGCTCACAAAAATTAGGGGATATTTTATTGCTTCATATTCATTTTGAAATATCCAATTTTTGTGAGCAGTATATGCCTCTTTGGCATTATCCTGCTTGGAGTTCATTGGGTTTATCTTTTTTTTTCTTCCTTCTTTTACAAGTGAGAGGAGGCGAGATAGACTCCCGCATGTGCCCCAACCAGGATCCACCCAGCAATCTCCATCTGAGGCAGATGCTCTGCCCATTTGGGGCCATACTCACAACCAAGACATTTTTAGTGCCTGAGACAGAAGCTCCACAGAGCCATTCTCAGCACCCGGAGCTGATACACTAAAAGCAATTGAGCCACGGCTGCAGGAGCAGAAGAGAGAGAAAGAAAGGAGGGGAAAAGGTGGAGAAGCAGATGGTCACTTTCCCTGTGTGTCCAGACCAGGAACTGAACCCAGGACATCAACACACCAAGCCAATGCTCTACCACTGAGCCAACTGGTAAGGACCTGAGTTTCTTAGATGTAGCGATCCATGTCTTTCATCAAATTTAGAAGTTTGGGTCATTATTTCTTTGAACATTCTTTCTGCCTCTTTCCCTCTCCCTTCTTCTGGGATTCCCATAATACAAATGTTGTTTTCCATCATTTATGTCTCACAGGTCCCTTAGACTCTGTTCACATTTCTTTATTTTTTCTTTCTGCTTCTCAGACTCAATAATTTCAATAATCCTATGGCCAAATTCACTGATTCTTTCTTGTGCCTGCTCATAGCTGATGCTGAATCACTCTAACAAACTTTTCTATCAATTACCTACTCTACTGCACAACTCCTACTTACTTCTCTTTATAATTTCTAGTCCTCTATCAATATTCTCATTTTGTTCTTAATTTTTCTTAATTCCTTTAGTTTTTTTTGTCCATGCTTTCTATTAGCTCTTTGAACATATTAAAGATACTTGACTTAAACTCTTTGTTTACTAAGTCCAGTGTCTGGGCTTCCACAAGACTGTGTCCTGTCATTTTTTTTCCCTTTGAGTGGGCCATACATCCCCGTTTCTTTTCATGCCTTGTGATGATTCTGTTGTTGAAAACTGTACATCCAAATATTATAGTGTATTCTAATATGGTAACTTGGGAAATCAGAGTCTTCCCTTCCCTAGGGATTGCTTTCTTTAATTACAGAAGGTTTAGCTTGTGTTTTGCCAGTATTTTGACAAATATTTTCTTGACTGACAAGAGCTTAAAAACAACACAATATAAAAGAGAAAAGAAAAATATTTCTCCCAGTTCTTACAGACAGGTCCTGCACTGGGGTATTCCTTTAACACTTAGCAACATCATTTACAATTCTGCTTTGATCTTCACTTCCAAGGTAGTTTAAGGTTGCCTCAGGTTTTCCAGGGCATGAAACCTGCCCTGGAACATATATGCATGTGGCTTTCTAAATTCCCTCCAGATATGTCTTGGCAGTTCTTACTGCCCCAATTCTCTAAAGAAATTCTCTCCCAGGTTTTTCCTCTCAGGACCTAGGTGGTCTATTACATTAATCAGCCACAATCTTTTGCCTCAACATCTGCAGGTTTTTCCCATTTGTCTTACACTGTTTTCTAATAATGCCTACTGGTTTTCCTCCCTGAAAAATTGTCCATACTGAGAACATGAGCAGCTGTCTTCAAACCTGTTGCCAAGCCGGGCAAGGTATAGAGCACTGACAGTACAAATGCCACAGTCTTTCCCACACGTTTTAACTGCCATTTTCTTGGTTCAGCATTCGCCGGGTTGCTGTAAAGCACTAACTGCTTCCCAGAATTCTGGCAAAGTTGGTTCTAACAGTTTCTGCTTGTTTTTCTGTGGTGAAATGGGGTTTTGGAGTTGCCAGCTTTGCCAATGATTTTGCTGATATTCTAAATATTATTTTTAAAGACCTAAAATCTCATAATGTAACAAGACTGAAATTTACTAATGCATTTATTTTTGCATTATTTTAATTTGAGAGGATGCCTATAATAACTACAGTGATATAGAAACATCCAGAAATTTCTACTGAGATCCATGAATTAGATTGAGGTATTATAGTGCTAAAATAAAATACAAAGAATCACATAAAATGTGAATTTAAAAGATATAACTTCTTAGATTTCTCTGAATATTCTGGCCACTGCTATTTCATGTTTTGTAGCAAAAGCCAGATGGTAATAAAATACTAGAAAAACTGAAATAGCCTACTGTCCCTAATTAATTAGTTCTTTTTTGCCCATAATACATAACTGTAGTTTTATGAGATGACTATAATAAACATACATTCTACCAGTACAATTATTTGTAGTTATTTTTATGAAAATAAAAGTATCAAGATTTCAAGCCCTGATCAGGGAGCTCAGTCATTGTCCCAAAATGACAAGGTTGTCGGCTTGATTCCAGGTCAGGACACATACAAGAATCAATCAATGAATGTATGGATGGGTGGGAAAAAAAGTCAATGTTTCTCTCTCTTTCCCTTCTTCTGTAAAATCAATCAATCAATCAATATAATTTTTAGCCTGACCAGGCAGTGGTGAAGTGGACAGAGCATCACCTGGGACACTGAGGACCCAAGTTTGAAACCCCAAGGTCACCAGCTTGAGTGTGGGCTCACCCGGCTTAAGCATGGGCTCACCTGGCTTGAGCATGGGCTCACCCAGCTTGAGCGTGATCATAGTCATGACCCATGGTTGCTGGGATGAGCCCAAAAATCACTGGCCTGAAGACCAAGATTGCTGACTTGAGCAAAGAATCACTGGCTCGGCTGGAGGCTCCAGGTAAAGGCACATAAGAGAGAGCAATCAATGAACAACTAAGGTGTCGCAATTATGAGTTGATTCTTCTCATCTCTCTCCTCTCCTGTCTGCCCCTGTCTGTCCCTCTCTGCCCATCTCTCTTTCTAAAAAAAAAATAAAATAAATACAAAAATAAAAATATTTCCCTGGGCCTGCCTGGTCAAGGCACATATGAGAGTTGATGCTTCCTGCTCCTCCCCCCTTCTCTCTCTTTCTCTCTATCCCTCTCTTCCTCCTCTCTAAAATGAATAAATAAATAAATAATGAACAAAACTATCTTTTAAAAAAAAAGAAAAAAAAATATTTCAAGGTGGGATTTTACAAAAAAAACAAGTTTCAACCAAAAACAGTCTGACTTTTAAGTGTTTTACCATAAGTTTGAGAAACCTTATTAAGATACAATTAGTAAAATATTAAATATTTAGATCTATTAGAACTCCAAATAGACATACTTTATGTAAATGCTTTTATAAACAGAACTCAAGAACCATATGGTATTTGCTAAAGTCAATCAAAATTATAGTAGTTATGAATGGAAATACACTTTAAAGAAATTATTAGTAAAATACATGTATACCATTCTAAAACATTTATGAGTTTTTACTAACAGAAGTGGAAATAAAATACCTTGCAACCTGATCTGCAGAATCAACAATTCAATCATTTGGTATGTTTATGAGTAAAAAAAATAATAATCCCAAGAAAATTCTGAAATTATAAATAGTTCATGCTAGACCTTTTAAAACTTTATTATACATTTTTGAGTTGTTAAGTCACTAAAACTATAATACACTTCCACAGCAGAACTCATCAAACATCTCTGGGTCATAAATTTATTTACTAAGTGTGTCAAGGTCAACATTTATTTAACATAATACAGAGGTAGGCAAAAGTAGGTTTATAGTTGTTTCACAAGGGAAAAGACCTTCAGGTTATGATTATTACAATAGCTTTTTTAACTCAAAATAATGTTACAATACAACTGTAAATCTAGTTTTACCCATCTCGTAGTGTAGAATAGAAAATATCAATGTTTACTGGACAGAAGGCTACATACTGTTTCATAAAATTTTTATTTCTATCTTATATATATAGAAAAGGCATTCTCTTTCTAATATACCACACCATTTTATCAGAAGAAAGAGGCTAAAATAGGATACTCCTGCTATAGCACAGACTTAAGCATTGGAAATTATTACTCGCTATTTTGCAATGAGGTTCCTATGTAATTATTTAATGTAATATACTCACTTAAAAAGATTACTTCAGGATGAAAAAAATTTAGATTGTTTTACTACTTCTATCATGTTATTACTTTATATGTAACTAATTCATAATTCAGATATCATGCAAATCTGAAGCAAACATCTAATCCATCATCAATTAATGGGTTCCAAAATAACTCACATGCTAGAAAAGATTTACTTAATTAGTCTCAAAGTTGTCAGTTAATTAATAGGCAATCTTTATATTTAGGGATCTTCATTTTATTTCTAACTTCATCTCAGGTCAGATTCAAATCTAGGAATTTAATTTACTCTGCAGTTTTACCGGGAAGTATTTAGACTGCATCCCAATTCTAAATTTAAATATTAATCCTGTGCCTGACCTGTGGTGGTGCAGTGGATAAAGCATTAACCTGGAATGCTAAGGTCACTGGTTCAAAACCCCGGGCTTGCCTGGTCAAAACACTTATGGGAGTTGATGCTTCCTGCTCTTCCTCTCCCCTCCTCTAAAAATGAATAAATAAATAAATAAATCTAAAAAAAAATAATGTCTCTATTCGAGGTCTAGAAGAATATAGTTTATTGGCCTGGAAATGTCGAAAGACAATAATGGCTTTGGAAAATCCAGGCATCAACTCTCAGCTCAACTATCTGCTAAACATTAGGCAATTCATCAATCTCTCTAAAGCCTAATTTCTTCCTTTACAAAATGAGTTTAATATCAACTATTTCACAAAGTTATTTCAAAGGCTAAATGTAAAAATACAACAAGCACCTACTACAATAGTAGAAACATTATCAAATATTCAAAATATTCACAAATTCAGGGTCTGCCACATAGAATCTGTTTAATAACATCAAATGAATAATCAACTCTGAAACAAGAAACCTTAAACACCATTTCCAAAGGAAGCAAATCAATATATAATACTATTTTTAATCCTATTTTTATGCTAAATAGAGATAATTACCACCTTTTTCTTTATTTTATACTCTCTCACTTAAACTTTCATTTATGCCTTAAAACATTTTAAAACATGTAAGCATGTTATTTAATAACATAAAAGAAAAATTAAAAGTTAATTTTTAAAACATCATGCTGACCTAAACTGCATAGATCTTGTTACCTAAAGCAAAATTTGGAACAAAATTTAATTAAGAAAAAAATAAGCCTGACTTGTAGTGGCGCAATGGATAAAGCATCCACCTGGAAATGCTGAGGTTGCCGGTTCGAAACCCTGGGCTTGCCTGGTCAAGACACATATGGGAGTTGATGCTTCCTGCTCCTCCCCCCCTTCTCTCTCTCTCTCTCCCTCTCTCTCTCCTTTCTAAAAAAATAAAATAAAATAAAATAAAAGCCTGACCAGGCGGTGGCGCAGTAGATAGAGCATCGGACTGGGATGCGGAAGGATCCAGGTTCGAGACCCCAAGGTCGCCAGCTTGAGCGCGGGCTCATCTGGTTTGAGCAAAAAGCTCACCGGCTTGGACCCAAGGTCGCTGGCTCCTGCAGGGGGTTACTCGGTCTGCTGAAGGCCCACAGTCAAGGCACATATGAGAAAGCAATCAATGAACAACTAAGAAGTTGCAACGAGAAACTAATGATTGATGCTTCTCATCTCTCTCTGTTCCTGTCTGTCTGTCCCTGTCTATCTCTGCCTCTGTAAAAAAAAAAAAAAAAAAAAAAAAAATTAAAAAAATGGCTGGTCACAGAAGTTCAGCCACTCACTACAAAACACAACCAAGTTAATTTATCAATTATAACAACAGCACATTAGTTCACTAACCCAAAGAAATATTCATGGATACATAAAAAAAGATGACTTCTTTTAGTCTGTGGAGATTATTTTTAACATGACAATTTTTTAAAGTGTTGCTACAAAAAAATTTTTTAGTTAATATGAGTTAAATCATGTTATAGATGCTAAAATTTACCTCTTTGAGTCCTTCATCGGTTAGTTTGTCCTGGTTGCCCACATGAACTTTCTGAAGTAAAGGACAGTGAGAAGCAACCGCAATAATAGAGGTGTCAGAAAGCTGTTTACACCTGTAAGCTGTATACCTAAGAAGTCCAGGACACTTAAACGCTAGAACACACACGCCAGTATCAGACATACTGCGACAATCAGAAATGTTGATTTCAATTATATTTTGACTTCTTGATGCAATTTTTTCCAATAGTTCATCAGTGACCTATGAGAGAAAAAAAGCAATAAATTTAAACTTTTGCTGAATGTACAAACTTTTTTTCTATTCTTTTTTAAATTATCCCCAGTAAACAATAAAATTAAATTATTGCATGAAAACCACAATCAAAAGGAAACTTTTCTACTTAATATCATATTAAAGTGTAACAAGAAATGTGGTATACCAAAAAAAAATATGTTTGATCTTTGTCTCTGGTTCCTTAAACAGAGCTCCTAAAACCCTTGGAATTTCCTGAGTGACAGCAGTGTCCTTTGTTCTTCATAACAAGTCCCCTTTGACCACATATGAGTTTATACTAATGAAATGACTGAAGTTGGGGCCTCCAGAAAGCTTTATGATGAGCTGGGTCAACAGAAAGAACAAATATCACGTAACTAGATGGTAGAAACTTTTAACTCCACTCCATGACATCTGGGAAAGATGTAGAGCTGGAGAATGGGTTATAAAAACTCTTTAATAATGTGATCTGAAGAGCTTCAAAATGCTGGGCAGGTGATACACCTAGAGAGAGTATGGAAACTCCACACTCTAACACCTTACCCTATATATCTTTTCCATTTGGCTGAATTTTCTCCTTTATAATCAACCATTAAGTATAAGTAGTTTTCTGAGTTCTGTAAGCCATTCTAGCAAATTATTAAACCTGAGGAAGGGGTGGAAAACTCCCCAATATATAACTGGTCAGTAGAAGTACAAGTGATTCCTGGGACTTGTGACTAGTACAAGGTGGAGCAAAAGTAGACACCGTTGTTTGTATGGAAAATAATACAATAATTAATAAATAATAATACAAGAATAAACTCTGTTTTGTATACTCACAACTGTAAACCTACTTTTGCCACACCTTATATAAATATATGAAGTAGGGATAGTCTTACAGGACTAAGCCCTTAACCTGTGAGGTCTGTGTGCTAACTTCAAAAGTCAGTGTCAGAACTGAACAAAATTGTCAGACACAGAATTGCTGGCTGTCAGAGAATTTGTTATTAGAATGTAAAAAACTTCACATATTTGGTGTAAGAGAACACCAAGAAATAATATATACACTAGTTTTCATTAAAACCCTAAAAATCTATCCTTCTTAGGAAAACTTATTTTATTTAAACCTTCAAACTCACCAAAACTTTCCACAAGGCTACATTGAAATTTTAAGTGTTTTTTTCCCTATTTTTTAACCCAGCAATAGTGTACATCAGTGATCATGATGTATGAATCTTGACTTTTTAAATTAATATTAGGTTATACCACAGTATATAAATTTCAATTGTTTTACTATTTCTATCACAGTGTTATTTTGTATATAACTAATTCATAGCCTTGAAAATTAATTTCATTTTGTGTATCAGCACACCAAAGATTATATGTAAATGTCCATATCAAATAGCTTTTCTCAGAAGACTCAAAGCTAAATATGAGTAACCTTAAAATTCATCTGGTGAAAAACTCACATGGTCATCTGAATTTTAAAAATAATTTTTAAAGACTCAACCTCTACTTAGCATCTGCTCAATAACAACATTAAAAAAAAAGTTAGCATTATTCAGATCCTTTGAGTAAAAGTAATGGCAAGAGAAAACACACATGATGAACTTTAGAACAGAAGGAAAGAACTGGAGTGTTTGGGACACTAGGAATAAGAACCAAGGTTAAAACTATCTTTGTTGGCCCTGGCCGGTTGGCTCAGCAGTAGAGTGTCGGCCTAGCGTGCGGAGGACCCAGGATCAATTCCCGGCCAGGGCACACAGGAGAAGTGCCCATTTGCTTCTCCACCCCTCCGCCGCGCTTTCCTCTCTGTCTCTCTCTTCCCCTCCCGCAGCCAAGGCTCCATTGGAGCAAAGATGGCCCGGGTGCTGGGGATGGCTCTGTGGCCTCTGCCTCAGGCGCTAGAGTGGATCTGGTCGCAACATGGTGACACCCAGGATGGGCAGAGCATCGCCCCCTGGTGGGCAGAGCGTGGCCCCATGGTGGGCATGCCGGGTGGATCCCGGTCGGGCACATGCGGGAGTCTGTCTGACTGTCTCTCTCTGTTTCCAGCTTCAGAAAAATGAAAAAAAAAACAAACAAAAAAAACTATCTTTGTTTGTGTTTGTTGGGAAAGCACAAATACAGTAAGTTTCACAGCTAAAACTTGAACATAGTATCCTTTAATGTATTTTTCATTTATAAACCTCACTACCAGCAGAGAGAAAAAACTATTTTTAGTCAGAGTTTGTAACAAATAGCTCAGATATACAAAAGTATTGAAGTAAAGAGCCAATGGATTATTTCACATTATTTCACATTACTACTCTAACCCAGGCATGTAAACCTTGCTCATTTTGTTTTAAAGTGTACATACCACATGCATAACCACTAACAGAGGTATGTTGGAGTTGGCTTGTACCAACTCACAAGACTATAATGTGTACCTCTTTCTAAATCAGTGACATCACTGCATTCAGTGACATCACATTGGTAGTTTAAAAATAGCTACAGTGGAAATATTTATACCACAGAAACCAGCAAATAATACAAATCAAGGCTTTTTATTTGTTCATTTGTTTTTGAAAGCCAGTTGTTACACATTTACCAGCACACCACTACTAACAGCATCACAAAAGGATTTAAAGCAATGTTAGTACTCTAATAAAATCCTAATCTTATTGGATATTTTTATATATTTCCATGCCAAGTATTGACAACCAAGTATAAATGAAGAATTGCAAACTGTTTGCAATAAGCACTATTTTCTCTGTCCTTTTTTTTCCAAATATGCCAGCATATAAATATATATATTGGGCAACCAGGAAATAGGAAGGATTAGAAAATTTACCAACAGTAAAATTAAAACAAAGTAAGTAATCTCAGCTCATTTTGTTTCCATTACTTCATCTATAGTAATAGTGTAAGTACAGTATTATTAATATTGTAATAATAAGTTAATAGGGATAACAATAGTATCAACTCATAAGGTTATTAGAAAGACAAACTGCATTATATGTATGTATAAAACTTGTAGAACAGTGCATGGCATATCAGCAGTACTATATAAGTGTTTGCCATCATGTTCTACTATGAAACTACATAATATGCATGATATGACCCTTCCAGGAAAGGAAAGTTTAATTTTGTTTAAGTTTAATGTAAAAAGGGGAAGACAAACAGGATATAAAGAAAATTAAGAAGCAACCCAAAATTACCAACCCTTAAAGATATCTTCTTAACCATAAGAACATAGCTTTAACTTAAATTCATACACAAAGAATTCTAAAGAACAGAATTACGGATTATAGTCATTTGAACTATCTTGAGAAACTACAACAGAGAAGTGATTTCTGAAGAGAAATAGATTTTTTTGAATCGGTAAAATTTGTGCTTCTTAGAATTAGATTACATATACCTGCTGACGACTACTAAGATCCAGCTGCTTCCAAAACTGGAAATCTAAACAAAGGTCACGCCAATACTTGCAAACCAACGATGCAGAAAGGCAACGTTCATCCAGGGATAAATTAGAAAATATCTGTGAATAAAAAAAGAAACCATATGATATGTGGTAAACAGTTTAAAGGTACTCCTTTGTTAAAAAAAAAAATTAGCTTTAAAGCATAAAAACATGTTGAATATATTTAGTCATTATTAGAAACATCACTGGTAGAAACTGTCCTAAAGAGAAATTATGGTATGGGAGTTAAGAACATGGACTAATGTAAAATTTTCTGTAAGAAAAGGAGAAAAGGAGAGCAGGAGAGGGTGTGTGTGTGTGTGTGTGTGCGCGCGCGCGCGTGCGCACGCGCCAATATTTTTTTAAAACCAAAAGGATATGCCAAAAAATTAATAAAAATACTCATCCTAACAGGAAGAGAGAAAAGATTAAGGAGAAAGTGATGAAAGTGAAACTACTCCGCAGGTACCCAGTTTTATAGTTTTGACCTTAGAACCAGGTGAATGTTTTATACAATTTTTAAAATTAAAATGTCATAAAAGGACATTTTATCTCTACAATATTCCTTTCCAGAAATTCATAAACCCAATCTAATTCCAAGAAAAGTATCATATACACCAGTTGTGGGGCATCTCACAGAATATGTGACTAGGACTCCTCAAAAATTAAGATTATGAAAAACAAAGAAAAGCTGAGTGAGTATCAGAGACAAGAGGAGAAATCTTGAATTGGACAAAGGCCATTAACAGAAAAACTGTACCAATGCCGGCTTCACAGTTTGGCAAATGTAACAGAGTAATGTAAAATAATCAATTTAGAGGAAACTGAAAATGGATGAAGAGTATATAGAGACTTTGTACTATCTTTGCAACTCTTCTGTCTAAAATTATTCCAAAATAAAAGGCTTATTTTTAATAGAGTTTTAAAAAGTAAAAATTGTTTTTAAAATCATCAGGGTTAAGACCAATATAGATTTTTAAAAATTAAGAGACAAAGCTACAAATACAGTATGTGAACCATATTGAGATCCTGCAATGAACCAACTATAAGAAGATACTTCTGAGACAATCAGATAAAATGGGACATAAAAGAGATATTAAATGATTTAAAGAAAATTACTTCTCACTTTTTAGGTTGCAATTACACTGTGGCTATAGTATTTTTCAAAAGCTATTATCCACTTGGCCCTGGTAGGCTCAGTGGCCAGAGCATCAGCCTGGTGTGTGCACATCCCAAGTTCGATGCCCAGTCAGGGCACATAAGAGTAGTGACCATCTGCTTCTCTTCTGCTCCCTCTCACCTTACTCTCTTTCCTCCCCTCTCACAGCCAGTGGCTCCACTGATTCGAGCATCACCCCCAAACAATGAGGATAGCTCGGTTAGTCTGAGCAGTCACCTCAGGCACTGAGGATAGCTCAGTTAATTTGAGCATCAGCCACACATGGGGGTTGCCAGGTGGATCCCGGTTGGGGTACATGTGGGAGTCGTCCCTTTATCCCCCCTCCTCTCACTAAAAATAAATAAATAAAAATAAATTTTAACAAGCTACTATCCATTTTAGATATATACTTTAGCGTTTATGGCTGAAATGATATCTATAATTTGCTTTCAGATACTTTATCAAAAACAAAAATAAAACTAAAAAAAGTCAGAATACTGAAAAACTATTGAATTTGGTTGAATGATACATGGGGAGTTTTTCTACTTTGGTCTATACATGAAAACTCCATATTATTAAGTGAAAATTTTAACAAGAACATGTGCTCCATAATAAATTGTTTTATCCTAGGTTTGAATCGTGGCTTTACCATTTATTATCTATATAACCTTGGACAAATCACCTAACTTCTCTGTACCTCAATTTCTTTATCTATAAAATCAGAATAATACAGTCTTTACATAATAAGAGTTATTGTGACAACCAAACAAGCATACACAAAATTTTGAGAACATGTGTCTGGAACAGAGTAAATAGTATACAAATTATTCTTATCACAATATGACCTAAAATGATTTACCTCTGTACAGTCAAATGTTGCAGAAATATAAGCTAGAATCTCTACTATGTTTAAATCTTGAGCCTTGGGAAAACAACTGCCAACTGCTGTTCCTTTACAACTATTGTTTGTCCTCCAAGCGTTAAGTGAGAAGTAAAATTACACATAAAAATCACTGGCATCGATGTAGGTAAGCCCACTACAGTCTCTCACTCCCATTCATGACATCTAAAACCTTTGCATAGCATACTAAAAATAATTACCTCAGGACTCCAAAAGGTGAAGGACAGATGGACTGGGAAGTGAACCAAAACTTAAAGAATGGCCAATAACAGAGATGAGTTTCCTGTGTTATTTTCCCTTTTCTCTACAAGCATGGAACTGAGGATGGCTCCTGTACAGAACTACACAGCAGACACAACCAATAAAAATACAGAGAAAAAATCATCTCTCTGGACAAAGCTTTGGCTTATGTAAAACAGAAAAAGTGGAGGAGTCCCCATTTGGGTTCTTTTTTCCTTTTCCTTTTTCTCACTCCTGGCCATGTCTCAAATGCAGCCTCAATCACAGATCTGCAATGTGGCAGCTGTGCAGGAACCTAAAATTCTGAAAGTAAACTGATTGTTTTGACCAGAAGAACCAGGAAAGAAACTCCGTGGACCAAAGAGTGTTCAAGGAAACTCCATTACCTTTTTCTTATCACTTCATCATGAAAACAGCCTAACTTCTAAAAAGCTAGACAGCAGAACAGACATATACCATGGGCTATAACTCTGAGAGAAACTTCATCTTTCTATCCAGAGAAACAGGAAAAGAGACCTCTCAGTCAAACAGTGTAAAGAATGGATTAAAGAAGAGATCTGGAAAAAGCACCCTTAATTCAGTGTATGAAGTGAAAAAAAAACTGAGTTAACATGTACAGAAGAAACCCAAAACAGCATAGCAAAGTCTTTAAAAACTGGGCTAACATTAGAATCACAGGTCAAAGAAAAGAAGATGAAATTTCAGTCTAAACATAACATAGCTGATCCCTGGGAAATCTGATGAATATAAACATTCATAAAACTCAATGAATTCCAACAGGATTAACTCAAAGAGATCTACACTAAGACACATTATAACCAAATTGTCAGAAGACAAAGACAGAGAATCCTAAAAACAGACAGAGAAAAGCAACTCATCGTATACAAAGAATCATTAATCAGATTAACACCTGATTTCTCATCAGAAATCATGTAGGCCAGCAGGCAATGGAGTAACACAATTAAAGCACTGAAAGAAAAACTGTCAACCAGAAATTTTATATCTGGCAAAGCTATCCATCAAAAATAAAGGACAGGTCATGGCCGGGTAGTTCAGTTGGTTTGAGCGTCATCCCAATACACCAAGGTTGCAGGTTTGATCCCCAGTCAGGGCACATATAATAATCAACCAATGAATGCATAAATAAGTGGAACAACAAATTGATGTTGATGTTTCTCTCTCTCTCTCATAAATAAATAACTTTTTAAATGAAAGAAAAATTAAGATATTTCCAGATATACACTGAGGGAATTTTTCACTAGTATACCTACTTACAAGAAATGCTAAAGCAGCCTGACCTGAGGTGGTGCAGTGGATTCGGCATCAACCTGGAATACTGAGGACCCCAGTTCAAAAACCCAGGTTTCCTGGTCAAGGCACATACGAGAAGCAACTACTTCAAGCTGATGCTTCCCATTCCTCCTCCCTTTTCTCGCTCTCTCTTTCCTCTCCCTAAAATCAATAAATAAATTTTTTTAAAAAATGCTAAACAGAGTCCTTCGGGCTGAAATGAAAAGAGCACTTGAAATCACACTGACCGGGCGGTGGCACAGTGGATAGACATCGGACTGGGATGCCGAGGACCCAGGTTCAGGACCCCGAGGTCGCCAGCTTGAGCGCAGGCTCATCTGGTTTGAGCAAAAAGCCCACCAGCTTGAACCCAAGGTCACTGGCTCGAGCAGCGGGTTACTCGGTCTGCTGAAGGCCCGCAGTCAAGGCCCATATGGGAGGGCAGTCAATGAACAACTGAGGTGTTGCAACGCGCAATGAAGAACTAATGATTGATGCTTCTTGTCTCTCTCCGTTTCTGTCTGTCCCTGTCTATCCCTCTCTCTGACTCACTCTCTGTCTCTGTAAAAAATAAATAAATAAATAAATAAAAATTAAAAAAAAAAAGAAATCACAGTAACATGAAACCCCATAAAGAAATAAAGAACACCAATAAAGGTAGATATCCATTCAAGTAAATATAAAATTCAGTATTAATGTATTTTTGGTTTACATTCCAATTCTAGATAACTGAAAAGACAACTACATAAAAAATAATAAACCTATGTTAAACTTATGGACACAAACATGTTCAGGTGTAATACATGATAATCACAACATAAATATATACTGCTCACAAAAAATAGGGGATATTTCTAAATGAATATGAAGCTATAAAATAACCCCTAAGTTTTGTGAGCAGTGCCATTGAAACTAAATTGGTATCTATAGTGTTAAGTGCTTGACATCAAGGTCGTTGTTTTTTTTATTGTAGTGTGTCTAACATTGAGTTTTTGATTGCCAAGACATCTATTTCAAAAGACATCAATCTTGAATAAACATATTGCCAACTACTAGCAAAACAACCAGGTCAGGATCTAGGTCACCACTATCCATGAAGGTCCCTCTTTCAGAAAGCCCTAGATTACCTAGATAACTGACCACTTAAATGACCTCATTTTTCCCTTCCTGTACCCTAATTCCTGCTCATGCCAATAAAAAGTAAACCCGCAAAACCCTCGACACACCACCTTTGGACCCTACTAAAGGCAGAGTTCCAGGTTCACATTCTCTACCTGCAACCTGACTGTGTAGCCCTTGAGCATGCTATAGACTCTCCAGGGTCTACAAGTAATATTGTTCCTCTAATTCTAATAAGAACCAAAAGAGTAGGCTCAACCATAAACAAGAGCCCTGCTGGGGAAGCTCACTAGGAGGGAGGTGTGCCTGGGCAAGCACTGTAGACATTGCTGACCAAGGACACTACAAACAATAGGCTCCAGGCCAACAGAACAGTATTAATCAAAGGGAAATAGTTATAATTAAATACAGTCATCCCTCACTATATTGCGGTTCACTTTTCATGGTCTCACTGTATTGCAAATTTTTAAATATATATCTAATATATTTAATTTTGTATTGCAGATTTTTCACTATATCGAGGGACTCTGCAGGATATAGGTATTTTAATATACTTATTTTAATTATTTTGCAGTAAAATAAGCATTTTCTAGCCTACAAAATGGAAACAATATTAAAAAATATTTAAAGAAACATTAAAAGAATACAATCTATTCACTGGTGAGCACCCATATAAAATTTTAAATGCTGTTAAAGTTACATAGGTTTAAGAGTGTAGAAAGTGTTTAAGAGCATAGAAAATGTTTATAAGAGTGTGGGAAAGGTTCAAAACAGTGTAGGAAAGGTTTATAAGAGTGTGGGGAGGGTTTATAAAGCCTTAAAATATATATAAATAATAAAATAAATATAAAGTCGCTGCTTCACGGATTTTCACCTATTGTGGGGGGTTCTGGAACCTAACCCCTGCAATAGACAAGAGACCACTGTACAGTATGTATCACTTGAACAATAGGAATACATTCTGAGAAATGTGTCATAAGGTGATTTTGTCATATAGATATTGGAGTGCACAAGCCTACATGGTACAAAACTAGGCTATATGGTATAGACTACTTCTCCACCTGTACTGAATACTCTTGGCAAATGAAACACATACAGTATATTTGTGGAGATCCACAATCTCCGTGTGAACTGGGAAGAACACATTTAGGCTTAGCCATTTTCAAGTCTGCCTTCACCCTTTCTTTCTGCTAGCCTCTCTCAGGTCCTACCTGCATACATGCATAGTTTCACAATAAGCAAGAAATAAAGCTTATCCTTTTATAATTGTTTCATTTCCAAGGTATGCCTGTTAAATTCCTGGCAAGTCCTTTGCCCATCCCACTGGCACCACAACCTGAGTCTTACAAATATGTGGGTCTTCTGTGTTTGCTGCCCACCAAGTTCATCACTGTTAGTTGATATACAGGTTTACTCATTGCCCCAAACTGACTTAGCCTCTTGGGCATCAAAGCTGCTGATTTTCTAAACTCTAGTTTTGGCCAAAAGTAATGGGGTAGGGTGGCCACAATAGAAGCCTCATGCAAAAATGTTGTAGACCTCCACTCTTCTCACTTGAAGCTCTAGCAGTTTTCTAAAGAATCTGTGATGTGCCTTTGGCAAGTTTCCAAAGCCCAAAAAATTTGGGACAATTTTACCCAGTTTTAAATTTGTTTTCTCGTGAAGAGGAGTCACCAAACTCTTCATGCTGCCATAGCTGGAAGTCTCCTTATGGGTATTCTTTTGCTCGTCCTCCTCATTTTACACATGAGAAAACTAGGATTCAGGGAGACTACATCATCTGTTTAAGATTAAAGCACTAAATGGTCTTAATGGTTAGTTATCCCTTACAAATTGAAAATATGACAGACAGCATGGTCATTATAACCAAGAAGCATCTTGTTTCAAGTATGTCTGAATGTGGCTCTGGTCAATGGCACAGTAAACAGAGCATCCTCCCAGAGCACTGAGGTCGCAAACTCAATCCTGGAATTGCTGGCTGGATCCCAAGGGTGCTGGCTCAACCCTAAACTCACCAGATCGAACCGAGGTCAGGGCTCTTATGAGAAGATTTCAATGGGTGCACAACTAAATGGAACAAGTTGATGCTTCTCTCTCTCTCATCCCTGCCTCTCTCTCTTTCTCCTCAACCCCCATCCTTCCTCTCACTCAAAAAATAAAAATAAAAAAGTATCCCTTTGGATAGTACCTTCTTTAAACATTGGTTTTCTCTCTTGTAAAAGTGAGATGATCATTATAAACCACAAGTTATTGACTATATCTAAGTGTACCTAGATGAGTCTTATTCATCCAGGTCAAAGGAAATTCAGTAAGTGGGTAAAGGAAAGATAAAACCAGTACCAGTGAAGATGGATAAAAGTAAAAGGGCAAAATACTAAGTTTACATATCTATGCATATATAATAGATCTTTCCACATGGTTTATGGCAGGCAACCTGCACAATGGCCCCCAATGATCCCACTTCCTGGTATTTACATCTGTGCAATCCTATCCTCTTGAACATTAACTGGATTTACTGATTCACTTCTAATGAACAGAGAACAGAAAACATGATAGGATATTATTGTTGAGATTAACTTAAAAACAAAACCCTGGCCTGACCAGGTGGTAGCTCAGTGGATATTGGTGTCACCCTGGGACACTTAGGACCCAAGTTCAAAACCTGAGGTCAGCCTGACCAGGTGGTGGCGCAGTGGATAGAGTGTCGGACTGGGATGCGGAAGGACCCAGGTTCGAGACCCCAAGGTCGCCAGCTTGAGCGCAGGCTCATCTGGCTTGAGCAAAGAGCTCACCAGCTTAGACCCAAGGTCGCTGGCTCCAGCAAGGGGTTACTCGGTCTGCTGAAGGCCCGCGGTCAAGGCACATGTGAGAAAGCAATCAATGAACAACTAAGAAGTCGCAATGCGCAACGAGAAACTGATTATTGATGCTTCTCATCTCTCTCCATTCCTGTCTGTCTGTCCCTGTCTATCTCTGCCTCTGTAAAAAAATAAAATGAATAAAAATAAATAAATAAAATAAAAAACCTGAGTTAAATGGCTTGAGTGAGGGATCACCCAGCTTGAGCACAGATTAATGGACATGACTCCATGGTCGATGGCTTGAGCCCAAAAGTCACTGGCTTGAACCCCATGGTCACTGGCTCGAGCAAGGGATAACTGGCTCAGCTGGAGCACCCCAGTAACAGCACGTATGAGAATCAATTAATGAAAAACTAAACTGCCACAACTACGGTTGATGCTTCTCATCTCTCTCCCTTCCTATCTGTCCCTGTCTTTCTATCTGCCTGTCTAAGTAAATAAATAAATAAATAATAAGGCTCTGGCTTCCAGTTTGTGCATTCTCGGATCTGTTGCTCTGAAGGAGCAAGCTGCCATGTTTTAAGCAGCCCTATAAGAGAAGCCCACATGGCATGATAAGAAATTTAGGCATTTGGTCAAGAACCACTGAGGACCACAGGCCTGCCAACAACCACGCAAGTAAGCTTGGATGGGACTTCTCAAGCCCCAGTCAACAACCTAATCACAAGAGACCATGGATCAGAAGGACCCAACTAAGCCACACAGGTATTCCAAACCCACAGAAAATATAAAACAATAAATATTTGTGGTTTTTAAACCACTAAGTCCTGGCATAGTATGTTACACAGAAATAGATACTATGTTGAAAGATTCCTGCCTTTCTCTGTCATTAAAATACTATCTCACCTATACCCTAACTCGTCAGAAAATAACCACTCTCGCCAAAACTATCTTCTTAACTGGTTTAACAAATATCTGCATACTTGTCCTGAGGTTTCTATAGGAGGTACTAAGACATGAAATTAGTTCATTGCCTTTAATATTATATAGTCAAAGGCATTTCTGAATTATCTTTGGATAATTTGAAATTCAAGAAAAAGCATTTCAAAGGTCGCTTTGAAAAAAAGAGAACATAGGTCTGCAAAGGACTGACCTGGAACAACATGTGTGTAGAATAAAAACTACAAAGGAGGGAAATTACACAGGAATAAACCTAGATGGCATGTACCTCAAGCCAGGAAATTGCTTTGTTTAACAGAAGCATGTCACCTATGGCACAAACATGACAGAAATCCAAACTAAATTAAGTATTCTAAGGATGTAGAAAATCCAGGGATCTAGCATCTTAAATTTTGTTGCGCTTCCATCACTACCTTCATTTACAGAATGAAAGATGGCTTACTTTTATAATCCAGGTGATTTATCCATGAAAAAAGGAAAGGAAGTTTTAAAGGACAAGCAGCTGCCTTTTGTGGTATAACTTGAAAGTTGTACATATTGCTTTCACTCACAGCTTAGTGTAGTCACAGGACCACACCTATCCACGAGAGGCTAAGTGTCTAATTAGGTGGTAATGCGCCTAGCTAAAACATAGTGGATAGTATTACTAAAAAATATATAAGGGAAATGGATATTAGAAAACAGCAGTGACTGGATTAAAAAACAAACTTATGCCCTGGCCGGTTGGATCAGTGGTAGAGCGTCGGCCTGGCGTGCGGGAGTCCCGGGTTCGATTACCGACCAGGACACACAGGAGAAGCACCCATCTGCTTCTCCACCCCTCCTCCTCTCCTTCCTCCCTGTCTCTCTCTTCCCCTCCCGCAGCCGAGGCTCCACTGGAGCAAAGTTTGCCCGGGCACTGAGGATGGCTCTGTGGCCTCTGCCTCGGGTGCTAGAATGGCTCTGGCACATGCGGGAGTCTGTGTGCCTCCCTGTTTTCAACTTAAGAAAAAGAAAAAAAACTTATTATTCTTGATCTTTAGTGGCATATCTGGATAGTACAATACAACTAAGCTATCAAAAACCAGAAAATGTATGTCATACCTGAATTAATCACTACCAGGCTGACATCCAAATATTTCTAAGCCTTGAAAGATTCTTGGGGGTAGGGGGTATGGTTTTTCTTTTTTTAATCTATTTTTTATTGAGGTATAATTGGTATATAATGTTGTATTAGTTTCAGGTACAATATAATACTTCAGTATTTGTATACATTTCAAAATGATGACAATTAACTCTAGTTACTATCCATCACCATACCTTGTAACAGAAAAAAATTTTCTTTCTTATAAAGATTTTTAAAATCTCTCTTAGCAACTTTCAGATATGTAATACAGTATTAACTTCAGTCATTATGCTGCACATTACATCCCCATAGCTTATTTATTTCATAACTGCAAGTTTATACCTATCAAAATATTCAATTTTTGAGTGAGACTTTAGTGTATTAGAAAAGACTTCAGACTGAAAAAAAAACTTCCAGAATGCACTGTTGCTTAACACTTGATCACACCTATCTCAGAGAACCATATCAATCTTAAAAATCAACAAAACCAATACTTACCTTTGACCATTTCACATCTTGATGAAGAAATCTTATTTGTTATTAGATACTACTGCAAAAAAGAGTTAAGGTTTATGAAAACTAAACTTGTAGAGCAGGGGTCTCAAACTTAACTCAGCATGTGGGCCGCAGAGCAAGATCACAGCCATTCAGCGGGCCGCACTAGGTCTACAAAAGGCAACTGTTACGCAACACTTTTCTTGAACTTCGTGGATTAGTCTGTGGGCTGCACAAAATTGTTCGGCGGGCCGCGAGTTTGAGACCCCTGTAAATGTAGAGCTATTTTACATTGACTGTTTCCTGCGTGTCAGGGGCTCTGCTAGGTATCGTGAGAAATACAGAGGTATTATATGTGCAACACAATATTCCAGACTACATGTTGTATGATGCCAATTATATGAAATTTTGAAAACTGGCAAAAGTATAGAAACAGAAAGCAAATCAGTGAGTGGTTGCCATGGGCTAGGGTTGGGAGCAGAAACTGACTGCAAAGAAGCACAGGAAAAGTATTTGAGGTGGTGGGGTGTTCTAAAACTGAATTGTAGTGATGACTGCACAGTTGTACACATTTATTAAAACTCAAATTCTACACTTATATGAGAAAATCAAATATCACTAGAGCTGCTTTTTATAAAGTCTACAAGCTCTATATTTTCATTATTTTATCATCTGTCTACCCAGAAGCTTTAAATTACTGTTTGAAAAAAAACACAGTCATATACACACATAGCACACATTTTGGTTGGAAACTGAGTAGATAATATCCTCTGAAATTGTCTCAGAATTAACTATTTAAACTAAGTTCAATTCCTCTGGTCTTTTCAATTTTTTTTCCCATGTATATCACATCTTGCCTTTTTCTTAAATATTCAACTTATATTGCCTGCCAAAAGCTTGGAAGTAAAACCTACTAAAGACCCTGGCCAGATAGAGCTCAGTTGGTTAGAGCGTCATCCCAATATAACCAAGTTGTGGGTTCAATCCCAATCAGGGCACATACAAGAATCAACCAACAAATGCAGGACCAAACTAAGCAGGACCACAAATCAGTATTTCTCTCCCTCTCTCTCTCTCACCTGTTTTTCCCCTCTCCAATATTAATAATTTTTTAAAAATCTACTAATCTGTTGAATAAAGTTCCTTTCAGAAAAACAGAAACACAAAACATACTCCTGGTATTTTTCTAGCCAGACATAGGGAAGTCACAGACTATAAAATTATTTCCTCATCTAAATTTAAAATAATTTCTCACAATTACTAAAATTTAAAGCACAACAAACTAATAAAATCCCAACAATTACTACATAGTGTTACTTTATAGCAAACTCAGATATTATAAAATTTATACAAGAATAAGTTTTATTCTAAATCCAGTCACTAAAGACATTTTTAAAAGTATTTTAGGAGGAGATACTGAAAAACAATGTGTTCTTTTGACATTATCTCCATTATTCTTTGAGGACTTCTTTGTGTTCTGGCATAAAATATTTCAGGCTCATCTTGTCCTTTCCTTGTCCTAGCACTGAAATTGGCTATTTCTCTATGGAGCACTGATTCCTTTTATTGGAGAATGGTATTCAGAAACAAAAATGTGTATGCTAAATGTACTCATTACTATTGGGTATTGCTGCGCCAAGGCCCTCTCTGTGGCAGAGCTAGAGAATACGTATTTATATATGATAGATGTAACCTACCTTCCATTACTGCTGCTATTTTCTTTCTCCACATATATGCCTTTACCACACCACTTGGACACCGCTTAGGCCAAGACTTGGGCAAGACTCTTGATAATCATAAAATAGGATATTTCACCAAAGTTCAACAACTATTATGGTAACAGTAAATGCTTTCATATATGCCTTTACTTGCCTTCCCTTACATTCCTTATCATTTATACAACCTGATATCCAAATTGGAAAAGAAAAACTCAAGTTTATCCCCTTGACTCATTACAAGGCACCAAAATGGGCCCTGGCCGGTTGGCTCAGCGGTAGAGCGTCGGCCTGGCATGTGGGGGACCCGGGTTCGATTCCCGGCCAGGGCACATAGGAGAAGCGCCCATTTGCTTCTCCACCCCCACCCCCTCCTTCCTCTCTGTCTCTCTCTTCCCCTCCCGCAGCCAAGGCTCCACTGGAGCAAAGATGGCCCGGGCGCTGGGGATGGCTCTGTGGCCTCTGCCCCAGGCGCTAGAGTGGCTCTGGTCGCGGCACAGCGACGCCCCGGAGGGGCAGAGCATCGCCCCCTGGTGGGCGTGCCAGGTGGATCCCGGTCGGGCGCATGCGGGAGTCTGTCTGACTGTCTCTCCCTGTTTCCAGCTTCAGAAAAATACAAAAAGAAAAAAAAACAAAAAAACAAGGCACCAAAATGTATAGACTTATTAAAATGAGAAAAAAAACAAAACCTCATCTTTTGGTAGCCTAATTAAGTTAATAAAGATTGCCTGGCATTCTTCAGCAAAGAAAAATCTTAAATCTGGCTTCCTAAGGATACTTCATTTCAGTGCTGATTAAAACCATCCCTAGAATTCTAAAGACATACCTTCTAGAGCAGGGGTCTCCAAACTTTTTACACAGGGGGCCAGTTCACTGTCCCTCAGACCATTGGAGGGCTGCCAAATATGGTGGTCCTCTCACTGACCACCAATGAAAGAGGTGCCCCTTCCAGAAGTGCAGTGGGGGCTGGATAAATGGCCTCAGGGGGCCGTAGTTTGGGGACGCCTGTTCTAGAGGTTATTTGGTACTGGAGCCTTAAATCAAGCATTCATGAAATGCTTCATATAATTCAGTTCCTCTTACCCACTAGTAATCTACATTCAAAGCTTTAAAAAGTGGTTATTTTTTTACTCCTTTTCACCACTTTCATCCTTGTTAGCACATCTGAAAAAATAATAAATCAGATATGTATGCTTTCCTCCTAAAGCATATTTCTCTCTTATAAAACTCTTCCTTAAACACTAAAGCAACTTGTTGGTAATAATAAAGCTGTAAAAATAAAGATTTAACACCTACTGACACATTATCAAGGGTACATGCATGATGAAGCAGTTTTTTAATGGTGGTGGTGGATTTTGGATTTCTCACCTAGATTCCTTTGATAAGAAATAGGTCTGCTGACAGCAAGATATCTAAACATAGCACATAAAGTCTCTAAAATTTAAATATAGATCACAGCATATCCAGTTACTCAAATAGTAATTATAAAGAAAAATATTCCACTGCTATCATTTGGTTAAATTGTTGCATAATGGTTCTACCATATAAATATCTAATTATGGTTATCAGTAGGTACGGTTGCTTAGTTATAAAGGCAACAGGCAACAAAGATCCAAGCTAGCTTATTGGATCCAAAACAATCCATTAACCAGTCAAAGATCAACTATAACAGGCTTAAGTGCTTAAGAAAATACTACTCCCTCAGTTGACCTTTGATGAGCTATTCCTTGCTTCTCAAATTTCTTATATTAAAGACCACAATTCAACCCTACAGACCCAATTTTAAATTAGCCTCTGACTCATAAAGGCTTAGAAGTCAGTGGTTTGGTATAAATTCCTCCTCCCCCTTCATCCCCACCCCCATTCAGGAATCTCTTTCATAAAACCTCTGAGAGAAGATTATTCAAGCCCTCTTACACAGAATATTGAAAAGATCTCTGGACCTGGAAACACTAAGCTGGGTTCCATTCCAGGGTCTGCCATTCACTATCTAAAATGTCTTAAGTAAGCCTGTATCTTCATGCATAAAACATGGCGAAAGACCAGATGCTGTCAAAGGTCTCCTCCTGTTCTGAAGTTACTTAATTATGATTTCTAGTGAGGCTCACTATTTCAAGAAAGAACTCATTTCATTTTTACACAGCTCTTATTGTTAGGACTTTCTAAATTTCCAAATATGCACATTCTTCAACACTGAAATTCCACTTCTTGAAATCTACCCAAGATAAAAATGACTACATGTACAAAGAAAAACAGAAAAAGGAAAAAAAAAAGCCTTAGCATTGTTTGTAATAATAATTAATTAGAAACATCCATTACCAGGGTAATAAATACAGTGTGGTATAACACTACGGGATACTATGCAGCAATTAAAAAGAATAAAGGAAACCATTATACTCTCTAATGGAAAGACCTCCAAACAATACTGTAAACTAACAAAAAATAATTGCAGAACATGAACATTTTGATTCCATTTATGAGAAAACTATGAAGATTTACTCTACAACGATGTGTTCTGAATCTGCACGGTCCAGTACAATAGCTGCCGGTCAAAAAAAAAAAAAAGCCCTGGCCGGTTGGCTCAGCGGTAGAGCGTCGGCCTAGCGTGCGGAGGACCCGGGTTCGATTCCCGGCCAGGGCACACAGGAGAAGCGCCCATTTGCTTCTCCACCCCTCCGCCGCGCTTTCCTCTCTGTCTCTCTCTTCCCCTCCCGCAGCCAAGGCTCCATTGGAGCAAAGATGGCCCGGGCGCTGGGGATGGCTCTGTGGCCTCTGCCCCAGGCGCTAGAGTGGCTCTGGTCGCAACATAGCGACGCCCAGGATGGGCAGAGCATCGCCCCCTGGTGGGCAGAGCGTCGCCCCATGGTGGGCGTGCCGGGTGGATCCCGGTCGGGCGCATGCGGGAGTCTGTCTGACTGTCTCTCCCTGTTTCCAGCTTCAGAAAAATGAAAAAAAAAAAAAAAAAAAAAGCTGCCGGTCAACCTTTACTATTAATATAACTATTGTGACTGAGAAACTGAATTTTATTTCATTTTAACTACTTTAAATTTAAATAGCCAGATGTGGCCAGTGGCTAACTGTAGTTGACAGCACAGACCTAGAAGAACAATCTACACTGTTAATAGTGGTTAGTTCCCCCTGGAGGAGAAACTAGATGGAAGGGTAGGGGTAAACAAGGCAAACTTTCGCTTTACATGCATTATCTGAATGTTTTAAAGCAAGTGATACCTATTATTTACATAAAATAAAATTTTAAAATGCATTCTTAATACTGAGCCAAAAGTCTGCCTATGAAGTATCACCAAGAGAATTCAATTTTTCTCCTTTGCTTTTGCCATACCTGAAAAAAAAATAATGGGCAAGTATGAGAGCTTTCCCTAATAACATCTTTTAAATCATATTTCCTCACATTTCTCTCCCTGCTCTGCATCCCCTTTTTTACAACTACAGTAACTTCTGGTACAAAAGGCACAAAAATACAACTGTGAAGGCTAATGACCCATTACCAAGCAAGCAGAGCATACTTTCTAAGAATGTTTCCCAACGGAGGTGATGGATTTGTGTTTTTCTATGCAACAATCATTCCCTTTCTAAATGTTTATTTTACTGGTTTTAGAGAGAGGAAGAGGGGGAGAGACAGGAACATCAATCTATTTTTGTATGTATCCCGACTGGGGATCGAACCGACAACCCCTGTGCTTCAAGACCATGTTCTAACAAACCGAGTTATCTGGCCAGGGCTAAGCTTACCCACTCTTGCTGTTTTAATTTTCAAGAGCACTACTATAACAATAAAACAAATGAAAAAAAAAACAGGATTATAAATATGCAAAAAGTCTAATCAAACAAAGTATATTGGTGACAGTAAGAGCTTCAGAAACAATAAAAGTAGTCAAATTTTTATCTAATTTTGTGGCTATTTTTAAGAATCAACCACACTGAAGAAGGTTTACATTTTTTAAGCTTCAGAAGGGGGAGAGAAAAGGGAAAAAGAGAGAAAATGAAGGAAATAACTTAACAATAATACAGACTTAATCACATAATTAAGTTTATCACTAGCAATGACAAAACTGCACATTTTCCTTAGTACTTGGAAGTGAGAAAAAGCTCCCACAGGACACCTACCTCTTCTCCGCTCACCCATCCCTCCCCAAAAATATTTGTCCTTACCTTCTAGTAACCTGTCTTCTTTTATGTAAGGGTTAAAATGTAGGAAGCTAACACAACATAGCATATACAAAATGGTTTTCAAGTCAAGCAGGCCTAAATTCCCCAGATGTGCCTCTTACTTTCTATGTGTGACCGTGGACAAGTCATTCAACCTCTTAAAGCCCCATTTGGCTGTAGGCTAAGTAGAGCAAATACCATTCCTGTCTTAGTACTGAAGGCACATCATATTGAAATAGCAGTTTCTTCTTCTGTAAAGTAAGAATGTTAACAATAGTTATATGTCAGAGCGATAATTAAAGGATTCGATATTATGTATATAGAGCTCTGGCACAGTGCCTGATCATAGTAAATGCTCAAAAGAAGTTCACTGTTATTGATACCAACTAACAGCTATCAAACCTGAAAGTAGTCTGAACTACTTTCGAATACTAATATGCAAAGTCTTTACCCGGTAAGTGCAATTTGCTCAATTAATTAAAGTATGTCACAGAAAACCTACGAATAGTTCTAGATGTTTAGAATCTAAACAACTGGACTGGGAATCTAATAATAGCTGAATCGTGCATAACAAACAGAAGCTATAATAAGGTATTCGGTAGACTTCAAGTTTTTCCACTTAAAAAAAACGGGCCGTAATAAGCACCCTCCCCATTGGTTTTCAATCTTCCTTCCCTTTGGCCGTCCGTGGCTGTCAGGGAGCCCCCTCCTCCGCGCTTAAGGGGAGGAGAGAGAGAACCTCCGCGGAGGGGGGCCGGGGTTGGGGGAAAGCGCGCATCCCAGCGCCATTCGCCCAGACCCACCTTGAGCAGGATGGATGGCGGCAGCTGGTTGATGTCTGGGGTTTCGGGGGGCGGCTCCCTCTGACAGTCGCAGGGGTTTTCGCGGGGCTCCTGACAGTCGGCATCGCCGCATTCATGCTGCTGCTGGGCAGGCGAGGGGGCGGTGCTCCCAGCTCGGACAGCGTCCCCGCCGGCCCCTGTGGGGGCACCTTCCGATGGGGGAGAGGAGGGCGCGGGGCAGAGAGGCTGCGGTGGCTGCTCGGAGCCCTGGCAGCAGCCGGCATCGGGGGGCCGCGGAGGCGAGGCGCCTCCCCCCGCAGGCCCGCCGCCGCCGCCGCCCCCGCCGCCGCAGCCCCCGCCGCCGCAGCGGGGCTGCTTACAGGGGGTACAGGCGGGAACCCCTGCCCCCTTCCGTTTGCACACCATCTCGGGGGGCGTGGGGGGCTCGGCCGGCGGCGGCGTTGTCCCCCGGAAGAGTTGCACCGCGACAGGCGGCCCCAGGAAGCGCACGGGCCCCACGCTGGCCAAGAAGAGACTCCGGCCCTGCTGCTCCCAGGCGGCGGCCGCAGCCAGCCCCAGCTCTTTACAGCAAGAGGCCGGCGACGAGGCCGAGGCGGCGGCGGCGGCGGCGGCGGCGGCCGAGGACAGCAGGAAGCGGCGGGCGGCGGCAGCGCAGTCCTCGGCAGCCAGGGCCGCGTAGCGCCGCGCCAGGTGCTGAGAGGAGGCGGCCGCGGCGTAGGCCCCGTCCCGCGGCGGCGGCAGCGGCGGCGAGAGCGGCGGCTCCTCCTCTGGGCCGGCGGGGGCGGGAGCGCCGGGGCTGTGCACGATGAAGCAGAGCATGCAGGGCCCGCGGAAGAAGCAGTCCCGGCTCCGGGGCGCCGCCGGCTGGGGGGGCGCCTTGGCCGGGGTCCGGCGGGGCAGCCTGAGGAGAGGGCGGCGGCGGCGGCACCAGCTGCAACAGCGAGGCCTCTTCTGGCTCGGGCGGTTACGCGGCTCCTTCGAGAGAAGGTGGCCCATATAGAAGGTCCCGAGGAGGGGGACCGGGACGGGGAAGCGGGCAGGCCCGGCGAGGCGGGCTCCCGGCAGCGGGGCAGGCCGCTCGCTGGCTCGGCCCCGGCCCGCGGCAGGGTCGCCCTCCCTGCGCGCACACACACACACACACACACACACACACACACGGACACACACGCGACGGTGGGGGTGGGCGTCAGCTGCGGGCCGCCTCGCGCCCGTCGGGGGCTACATGCTTTGCCCAGGGAAGCCGGGAGAACGATGGGCGCGAGCTTAGGGGACGCGACGGAGAGAGCGAGCCTGCCGGCTGGGCGACAGTCCGAGCCTAACCCGCCGGCTCAATCAGTCACTGCGGCGGCGGGGGGAACGCAGGGTCCCGCTCGGACCATTTTAACTGCGGCTCCGCCGGCGGCGCGCGCGCCCGCGACACAGCTCGGAGCCGCAGGAGCGCGCGGCCAGCTCGAAGAGGGGGCGGAGCCGGCGGCGGCGGCGGCGGCGCGCTCCGGACGGGGATGCGGGCGCCGGTTGCTCACTGGCAGGGACTGCTGGGAAGCTGGCCGGCCAGGGTGCGGGGCTCGCGGGTAACGGCGCACGCCCCTCCTTCCCGTAGCCTGAGGTTCGCGGAGGCAGCTGAGCCCCACACCCCTTTTCTGGGACGGGAGGAGACGCTTCCGAGCCAGCTGTGTGACATCCGTTAGCAAAGCTGCGCTGACGTCTGGAGGTGTAAGTTCAAGAACTGCCATTGGCCGGGAGCCTGTCGGCTCTTCCGCTCACCCCCAGCACCCGACTCGGACACCGTGGCCACTTAGGAGCGGTCAACAGGGTTCCGCCGCATGGCGGACCTGTGTCCCGGGCTGCTTTTTTGGAGGAATGGCACATGTGTGGGCCTTGGATGGTGCGCATCGGTGTTTTACCGTGAAGGGTTAATTGATAGTGCAACACTGTTGGGTTTCTCCACTTGTTTTCATACTTTGTTACTTGTGGCTGACTAAATCATAACTTTATTTCAGGATGAAAGCATATATCAGATTATTTATATACATCAGAAAGGGCAGTTTCTTAACCGAGTGATTCATCCAATATTCCAGGCTATATACATCTGCACCCTCGGAGTCCCATTTATCTATCCATCACATACCTAAAAAATGATTGTGCAGTGCCTACTCTATGATAAAATGGTTCTCGATAGATCTTGGTGACAGAAATGAAAAGGAATTAGGTTTCGCAGACAACCCTTTAGAAGCTTTGATTATAATGCTACCAGAGAGATAGGGCAATAAGTAGAGCTGTACTTGCTGAGAGATGGTTAGCTTTAACAAGGAAGATTGGAAGGGGCTTAGTGATGGGAATAAACCAGTATAAAGTAGGAGGTAAGGAGATTATAAGAGATAATATAACAAAGCCCTTGAGAAGATGGGATGGCAAGTACCGTAGGAGGGATACCATCCTCACTGTAATTGGAATGAATAAGGAAAGGACAAGTCAAGGATGGATTCAGGTAGGTTGATGGTCATGGCAGGGAAGTGAAAGGGTTCCTTTCAAATGGTCTCTGTTGGATCCTGGTTACCTCCTGAAGGGTGGAAGGAAAGTGGTGAATGTTTTAAAAAGCTACTAAGGATAACTTAAGAGAACTGACTGAGAAAGCAGTATTGCAAGATGCAAAGTCCATCCGCTTAGCATTGTTGAACCTTCCCACTACAGTGGCCAATCTCACCCAGCCTTCACCCAAACATACTGTCAAACCTTTGCTAATAATGGCCTCTTTGTCAAGAATGACTTTTCAGTCTGCCAGTATTCAGGGATCTCCCTTTCTGAGCTTTATCACGATGAGAAGCAAGAACAAGAAACCTAGAGGCAACGATTTATTAAAGTGTTTTACATACCTGTTACTGTCAATTTCACTTCCCAACCAGTATTGATCTACAGATACTATCCACACAGCTCTCACCCCTCTACCTGTAGAGGGATCTTCCGGGACCCCAGAGTTTAATTCTTGAGGACAGGAGGTATGGATTGACCAGGAGTTCCTGAAACCTTAAAACAGATCCTTGCCATCTCTACCGGGCCACACTTGAAATGAAAGGAGAAGGTAGTTTAAACTTTATTACTTTATATCAAAATTGTGGACCCATTAGTTTCATGTAAGTTAAATATACACTATAACCTAGCAATTTCACTTATAGGTATTGGCCCAAGAAAGATAAAAGCATATATCCACAAAAAGACTTGCACAAAAATGTTTATAGCAGCATTATTCATAATCACCAAAATTTACAAGCATCCCAGATGTCTATCAGTAGAGAATGCATAAATAAACAGGTATACTCATTCATGCACTACTAATCAGGAATTTTTTTTTTATTGATTTTAGAGAAAGGAAGAGAGAGAGAGAGAGAGAAACATCGGTATGGTTTTGTATGTGCTCTGACTAGGAATCAAACCAGCAATCTCTGCATATTGGAACGATGCTCTGAACCAACCAAGCTACCCAGCCACGGCCTAATCAGTAATTTAAAAAAAAAAAAAGGAAAAGAAAGAAAGCAACATGGCTGAATCTTAGAAACTTAGGCTGAATCAGACTCTGGAACTGGAGCCCTAAAACTTCTAATTCAAACTCCCCATGTGATTACAGCACAGACATCTTGACACCCTGCAGACTTCTTGAGAACTAGGTATATAATTTAACTTCTTGTTTCACAGGTGAGGCAAGTGACTCTGAGACTTTTGAAGTGGTTTCTGAAATTCACAGCATTCCCATTCCAGAGCCTTTACCACATCATGTAGCAAAGAGTGGTATATTACAGTAATGATTAAGTAAACTACTGTATTTCCCCATGTATAAGACGCACTCGCTTTTGGAAAATTTGGGGTCTAAAAACTGGGTGTGTCTTATACAGTGGTTGTAGATTTTTTACTTGCATTTCCTGCTTTTTTGACAGTGATGAGTTGTATGAATTTTGTGTTGAATAAAACGAGTTCAATAACTTTATGTAATACATTTTGTTTTTCAAATTTTGGACCCTAAAATTAAGGTGCATCTTCTACATGGGGAAATGTGGTACTGCTATTGTTACCAGAGCTGTAATGAGTACTAGAACTCATTACTCTAAATAATAATACTGATGATATTCTTAATATTCACAAACAATTAGAAGTAAGATAAATTGCTATTTAGAGATAATTGTAGCACTTGATAGTTTTGTTGCAAAATCAAAAGCAACCCAAACAAGGGGGAGCTGGCCTAGAACTATAAAGTAGGCCCATGTGTCACTGTTATTCTCAGATAGGTCTGAGTGTTTTGTTAAACGTAATTTCATCAACTGTGACCATAATAGACAACAAAAATAAGATGCCTCCATAATCATGTCTAACCACGGCAAACAGAAGAATATTCTCCAAACCACCAAAATGACCAAACATTCTAGGTAATATAAACTGACTTCTTTCTTGACCAATTATAACCTTAGCTTTGCTTCACTCTTCCTACCTCTGGATAACAATTATTAAAATATCCAATCATAGAATTACCTCTGCTTCCTGACAGCATCCATTTCAGAGCAAAGCCTTTCATTACCTAACATAAGCCCAATCTTATAAGTCTTTTACAGCAGTGGTCCCCAACCCCCAGCTGCGGACCGGTACTGGTCCGTGGGCCATTTTGGTACCAGTTCGCAGAGAAAGAATAAATAACTTACATTATTTTCATTTTATTTATATTTAAGTCTTGAGTGACGTTTTATTTTTAAAAATGACCAGATTCCCTCTGTTACATCCGTCTAAGACTTACTCTTGACTCTTGTCTCGGTCATGTGATACACTTATCCGTCCCAACCTAAAGGCCGGTCCGTGAAAATATTTTCTGACATTAAACCGGTCCGTGACCCAAAAAAGGTTGGGGACCACTGTTTTACAACACCTTAATGAGACCTTCCACAGTTTCTCAGTGTGTGTTACCTGCTTCCTTGTGACAAGACAACCCAAATTGGTTTTGTCTTTGGATGTGTTCCCGCTGGTTTTAGGCTGGAGGGTATCCATGTCTGTTATAGTCAAATGTCGCCACACTTCCTCCCTCCTTATGCTGTACACCTACCTTAAACTTAGGAAGTGCTGTATATCAATATCTCAATAAAACTGAAATAAAATAAAATGACATCCTCCTTTACTCTTTCCTCTTCTGTTTATATTTTTTATACCTCATTATTTTATCTTTTTTTGTTTTGTTTGTTTTCTACTTTCAGTCTCTTACAGTAGAATGTAAGCTTCATGAAGACAGAGACTTTAATTTTTGGAACATCATCTGGCAACTCTATGGAAGATGGACTGGAGGAGAAAAAGACAGCAGGAAGACTAGTAAGATTGTTCAAAGGGTCAGTGGAGAAGCCTTAAAAGCATGAATTAAGGCAATCATAGTAGTGATAGTGAAGTAGGGTGTTGGGCAAACAAGTGTGTTAGGCTTGCTTGCTTGTTCTTTGCCTGATTGGTGCGTGGCCACAGGGCAGCACCACATGTGTAAATGTAAGGCAGCAGGTACTTGCCTTCAGGGCAGCAGATTATAGATTGCAGATTGCCTGCCACCATTAAGAGGGGCCATTTTTGCTATTGTTTGCCAGAGAAGCCCCCCCCCCCCCCACTGCCTGTTTGATCTTTAGTCCAGAGAGAGAGAAGCGGTTTTCCCTGCCTGCTTGCTTACTGTTGCGAGACTAATAAACGAAATGGCCCACCATATTCCATCTCTACAGTTTCTTTACCATCTGCTCAAATCCAATGTGAACTTACATGGCCATGGCCACCAGCCTTACATAGGGGTAGGACAAGAAACATTTCTTATGTGGCGTTTTCAGGACTTAGTGACTTATTTATTATGATTTAGGTAGAGAAGAGATGATGGATAGGGAGGAAATAAAGAACTCCAAAATAGCCTGACCTGTGGTGGTACAGTGGTTAAAGCATTGACCTGGAACACTGAGGTTGCCTGTTCAAAACCCTGGGCCTGCCCAGTCAAGGCACATATGGGAGTTGATGCTTCCTGCTCCTCCCCACCTTCTCTCTCTCTCTCTCTGTCTCTCTTCTCTAAAATAAATAAATAAATAATATGTTTTTTAAAAAACTCCAAAATACTTATTTTCATATTTGAATATAATTCAAACCTGAGGTGGACCTGTTTTGTGATATAGATTTACACTGAAAAGCCAGTATATTAAAATGTTGAAAACAGTTTAAAAGGAAGACCTTTTCTTTCTTTTCTGACATAGAATACTGTATTTCCCCATGTATAAGATGCTCTCATAAGACACACTGTAATTTGGGGGCCCAAAATTTGAAAAAGAAAAGTATTACATAAAATTATTGAACTCAAGTTTTACTCATCATAAACTTTGGACAACTCCTCATCTGTGCAAAAAAGCAGAAAATGCAAGTAAAAAAATCTACAATCACTGTACAAGACACACCCAGTTTTTAGATTCCAAATTTTTTAAGAGGTGTGTCTTATACATGGGGATATACGATATTTTCTCTTTGAAATTCACATTTGCCTATAAATGAAACCCATGTATCAAAAGTTCTAATGCTTGCAGATGGGTAATCATGGTTGTTATAAGTGGCTAAAACATCCTATAGCACCAATGACAAAAGTAGAGCACAGTTAATGTACCCTTGATCCCACTGATTGTGGTAGATACAATTAATGTCCTAAAAAGACACTCTTGGGGCAGAAGACATTATTTTATGCATCCAGAAAGCATGCAGCACCACAAGTATTCAATAAATGTAATTCTTTATTGAATTGTATTTTTGTTGAAATACTCAAAGCCAATTAACAAGCTTTCAGAGAATTCCCTTCAGGAGGATGATCTGTCATCTTCAATAGTTTGCTTCAGACATATATCATACAAGTTCAGCTGCTGCCTAGACCAGTGATGGGCAATCTTTTGAGGTGTGTCAAAATTCGCCAAAAAACAGCATAACTCAGGTGGTGTGTCACTTCGAGAAAAAAAACCATAATTTCGCGATATTTATAGTTTAAATAACAAAAATGTATAATTGTAATATATAACTGTATTTAATAAACCATAAACTAATTATTTAACTTAACTGCTTAGTGACTTCTTTGTTCATCTGTCAGTCGGTTTCTTTTGTTGGTCTTGATATCATTTAACTTGTGTGGGGTGCTGTGAGCTAAGATAAGTGAGGGGGAGGGGGAATTCTTTAACTAACCTGCCTATTAGTGACTTTTTGTTGCTGAATTTCATTGGCTAAATCTTCAATTGAAGGTTGGTATTTTGTACACTTCAAGCCCAAGTAAGCGCTACTAACTTCATCTGTCAATCTGTTTCTTCTGTTGGTTTTGATATTATTTAACACTGAGAATAAGGTCTCACAAAAGTACGTAGAAGGAAAAATTGTGAGTAAAGCCATTGCTATATTTTTCAGGGTGCTAAAAGTGTCTGGTAATCGGTTCCAGGCACTATAAATTTCCTGTTCGTAGTGGCACTCCTCTTGATTCTCCAAGCAGCACCTTTCCAGATTCTCAAGTTTTGACCTCAAGTTGACAAACACCTGAGCCCAGATGCTGTCTTGAAATTCTGCAAGTTGCATCTTATGTAAATTAAGATGGCTGCCGCTATTTATAATGGCGGGAAATGGCACCCATAGCATAGACCCTCGCCTCTCCCAGCCTCCCCCTCACTTATCTCAGTAATGATGGTCAATTAGAAATCCACGACACCCCAGAACAGTAGATTGGATGATGGTTGCTGTGGTTATGTGGTTGCTGGTAATGGCGATCACAGGGCCCCCAGAGATGCGTCCCCCACAGCATTCCGCTGCTCCCTGCTCCGCCAGCGGGAAGTGAGGTCAAAGATCCCCTAACGGCCTAACCAGAAGTCCCAGAACTAGATGCTCTGTGCCAGAGTTCTGTTGTTTTGGCCTACAGACCTCTGGCATAGAGTGTCTACACCAGCGGTTCTCAACCTGTGGGTCACGACCCCGGCAGGGGTCGAACGACCAAAACACAGGGGTCGCCTAAAGCCATCAGAAAATACATATTTATTATACAATACATTTTTAAATAAAATATGTATGTGGTCTACACTACAGCAAATGTTTTATCCTCGGCTACTGCACCTGGCTGTGCAGGAGCCGAGGATGAAACATCCTTCTCGGCATGCAGCCCCATACCTTCTCTGGTATGCAGCTGCATGTGGCCACGTGTCATCGAAAATGGCTTTGTGTGTCAGTGCTGACAAGCATGTATAGGTTCGCCATCATGAGCCTGGACTGTTCTTCCTTCAGCTCTTCTCATGATTGATGCATCCTCAACTTCCAGGTCTCAACCCAAACATCGCCTCAGCACATGTGCTCCCTAGTTACTCTTCACACCACCCTGTTCATTTCCTTCACATCAGCTACCACAGTCTGCATTTGTACTGTTTCAGTATTATCACTTCCATCAAAATTAACCCCTATGTTGTTTACTTGGGAATCACCAGCACCTATAAATCGCTTATCAGCTGCATTTTAAAGGCAGATTATCCAGGGTGGGCTTGATGTAATCAAGTGAGCTCTTTAAAAGAAGGTTAAGAAGTCAGATTCAAAGTAGCAGATGCTTTGTGGTTGGCCTTGAATGTTGTAGAGAGCTATGTGGCGAGGAATGGTAGGTGGCTGCTAGTCCCTGGCTATTGGCCAGTAATAGGCTAACCTTCAGTCCTACAGAATCTGAATTCTGCCAACAAATACCTAAGCTTGGAAGATAACCCCAAACTACAAAAGAAAGCACTGCCCCACTGACACCTTGATTTCAGCCTTGTGAGACCTAAGCAGAGAATCCAAATGAGCCTATACCAGGACTTCTAATACAGAGAAATAATTAATGGATGTTGTTTCAAATCACTACATTTTTAATAAGTTGAGGGAATAGAAAATGTATTCAACCACCAAGCACAGTCCTGTGGAAACCAGGAGTTGTAGTTTAACAGAAGAAAGCAAAACAATTATCTATAATTCTCCAAAGATTAATTCAAGCTCATGAAAAGGAACAGTTAACCAAAGGTTAATACAGAGAATTTATAGTTCTCTCACTTTTATATAAACTAATGGGATAATTGAGGCCAAGGTGTTTACTTTTTTTTTTTTGCTTAAGACTCATATATATCAATATATATTTTTTTTTACTTAAATGAAATGAATAAAACACAAAGATTTTATCATTTCTATTCCCTTAATTCTGTACCCAGCTGTATCCTCTAGTGGCTGATATTCTCTCATTTTTAACTGGTAAAGCAGGGCCGTTTGGAAAAAGAATTGTTACATGTATCTTCATAACCAACTTCATATTTTTCCTCCTTAGTTTAATAACAATTGAGTTTCTTATATAATTCTAAAATAGTTTCATTCTGATTCACAATAAACAAACTAAGGCCAGATAATTAAAATTACTTTTAGTGACTCCAATGGCTAGCTGCAGGTACACATACTGGCAAATTTGTAGTATCGCTATAATAACTAAATGTTGGTGCTCCAAGTTTGTTTGCTCTACTCCCAACTATAGTACCAGTAGCAGGTTGCCACTTCTTAAAATCAGGTTTTATCTCTCATTCTAGAAATAAAACAATTATAACCAGGATCCATAAACTAGATGAATTTGAAGAACCTTACGTTACATATGTAATCCCTCCTAGGACAAATTGAGGACAGAAGGGAGGCAGAATGGTGGTGACACAGGGGTCACCACTCCTCTGATCTTGTGTCTGAAATAGTTGGCTTTATTGATACCTGGATGATGAGACTCTCTTCTATTGCTTCCTTACACCAAGAGATCAGACATTTTTCTTTGTCACTACTCAGCATGTATTATCCTCCTTGGGTATAGAAAGGGATAATAAATTATTTGTTAAGTTATTTTCTTCTCTAGCCTGACCCGTGGTGGCACAGTGGGTAAAGCACAGAGCTGGAATGCTGAGGACACTGGTTCGAAACCCCAGGCTTGCTTAGTCAAAGCGCATAGGATAAGCAACTACTACAAGTTGACGCTTCCCTCTCCTCCCCCACCTCTCTCTCTCTCTCTCTCTCCTGTCTCTAAAATCAATAAATCTTTAATTTTTTTTTTTTTTTTTTTTTTGGTGACAGAGAGAGGGACAGATTGGGACAAACAGGAAGGGAGAGAGATAAGAAGCATCAATTCTTCATTGCAGCCCCTTAGTTGTTCATTGATTGCTTTCTCTATGTGACCCGGGGGCTACAGCAGACCAAGTGACCCCTTGCTCAAGCCAGCGACCTTGGGCTCAAGCTAGTGAGACTTGCTCAAACCAGATGAGCCCACACTCAAGCTGGCAACCTTGGAGTTTCAAACCTGGGTCCTCCACATCCCAATTCGACACTCTATCCATTGCACAACCACCTAGTCAGGCAGAAAAAAATATTTTTTTTTTCATTTTTCTGAAGCTGGAAACGGAGAGACAATCAGACAGACTCCCGCATGCGCCCGACCAGGATCCACCCGGCACGCCCACCATGGGGCAACGCTCTGCCCATCCTGGGCGTCGCCATGTTGCGACCAGAGCCACTCTAGCGCCTGAGGCAGAGGCCACAGAGCCATCCCCAGCGCCCGGGCCATATTTGCTCCAATGGAGCCTCGGCTGCGGGAGGGGAAGAGAGAGACAGAGAGGAAAGCGCGGCGGAGGGGTGGAGAAGCAAATGGGTGCTTCTCCTGTGTGCCTTGGCCGGGAATCGAACCCGGGTCCTCCGCACGCTAGGCCGACGCTCTACCGCTGAGCCAACCAGCCAGGGCCAGAAAAAAATATTTTTTAAAAGTTCTTTTCCTTTCTAAAAATACAAAGTTAGAGTCATACCTTATTATGAAAGCAATGGAAGAAATTCTCTTTAATCTCATAAATTATAATACATAAAATCCCTCAACTTTCTGGAAGGACACTTTATCATTTTATCACCTGTGTTATTTTGAGTATCTTTGGGTTTCAATTTTTTCTTGCTTTTTAATTATACATTACTGTTTGTAAATAATTTTTAATTTAGTTTGATGTTTGTTCAGTTATGCCTACAGCATGCAGTGATACAAATGCAGCCCTATTTGTGATTCGTTATTTCCCACTAACTACGTTAAGACAAAGGTACAAGGATTAAGTTGTATTGTCTAAAACCCAGTTGTTAAAGTAAACATAAACATGATCTCTCCTAATTTGGTAGTCTAACAACACTTGTTAAGAGTCACCTCTCCCACCCGCACTTGAAAAATGGGAATAAGTAATACAGTATATGAGTGTTAAGATCTTTTGCCCCCCCTCCAGGAGAATTGATTCAAAAAGCTTGAGAACCACTGTTACAGAAACCATGCTGTCCTTTGTGAGTTCTTTTCCTGTCACTGCTGCTTTATAGATTCATTCATTTCAAGCTTATTTTGGAAGTGTGTGTGTGTGTCTTGGGCTTCTTCCCAATTCCTATTGTTTTGCCTATGATTTTCCCTGACAAATCAATATAGTATTTCTTCCTATTTTCTTCCACATTTGTAAAAATTGATATCCCTAAATACAAGTGAATCAGGTCTAATTTGAATATTTATTTTGGCCCTGGCTGGTTGGCTTAGTGGTAGAGCATCAGCCCCGTGTGTCAATGTCCCAGATTCAATTCCTGGTCAAGGCATACAGGGAAAGCACCCATCTGTTTCTCCACCCCTCTCCCTCTCGCTTCTCTCTCTCTCACACACACTCTCTCCCCCTCCTGCAGCCATGGCTCAATTGGAGTGAGTTGGCCCCGGGCACTGAGAATGGTTCCATGGCCGCTGCCTCAGGCACTAAGAAGAGCTTGGTTGCTGAGCAATGGAGCAATGCCCCAAATAAGGAGAACATCACCCCTTAGTGGACTTGCCAGGTCGACCCTAATCAGGGCACATGCAGCAGTCTGTCTCTTCCTCCCTTCCTCTCACTGAATAAAAAATACAAAAAAAGTGAAATAAAAGAATATTTATTAAACTACAAATTGAAGGTGTCCACTGCTGACTTGTCACCAGGTAACACAACTGCAGACCATGATAGGTGCCATTTTCATGTGATGAAGGTCTAGAAGAATTTCTTAAATTAATTTCTTAAATTAATATTGTTTTCCACATCAACCATGAAAAGGTAAATAATATTCTCTGCATCACCAATATTCTGCACAGTCCTATAAATATTGCATCACCAATATTCTACACAGTCTCTGCATCACCTATTCTACATACACACACACACACACACACACACACACACACACACACTTTTTTTAACAAAGAAGAAAATTTACTTTGGAAGTCTTAAGAGAACTAAAGTGTGTTAGAATCATCACTAAAAAGATATGTGGAACACACAGTCCTTGAAAAGTGACAAGAATCTATAAAAAGCTGCAAGAAAATTTATCATTTCAAAAGGAACTTTAATTCTAAGGGAAATTAACTCTAAAACCTACTTTAAATTGTATTGCTTAGTTCATACGGTTTCATACACTCTCATTACCAACCAGCTTCCCCTCACCCTGAAACGTCTCATTTCTATCTGTGCCTTTCCATTTCCAGGCTACACCTCAGTGGTATTGAGATATGCTTCATGATTTCTTATAAATGTAGTTTTGGAGAATAGTCTATGAAGAAAGTTAATAATCCTTTTCAGGCATATTATAGGGAATATTTGATAAAATCATGTTGGAAAATGATTACTTTGAAGGGTGAGTTATGGGGAAATAATAGTTTCTAAAATAAAACATGAGTATGGAATACTTTATCTGGGAGGCACTTATTAATGTGTATGGGGGTATGGGTGTGTTAAAGAGAGTAAGAATGAGAGACAGCACTAAAGATTCTCCTTGTATATGCTGCCTTTGAAAATAATTTTCAAGAAACACCAAACGGTACTCGCTTTGGCAGCACATATATTAAAATTGAACTAATGCAGAGAAGATGAGCATGGCCCCTGCACAAGGATGACACCAAATTCACGAAGCAGTCCATATGTTTTGGAACAGACTGACTGCTGTCAGAGAGAAGTAGGGGAGGATCTGGGTGAAAGAACGTGAGGGGATTAGCCAAAACACATATAGTATATAAAACCTAATGGGGATGGAAAGACTTTGCTTGGGGTAATGAGCACACAATGTGGTGTACAGATGGTGCTTTATTGTGTTGTACACTTGAAACCTGTATAGTTTTGTGAACCAATGTTATCTCAATATTTAATTAATTAAAAACAAAAAAACAAAAAACACCCTGGCCAGATATATAACTCGGTTGATTAGAGCATTGTCCCAAAGCTCAGAGGTTGACAGTTTGATCCCTGGTCAGGGTACATACAGGAATAGCTCCATGTTCCTGTCTTTCTCTCTCTTCTGTCTTGCTGAAATCAATAAAATAAAAGAAAGAAACAACAATAGCTTATTGTCTTCCTAACTAGCTTATTCTCTTCCTTTGGTAGAGAAACTTTAATTCACACAAGTAAAAGAATTCAAGATTGGGAAAATCTCTAGCAGACTTCTTACTAGACTGAGGCAGGCAGCAGGGCTTACCTTATGATCTCAGCCAAAAAGAGAGAACGCTTGAAAGGAGGGAACAAACAAACAAAAAACAAGAGAAAAATGACTTTAATATTTTGGGGGTAGGGTCTTTCTAATGGCACTCAGTCCAGAAACTGTTACTGCCCTCAAAAACATACAGCTAGACGTTAATATTCATTAAAGGAATTCAAATTAAACTCATAAGATACCATTAGAAACTTACCAGAGTGGCTATTTTTTTAAATGACATAGCAAGTGTTGACAAAAATGTGGAAAAAACAGTATTATCATACACTGATCATAGAAATGCAAATTGGTACAACTACTGAAGAAATTAAACACACAGTTACCATGTGCTCCAGCAATCTCAGTCCTGGATGTTTACCAAAGAGAAATAAAAATGTATGTTTGCACAAAAACCTATATGCAAATATTTATAGCAACTTTATTCATAATTGACAAAACCCACACACTGCTCATTTTTCCACCGGTGAATGAATAAATTGTGGTATACCCAATTTATTCATTAAATTCATTAAATCTTGAACACATTATGCTAAGCAAAAGAAGTCAGAGTCAAAATACTACATACTGCCTGATTCCATTTATATGACTTTTCCAAAAAGGCAACACTATAGGGACAGGGAATAGAACAGTGGTTGCCAGGATATAGCAGTGCAGGGAGGGGCTTACTGCAAAAAGGCAGAATGAAACTTTTGAGGATGTTAGAAGTATTCCATATCTCAACTGTGGTAGTGGTTACATGACTAAATGTACTTGTCAAACTCATAGAACTATCCAGTAAAAAGGATAAATTTCACACTGCATAAATTATATCACAATAAACCTGACTTTAGAAGAAAGGGATATAGGACAGTAACTCATAAAGCATCTAACCTAAACTCCTCAAAAATTCAATGTCATGAAAACAAAAGTAGTGTATCTGAATTAGATCTAAAAACAATGAAGAAACAAAAATACCAAGTCAAATGTGTGAACCTAGAGTAGATTCTGGTTTAAAATAATTTTAAAAAATTTAATGGGGTGACATTGATCAATAAGAGTACATAAGTTTCAGGTAAACATTTCTATAGCATTTGAACTGTTGATTGTGTTGTGTACCCATCACCCAAAGTCAAATCATTTTCTGTCACCATAATAAAATAATTTAATTAAACAACTAAAGAGTCTTTGTACAAATGGGGTTATTTGAATATGAACTGAATATTAGATGATATTATACAATTACTGTTAATTTTCTTAGCCATTAGAAGAACCATGATTATATAGAAGCTTGTTTTTTTTTGTTCAGAGATGCATACTAAAATATTTAAGGTGAAATATGGTATTTACAACTTATCAAATGGTACTGTAAAAAAAGACAAGAAGGAGACATAAGAAATGCTGAACATTATTGAAACTAGGAGAAATTCTGCGGGAATGAGCAGCACTCACCAGATAATGTCTTTTAGGGGCAGTAATAATATCCTGATGTAAAATATCAGCTTTATTACGAGTAAAAGAAAAATTATAGGCAAATTTGTATCACATGATTCTAAGTTTTTAAAATATATGAGTAATTATTGTGTATAGATCTATCTTTTGAATCTCTTAAATAATTTAGTGTTATATACATTATATTATTAATAATGAGATTTGTTAATATTTGCACCCGTATTTATTAATAGTGGTACCCACTGGTAAATGAGGTAAGGGAGCAAGGATTGGAAGGACCTAAGTGGAAATTTCATTCAGTACTCTACACTTAATACTTTACATAAAAGTGCTAAAATGCTTTTGGATAATTTCTATTTTTCTTATGGTAGAAGAGTCAAGGTGGAAAGGAATTCCTCTAAAATTGTATCATTTTTGATCCTTAGCCTCATATCTGTACAATGAGACCAAAATTTTTTTCCAGAACACTTTGACTCTTTCCAAAATCAAATCCTCCTTAAATGTCCCTGGCCAGGTAGCTCGGTTGGTCAGAGTATTGTCCCAAAGCTCAGAAATTGCCAGTTTGATCCCCAGTGAGGGCACATACAGGAACAGCTCAATGTTCCTATCTCTCTTTCTCTCTCACTGAAATCAATAAAATAAAAATAAATTTTTTAAAAATCTTCCTTAAATGGATGAATATCTACACTGAGGTATTCATAATAGTGCACTACTACATTTGAAGACAATTCCGGAAGTGAATTTTGAGAAACATTCCCAGCAATAACAGCATCATTAGAAAAATATACGTAATCCATGGATTATATAGTCAGTTCCAAATATAACAGAATAATTAAAAATTATTTGTAAATTGTTCCTAATCTTGTAGTGATAAGTTTTGAAAGTAGGACCTTTTCCTCTTCCATTTGAGAAAACTATCGAAAAGTTATGAAGGTTTTATTTATTTATTATTCATTTTAGAGAAGAGAGGGAGAGACAGAGAGAGAGAGGGGAGAGACAGAGAGAGAGAAGGGGAGAGGAGCTGGAAGCATCAACTCCCATATGTGCCTTGACCAGGCAAGCCCAGGGTTTCGAACCGGCAACCTTAGCATTTCCAGGTCGACGCTTTATCCACTGCGCCACCACAGGTCAGGCTGTTATGAAGGTTTTTAATTAATCTATATAAGTTGCTTGAAATGCAAAATATATTTTCCCCACAGCAACATTGTTAAAAATATTAGTAAGACATGAAGATCATATTAGAAAAGTTGATTCAACTCAAATGTGACTGAGTTGTAGTACTAACAGTAGGTCTTAAGAAAAATTTGTAGTGGGACAGAATGAATGAATAGATGAATCAATAGGAAGGACCAGAATTAGATCAAGAACTCTGGGAGGAAGGAACTAGTTTTCCTTACTCATATTTGTATCCCTAACACTCTGTCACATAGTTGATAATCAGTAAATGTTAAACCAATAATGCAAGAATTATCCTCAGTTTTGGGAGATATGGAACCAAACTTTTATAATAATTTGTGTTTGTCTTAACCCATTGTTAAAGGATACTTTTTAAGAGAAAAAATTAACCCAGCTGGTTGGCTCGGTGACCGGCCTGGTGTGTGGAAGTCCTAGGTTTGATTCCTGGCCATGGCACACAGGAGAAGCCCATCTGCTTCTCCACCCTTGCCCCTTTCCTTTCTCTCTATCTTTCTCTTGCCCTCCTGAAGCCAAAGTTACATCGCAGCCAAGGCTCCATGGGAACAAAGTTGGTCCAGGCACTGAGGATGGTTCCATGGCCTCTGCCTCAGGCGCTAGAATGGCTCTGGTTGCAACGGAGCAATGGCCCAGGTGAGAAAAGCATTGCCCCCTAGGTGGCTTGCATGGTGGACCCCAGTCTGGCGCACACGGGAGTCTGTCTCTCTGTCTCCCCACTTCTCACTTCAGAAAAATACAAAAAAAAAAAAAGAGAGCGAGATAAAATCAAAAACCTTATACAAAAATAAAATAAACGTGTTAACGAATGTTTTAAGTCAATTATTGAGGGAACTAGAGAAATGTAAAAATCTAGTTCAAGGAGATTCCAAAGATAAGACACAAATAGAGGCTACCAGGAGTACTGAAATGAATTTGTTAACAGATTGAAAAATGGTCAAAATTTATGAGGAAACAGTTCAATTGCATTTTCAGCAGCAAAAGTCATTTGTATTACCATAAGTATTCTACAAGTCATACAGTAGTAAGCTGACTCACAAGCAAGGAAAGTTACAAGTAATGTTAAAGAGTGGATTAGACAACACCTAGCATTTCATGTGACACCCAGTAAAATTTTTCTTTTGTCATTTCAAGGTATTTTACAATTTTTCCTGACAATCTTTTCTCCTTGTAATAATAATTTCAAATATTATTATTTTTCATATCAAAGATTTATTTTTTTAGATGAGAGGAGCGGAGATAGTGAGGCAGACTGCCATCTATGTCCTGACCAGAATCCACCTGGCAAACCCACCTGAAGTCTATGCTTAAGTACCGAGCTAATTTAGTGCCTGAGGCTAATGGGCTTGAACCAGCTGAGCTATCCTCAGTGCCCACGGCCACACTTGAACCAGTCAAGCCACTGGTTGTGGGAAGGGAAGTGGGAGAAAAAGTGTAGACTAGGAAGAAGCCCACGGGTGCCTCTTCTGTGTGCCCTGACCAGGAATCAAACCCAGGACCTCTATAGTGCTCTGTCCACTGAGCCACTGGCCAAGGCCTCAAAGATTATTCTTTTTTTTTTTTTTTTTTTTTTTTTTTGTATTTTTCTGAAGCTAGAAACAGGGAGAGACAGACAGACTCCCGCATGCGCCCGACCGGGATCCACCCGGCACGCCCACCAGGGGCGACGCTCTACCCACCAGGGGGTGATGCTCTGCCCCTCTGGGGCATCGCTCTGCCGCGACCAGAGCCACTCTAGCGCCTGGGGCAGAGGCCAAGGAGCCATCCCCAGCGCCCGGGCCATTCTTTGCTCCAAATAGAGCCTTGGCTGCGGGAGGGGAGAGAGAGACAGAGAGGAAGGAGGGGGGGGTGGAGAAGCAAATGGGCGCTTCTCCTATGTGCCCTGGCCGGGAATCGAACCCGGGTCCCCTGCACGCCAGGCCGACGCTCTACCGCTGAGCCAACCAGCCAGGGCCAAAGATTATTCTTAATCACACACAAAAAAGCCTGGTTTAATTAAGTTTGGCCTGATTGTTTACATAGGTGAGGCAAGGGGAGGAGTCCATAAACTACAGCCTGTGGGCCAGTTTTAGCGCTATATCTCTTTTTTATATCTTCTGTGAACTAAGGATAGTTTTTACATTCTTAACATGGTTAAAAAACATCAAAAGATGGGTAATTTTTTTGTGACACAAAATCAAATTTCAATCTTCATAATTAAAGCTTTATTGGAATACAGCTATACTCACTCATTAACATATTGTTTGTGGCTGCCTTATCAGTATAATGGCAGAGTTAAGAAAGTGTCACAGAAAACCTATGGCTCACAAAAAAGCCAGAACCAGTGTGAGGCAAATGAAGTAGTTGCCTCTGGCATGAAATTTAAGGGGGGGGGGGGGGGGGGAACTTCAAACTATTTAATGATAAATGATTGGGGATGCCTCAGAAAACATCTCAATATGGTGTTGGGTGGAAGAAAACATATCAGGAAATCTGGGAAGACATCAATGGAAGATCCATTCCTTAGAGCCTTGACTTTGAGAAAGAAGATACAAAAAATCTGAGTGGTTCAGAGGAGGACATTACTAAATGGGAAGACTCCAGTAATTGATAAGTGACGTTCAGAACGTGCAGGGCAGTTTTGGAGCTGACATTAACAATGCTCTTCTTGCAAAGAGAAAAAGACTAACAATGTATACCAAGGTTTTCCTCAAAACCAGTAACCAGAACATTGAACATATTTGGAAAACCCAACAAGATCAAAGGTAGAAGCTTAACCAAGAATATTCCCAGCAGTTTCTGACTTTGTTTCAGCAGTGGGAGATGGATGTGCAGAAAGCTTGGGAACAAGAAGAAAAACTAGCTAATTTGTTTCAATGGTAACAAAATGTTTTTCAACAATCTAGAGTTGTTCCGAGTCAGAGACGGAAAACAAACGACTATATGAGCAGTTCTGGTGCACAAAATGAACTTAAAAAGAAATGTCTATATTGCAAAACCAAATAATGATGGACACTGTAAGTTAGGATATTAAAAACTGAAAAAGTAAGGATTAATATAAGCATTGAAATATTTTATTTCTTGAACTGTGTATAACACTTATCTTAAAATCAAACAAATGTTTTAATATCTCCTTTCAAGAACAGCAGTAGCAGGCCATGGCAGGAGCAGGAAAGTCTCTTCAATCCGTTATTCTCTTGATTCTTTGAACTAAAGTAATATGTTACAATTATAACATTAGCTAAGAGGCATGTAAGTCTTTAGAGTTTAAAAACTTGTGTTTAAAATATTACATCATGTTAATCATTGTGTTAACACATTGTGGACCAGTAACTTTATTGCTAACTTCCCAGTGGCCAGATCAGTTTTAATTGAACGAGTACAAAAAACATTTTACAGGCCCTGGCCAGTTGGCTCAGTGGTAGAGCATCGGCCTGGTGTGCAGGGGTCCCGGGTTCGATTCCCTGCCAGGGCACACAGGAGAAGCGCCCATCTGCTTCTCCACCCCTCCCACTCTCCTTCCTCTCTGTCTCTCTCTTCCCCTCCTGCAGCCAAGGCTCCATTGGAGCAAAGTTTGCCCGGGCACTGAGGATGGCTCTGTGGCCTCTGTCTCAGGCGCTAGAATGGCTCTGATTGCGGTAGAGCGATGCCCAAGATGGGCAGAGCATCGCCCCCTGGTGGGCATGCCAGGTGGATCCCGGTTGGGCGCATGTGGGAGTCTTACTGCCTCCCCGTTTCCAGCTTCGAAAAAATAAAAACAAAAACAAAAAAAAACATTTTACATAAATGTTAAAGGCATGCTTTAAAATTAAATATCCATTGCATTTTGAAGTTATTTATTAAAAGAAAGTCTTTATATCTTGCTCGACTTTCTGGATTGAGTGCTCAATAAATCCTGAATGAATTGAATAGTCCACAATTAATCAGGTAAAGCACTACTTTCTTTGTCCATTTTATCTTTCTAAGGATACTACATGTTGAAAGATACTGGTCGGCAAGATCAATACCTTGCATATCGTTATTTTACTGCACAATGGAAACTGGCTTCCTTTTTTCCTCCCTAGTATGACAATTTGTCTTTTCTATTTCACAATAGGAAGCATCATGGATAGTTGAAATAATTCGAACTTCTCTTTTATCCTTCCAAATCAATAATAAAACATCACCTTTTCTTTGGAAGGCTATTTCGTCTCATTTAAGCATAGATGCTTCATCTTTAAAACATTTTGGCAAACCTCTATTTGTTCGAATTGTTCTGCAAACTCCTGTTTTATGTAGTAATAAAGTTTCTGCAATTGAAACGCTATTGTAATAGTTACCTTGGTATATGTGATGCCCCAATTCCAGATACGGCGGAAGTAGTGACAGAATAGAGTCATTCAATATTTTCCTTTACCTGTGTAAATTTCTGTATTACAAATATACCCAGTCTTGTTCTCACATACCATTCTTATAGTTAAACCATATTTAGTACTTTTACCTGGGTTGCAAGTTCGAAATAGAAGACGTCCCCTCCAGGGAATGATGCCTTTGTCTAATAATAATTATCACATGGGTTTATATATTGTTTGAAATTTACTAATAAAGTGGTCGAGTACAGATTGAATTTTAAATAGTCTGGATAAAGATTTCATCATGTTTGCATTGTCATTGAAGGGCCAATAAGTCCAGATTTGTTTGAAACAATTTCGACTCACCATCTGAGGAAATACTGGAACAGCTAGAACTGGATTTGTAGACCAATATTCTTTCCAAGTATCCTTTCGAGTATGCTCCATTAATACTAAGTCCTAAAAATTTTTTCATAGCTGTTGGCATAACAATAGACTACTTTATTGCTTTCAAACTTTTGTGCTTTTTCAAATTTTGGTTATAATATATGTTTGATTGATGGCAAAATAGTTCAAACAGATCGTAATCAAAAATCAAGTTGGTGACTTCAATGATGTTCTTAGAATCAGACGGTATAGCTGTAACCCCAGAATTACCTTCAAATTTTTCCAAATTAGGTTGAAAGTTCTTTTTTGACCAATCACTATCCCGGCAACCAAAATGCAAATTACACTCAAAATCACATGTGGAGGCCCTGGCCGGTTGGCTCAGCGGTAGAGCGTCGGCCTGGCGTGCGGGCGACCCAGGTTCGAATTCCCGGCCAGGGCACATAGGAGAAGCGCCCATTTGCTTCTCCACCCCCCCCCCTTCCTTTCTGTCTCTCTCTCTTCCCCTCCTGCAGCCAAGGCTCCATTGGAGCAAAGATGGCCCGGGCGCTGGGGATGGCTCCTTGGCCTCTGCCCCAGGCGCTAGAGTGGCTCTGGTCGTGGCAGAGCGACGCCCCAGAGGGGCAAAGCATCGCCCCCTGGTGGGTAGAGCGTTGCCCCTGGTGGGCGTGCTGGGTGGATCCCGGTCGGGCGCATGCGGGAGTCTATCTGACTGTCTCTCCCCATTTCCAGCTTCAGAAAAATACAAAAAAAAAAAAAAAAAAAAAAAAGAAGAACAAAATCACATGTGGAGTTATTCAAATTTTCAGGTTCGGAATCACTTGAAACTACTATTTTTCACCTTTTTGAAGGAATAATTTTATCACTGCCACTGTCTTGGAATAGCTGATAAATTGTCAGCAAATATATCCAGAATTTTATCATGTTCTTCGTCACTATCCATGGTTACTGAGCACTTTAAAAATATCAAATTGATATAAAAACAGTTCTATTACAAACAACAAGAGACGGATCACTTTAAATTCCTTTTGTAATTTTTAACTTCAGCAAAAGCATTTTCTGTTACAGTGTTTCTCTCTAAATGACAACAATGAAAACCCGAGAATTCTCATGATTGGCCACAGGCCTTAGAACAGAAAACACGAGAATTCTCATGACCCATCTGGAATTTAAGTGCAAGCCTCTTCTTTCTGTCAACCTCCAAATGAAATCTAAACAGTTATGTGAGTAGCAGCAACTTCTAAATTGTATGCATCAAGCTTTTTGCTTTTTAATAGCAATAGTAAATTTTTCTAATACTTGGCAATTAGCAATAAAGATGATTTAATTTCAAAGAAAATAATGAATGAATAATACTTTGAAGCAATATTTTTAAAAAGAAAAATGAAATGCAAAAGAATGAACAAAATGTCAAATTTTTTTTTTCTTCTCCAAGTAAGAGGAGAAGAAACAGAGACAGACTCCCACATGCGCCAAGACTGGGATCCACCCAGTAACCCCCATCTGGGGCCGATACTCTGCATCTGGGGCCATGACTCATAATTGAGCTATTTCTAGCTCCTGAGGTGGAGGCTCCACAGAGTCATTCTCAGAGTCCTGAACCAATACACTCAAACCAATCAAGCCATGGCTGCAGGAGTAAGAAAGACAGAGAGAGAGAGAAGGGGGAGGAGAAGGGTGGAGAAGCAGATGGTTGCTTCTCTTTGTGCCCTGACCAGAAATCGAACTCAGGATATCCAAACACTGGGCCAACACTCCACCACTGAGCCAACCAGACAGGGCTAATGTCAAAATTATAGCAAGACATGCCTGACCTGTGGTGGCACAGTGGATAAAGCGTTGACCTGGAAATACTGAGGTCGTCGGTTCGAAACCCTGGGCTTGCCTGGTCAAGGCACATATGGGAGTTGATGCTTCCAGCTCCTTCCCCCTTCTCTCTCTCCTCTCTCTCCCTCTCTGTCTCTCTTTCTCTCTCTTCTCAAAAAAAAAAAAAAAAAAAAAAAAAAAAAAAAATGAATAAAACTAAGCTTTAAAAAAAAAAATTATAGCAAGACAGAATCGACATTAGTGATTTTTGCTTTTGCTTCAGGCTCCAATATCGCTTGGAATGGCACTGCTACATCTCACTCGCCTTTCCTGGCCCTGTTGAAAGCCTTAAGTATATATTTACTACCGGCTCTTAGAGAAAAGCTTATGAGCAGCAGTGTTAACCAGCTGCCTTGAGTTTGCTATAAACTTAAGCACTGAGCATGAAGGCCCCAAAATATAGTTCTGGTTGGGATATTTCATAAGGAAGCTTGGAATGGCATCTTAAAAACTTATATTATTTACTATTCTGGGGGTAAGAAATCAAGTAGAAAAACTTTTTTAACAGATTTTTTTCTGCAGCATCTATTAATTTGATTGTGTCCTCTATTTTTGAGGTCCTCAAAATTGGCTGTTTCCCAGCTTGCCTAAGTGAAACTCCTTTTATCATTTGTATGCTTGGGACCCTGCAAGCCAATTTTCTTGGGCAGGCTTAGTTGGTATTGGTTCCATATGTGAAGTCAGCTTTTGTTTTCCATAAAAATGACCTGTCATAACTGATTAAAAAGTATCATTCTCAAATCATACATTCCAAGCAATTTGTCCAGTTATATCCTGGTATAAAGGCAGACAGATTCTAATTCAATATATGCATATAACGATATATATTGTCACAGAAAGCTATAAGACTTAGTATAAGTTTGTGAATTTAAAGGATCAGTGAGAATCAAATGCCGTGTAAAAATGTTTTACTTCAGCTTACAAACTCAGTCTACTAACTGTTGTGGGTTAGATTGCTTAAGAAGAAAGAGAAATGGCTTCCTCATATATCCAAGGAATAGAACAAAAACACATCAACAATATTCCAAATAACCACAACAACATTTCCCTCTTCACTCCACTCAGTCCTATCTAAATAACTTTACTGTGCTAGATCTTTGTTAGCTTTCTGCTCTTATAAAGACACCAATCTCTGCACTAAAAAGAGGTTTGGGAATTCTGATTCAGTTCATTGGTAAGGTCTGAAACTTTTCTAAGTGGTATCCATTTGGAAGCTTAAGCAAGAGTCTGTTTTTAAAATGCTGATTGAGCCTGACCAGGTGGTGGTGCAGTGGATAGAGCATCAGACTGGGACGGGGAAGGACCCAGGTTCGAGACCCCGAGCTCGCCAGCTTGAGCGCGGCTCATCTGGCTTGAGCAAAGCTCACCAGCTTGGACCCAAGGTCGCTGGCTCGAGCAAGGGGTTACTCAGTCTGCTGAAGGCCCGTGGTCAAGGCACATATGAGAAAGCAATCAATGAATAACTAAGGTGTCACAACAAAAAACGAATGATTGATGCTTCTCATCTCTCTCTGTTCCTGTCTGTCTGTCCCTATCTATCCCTCTCTCTGACTCTCTCTGTAAAAAAAAAAAAAAAGGAATAAAAAAATAAAATAAAATAAAATGCTGATTGAAATGCCTATTAATGTCCTATAAATGTATGGACATTATAGGCATTATAGGCATTATAAATTAATGCCTATAAATGTCCTTTTTCACTAGTCTTTAAGACTGTTCTTTGCTGAAGAAATAAACTCTGGGCTTTAACGAATAACATTAGAGTCCTTAAGAGATGAATATCAGAATAAAAAATTAAGAAAAAAACAATTGTAGATTACAAAAACTCAAAGGCTGAGGTTTGTTTATTAACTCAAACTATCAGAATGGAAGAAAATAAAATCCTCTATTGGGGTAAAATGCATTACTGTTTCATGAGTTTTGATCCAATTTCCCATAAAAGTAAAAAGTTATTTTAGATAGCAAGGTTACTGGCAAACCTCTTGACAACATTTATCAATACAAGCCCATCCTAAGGAAGAGTGAACATCTATCTCTTCTGATCTGACGACACTGCCTAGCTAATTCTCACATAAAAACACCTCAAACAAACTTATTTCTAGCATCTCTCTTTTTGTAACATGAGAAAACAAATTCTGTCATTTTTTTTTCCTGGGGTCCCTTTGAAAATATTAAAGATACTTTTAGGTGTAAAAGGTACCTTGATATTTTTATTTTCTTTTTTTTCTAAATTTAGGATTCTGGCCTAACCTGGGGTGGCGCAGTGGATAAAATGTCGACCTGAGGTTGCCAGTTTGAACCCCTGGGCTTACCTGGTCAAGGCACATATAGAAGTTGATGCTTCTTGCTCCTCACCCCCTTCTCTATCTCTCCTCCCTAAAATGAATAAATAAAATCTTTAAAATAAATAAATAAATGAATTTAGGATTCTGGTGTGGGGACAGCAATTTTAAAAGAGTTGTCAGAGGATATGTGAACATTTAATTAAAATAGAATCACAAGTTCATAAGAAACAATATTTGCTTACTTATTTAATCCTAGTGTCAATAGAGGTTTTTAAAGTAAACATAGAAGGTAACATGGTTGTAAAAAACTAGCTCTCTCAAGAAAAGACTTTGTTCTTTTTTTCTTAAATAATTAAAAACATAATAAAATCAACATAAAGCACAAACAAAACTATTCTGATAAGCCTCAGAATCTCTGCTACACAGGCAGATAACATGACAGCAAAAGAGTGAGCTTTCACATTATAAATGAAAGCTATTAATCAATGAACCAAGGAAATGAGCCATGAAAACTGAGTAATCTTTGGTAAAATTTAACATACTTTAAAGCCGTTTTAAAAATTCAGATAATATAAAAACAAAGAATTTAAAATTTACTTTTTAAGTTTTCTTCATTTTATTATTATTGTTATTATTATTATATTATAATTATTATTATTAGTGCAAGATAGAGACAGACAGACAGGGACAGACAGGAAGGGAGAAAGATGAGAAGCATCAACTCGTTGTTGCGGCACCTTAGTTGTTCATTGATTGCTTTCTCATATGTGCCTTGACAGGGGGATCCAGCTGAGCCAGTGACCCCTTGCTCAAGCCAGAGACCTTGGACTAAAGCCCATGACCTTGGGGTCCAGTTCAAGCTGGTGAGCCCATGCGCAAGCCAACGACCTCGGATTTCGAACCTGGGTCTCAGCACCCCAGTAGCTTTATCTACTATGCCACCACCTGGTCAGGCCATTATATTATTTTATAATCTGGACTAATCTGACCCTTTTCTTAAGGACTGTCTTTGTTTGGGTTGCCATAACAAATGACTATACACTGGGCAGCTTAAAACAACACACATTTATTTCTTCTAGTTCTGCAAACCAGCAAATCCAAGATCAAGGCACTGGCTGATTCAGTGTCTGGTGAGGGCCGACTTCTTGGTTCATAGACAGCTAACTCTAGTTGTGCTCTCACATGCCCAGAAAAGGATGAGGGAGCAGGCTGGGGTCTATTTAATAAGAGTACTGATCCCATTTATGAGAACTTTGCCCTTATGACTTAATCACTTCCAAAAAAACCACCTCCTAATGCCATCATATTGGGAACTAGGTTTCAAAATATGAATCTGGCGGGCACAAACATTCAGTCAATGTCAAGGACAAAGTGTGCTCTCAGGACTTCCAGATTTCCTAAAACTCAGAGGATGCACAAATGAAAAACTACTTTTGTAATAATATTAAGATGTTATTTGTCCTTTTCATTCTTCTTCTCTCACAAATGTAGTAAAAAGGATATTATAACAGATTAAATGCAAAAGCAGAGCCCAGCTCAGCTGGTTAGAGCACCACCCAGATACACCAAGATTGCAGGTTTGATCCCCAGTCAGAGCACATACAAGAATCAACCAATGACTGCATAAATAAGTAGAACAACAAACTGATGTTTCTCTCTCTCTGTCTCTCTTTTCCTTCCTCTCTAAAAATCAATTTTAGAAAATTAAATGCAAAAGCATACATGTGAATTCAGTTATTTTCTAGTAAGTTAGACATTTAAAAGATTTTCCAAAAATGTAAAATTTTCAGATTTTTGGTTTTATAAAAGTAGATTATTTTACAAAAATGTTATTTATTATTTTAATATGCAATAAGTTTATATATTATTGTTCTTTTCCAATGATTCAAAAAACAAATGATTTTTTACTTTTCTCTCACAAACAAAAACTATGGAGTCTCTACAAATTTTTAAGTAAAAAAGATCACAGATTTTAAAAAAATTATTTTTCAGCCTGACTGGTGGTGGCAAGTGGTGGATAGAGCATTGACCTGGGATGCTAAGGACCCAGTTTCGAAATCCCCGAGGTCGCCAGCTTGAGCATTGGGTCTTTGGCTTGAGTGTAGGATCATAAACATGACCCCATTGTCACTGGCTTGAGTCCAAAGATTGTTGGCTTGAAGCCTATGATCGCTGGCTTGAGCCCAAGGTCACTGGCTTGAGCAAGGGGTCACTGGCTCAGCTGGAACCCTCTGGTCAAGGCACATATGAGAAGCAATCAATGAACAACGGAGGTGCTGCAACTACAAGTTAATGCTTCTCATCCCTCTCCCTTCCTGTTTCCCTTTCCTTTTCTCACTAAAAATAATAGTAACAATAATAATTTTAGGGCAAAAAAATACTACTTAAACAAACAAAGCACATGCACAGTTTATTTCTGTCACTCTTGCTCCCATTACAGTCTCAAACGCTTATAATAATTATAACTTTTAACAAAGTAATTGACTCTTTTCTATCAGGGATGCGTTGTTGAAATTTATGTCATATACAAGTATTTGAGCAACTAGTATATGAACACATGTAACACAACTTTCTATAGTAACACCCATCTCTATTATAGCTTATAAAAATGGCAAAAAAGAGACATTTCTTAACATGGCCAAATAAATAGCCTCTTTGTAGCATAGAAATAAAATAGAAAGAGATCAATTTCAAGCTCTGCTTCATAATCAATGATTCAGAATTCTGATTTACCTGGAAATAGTCTTGTTATTTAATGATGACCTATTAATTAACTTAGTAACAGTCCAAAGTTTTAAGTTACCTAAAGATCTTGGGAATTATCTCAAAGTTGACATACTACAAAACATCATTAGTCTTAAAATTTGAAGTTTCATGATTCAATTTAATTGAACAAAATTTATATTTTTCAAAACCCTAAACATATTGGAGTAATATCAACTTGTTTGACCAATAAATTGTAGTTTAGAAAAAACAATTTCAAGTAAAATAAAACATAAATGAAGGGGTCCAGAATCTGTCGCTGTGGCAGGCATAAAGTTATTTTGAGAAGGCATTTGAGTTCTTGACATCCTCTATCTACCTAAAAGCAGAATCTCTCAAAAGAATTCAAAAATAAAATAAAATAAACAATTGTTATAAATCATCTCCCTGGGAGAAACCAGGAAAGATCAACCCTTCTCTCTAGAGGTGAGAAGTCTCCACATCACCCCTAAACAAACATTGTCACAAACCTCTATCTCCCGTCTATGACCATTTATCTTTCCAAGCAGTCACTTGTTTTTCCATGAGTGCCTTTCTCTCCCTCTTTTGTCCTATTAAGATCTTTATTATATGCGGCTTAAGTGTCTGTTTGTCGCCGATAGCTTATTGGTTGCTTGCGTAACTGTACTATGGGGTGAAGTTGCCACAACATTCAAATAGTCCCGCTTTCTGGCATGCCACCTCACAAATTGAGGTTAAAGATTGGAGCAATTATTATGCTGTTAAGAAATCTTAACACCAGAAGGGGTCTTTGCAATGGTACAAGACTAGAGGTTCTCCAATTGAAAAATAATGTCATAATAGCTAAGTCTTTGACTGGCTCCTCTAAAGGTGAAATACATGTCATTCCCAAGAATTGATTTGGCTCCATCTCAAACAGGGTTGCCGTTTCAATTGAGACGTAGACAATTTCCTGTAAAACTTGCCTTTGCTATGACCATCAATAAGTCTCAGGGCCAAACGTTTAAGCGTGTTGGCATTTTTTTTACCTGAGCCTGCATTTGGACACGGTCAACTTTATGTTGCCTGTTCAAGAGTTTGTGAAAGAACAGACGTAAAATTAAAAATAATTGATGGTCCTCTCTGCAAGGCGAGCTTAAAAATGATGGAAAGATCTACACAAGAAATATTGTGTACAAAGAGATCTTTGACATGTGAATTAACATTTTATTATTTAAATCACCTTTATTTATTGAGCTAGTGGTGGCTCTTAAGAAATGTACCGTGCCCTGGCCGGTTGGCTCAGTGGTAGAGTGTCGGCCTGGCGTGCAGAAGTCCCAGGTTCGATTCCCGGCCAGGGCACACAGGAGAAGCGTCCATCTGCTTCTCTACCCCTCCCCCTCTCCTTCCTCTCTGTCTCTCTCTTCCCCTCCCGCAGCGAGGCTCCATTGGAGCAAAGATGGCCCGGGCACTGGGGATGGCTCCTTGGCCTCTGCCCCAGGCGCTAGAGTGGCTCTGGTCACAACAGAGCGATGCCCCGGAGGGGCAGAGCATCGCCCCCTGGTGAGCAGAGCGTCTCTCCTGGTGGGCGTGCCGGGTGGATCCCGGTCGGGCGCATGCAAGAGTCTGTCTGACTGTCTCTCCCCATTTCCAGCTTCAGAAAAATACAAAAAAAAAAAGAAATGTACCGCCAGTGGTTTCCTTCATTGCACTCTACTTTAAGCAATTAAGCAAGTAGAAGGGGGAAGCCCCGTGGGGCAGTAAGCAAAGGGGCGTCCTTGCCGCCTGCCCTGGATAATTCAGTTTGAATTAGCAGACACCTTTGCACAAATCATTTTAATTACTTAAAATGTAATTAAGTAATTTCATATGACCGCCGGGCTTTCTAGTGGTATATAAACCCAAATTCTAACACCCCTTTGAGTCACATTTATCTGTGACCTCCCAGATGTATGTTCTTGAATAAAAATCTGTCTTCCTCTTGCTAATCTGTCTTTTGTCAGTTTAATTCAAATGCCACCAAAACCTTAGTCTAAGAGACCAGAAAAAAAGTTTTTACTCCCTGATATACTCTTATACTTTTCTTCCTTTCTTTCTTTCTTTCTTTCTTTCTTTCTTTCTTTCTTTCTTTCTTTCTTTCTTTCTTTCTTTTCTTTCTCTCTCTTTCTCTCTTTCTCTTCTTCTTTTCTTTTCTTTTTCTTTCTTTCTTTCTCTTTCTTTCTTTCTCTCTCTTTCTCTCTTTCTCTCTCTCTTTCTCTCTTTCTCTCTTTCTTTCTTTCTTTCTTTCTTTCTTTCTTTCTTTCTTTCTTTCTTTCTTTCTTTTTCTTTCTTTCTTTCTTGATGTCGGGAGCCGATCAACAACTGCTGGCTGACAGGGTCACAGCAGAGAAGATCCACAACTGCTGGCTGACAAGGTCACAGCAGGAGAAGACCACAACTGCTGGCTGACAAGGTCACAGCAGAAGAAGATCAAAAACTGCTGATTGACAAAGTCACAGCAGAGAAGACCAACAGCTGCTGGTTGACAAAGTCACCACAGTGAAGACCAATGGCTGCGGGTTGACAAAGTCACTGCACAGGAAAGGCACAACGATACTTCCCCCTTTGACCTTTTGAATTAATCTGGCCTTATATCCCCCCTTTTCTGGGTGTGTGCTATTATTTATGGCACAGGGATAATAGTACCGTGCTTTCCCTGTAGATTCATAGTAATTTCTTTGGAAATGAGACAGAGGGTGTGAGTTCCACAGAAAAGCCTGTAAGCCCCTTGAACTGGGCTCATAAACATAAGAGGCTGGCTATGATATCCCTCGTAAAGGGTTAAGTTTGTAGGAGAATTTCTTCTTATTAATCATGTTAGAAAGAACAGATTGTGACTTATGAATAGGTAGGAAACAGTAACTATACACAGAGCACCTTTCAGCCTTCACTTAATTCATCACTTTTCCTCCCTAGCCTTTTCATGTGGTAGAGTAGAGAAACTTTCCTTTCTTCTTGCATACCTGACCTACAGATGGTGGAACACTCTGAGAAGAATAAAGTTAGAACTTAACTAGTGTATGAATATAGTAAATAAATAAAATTTGACTAGACAATAGAATCTTAGGTAAGGTGTAGCGGCGTGGCCTTGGATGGGAGCACAGCCGGCAAGTAAAGAATGTTTTGTTAAGAGACTTGTTTTGTGACTGAAGGCAGTTGCTGGGCTTTTCTCAGTAAAACATTCTCATGAGATTTTTGTATTTTCCAAGAATAAGGAGAGGAATGTGGTGGGATCCATAGCAGCAATAGCAATTAATGCCTTCTGATATTATGTTGCTACTAAGCTCTCTGGCAGGTGCACTCTATGTATCTTTAAGCAAAAGTTACTCTTGATGTTATGCCAATTTCTCAGTAAACAAGCCTTTTGTAGTCTTGTGAATAATTAGGACACTGCATGAACTCAGGGCCATTTGCCTGAGCAAGCGGTGGTCCTTTGCTAGTCCTTGATGATTTTGTCTGCTAATCTCTCTCTCTGCGCCCTTGACTCACAACAACAGTAAGGTAGAGTTATTAATTAGTACTAATCTTTTAGAAGTTTGTACCAATATTGTTATTGCTATTCAAGTTATTGTATAACTGTACTTTGAATAACTTACCACCTGATTTATTGCTTATAGATATGAATTAATTCTTATCTAGAAATATGTAACCATAGTGAAACAAAAACAATGATTAATCAATGTATTCAAAATACCATGTGATTGTAACTTAGTGTGTGTGCATAAAAAGAAAGCTAGACCAGCATTTGGCAGAGATGCCTGGCAGTAAATGCTAACGAGAGAATAAAGAGAAAGAAAAGAATTCGGCTCTCTCACTCAATTCGCGCCGACGTCTCTTCCTGTGGGACCCCTGGATTCCCCCCGGGGCTGGACCCCAGCAGAGAGAGAGATATACAGACAGGCAGGAAGAGAGATAAGAAGCATCGACTCATAGTTGTGGCACCTTAGTTGTTTATGGATTGCTTTCTCATATGTGCCTTGACTGCAGCTGGGGGCTCCAGCCAAGCCAGTGACCTCTTGTCAAGCCAGTGATCTGAGGCTCAAGCCGGAGACCTTAGTCTTCAAGCCAGTGACCTTTGGGCTCAGGCCAACAACCATGGAGTTATGTCTACCATCCCATGCTCAAGCCAGCGACCCCATGCTCAAGCCAGTGGCTCAGGGTTTCAACCTGGGTCCTCAGCATCCCAGCCCAATGCTCCATCCACTGTGCCACCACCTGGTCAGGCTGAAGATTCATCTTAATTATGTAAATTTAAATTTTAAAAATATTTCTTTATTTATATCTTTCTGTTTATTTGTAAGTATATAAGTTTTTAAGTAATAGATATTTGATTTCCTTTTTTCTGGGAATTTAGAAATATTCAATTATATAACCACTTAATTATTTATAAATTAATCAGAACAGAGTTGTTTAAGAAACTTTATTAACTAGTATATAATATTCTCCAAAGACGAAAAGCTTTTTACAGTTAAGAAACAAGAGGTAAAGGCCTGCCTGATCTGTGGTGGCACAGTGGATAAAAGCATCAACCTGTAATGCTGAGGTGACCAGTTCAAAACCCTGGGCTTGCCTGGTCAAGGCACATATGGGAGTTAATGCTTCTTGCTCCTCCCCCCTTCTCTCTCACTGTCTCTCACTCCTCTCTCTCTAAAAATGAATACATAAAATATAAAAAAGAATTATTAAAAAAAAATAGGTAAAGGCCTTTCTGAATTATAAACACATATACATACACACAGAGTGTTTACAATTCAACCACAGGTCAACATTAATAAAAGAAACACAATGCACTGGTCTATATAAGTTCTCTTAGTTTTAGATATTTGCCTCCGGGAGCTACAGCAGATGTGCTGGGGCTGCCTCGGAGGTATCCTCTTCCAACATATGTGTTCACTTGGTTCTCTGGTAAAACCATTGGGCATCTTGGAGTATGATCTCTTAAATTATTAAAGTTTAAAATTTATTTTTTTTTTTACAAAGAGAGAGAGTCAGAGAGAGGCATAGATAGGGACAGAGAGACAGGAACAGAGAGAGATGAGAAGCATCAATCATCAGTTTTTCATTGAGATACCTTAGTTGTTCATTGATCACTTTCTCATATGTGCCTTGACCATGGGCCTTCAGCAGAACGAGTAACCCCTTGCTTGAGCCAACGACCTTGGGTCCAAGCTGGTGAGCCTTGCTCAAACCAGATGAGCCCGCGCTCAAGCTAGTGACCTCCGAGTCTCAAACCTGAGTTCTCCACATCCCAGTCCGATGCTCTAGCTACTGCACCACCGTCTGGTCAGGCAAAGTTTAATTTTTTTTTAAATTTATTTTTGTATTTTTCTGAAGTTGGAAACGGGGAGGCAGTCAGACAGACTCCAGCATGCGCCCGACTAGGATCCACCTGGCATGCCCACCAGGGGGCGATGCTCTGCCCATCTGGGGCGTCGCTCTGCCGCAGAGCCATCCCCACCGCCCGGGCAAACTTGGCTCCAATGGAGCCTTGGCTGCGGTAAGGGAAGAGAGAGACAGAGAGGAAGGAGAGGGGGAGGGGTGGAGAAGCAGATGGGTGCTTCTCCTGTGTGCCCTGGCCGGGAATCGAACCCGGGACTCCCGCACACCAGGTCGACGCTCTACCACTGAGCCAACCGGCCAGGGCCAAGTTTAAATTTTTTAAAAGGAAAAATCATAGCTGTCAAACAAATGCAAAAGACACATCAAGGCTTTTAAAAAACTAATTAATTAATGAGGGGGCCATGAGCGTGTTACAAACCAGGTCAAAGGAGACATCAAAGAGCAGACAAAGATATGGGCCATCAAGTATGCTGACATGAATTTAGCAACAGATGTCAAACTGGTCAATATTCACAGGGCAACAATCAACTGTATCCCCACTAGCAAAAATTTCTTTGTGACTTTATGAACAATAAATTATGTTTGTGGAAGAGAAAAAAAGTTTTCCTGTACACTCTTAGGGTCCCTGACGAGGTCTGAAAATTAAACTGGCAAAGACAAATTAACAGTGGAAAAATATGACAGTTCATTTAATGTAACTTTTTTTTTGGTGACAGAGAGACATAGAGGCAGAAAGATAAGGACAGACAGACAGGAAGGGAGAGAGATGAGAAGCATCAATTCTTCATTGCAGCTCCTTAGTTGTTCACTGACTGCTTTCTCATATGTGCCTTGACTGGGGGCTACAGCAGAGCGAGTGACCCCTTGCTCAAGCCAGGGACCTTGGGCTTCAAGCCAGCGACCTTCAGGCTCAAGCCAGGGACCATGGGGTCATGTCTGTGATCTCACACTCAAGCCAGCAACCCCTGGCTCAAGCTGGTGGGCCCATGCTCAAGCTGGATACACCTGCACTCAAGTTGGCAACCTTGGGATTTTCAACCTGGGTCCTCCGCAACCCTGTTTGATGCTCCATCCACTGCAACACAGCCTGGTCAGGCAATGAAACCTTTTTTAATAATTTTTTTTTCATTGGTTGATTTTAAAGAAAGAGGAAGGGAAAGAGAGACAGACAGACAAACATCAATCTGTTTCTATATGTGCCCTGAACGGGGGATCAAATCTGCAATTTGATTATCAGGATGATGTTCTAACCCAGTGGTCCCCAACCCCTGGGCTGCGACCTGTACCGGTCCGTGGGCCATTTGGTACTGGTCCACAGAGAAAGAATAAATAACTTACATTATTTCTGTTTTATTTATATTTAAGTCTGAACGATGTTTTATTTTTTAAAAATGACCAGATTCCCTCTGTTACATCCGTCTAAGACTCACTCTTGATACTTGTCTCAGTCACGTGATACATTTATCTGTCCCACCCTAAAGGCTGGTCTGTGAAAATATTTTCTGACATTAAACCAGTCCGTGGCCCAAAAAAGGTTAGGGAACACCAAGCCATCCAGCCAGGACAACTTAATGTAACTTTCATGTGATATGGGAAACTTAGGGAAATGAAGACCTAAAGAAACAGTTAAACCCCAGTGTTTTCATGCTAGGACTGCTGAAGAGTGGATAGTAATGGGAAAATATGATTGATAGGACCAAGGATATGAAGCAAGTGTAATAAACTGGAGGAAATTAAGCAAGACTTGTTTGTTTGGATCCTTGATGTCCTTTTGTCTTAGAGATAAGGATGTTCTTTTCTTCTGGATAAAGAGAGGGCACCTCTCCTATGAGAGTCTTACTACCTGCTTCAGGGGAAAAGCAAGAGGAGGGAAAGTCAGAGATACCTTCCTGCTTCTGCTGTTTTCTCACACTCCTTCAGCTTAAAATATCCAGTATCCCAAGTTGCCATATTTTGGGGTAGTGTGTCCTGAACCCCATCATATTAGTATTTGTTGACTGCAGCTAACAGATAAGATAGCTCTGAGATGACAAGAAGAACATCTTGTGATGTCCTAAAGTCAAATTACAGCCGGCCAGAGGGTAAAAGAGACAAAAAGGGGTCAATCAGGTAAAAAGACCATAGTCTACCCGTTTTCCAAGAGTTTTGCAAGTGTTTTTATACATCCAGGGTGGGGGAGAAAGATGTAAGCCATTCTGAAAAGATTTAGCTCTAGACAAAGGGAGTGGGAGGAGGTGAAGGGGGGCTAGCTCTGGGACACGAGCAGCAGAGTCCATAAAGCTCATGTGCAAACTGAAGTTCCACAGACCCTGACTATTTTATTTAGACAATCTCAGAAATAGCCAACGGGAAGTTAATTTAATAATTCCAACAAACACTAAGGTGTATGAGCAGTCTTTTGTTGGTTTTGCACTGCAGTTGTTAACTAATTAATCCCTTTCTGTCTCTGGCCTGCTGTAATTTCATTTAGGACATCTCAGAATTTTCTCCTTGTCAGAGATAATGAAACATGTATCCCCAGAAGCTTGGGCTACAGTCCCCTAAACAACACATAGCATTTCATAAAACACCCAGTAGTTGTTTTCTCTCTTTCTCTCTTCCTTCTTGCCTTCCTTCCTTCCTTCCTTCCTTCCTTCCTTCCTTCCTTCCTCCCTCCCTCCCTCCCTTTTTACCCTCCCTCCCTTCTTTCCCTCCCTCCCTCCTTCCTTTCCCCTCTCCTCCCCTCCCTTTCCTTTCCTTTCCTTTCCTTTCCTTTCCTTTCCTTTCCTTTCCTTTCCTTTCCTTTCCTTTCCTTTCCTTTCCTTTCCTTTCCTTTCCTTTTTTTTAAAGAGAGAAGTGGGGAGAGAGTCAGAGAGATAGAAACATCAAGCTGTTCCTGTATGTGCCTTGACCAGGGATCGGACCAGCAACCTCTGTGCTTCAGGATGACACTCCAACCAACCCAGCTTTCTGACCCGGGCTTTTTTCTCCGTTTTAAAGTCTTCCATGGTAGATCCTGACATGATTTTCTCCCACCTCTCAGCATGCCTCTTCCCCACAGTCTTCACACAGGCATCCCAATGAGGCTTGCCCTTGCCCTTCTCCATCCTCTCCTCCCTCATCTCAGTTTCATCTACCTGTGGCCCCATCCAGGTCATCTCTATTAACTTTCAGGAAAACACCAGGAAAGAAGCAATTTTTTCCCCCTTTTTTCCTGTATTTTTCTGAAGCTGGAAATGGGGATAGACAGTCAGACAGACTCCCTCATGTGCCTGACCGGGATCCACCCAGCACGCCAACCAGGGGGCGATGCTCTGCCCCTCCGGGGCATAGCTCTGTCGCGACCAAAGCCACTCTAGCATCTGGGGCAGAGGCCAAGGAGCCATCCCCAGCACCCAGGCCATCTTTGCTCCAATGGAGCCTCGCTGCGGGAGGGGAAGAGAGAGACAGAGAGGAAGGAGGGGGGGTGGAGAAGCAGATGGGCGCTTCTCCTGTGTTCCCTGGCCGGAAATCGAACCCGGGACTTCTGCACGCCAGGCCAACGCTCTACCACTGAGCCAACCGGCCAGGGCCAGAAGCAATTTTTAATAAGGAGCTATCAGCCCTATACACCTTATCTATACAAAGGTGTGGGTCTGCTAAAAGAATAACAATACCTATAGTAGAAATACTGTACTTGTTATCCTAAATGAAATATCCAACTGAAGCTGTTTTTAATGGGTAGTAAGTTCTGCAGACAGTTTATAGGGATCAAGTTTTGATGTGGGACTTACACTTGGGAGCCCAACCTGGCTTTTCTTGATCTTCATAATTTCTGACTTCACAGAAAAGCTCATAGCAAAGGTCATGGGAGTTCCATATGTCACGGATATTTGATTAGGTTTCTTATTTTCCACCACCCACCAGGAGATATCTGATCACTCTAGCCTGTCTTCAACAAGAATCCTGTTAGGTTGGTTTAGCTAGAATCTCTGTTTCCTCTTAGTAATTTTCCATCCATTGACATCGCACGTCCACTCCCCTTCTGCCTTAGCAATAAATTTGCACTTGCCAATGTTGTATTCAGAGTTGAACTCAATCTTTCTTACTGTAATATATCTTTGCAGTGATCTCTATACCTAACCTGATGGTCCTAAATAAGTCTGCCTTACCATCAGTATGGCCAGTAACCACGGTCACCATCAAAGCCACCTGACCAATGCAGGTTCAGGTTTGATTCGGGCAGATGGTAAGGAATCAACAGAGCTGAAAACTGGTGGTCCATTTTCCTTTATTCTAGACTTGTACTCAGCAAGTGAGTAAAAACACACACTGGGCTCCAAAACCCACTTATTCAGCACTCACAAAGCTACTGACTCATCCAAGTTTTCCTAGAATCAAAGGCTTCTACCTCACCAGTCTTATTCACCTCAGGTCCCCATCTCCTTCTCCTCCACGAACTGGGTTCTCCTTCCCCATTCTGCCATTTTGACTGCCTCCTCCACATGGCCTCCCTGCTCTGTCTCCATGGGCTCTTTCTCTCTACAAGAACGTGGCACTCTCCTCCAAATGGCCTCTTAGCTCCTCCTTTTAAAACCGTTTGGCATGAAAGCCATCCCCCAACATATATTAGCATAACCACACCTCTTCTCAAGCATGAAGGCAATTAATATTATCACCTAGGTCAGAGGTCCCCAACCCCCGGACCATGGACCGGTACCGGTCTGTGGGCCATTTGGTACCGGTCTGCAGAGAAAGAATAAATAACTTACATTATTTCCATTTTATTTATATTTAAGTCCGAACAATGTTTTATTTTAAAAAAATGACCAGCTTTCCTCTGTTACATCCATCTAAGACTCACTCTTGACGCTTGTCTCGGTCTCATGATACATTTATCCGTCCCATCCTAAAGGCTGGTCTGTGAAAATATTTTCTGACATTAAACTGGTCCGTGGCCCAAAAAAGGTTGGGAACCACTGACCTAGGTGACAGCCATCCATGTGGGTAGCGCCATCTTTAACAATAAGGGTGAGAAAAAATAACTTTATCTACCCCACATCATCTTTTGTTTTTTTTTTAATTTTTATTTATTTATTTATATTTTACAGAGACAGAGAGTGAGTCAGAGAGAGGGATAAACAGGGACAGACAGACAGGAACGGAGAGAGATGAGAAGCATCAATCATTAGTTTTTCATTGTGCGTTGCCACACCTTAGTTGTTCATTGACTGCTCTCTCACATGTGCCTTGACCGCGGGCCTCCAGCAGACCCAGCAACCCCTTGCTGGAGCCAGCGATCTTGGGTTCAAACTGGTGGGCTTTTCCTCAAACCAGATGAGCCCGCACTCAAGCTGGTGACCTTGGGGTCTTGAACCCGGTCCTCTGCATCCCAGTCTGACGCTCTATCCACTGCACCACCACCTGGTCAGGCCCCACATCATCTTTACCAAATGTCATTGAATCCTTTTCTTTAACAATGGCTTAGATAAAAATTGAAAAAATTACGTAAATGATTTTCATTAATTAAGGAAATACAAGAAAAAAAAGTGATGTCATGACAGCTGGTATCTTGAAAAAGTATCTCAAATGTTCTTATTTTTTAGAGAAAGCAATCAATAAAAATTTATATTCATCTTTGTCGGTCAAATAAGTTTTTAAATATGATATATATTTGCTTACTTATAGTTTGCATTGGGTGTGGGGGACAGGCTGTAAGCAGGCTGGGTCATTGTAGCCTAAGGCTTAGTTTTAAGACTAAGCTTTTCCCGACACCCTTGACTGACTGCACAATGTGGGGTGGTGCACTCTCATGAGGAATTCCATTATGCCTCAGATAAATGACTTGGTATCAGAGACTTCCTTGTTTGTATATTGGATTAAAGGTTTTGATTTCTACACTATAAAATGGGGCAGACCAGGAGCTCGCTCTCTCTGTTCCAGAGATTAGCATTAGAGGAGAGAGCAGAGAAAGGAGAGCAGAGAAAGTCCACGTGGAAGAGAGGAGAGGCAGCCAAGATGGCAGAATGCTGACAGAGAAGCTAGTTCATGCAGAGTCTGTGCAGAGAGAAGGAGATGGGGAACAGAGGTGAATAAGGCTAGTGAGCTAGAAACTTTTGATTCTAGGAAACTCAGATAAGTCAGTACCTTTGTGAGCACTGAATGAGTGGGTTTTGGAGCCCAGTGTGTGTTTTTACTTGCCCGCCTATGCAAGCTAGGATTAAAGGTAATGGCCGACCAGTTCCTGGCTCCGTTGTTTCGTTACCGTCTGTCTGAATCTAATGCGAACCTGCATGGGTCAGGCTGCTGTGATGGTGTCCGTGGATACTGGCTTTACAATCTTATCAGCTCTTCTATCCTAACTTTTATGACAGTAGTCTCCAGTCAGAATTTGTTCTGAGCTCTCATTTTTTTTCTCTAAGCTGAATTTTAAGAATATTTTGAGAAAGTAGTGAAGATATATGTCAAAACATAACATAACAAATTCTCATCATTTTACAATCATTTTCTTCTTACAGGGATTAATGAGTTATGCCTAAAAGTCATAAGCAATATACACCACATCCAAATCCTTTAAATGTTCCTCAAATCTTATAACATAACTTATACCTTAGAAAAACATAAATATTTTTATAAATCTGGTAGAAATCTTAAGGAGATACATAACAAAATTTGAAGTTCAGTGTAATAAGATTCCCTCACGTGAGGTACTAATGGGGGTGTGGAGTACGAATAAACAAATTCATGAAATAAGCAAGAATAAATGAAGTGCTGAGGGGAGGACTATGGCAAGGTTTTGGGAAGGCCAGAACAAAGGATCGGTGAAACTTAAAATGGGAGAGAGAGCTATTTCATGATGGATTCACAGAATATGGCAGATGGATGGGTTTTTAAAGGACCATTAATGATAATGACAATCATTAACATTTGTTAGATGCACTTCAGTGTTACCAGTTGGTGGTCAGAGGCTGGAATGAAAGATGATTTTGGGAAGGCAATTTGAGTCCATGGAATAGGTAAAGTATTGAATTACACCCAGGAAACCAGCAATAGATCCGCATATCTTAGCAGATCTTGACAGGCAAAACCAACAAACAAAAGCCACTGTATTCTCACCCAATATCCTATAATCCTCTCTCCTTCTCAACCTGGGAGTCTCACGCTCTCGGTTGCTATAAGCAGCCACTTCTTACCCATATCTTTCCAGTGAGTTTAACAGTCCTTCAAAGACCCAATTTTCACAAGTGACAATAAAAATACACTATATTCCAACTATATCAACCCCACACTTTTACCTAAGAATAGGGAAAGGGTTTTTGTTATTTTTGTAGTAGTTGTTGTTGGTATCAGAATTTCCTAAAGTAGGTTACAGTTACCTCTTTGAAAAATATTAATAGTTTTTTTGGTTTTGTGTTTTTTTTTACCCAAAGCTCACTCTGGCTCCATTCATGTCTTCCAAAAATTCTCATTTTTGATTCCACTTTCAGTCACTACTTTAGTCATTGGTACTTCCCCTAAACCCCCAACATACACACAGACACAACCTTTTTGGAATTGGTAATAGTGCATTTTAATTGGCCCAAAGTCAGCTCTTCAAATCCCTCAAGTGGAGATAGGATTCATTAACATCTCAATGACTGCTATCTCTTACCTAAATCTTTCCTGCTCTAGAAGGGAAAATCCATTTAAATCTAATAATTCTTTGATAGAATTTCCTCCAGATCATTTAAAAAGATGCGAAGTAAAAGGGATTCTACCACTAATTCTTAGGAAATCAACCAGCCTGACCTGTGGTGGTGCAGTGAATAAAGCATCGATCTAGAACACTGAAGTTGCTGGTTCGAAACCATGGGCTTGCCTGGTCAAGGCACATATGGGAATTGATGCTTCCTGCTCCTCTCCCTTCTCTCTCTCTCTCTCTTCTAAAATGAGTAGGTAAAATCTTAAAAACATACACACAAAAAAGGAAATCAACCCTTCATACCTTTCATTAATTTCCTCTACTTGTTTCCTAGCTGCAGGACAACTTTCAGTTTTAGACAAATCCCACCCATTTTATTTCCCTGTCTTATTTCCATAGTGAATTGTTAGGAAGAACTATAATGTCAATTCTTAGTCCTCTGTGTCCACACTTCCCGCTTCGCTGAATTCCAATAAAGCATAATTTCATTTTGCAAAACACCACCAATGTATTATTTTTCTGTATTGGTAGCCTTAACACTTAATTAACCCACTAGCTTAGTTGAATAAAAAAGTGAGGGAAGGTTAAGGCAAATTACTTCACTGGGAGTCAATTTCCTTATCTCTAAAAAGCTGGGCATTACAGGCCTCTCAAAGGAGTAAGGAGCAATTATGAGTGAGAGGCCCTAACACACAGCCTGCAGGTTCATAATCACTTGTCCCTGTTCCAGCCCAGCTCAGAGGCCTCGCCTCTTCTATGTACCACTGATTTTTTTGTGACTGGTTTCAGAGTGTCCATAGCCTTCACGGGTTTATGCAGTCTGGCCACCAGTACCGCAGTTCAATTTTATTTGCAAAAGTGTTCACATTTTTACTCACTCCCCCCCCCCCCGCCTTAGTCTTTTCATCAACCAAGCAGGATAATATGTATGTGCACACACATATTTTGTCAATGAAATTTGCAGCATTTTAGATATAAATTTCTCTTTGATAAATGAACTCCCATATATCCATTTTCAGGGAATCACTTATTCATTCAATCAACAAATAGTATTGAGCATCTACTTTGAATCAAACACTTCTAAAATTAGTGTTGAATAAAACTTTCTTAAAGTAGCTGAAAGGGGGCCTACACTCTAGAAAATATTTTTAAAATTATTTTTAAAACTTACTGATTGATGTGGATGAGCCTAGGGTATTTCTTCCAAGAAGCAGGTAAACTGATCTCATTTGCACAAGGGCCACTTAACTATGTCTTGCCTGAATAGTCGGGTTTTTTATTCTTCCCTCGAAGATCTCTGTTGTGGGTGTTGATAGTCCTATTTTTTGCTGCTTTGTTTAATATATAGTGCTTCCTTTATTCCTCCTACCTCAATGCCCCACTCATATTTTAGGCTGGGACCTACTCTTTTTTTTTTTAAATAAATTTTTATTAATGTTAATGGGATGACGTTAATAAATCAGGGTACATATATTCAAAGAAAACATGTCTAGGTTATCTTTTCATTAAATTATGTTGCATAGCCCTCGCCCAGAGTCAGATTGTCCTCCGTCACCCTCTATCTAGTTTTCTCTGTGCCCCTCCCCCTCCCCCTAACTCTCTCCCTCCCTCCCTCCTGCATCCTCCCTCCCCCCACCCCTGGTAACCACCACACTCTTGTCCATGTCTCTTTGGGACCTACTCTTAATTTAGAGTTCTCTTTCCCCCTTTTTGCCAACTTCTATTATGAATCTACCTTTGCCACCCAGCTTAGTGTATCCCAAGGTTCTCTTTACCAAGCCACAGTCACAGAGCTCCAGGGAAAGCAACCTGGTCTCATCTCTCCAGGCAGAGGAGAACAGAAGCTTCATCTCCACACATGCTGCAGATGGCTTTTCCAGTCTACCTGAATCATTACCAGCTAGAAGCAGCAGTCATTGGGACTTGGTCGTGAGCTGCAAAGTATAGTATAGAATTGTGACAACAATTCCAGTGCCATGCGGACTTTTCCTGGATGTGGACTTTTCCTGGACTCCTGCTCCTTGTGACAGCTCCTAACAGACTGATCTGGGGTTGGATTGCATTTTTTCAGGGATTTGGCATGGTGTTGGGGCCAACTTGGATTTGGTGAACATGTTAAGGACACTACTCTTTTATGGATTCTTGCTGTATTGGCCAAGAGTTTGCTTAAAGGCTTTAATCACTGTAAAAAAAAAATAGAAGACTGGATAAAGAAGATGTGGCACATATACACCATGGTATACTATTCAGCCATAAGAAATGATGACATCAGATCACTTACAACAAAATGGTGTGATCGTGATAATATACGAAGTGAAATAAGTAAATCAGAAAAAAACAAGAACTGCAGGATTCCATACATTGGTGGGACATAAAAACAAGACTAAGAGACATGGAGAAGAGAGTGGTGGTTATGGGGGGCGGGGGGGTGCGAAGGAGGGAGAAGGAGAAGGGGAGGGGCACAAAGAAAACTAGATAGAGGATGATGGAGGACAATCTGACTTTGGGTGATGGGTATGCAACAGAATTGAATGACAGGATAACCTGGACATGTTTTCTTTGAATATATGTACCCTGATTTATTGATGTCACCCCATTAAAATTAATAAAAAGAAACCTTATTGATTGACTTATTTTAGAGGGAGGAAAGGAGAGAGAGAGAAAAAAAAAAAAACACTTCAATTTGTGGTTGTCCATTCATTTATGCACCTATTGATTGTTTTCTGCATGTGTCCTGACCAGGGATCAAACCTGCAACCTTGGCATATTGGGATGATGCTCCAATCAACTGAGCTACTCAATAAGAGTGGCACTGGGGACTATTTTAGATAAGGTGGTTAACTATTTCAGATGACATGGTTAAGGAAAGCCTCTAGATGAGGTAACGTTTAAACAAGGCAATGAGCAAGTAGGTTATGCTGATATCTGTGTGTGTGTGCGTGTGTGTGTGTGTGTGTGTGTGTGTGTGTGTGTGTGAGAGAGAGAGAGAGAGACAGAGAGAGACAGAGAGAGAAAACAGAGAGAGAGTGCCAGTAAGTGCAAAGGTCCTGAGATCAGAGTCCAAGAACAGCTGCTGATCAGAGTGACTGAGGCAGAGCAGAAGTTACAGACGTAAGGGGAATATCAAGAATGATCTTGTTTACCGTGATAATGGTTTTGGACTGCACTCTGAATGATTTGGAAAACCACTAGTAAAAAATTCATTTCAAATTCTTCCCAGAATGTGACAATTTGGTGTGTGGATTATTTTGAACTAAAGGCAATTAAGACCCAAAAGAGTCATGAAGAGCTTTTCACCTCCCTATTAACTGCCTACAAGAATGCTTGTAGTGGGCCATGTTCAAGAAAAGAGTTATCACCAGAGATAACTGCGAAAAGTATGGGCTAAATATGGTGAGCTGGGGAAATCCTGGCAGTGTTTCACAGTCTTCTCTGTGTCCCACTGTTTCTTCATGGCACATTTGTTTAACAGACATTTTACTCTTCCCATCTTCCTGTGAAGTGTCTTCCTTCTCTTTGAAGTCCCAGATCTCTACCCCCCAGCCCTGCTGCTCCTTATCTCAAAATGCCACATGAGCCTCAATTGCCTGATTGACAGAGAGTCTTTCAGGTCTATGTGAGGCTACTGTAAGTATGAAGTTAATTTGTCTCTCTCTCAAAAAATAAATAAATAAATAAATAAATAATGTGTCTCTCTCTTGTTAATTTGTCATATGTTAATTTAATTAATATAGCAGCCAAAAGAACTAGAAGAATAGAAAAATGTTTCTCCCTTACATCTACTTTTTAAAAAAGTAATGCTGAAAATCAACTCAGTCTGTACACCATTTTTGTTCTTACCCTGGTACATAACCTTAATTGTATGATAATTACCTGATGCAGAAATTGGCAAACATTTTCTTTAAAAATCCATATCAGACTCTGGCCGGTTAGTTCAGCGGTAGAGCGTTGGACTGGTGTGTGGAAGTCCTGGGTTCAATTCCTTGCCAGGGCACACAGGAGGAGTGCCCATCTGTTTCTCCACCCTTCCCCCTCTCCTTCCTCTCTGTCTCTCTCTTCCCCTCCTGCAGCCAAGGCTCCACTGGAGCAAAGTTGGCCTGGGTGATGAGGACAGCTCCATGGCCTCCACCTCAGGCACTAGAATGGCTCTGGCTGCAGCAGAGCAATGCCCCAGATGGGAAGAGCATCGCCACCTCGTGGGCATGCTGGGTGGATACTGGTTGGGCGCATGTGGGAGTCTGTCTGACTGCCTCCTCGCTTCTAACTTTGGAAAAATATAAATAAATAAATAAATAAATAAATAAATAAATAAATAAAATACCATATCATACAGTAAACATTTTAGACATTTGGTTTGGGTCTGTGTAGTTTCTGGTGCACTACTTAACATTATAGCACATAAACAGCCATGGGCAAAAGAATATGGCTGTGTTCCAATAAAACATTATTTATAGACAATGAAATTTGAAATTTTTTTTGCGGGGGGAGGAACAGGAAGCATCAACTCTCATATGTGCCTTGACTGGGCAAGCCAGGGGTTTCGAACCAGTGACCTCAGCATTCCAGGTTGATGCTTTATCCCAAGGGTCCCCAAACTACGGCCCATGGGCTGCATGCGGCCCCCTGAGGCCGTTTATCCGGCCCCCCGCCGCATTTCTGGAAGGGGCACCTCTTTCATTGGTGGTCAGTGAAAGGAGCACATTGATCATCTCATTAGCCAAAAGCAGGCTTATAGTTCCCATTGAAATACTGGTCAGTTTGTTGATTTAAATTTACTTGTTCTTTATTTTAAATATTGTATTTGTTACCGTTTTGTTTTTTTACTTTAAAATAAGGTATGTGCAGTGTGCATAGGGATTTGTTCATAGTTTTTTTTATAGTCTGGCCCTCCAATGGTCTGAGGGCTAGTGACTGGCCCCCTGTGTAAAACGTTTGGGGACCCCTGCTCTATCCAGTGCGCCACCACAGGTCAGGTGAAATTTGAATTTTATGCAGTTTTTATATGTCATAAAAATAGTTTAACCACATCTGAAATTTCTCAATTAATATATTCACTTATATATTAAGACAAACAAATACATGAAAATGTACTGAAATCTTGAATGAATACAGTCTTTGGTCCTTAAGGTCAAAAATAAATATAATTATATATATAATAAAGAAAAAATAACTTTTGCAAGTAATCTGAAAAGGATATCTATATTTTAATAACTTAGAAATAAAAAATAAAAGTATATCCAGAACTAAAGCTTTAAATATGGAATTTTCTCAAGAATCTAAAACTAGAGTAGACTTTACTTTTATGAATTTTTTTTTTTTTTTTACAGAGGCAGAGATAGACAGGGACAGACAGACAGGAACAGAGAGAGATGAAAAGCATCAATCATCAATTTCTCGTTGCGCATTGCGACTTCTTAGTTGTTCATTGATTGCTTTCTCACATGTGCCTTGACCGCGGGCCAAGTAACCCCCTGCTGGAGCCAGCGACCTTGGGTCTAAGCTGGTGAGCTCTTTTCTCAAGCCAGATGAGCCCGCGCTCAAGCTGGCGACCTCAGGGTCTCGAACCTGGGTCCTTCCGCATCCCAGTCCAACGCTCTATCCACTGCGCCACCACCTGGTCAGGCTAGACTTTACTTTTAGGCAATAGATGACCACCATCACTAAGTAATTTCTAGGGCAATGGAGCAGTTCTAACAACTTCTCAAATACTCTCACCACAGGTTTATGATACCTGAAGTTTTTAAAAATACTATGAATATTGTTCCATAAATACAAAGTTTCAAATCAAGTTAAGGTTTAAAAGATTACAATAAGTATACACACCCATAGTGATACCTGAAAACATCTCCAAATGTGCAGTTACATGAATAATGTTAAGAGTTGTCACCATCCTTATGTATCCTTTCCTAAAATTGATCTGCCTGAAGTATTTGAGTCAGAACAGCATACCCATCTCCCAAATCTTACCACAATGCTTGGCTCTGGAACAGAAATCCTTCTGAGGAGTCAGAGAAATATCAAAGTTTTTTTTTGTTGTTGTTGTTGTTCAAGGAAACCTTTTGCAATGATTAATTAAAGCCTACATATCTTGTACACATTTTTGTTAAAGATGAAGGCCAGCTCGAGAAACAGGGTGTTTTTGTTACATTTTGGAACACTGAGTTCATGACAGACTAGGAAGAAGAAATGATGAAACGTTTTCCTTTAAATACAGATAAAATACTTTTGAGACTACCAAAAAATTTGAGGGGTATTGGATAAAATTGCCAGATAAAAATATAACATCAGCCTGACCTGTGGTGGTGCAGTGGATAAGGCGTCAACCTGGAAACACTGAGGTTGCCGGTTCAAAACCCTGGCTTGCCTGGTCAAGGCACATATGGGAGTTGATGCTTCCTGCTCCTCCCCCTTCTCTCTCTCTCTCTTTCTCTCTCTCTCCCCCCCTCTAAAATGAATAAATAAATAAATAAAAATTATAAAAAAAAATATAACATCACTCCTTTAGGTGGAAGATGTGTATTCAAAAAGTTTGTTTAGACTTCTCTCATCAAATCTTATCTTGAGACAGTAATTTCAATTATAATCATTTCAACTTATAAAACATTTATTATTTTGTATCCTATATTAACAAGAAATAGACCTATTTAAATATATGATATAATGTTAATTAACTTTAAAATGAGCATGAGGGTACACAGATTTGCCTGTTTATTTAAAGGGCTAAGTGGAAAACAATGTGTAAAGGCAATTGCCCTAGAGACATGGAAGGGGCACTCAACTCCTGCAGGGAGAACAAGAAGACAGAGGCAGTGAGAAGGCTTGGGGAATTCCAGGGACAACCCAAAAATGTTGGTGAGGAATCCCAGCACTAGCTTCTACTTTGGAGATTTCCTACCGCGCCATTACTCTGACGTCATCTCTCTACTTTGGAGATTTCCTAGAGTAACCCTAATGCTACTTCTTAGACCCCCCTCCTCCCCTTCCCCTTCATTTGAGACTGGGCAAAAGAAAAAGAAAGAGAAATCAGCTTTATTGGAGTTTTTGCTGTGGGCAGGCTATCAGGTTAGGATGAGCTAGTTTGAATAACTCCAGTGGAATTTGAGTCATTGGGTGGTCTCCAGTTGTCGGGTACCTGGCCCTGGGATGATTTAAGACACAGGAAATATTGGTTTGGTGTGTGAGAATTAGACAAGGATTTGGACTATAGATTTGGGAGGAATCGGTTTACATATGAAAGATGTGCTCCCAGCCCAGTCTTTGCTATCCCTAAAGAATTGGTTAGCTCTGGGAGGGCAGTCTCTCCCCAGCCAGCAAGTTTTATAAGATGTTAAAACATCATGAAATGCAGAAAATTTAATAAAATGATTAATACAAATTACCTATACATATCTTCTGCCCACTTTTTAATTGAGTTGTCTCCTTATTGAGCTGTAGGAGTTGGGGTTTTTTTTTTTTAAAGGATAATATTCTTTTACTGGGCTTTATATATTTATTTTTATTTTTTGATTTTTATTTATTTATTCATTATAGAGAGAAGAGAGAGAGAGAGAGAGAAGGGGGAGGAGCAAGAAGCATCAACTCCCATATGTGCCTTGACCAGGCAAGCCCAGGGTTTTGAACCGGTAACCTCAGCGTTTCCAGGTTGACGTTTTATCCACTGCGCCACCACAGGTCGGGTTTTTTATTTCCCCCTCAATTTTTATTTATTGATTTTAGTGAAAGAGGAAGAGACAGAGACAGAGAAACAGGAACATCAATCTGTTCTCCGTATGTGCCCTGACCAGGGATGGGACCAGCAACTCTGTGCTCAGGATGATGCTCTAACTGGGGCTGTAAGAGTTCTTTGTAAATTCTGGATATTAATCCTTTATCAGATTTATGTTTTTGCAAGTATGTTCTCCCAGTTTGTGGCATGTTTTTTTGTTAATGGTTAGACAATTGTTCTTAAAGTTACTATGATACCTTTCCTTAACATAAATTGTTTACTTCAGAGATTTGCAATCCTGACATAAGATGTTAGAAACACCTGAGAAACAAATATCTTTGCCTGCCCCCTCCAGAGATTCTGATTTAAACTTGTCATTGCACCCTTTCCTTCAATGTATATTTTTTGAAGTTCCTTAAGTGATCCTAATGTGTAACCAGGATTGGAAACCACCATGTTAGGGAAAGCCCATAACAAGAGGCATAGTCAGCCCAACCTGTGGTGGCACAGTAGATAAACCATTGACCAGGAATGTTGAGTTTGCTGTTTGGAAACCCTGGGCTTGCCTGGTCAGGGCACATATGGGAGTTGATGCTTCCTGCTCCTTCCCTTCTCTCTCTCTCTCTCCTCTCTAAAATGAATAAATAAAATATTTAAAAATTAAAAAGAAGAACAAAAACATTCTTTAAAAAAAGAGGCATAGCCTGACCAAGTGGTGGTGCAGTGGATAGAGCATCGGACTGGGATGTCGAGGACCCAGGTTTGAGATTCCGAGGTCGCCAGCTTGAGCACGGGCTCATCTGGTTTGAGCAAGGCTCACCAGCTTGGAGCCAAGGCGCTGGCTGGAGCAAGGGGTTACTCACTCTGCTGGAGGCCCGCGGTGAAGGCACATATGAGAAAGCAATCAATGAACAACTAAGGTGTCGCAATGCGCAAGGAAAAACTAATGATTGATGCTTCTCATCTCTCCGTTCTGTTTGCCTGTCCCTGTCTATCCCTCTCTCTGACTCTCTGTCTCTGTAAAAAAAAAAAAAAAAAAAAAGGGCATAGTCAAAGATACTCGAAGAGCGGGGCTTGTTTGACATTCTCCTTCCCCACCAGTGGATAGCCCAGCTCCATGGTCAGCTCTCTTGGATATTAAGACCTGATTGTTTTTCCTAAAAATGCCTGCTTTTATGCCAAGTTCTGTGTTTCACTCTTTTCTGTATATTATCAAATTTAATTCTCTCAGTAACTCTAGAAAAGTAAATATGATTGTCTGTTCAAGGACAAAGGAAATACGTTAGAGCAAGACCAAGCAAATCATTTAAAAATACACAGTTAATAGGTGGTAGTGACAGAAAATATGAACTCTGTGTTCTGACTCTAAAACCCATGTTCTTTCATCTCCACCTCAATTTCCCAGCCACGAGGCAGCACCTGGTTAACACTTCTCACTACATAGTGTTTTTCATTAAAGAACACCTTCACTTGTCTTAAGGCTTACAGAAAAAGCAGGGTGTTTGAAGGGGAAAGGAAAACCACAGCTTCATGCAAAACATCCTCAATAATTAATCCCCCAGTGCCTTTAAGATTTGCTAAAGCCGAGATTTCCTAAAGAAGCCAGCAACTATTGAAGGTAAAAGAGAAGAAATGAGTTCCAGAACATTTTCGAGTTTAAGAAATTCACCCTCACCATTATAAGGAGGTTACTGGGTGAGGGTGGGGGAAGCTTCATTTTAAAAACGCTTTCAAGCCCAGAGGGGTGAGAGGAAAAACTCTATTAAGTAGAAGAGAAAGAAACAGATTCAGGGACAGCCTCCTAATGTATTCCCCAAAGTCTCATCTGAAAATTTCAACCTCTGTCTTCACAGTCAGGCCATCAAGGAAGAAAATAGGGATCAAGAGAAAAAATATCAAACTACATTGAAGCCTGTCATTTAGAAAAATTCTCTAAGATATTTAAGAATAGAAAATTGGCAGACAAAGATCTTTTAAAATTTCTCCTGATTAATTTTCCAGAATCCATGAAATCTTCACAAAGACGCTTTAGAATCTCTAAAGCTCAAATGAGGAAAATGGTGCAGTGTTAGATCTTGAAGACTAGAAGGAACTAGAATGGGTCTGGGGAACATAGATAAAAATGTTCCATGAAAACTCTCACAAAGAACAGTGGAGGCCCGGCCGCAAATGAAACAGAGTAAGAAAGCCCGCACGAAGAGAATAATTTTAATGGTATAGCAATGAGTAAATTTATGTAAAAATCTTCTGAGATATTTGAGGATATAAATTAGACCAACCTCACGTTTTCAGTTTAGGCTGCTGGAAGGGTAAGAGGCATCAGAGTTGGTATGACAACAGAAAATGTTTACAAAAGTGGTTAAATTGAAAGAAAGAGAAAAAGAACAAAAAGGAAAAGAAAAGAAGAAAGCCCTTCATGCAAGGTCCCCTAAATAATTAATTTCCCAGTGCCTTCAATAATTAAGATAAACTAGTACTTTTGAGGATATATGTATATGTAGATATATATGAGGATATATCTCTCTATATATATATTGTAAAGTGCCAAAAGCTACAGAATTAATATTAATATTTTAGGAAGTTTAAAGAACATTTTATTAATTTGGGCTAGGCCTGCAGAAAGATTTTGTAAGTGTGATTTCTATGCTTGTGTGATTAGCATCAAAACTAAAGATGGCCAATGGCATTGTGTTGTAAATGAAGAAGAGGAAGGAGACTTGGATTCCCTGATCTTCCCCCATACCTATGGGAGGAAGGGTGAATAGCTAGCCAGGTACAGGAAGAAAAAGATTAAATTAAAATATTTTCTTATCCTGATGAACCATTTACAGGCATCTGTCTTTATGGAAACTACCCCTCCTCTCCAGAAAGCATGTGGTTAATGTATGTATCTCTAAACAAAAGGTATAAACTTATGCCATGTCAGGTTTTCTCCCCTCCCACGTATAAATAGGAGTATATAAACAGCCCCTGAACTATTTTTAGGGTCTGCACAATTTGGGTCTGTTGCCCTGTGTCAGCCATATGCAGCCAGCATATTTAATAAATTTCCTCCTTTAATAAAACTTTTCAAAAACTTATTTGGACTACGTGCCTCTATGAAAACCCATGGATTTATGGATTTAGTTACTTTATAACCATATATATATATATATATATATATATATTTTTTTTTTTGTTGTTGTTGTTGTTGTTGTTGTTGTTTTTTAAAAAGAATATTGAAGAAAAAACTTCTGCAAAATGGCAGGTTTTCTAAATGTACTATATTTTATATTATCTCAAGCTAAATGCTTAGCAGAAAGAGCTTTTTCAATGTAAATATTTTTTGAATAAATTACATAATTTAATAATGAGAAACAAACCCATTCTAGACTTTATACTAAGCAACCAAAGAGAAAGGAGATAGTTTCTCTTTGTTTTAACTAAGTTATTTGGGTAATTGATTTTCAACCATAGCTTCATATTAGAATCATATAGGAGAACTAAAAATATACAGTATATATACTTGTATGTAAGCCAGGCCTCATCCTCCAGCTGTTTTGATTTAGTTGGTCTGCAGTAAGAAATTAAAAGTCTTTTAAAAAATCTCCCCAGATGCTTTTTTAAGATTACCCTCATGAATGCAGCCAGCCTAGAGAATCAAAGGTAGCACAGAATTTAGGCTATGTGTCAAGAAATGTTTAATGACACTTTGACATACACTGTTGAATCTAACAGTATGATATTTTGGCTTGTATTTTGTTTGTTTTTATTTTAATTTCTTTCTTCTAATTAATTGGTTTGATATAATTTTAAAACATTGGTTTATGATGAAGTAGCATTTTAAAATTGAGAATCTATTGTAAATAATTTCACGGGGCCTTAAATATCTTGAAAATATATATATATATTTTTGTAGTGGAGAGAGAGAGGGACAGACAGAATGGGAGAGATATGAGAAGCATGGGGGCACCTTAGTTGTTCATTGATTGCTTTCTCATCTGTGCCTTGACCAGGGAGCTCCAGCCGAACCAGCTACCCTTTGCTCAAGCCAGCGACCTTGGGCTTCAAGCTAGCGACCTTTGGGCTCAAGCCAGCAACCACAGAGTCATGTCTATGACCCCATGCTCAAGCCGGCAGGCAACCCTGTGCTCAAGCTGGTGAGCCTGCACTCAAGCTAACGACCTCGGGGTTTTGAACCTAGGTCCTCTGCATCCCAGGCCAATGCTCTGTCTACTGTGCCACCACCTGATCAGGCTTCCACATGGATTTTAAAGGTTTTGCTGAAAATACAGAAAAGTCTTTTTGTGGTGGAAAGAGCAAGTTCTTTCTTTTACTTGTTAGACATAATAGTTAATGTACTATCAGAAGGGTGGTCAGGAATGAACTACTCAGCAGAGTGAGGACTTAGCATGGGCAAAGTCCCCGAAGCACCTACAGAGAGCCCAGAGCAGGCCCAGAGGGCAGGAAGGGAAAGTGAAGGTGGGTTAGCTATGTGCCTCTGTAGCAGGCCTAGTTCCTGTCAGATGCCCTCTCCAAACTCCTCTCTTTGATTGTATTATCTGTTCCCTTTACTTACCCCTCAGGCTAAGGAATTTTAACCACTCTCCACTTTCTCTAAACCATACTACATCTTAAATTCTTGTCAAATTACCCAATTTAAGGACATCTGCTCCAAACAGGACCCTGACAAACACCATCTTTACATTTTAATACTAAAAAACAAAACAAAATCATACATCTCCTAATTTCCTTATTTTCTTGAATGCAAACATGAATTAGATCCCACCAATCAGATGCCATCTCTTGTGACTTGCCTTTGGAGCTGAGTGTGCATATGAGATAGAAGTGAGGTATAAAGGGCGTCCATTTTGCTGCCTGGGATTACAGCAGAGGTAGTGTTTCAGTGAAGCAGAATCACTCAGTACATATATGGACGAGGATTTATTACAGGAATTGGACAGCATACAATTGGGAGAAGGGCTGGGGCAATAAAAAAAAAGGAGTTGGAACATCAGGGAAAGTACCTGTTGTTCTGACACTGGTGGACAAGCCAGGGCTCGAGGGAAGTCAGGAACATCGGCTGCTGGACGGAACCCCTGAAATGTGGTGTTGAAGTCTATGAAAGCTGTTCCCTTTTCTTGGTTGTTGCCTCTGAGTTTACAGCAGAGTATTTGATGGTGGGTTTGGGTTGCTTTTCTGTTGGTCAGTCAGCTGTCAGGAAGCATTGGGAGTGTGGCCAGAAAGAATGTGTATAAACTGGAACCCTCCAGTGTCTCAGTGTCCATTTGTCATACCACCTCTAATCACAGCGACCTTCAGAGAACAATGGCTGCCTCTTCATTTCTATTTCCAAAATTTCCCCTATTTTTCTTGACTAATTCTATCCCAGAACCACACCAAGGTCCTTCAGTCTTTCAGGGAGTCTTTGGGTCTGCATTTTCACCAGTGGTCACTAGATGACAGCAGAGGACATGGGTCTGACAAGATGGGGTTAAATCTGCATAATAATGACATCTACGCACTTGGTTGGTCTAACAAGCTGTGTTGACTGCAGCTGAGGTCGTTTCCACATGTAGGGTCTGGGGAATCTCTATGAGGATTTTTCTTGTGGCCTCAGGGTTATACCAAGTTGTCAGAGCCATTTTGACATCATCTGTAACCCCACCTGGCCTCGCTGGACAGACCCAAGCAGTTAGCATGAATCAGGTGGTACTTGGCACAGTGAGGAAGACCCTAGGATATGGTGCTTGTGATCAGGAAGCCTTCCTAAAGGCTTGTCATGTTCATTTTGTCAATTCTATCTGCAACTAAATTCTTCCTTCAGCTGGAAGCTCCTTGAGAACAGGCACCTGAAGATACAGAAATTCTAATCTGTTATCAACTAAAGATGCTTATTTGTTTCAGAAGAAAAAGACATCCTCTGTTTGAGAAACAAAGCATGGGTTTCATCTACTGTAACAAAAAGCTTGACTCTATAATCCACCTTATAAAGAGATTAATTAAAAAAATAAATGGTACAATTTTGCCTCTGCATTCTCCTCTTATAAAATACTTTATAAAGTATAATAGCCATATAAATGGCTAAAATTAAATAATACACTGAAGTCTATAACATGTGTATAAAGTATAAAGAAGAAAATAAAAGGGTCCTTGTCATAAAAGAAACATAATTGGTTTATTCAGCAAGCTGTAGGAAATCTGCATAAAGATGAAAATGTATAAAAATACATTTGGTCATTGGTTTCTCCACATTCTCTGTGGCCAGCCATTTTTCTACATATTCTATTTTCCAGTTTCAGTGAATGATTTATCATTCCAGTGATATCTTTGCCAGTGATCTGAGTTCTTATGCTCCTTATCTTTCTGCCACATCTGGCAGAGCCTCACTTGGATAGACTCAACTGTCTGCTCTGGTCATGTCTGCAAAGGTACAGCTGAGTGTTGATGACAGAAGTCCACGACTAAGAAGACTGGCCCCACTACCCACATGACCATCAAACATGCTGGATTCTTCTAGACAGTTCACTGTCTTGTCTCCATGAGGCCATTTCCTCAAATTTCCAAGCTTCTCCTCTGTATCCTCACAAACACCTAGAAACCATTGCTCTAAGGAATTACCTCATACCCTACAACACAAAGGAAATACTAGAAGCTATTGGGGACACTCCCTTGTTTTCCTATGTCCAAACATATGAACTTACCTCCTCCACAGTGGTTGGCACCCCTCTTGTCTCATAGGCACAGACATTTACATCTGGGCAAGGCTCTCCATGTATTAGACTTAATCACCTCAATAACCTTGTGAGGTGGCTTTTAACAGTTCTTTCACTAACTTTTTTTTTTAATGAAAAAAATTTTTTTTTATTCATTTTAGAGAGGAGAGGGAGAGAGAGAGAGACAGACAGAGAGAGAGAGAGAGAGAGGAGAGACAGAGAGAGAGAAGGGGGAGGAGTTGGAAGCATCAACTCCCATATGTGCCTTGACCAGGCAAGCCCAGGGTTTCAAACCGGCGACCTCAGCATTTCCAGGTCGACGCTTTATCCACTGCGCCACCACAGGTCAGGCCTCACTAACTTTTTTTTTTTTTTTAATTACAAAAATTATCTCTTTTATAGTGTTTGCATTTTTCAGGGTCTCCTTTTAGCTCTTTATGTTCCCTTGGGCCTGACTTCCTGACTGAGAATGTTTAGCTGGGGGTAGGGTAAAAACCTAGACCCCTACCTGTGCCATTCTATATGAATTAGAAGTGGTGCTGTAGGTCTAGTAATAAACAAATCTGAGCCTGAAAGATTCCAAGATGGCGACGGAGTAGGCAGACATTCCAACTGCCACCTCTTGGACCAAATTGGATTAAAACTTAATTTAAGAACAGTCATCTTGAAAAGCCAACTTTGGACTAAACAAAGAGGAGTCTATAACCAAGGATCACAGAAGAGGCCACACCAAGATTTGTAGAAAGGGCAGAGACACGAAAAGGGCTGCCCGGCTCCCAGGAGCAAGCCAGGTGGAGGGTCTGGAGGAACTCTGACTGTGGGGAGGTTTGCCCTGAAAAGGGAAGGACTTTAGCCCCAGGCCTGGATCCCCAGCCTAGAGCCCCAGAGCCAAGAGAAGAGGCACGCACACAGCCTTTGGCCATGAAAAGAGCCAAGGTTATTGTCTGCGAGAAGGAGACGGACCTTTTGGAAATGCAGGCTCCATCTTAAAGGGCCAGCACAGAAAACCTCATTCACAGCCACTTACCCAAGGCTTGGTGGGGGAGGGCAGAGAGGACTAGAGTTGTGAGGAAAGTGTGAAGTTGGTGGTCCAGGGAGAGACATCATGGGAGATGGACACCAAAATCCCTGTGCTTAGTCATTCTCTAAAACTGTAGTCGCCATTTTTCTTGGGTGGAGCAGTCCACTCTGAGTGGTATCAGCCTGAGGGAATGCAACTGTCCCACTCTTAGGACTCTGTCCTGCCCCAAACTTGGAGACTGAGTCATGCTGAGAAGCCAGAAATCAGAGGTGCCTCCGTGACTCAGTTTTCTGGTGTTGAGGCTGGAGCTTTCCTCCACATGTTCCCGAGTCTATGACCAATGCTTCCGCCTCATGAAAGATTCAGTAGAAACTGTCTGGACTGTGGGCAGACCACACCTCTGGGTCTCAGAGGCCACACCTTACTGAAGTCTGTGATAAAAGTCTGGACAGACTGACATCTGGGGCTGAGCTACACCTATCACTCTTCCTAGTCCCTGAATTGCTGCAAGCTCCAGACTCCACCTGAGGTTTTATTTCAGTGGCCAAGCCCCCAACAAGTAGCCAGCAGACAGAGGCTGCAAGAGATAGAGCTCAGGGAACCTTTGCCTTTTGGGGACCTTCCCCCTGGCCCAGGTGGGTAAAAATCAGCCTAGGTCTGTAGCTTGATATTTCCATGTGCACCTGGGTCCACATGGAAAGAGGCAGCCACAAAGTCTGGATTGCTTGTAGCTCCAAGAAGTTGCTGAGGGCCAGTCACGGGCAGTGTCCCCCTCTGGTTGGTCTGTGCCAGGTTCCCTCCAGGGAGACCCAGGGAAGGCACACTCAGTGGGAAGCTGTGGAGAGCATTGGTTCAGGATCTAACAACCCTTGCTGGTAGTGTGTCCTAAAGAAGGGTTCCTCACAACTGGCTCGGCTGAGGTGAGTTCTGCTTTCTGTGACCAGCACCAGCACAGCAGCTCATGTGCATTGGACAGGGTGGAACTTTATAGTCAGCCAGCCCAGGTGCTAGATATCTTGCCCAACTGGGCTAGGTTCCACAGAGGGAAGGTAGAGAGAGGCTTGGAACATGGACATTTAAAGTGTGGGTTCCCACAAGCCTATGGTTGGGTCTGGTTGAGGGGCTTAGCCACTTTCTGGGGGTGCACAGTCAGCCCCAGGAGAGGACTCTCTCAATCTTCCTCCCTGAGACCAGGGTCTCACCAGCTGAAAGGACTTCTGCAGAGGGGACTGTCAGCCTCAATTGATCTGAACCTGCTGCTCACCTTGCTGGGGAGAAATAAAATTTGAGTATCCAGCAGTGGCTGAGGGATTAGGCTCTGGAGTAGGTGCCACTTTCCTCATACTGAGCTTCTGACCAGGATACCCCTGAAGTAGGGGATCCCACTAACATTGTATTCCCAACCTCAAGTACCCTAACCCACCAAAGTTGCAACCTGTAGAGGGGTTGGTTGAATGAGGCCAGTCTGAACCCAGCCTACAGTCTTTCTACAGAGGAATCTGTGGGATGACCAGGCAGCTGCAAGAGGAGGTGGATTAACTGAAAAGTGGAGATAAATTTTATGAAGCTTGTGATTTTTACAGAGCTGCTGTCATCTCTAAGCAAGAGGAAGCTCATCCTTATACACAGGTTAGCCCTTCCCACACTACCCAGACACAGAAAATGCAGACACAAACAGCAAACAGAGTTTTAGCCCCAAACAGGTAGCCCACGGCAGGTTACAAACAATGGCTGATGCATATTCAAGAAGATCTAGAACCAACACAACTTGCAGTGGGTGGCAAACAACACCAACCCTAGACTTAGCTAGTCACACAAGCAGCATGCCCAAAGGAGGAGTCTAGTAGGCACTAGACACTGTGGAGAATAAATACACCCAACAGGACAGACATCGCACAGTGTGTAAAACACATGATCAAGGTTGACCCTTAGAGGTGGCCAGCCTGAAGGTATAACCACACCCATGAAAGGACCAGTGGCATTCAATACTCACATACAACAGGAGGAAAAATAGTACCCTCAAGAAGCATCCCTAGAACAAGAAAAATAGGTGGTCTGGAGGTCAGTACCACCAAGCCCATCTTCCTCATAAAGACACCACAAAACGTTCAAAGTCATTCAGTGCTACTTAATACACAGATGAAATGGGCAAACAAAGAAATGTGACCCAAATGAATCAACAAGGGAAATCCCCAGAAAAAGAACTAAATGAAATGGAAATAACGAAACTACCAGATGCAGAGTTTATAATAGTGATTTTTAGGACACTCAAGGATGTTAGAGCAACAATGGATGGTCATAATGAGCACCCAAATAAAGAGATAGCAAGCATCAAAAAGAACATTGAAATGATAGAAAAGAAACAGTCAGAAATGATAAATACAGTTTCAGAAATGAAGACTGCACTAGAAGGAATCAACATCCGGCTGTATGAAGCAGAGGATCAAATCAGTGATTTAGAAGACAAGATAAACAATAGCACAGAAGCAGAGCAGAAAAACAAAAAGAGGCACAAAAAGACTGAGGAAACTATAAGAAAGCTCTGTGACAACATAAAGAGAAACAACATCTGCATCATAGGGATTCCTGAAGAAGAAGAGAAAGAACAAGAGATAGAGAACCTGTTTGAAGAAATCATAGCTGAAAATTTCTCTAAATTGATAAAGAAAAAAGTCACACAAGTTCAAGAAGCACCGAGAGTCCCATTAAAGAGGAACCTAAGGAGGCCTACACCACGACACATCATAATTAAAATGCTAAAGTTAAGAGACAAAGAAAAAATACAAAAAGTTGCAAAAGAAAAGAGGTTAATTACCTACAGAGAAGCTCCATAAGTATGACATCTGACTGCTCAACAGAAACATTTGAGGCCAGAAGGGATAGGCAAGAAATATTCAAAGAATATATATGCAAAAAAAGAACCTATAACCAAGACTACCTTATCCAGCAAGGCTATCATTTAAAATTGAAGGAGGAATAAAAAGCTTCCCAGATTAAAAAAAAAAAAAGACTTGCCTGACCTGTGGTGGTGCAGTAGGTAAAGTGTCGACCTGGAAATGCTGAGATTGCCGGTTCGAAACCCTGGGCTTGCCTGGTCAAGGCACATATGGGAGTGATGCTTCCTGCTCCTCCCCCCTTCTCTCTCTATCTCTCTCCTCTCTCTCTCTCTCCTTCTCTCTCTCCTTTCTAAAATGAATAAAGTTAAAATAAAATAAAAATAAATAAATAAAATAAAACCAGTTTATAAAAAAAAAAAAAAGACTCAAGGAATTTATTTTAACCATACCAGTACTACAAGAAATGTTAAAGGCCTGCTATAAAAAAAAGCAAAGAAAAAAAGATCGAGAGAAAGAGGATTGTAGATTTTTTTTTTTTTTTTTGCATTTTTCCGAAGCTGGAAACAGGGAGGCAGTCAGACAGACTCTCGCATGCGCCCAACCGGGATCCACCTGGCACGCCCACCAGGGGGCGATGCTCTGCCCATCTGGGATGTCGCTCTGTTGTGGCCAGAGCCATTCTAGTGCCTGAGGCAGAGGCCATGGAGCCATCATCAGCGCCCGGGCCATCTTTGCTCCAATGGAGCCTCGGCTGCGGGAGGGGAAGAGAGAGACAGAGAGGAAGGAGAGGGTGAGGGGTGAGAAGCAGATGGGTGCTTCTCCCGTGTGCCCTGGCCAGGAATCGAACCCGAGACTCCTGCACGCCAGGCCGATGCTCTACCACTGAGCCAACCGGCCAGGGCCGGATTGTAGATTTGAAGAATAAAATGGCAATAAATAAGTACATATCAATTATAACCTTAAAGGTAAATTGATTAAATACTCTCATCAAAAGACATAAGGTAGGTGATTGGATAAAAAAACAAGACCCATACATATGCTGTCTACAAGAGACCCACCACAGAACAAAAGATACACATAGACTGAAAGTGAAGGGATGGAAAGAAGTATTTCATGCAAATGAGAATAAAAAAAAGTGAACATAAACGCTAAAATTCTCAACAAAATATTAGCAAGTCAGAGCCAGCAATACATCAAACAATATCATACATAATGATCAAGTGGGATTTATTCCAAGGAAGCATGGCTGGCAAAACAATAAATGTGATTCATCACATAAACAAAAGGAAAAAGAAAAATCACATAATTATATCAATATATGCAGAAAAAGCATTTGATAAAATCAAGCCCCCAGTTATGATCAAAACCTTCAGCAAATTGGGAATACAAGGAACATACCTCAATGTAATAAAGGCCATATATGACAACCTGACAGCTAACATTATACTCAGTGGGCTAAAATTAAAAGCAATCCCCATAAGATCAGGAACAAGGCAGGGGTGCCCCCTTTAACCACTCTTATTCAACATAGTTCTGGAAGTCCTAGCCACAGCAATCAGACAAGAAGAAGAAAGAAAAGGCATCCAAATTGGAAAAGAAGTAAAACTATCATTATTTGCTGATGACATGGTACTGTACATAGAAAACCCTAAACTCTCAGTCAAAAAACTACTAGACCTGATAAATGAATTTGGCAAGGTGGTAGGATATAAAATTAATATTCAGAAATCAGTGGGATTTTTATACACCAACAATAAACTGTCTGAAAGAGAAATTAAGGAAACAATTTCCTTCACTATTGAAACAGATAGACAAAAAATAAAGTACTTAGGAATAAATTTAACCAAGGAGGTAAAAGATTTGTACTCAGAAAATTATAAGACATTGAAAAAAGAAATCAAGGAAGATACAAACAAGTAGAAGCATATACCGTGTTCATGGTTAGGAAGAATAAACATCATTAAAATGTCCATATTACCGAAAGCAATCTATAAATTCAATGCAATTCCTATTAAAGTACCAATGGCACACTTCAGAGATATAGAACACATATTCCAAAAATTTATATAAAACCAAAAAGAATCCAAATAGCCTCAGCAATTTTTGAAATAAATAATAAAGTGGGAGGTATCACACTTCCTGATATCAAGTTATACTACGAGGGCATTGTGATCAAAACAGCCTGGTACTGGCATAAGAACAGGCATAGAGATCAATGGAACATTACAGAGAACCTTGAAATAAACCCACACCTTATGGTCAATTGATATTTGACAAAGGTGGTAAGAATATACAATGGAGTAAAGACAGTCTCTTTAATAAGTTCTGTTGAAAAATTGGACAGGTACATGCAAAAAAAAAAAAAAAAAAAAAAAAAAAAGAAACTAGACCACCAACTTATACCATTCACAAAAATAAACTCAAAATAGATAAAAGACTTAAATGTAAGTTATGAAATCATAAACATTTTGGAAGAAAACATAGGCAGTAAACTGTTCAATATCTCTTGTAGCAATATTTTTGCTGACATAGCTTCACGGGCAAGTGAAATAAAGGACAAAATAAACAAATGAGACTGTATCAAACTAAAAAACTTTTGTAGAGCAAAAAACACCATTAACAAAATAAACAGACAACCCACACAATGGGAGAACATATTCACTGATGCATCTGATAAGGGGTTAATAACCAAAATTTATAAAGAACTTTTAAAACTCAATACCAAGAAGGTAAACAATACAATTAAAAAATGGGCAAAGGAACTGAATAGACATTTCTCCAAAGAGGACATACAAATGGCCAATTCGCATATGAAAAAATGTTCCACATCACTAATCATCAGAGAAATGCAAATTAAAACCACAATGAAACTGACCAGGCGGTGGCACAGTGGATAGAGCATTGGACTGGGACATGGAGGACCCAGGTTTGAAATCCCGAGGTCGCCAACTTGAGCATTGGCTCATCCAGCTTGAGTGTGGGCTCAGCAGCTTGAGCATGGGGTCACTGGCTTAAGCGTGGGATCATGGACATGACCTCATGGCCACTGGCTTGAGCCGAATGTCACTGGCTTGAGCAAGGGGTCACTGGCTCTGCTGTTACCCCCTCCCCCATCAAGGCACATATGAGAAAGCAATTATTGAACAACTAAGGTGCTGCAACAAAGAATTGATGTTTCTCATCTCTCTCTCTTCCTGTCTGTCTCTAGCTGTTCCTCTCTCTGACTCTCCCTGTCTCTGTCAAAAACAACAACAAAAACAGCCTGACTAAGCAGTGGCACAGTGGATAGAGCAGGGATCAGGAACCTATGGCTCGCGAGCCAGATGTGGCTCTTTTGATGGATGTATCTGGCTCGCAGACAAATCTTTAATAAAAATAATAATAATGTTAAAAATAATAAAACATTCTCATGTATTACAATCCATACTGCTCATGTTCATTGTTGCGTGTGGCTGGAGCCAATCACAGCTGTCTTCCGGGACAACACCAAATTTTTATTGGATAATGCGTAACATACACAGGTCATTGTGTGGCTCTCACGGAATTACATTTTAAAATATGTGGTGTTCATGGCTCTCTCAGCCAAAAAGTCTCCTGACCCCTGGGATAGAGCATCGAACTGGGATGCAGAGGACCCAGGTTCAAGACCCTGAGGTCACCAGCTTTAGCACTGGCTCATCTGGTTTGAACAAAGCTCACCAGTTTGGACCCAAGGTCGTTAGCTTGAGCAAGGGGTTACTTGGTCTGCTGAAGGCCCACAGTCAAGGCACATATGAGAAAGCAATCAATGGACAACTAAGGTGTCGCAATGAAAAACTTATGATTGATGCTTCTCATCTCTCTCCATTTCTGTCTGTCCCTATTTATCCCTCTCTCTGACTCTCTCTCTGTCTGTAAAAAAAAATCCCAACAAAAACAAACAAACAAAAAACAATGAGATACCACCTCACACCTGTCAGAATGGTGCTCATTAATAAGTCAACACACAAGTGCTGGCGAGGGTGTGGAGAAAAGGGAACCTTCCTGCACTACTGGTGGGAATGCAGACTTGTGCTGCCACTATGTAAAACAGTATGGAGTTTTCTCAAAAAATTAAAAATGAAACTGCTGTTTGACCCAGCTATTCCACTTTAAGGAATATATCCTAAGAATCCCAAATCACTGATTCAAGAGAAGATATGCATCCCCATGTTTATTGCAGCATTGTTTACAATAGCCAAGATATAGAAACAGCCCAAGTGTCCATCAGTGGATGAGTGGATTAAAAAGCCATAGTACCTATACACAATGGAATACTATGCGGCCGTGGAAAAGTAGGATATCTTACCTTTTGCGATGGCAGGGATGGACTTGGAAATTACTATGCTAAGTGAAATAAGCCAGGCAGAGAAAGACATATATCATATGATCTCACTTATGTGTGGAATCTAAGGAACAAAGTAATTGAGGAACAGAATAGAGGCAGAGGTGGGGTCACAGGGAGCATAGGGACAGCTGTCAGAGAGAAGGTGGATAAGGGGACGAAAACAGAGAAGGTGAAGGGATTAGTGAAATTATATATATTGAATACATAACAAATAGATACAGATAACAGGACAGCAAACCCCAGAGGGAAGGGGAGGAAGGAGTTCGGGGGAGGGGGACAAAGGGAATAGAATGAGGGGCATGTGTTTGGGTTGTGAGGGTATTATATTGAGTGGATACTAGAATCCATGTTAACACAATAAATTAAAATTAATAAAAAAAAAAGAGACCTGAGCTCAACCACTCATTCATTTTACCCTTAATCTCTAGCCTAGGCCTGCTGCTTGGGGAACAGGGCTGCCTCTCTTAGTGTAACTGCTTAGGTCATGGTTGTTGAGGGTTTGGGTAGAGCTTTGTGGACATAAAAAGATCCCCTAAAGAGGGGACAGTAAAGGGCTGCACTGATCGCAGCCGCAGCCTGTAAACAAGTTCTGGCGTTAACTGATGCCAGGCTGGCACTTGGATGGGCTGCTGCACAATGTATTGCAACAGCCTATGGGCTTGCCTAGGAAATGTGAAGAGAAAAAGGGAGGGACTAATGAAGCCTTCCAGCCCATGTCTGTGCCTGGTGTCTGGCCTTCATCTACTTGAATTTATAAGTTCCCTCCCTTCCACACGGCCCTCTCCTCCAGGCACGCAGGTCATGCCCCCCCATTCTTCCCATAGTTTGGGGATTAGCACTGGGACAAGCCTTCCTTCCTCCAGCTTCAGCGCCACGTCTGTGGTTGGTTGTAGGGGAGGAAGCTTAGCCTACAAAAGACAGGAACTGTTTTCTAATGTGTTTTATTTTCAGTTCAGAATATCTTGAGAACATTTATAAAAAAATGTTTATTTTATTGATTTTAGAGAGAGGAAGGGAGAGAGCAGGAAAGAGAAAGGAACATCTGTTCCTGTATGTGCCCTGACCAAATCCAACCGCAACCTCTGCACTTTGGGGTTATGCCCTAACCAACTGAGCATCTGGCTGGGGATTATTTTTTTTAACATTAAAAAAAAAAATTAGGCCTGACCTGTAGTGGCGCAGTGGATAAAGCGTGGACCTGGAACACTGAGGTCGCCGGTTCGAAACCCTGGGCTTGCCTGGTCAAGGCACATGTGGGAGTTGATGCTTCCTGCTCCTCCCTCCCTCCTTCTTTCTCTCTCTCTTTCTCACTCTCTCTCTCCTCTCAAAAATAAATAAATAATAAAATTAAAAAAAAATTATAATCCTACATGTTAATGTATGTGTGTGTGAATGAATACATGTACAACAAATATTGCCTTATTTTGAAATATCTGTTTTACAATTTTATTTTTTAAAAAGATTTTATTTATTCATTTTAGAGAGAGATATATAGAGAGAATGAGTGGGAAGGAGCAGGGAGCATCAGCTCACAGTTGCTTCCTTATGTGCCTTGAATGGGCAAGCCCAGGGTTTCGAACCAGCAACCTCAGCATTCCAGGTCGATTCGAGAACATTTTTCTATGATGTTAAATATCTCTGTGACAGTTTGGATGCAGGTTGTTTTTGTTCTTTTAGGAGGTGATACCATGAAGCACAAGTAAAAACATGATAAGAGTGAGACAGGTAAGGTGAACAGTCTTACAGAGTGCATTAAGGGACCTGCCAGCACCGTGAGCACCTGGGGCTCAGCCCTGCTGACAGCCTTCTGAGTAGTAGTAGCCTTGAAGGAGAGGGAGATGGAGCATTTGCTCATCCACTTCCTTACCCCTGGTTTGGCCCTTGGGCATCTTCACTCCTCCACACTGTGGGTTGAACCTGAAGACTAAGTACTTCAATGCCACAAAGAGCTCTCAGGTAAAGAAGTGAGAAGCGCTAGAGGCAGAAACCTCAGCAGGTACAAGTGAACTCATGGGGTTGAGGGGACATGGGTTGGGGAAGAACCATGTCTGCTACATGTAGTAGGACTCAAGCAGTGGGAGAATAGCAGAGGGAAAAGGTAATAATCAGACTCTTTATGTTTTAAGAATTAAAAATGCTGCTTGTCCTATGGATTATTCTCTGTGGTAAAAGGCATACTTAATGACAAGACCAAAACCAGAATCCAGTTCCACCCCAGCACTTCTGGCCCAATAGAAACCCTAGGATATATAAAAAGTGGAGCCTTGACTGGGTAGTTCAGTTGGTTAGAGTAGTGTTTTTCAACCAGTGTGCCGTGAAGCATGGTCAGGTGTGCTGTGAAGAAATTAAACATGGGTCCCCAAACTACGGCCCACGTGCCGGATACAGCCTGTGGAGGCTATTTATCCGGCCCGCAGCCAGCTGCCTCCATCCGAACATAAACATTCCCCTCACAATCCCTCCAGCTATCAGCAACAGGAAGAGTGGAGGCACAGGGAACGCTCACTGACCAATCACCTTCTAGGATTCATCCCGACCACTAGCGATGAACCAATAGTAGGCCGCCTCTCATCCACACCCAGGAAGGTCCCCGCTCAGGCTGCTGTGTACTTGTCATTGTGTGGCCGCTGCGAATAGTTGAAGCTGCTACTCCTCCCCATGGTCCCGATTTCTAATCCTGGTCAGGACTGGAGGTAAATGTTGCCACCACTAGATGAAGCCTCAGCCTCAGCTGGTTATGTCTATCCTGATGGTGTATATAGATATTTGACCTTTTTCTTTTTAAAAGAGGCCCCCGCAGAGGGTGATATACAATGCATCACAATGCATTACAATGTTATCTAACTTTAAAGCTAAAGTTTGCTGATCTTCCTTTGGACAGTTATTGGTTATCTGTTGCCAAGGAGTTCCCCATTCTGGCCAACAAAGCTATTTTGACATTGCTCCTGATTTCAACCACATATCTATGTGAGCTGAGCTTCTCAAGTTTGACTGTGATAAAAACTAAAAACAGAGAGAGACTGAGAACTGTTGAGAAAGAGCTTCATGTGTGTCTTTCTACCATTCCTGCCAGGATATCTGTTTTGTGTTCATTGAAACAGGCCCAGGTTTCACACTAAGTGAGTATAAATACATTTAGAAACTATATTATTAACTATATGTACAATATGTACTGTGTTAGAGTGTCATTTTGTATCATTTTGGTAGGTGGTGTGCCCCAGGATTTTGTAAATGTAAAAAATGTGCTGCGGCTCAAAAATGGTTGAAAATCACTGGGTTAGAGTATAGTTCTGATACACCAAGGTTGCAAGTTTGATCCCTGGTTAGGGCACATACAAGAATCAACCAAGGCCTGACCAGGCAGTGGCGCAGTGAATAGAGTGTCGAACTGGGATGTGGAAGACCCAGGTTAGAGACCCGGAGGTCACTGGCTTGAGCAAGGCTCACCAGCTTGAGCCCAAGGTTGCTGGCTCGAGCAAGGGATCACTCGGTCTGCTGTAGCTTCCCAGTCAAGGCACATATGAGAAATCAATCAATGAACAACTAAGGAACCGCAACGAAGAATTGATGTTTCTCATCTCTCTCCCTTCCTGTCTGTCTGTCCCTCTCTGTCCCTCTCTCTGACTCTCTCTGTCTCTGCCACACACAAAAAAAGAATCAACCAAGGAATGCATAAATAAATAAGTGGAACAACAAATCGATGTTCCTCTCTCTCTTTCTCTCTAAAAATCAATAAATATATTTTACTTTTTTTTTTAGTGGAAAATGCTGAACTTATAAAGCTCCTCTCTAAGAAGTCTAAGGGTAGGACAAACTTGGCTGGCACAGCACTGAGGAGACTGGTCGCTCCCTTTCAAAGGAGAGTGTGCCCTGGGGAGGGAGCTATGTCAAGACTAAATGAATGATATGGATTTAAATAAAACTTTTATATTTTGAAATAATCCTAGACTTCCAGAAACATTGCAAAAATAATATAGAAAATCCCATATTTTTCTTAATGTTAGCAACAAACTACATAATTATAATGATCACACCAGAAAATTAACATTGAAACAATAATATGTACTGAAGTACAGATCTTATTCAAATCTTTACAGTTACTTCGGTAGTGGACTTTTTCTAGTTGAGGATTCCATTCAGGAACCCACCTTGCATTTAGTGAAATTTTCTGTCTTCCTTTTTGTCTACCATGATCTTAACACTTTTTTTTTTTTTTAATTAAGAGGAGGGGAAATAGTGAGAGAGAGACTCTCACATGTGCCCCCACTGGTATCCACCTGGCAATCCTATATGATTCTCAAATCAACTGAGCTATTTTTAGCACCTGAGGCTGATGTGATCTATAGACCAACTGAGCTATCCTCAGTGCCTGGGGCTGACACTCAAACCAATCGAGCCACTGGCTGTAGGATGGGAAGAGGGAGAGAAAGGAGAGAGGGAGAGGGTGAAATAGATGGTCACTTCTCTTGTGTGGTCAGACTGGGAATTGAAGTGGAACTCCATATGCTAGGCAGATGCTCCATCTACTGAGCCACTGGCCAGGACCAATCTTGACACGTTTTAAGAGTATTGACTGGACCGTTACCTTTTTCAGAATGCCATTCAATTTGGGTTTGTCTGGTTGTAGTACTCCAGCCCACCGGAAACTACCGGTGTTGCTTGGAAGAAACCTACTCAAGACACAAACTGATGTCAGGAGGAAGAGGGGGAGGCCTGCCAATGTGGGCAAAGAAGACCTCCTGAATTTCCTTCTCCCTTAGCTTTTATTGATCAGAAGCAGAACGGAGGTAACAGGATTACAAAGGAGGGAGGCAAGGTGATGAGGGAAAGAATGACTAATGGCCATTTTGCTGACATGAAGAAAGGGCTAATTTGGGTCAGTACATTCTTTTACTTTTACTAATTAACAAGCACAAAGAAAGGGGCAATCTAGAACCTCTAGGCTAGTTTTCTAAAGCCTGTTTACATGCATTCCTTTGTGTTTGCACAAAGGTCACTCACTCACACAGTTTCTTGGTGTTTGCATCCAAGTCACTCAGGGCTTTTAACTAAAGTTCCTCAATTCAAGTCATAGAGGGTTCAACGTTAGATGAGTGATTCCCTACATCTTGTATTTTATCATGAATAATTAGATAAAAGTTATATATTTTTGTCAGCACCCCTCCCCCACAGAAGTGAAGATGATCTTTTCAGTGCATCATAACAGGAGGTACATGATGTCAATATGTCATATTACTGGTGATGACATTAAATCTTGATCATTTGGTTGAAGTGATGTCAGGTCTGCAGGGTTTTACCAATGTGACATTTCTATTTTTTTCCTCTTTCAATTAGTAAATACCGGCAAGGTAGATTCTATGAGACTATCCTATTTCTCACATTACTTTGTCCACTAATTTTAATGTCTATTGATGGTTCTTGCCTGCCACATTATTACTGTGCTCTTTGTCTAAGGGTAATTCGTTATTTCCCTCATTTATATGAACTGATTTTCATTAATCTGTTGGGTTCAATGGGGACTAATGATGGGAGTGGGCTAATCCTGGAGCAGTTCTATTCCTGAGGGGGCCTGAGTAACCTCCTTCTGACCTTTTAGGAATTGTAATGGCCATATGAATTCTTGGATATCTATGAGAGAATGGAGATTCAAGAGGGAGATACTGACTTTCTTGTTAATAAAGCAGTTGGGAAATTCAACAATTAAATTGAATAAAGAAGATAATAACCATATTTATACATGATTTTGCAAAGGAGTTAATTCTAGTTAATTAATTTTTAACTAATATAGTGATCTCTTTAAATCTGTAGTTTTTGAAAGTTTAAAAAATTTTGTTCTATAGAACCTGTCCTTTTTATTAATACTGATTATTTATATTTTGGCTTTCTATTATCTTTCTTTTGTAGATGCATATCATCATTTTTTTCTAAATTATCATTATCCTTTTGTCCTTTTTCTCTATTTTGTGTGGATATCTTAAATATGTTTCAATGTCATTTGCTCATTTTTTTTTGTAGGGTAATCTTTCACATGATTTTTGAACTTTATAGAATATGAAAGTATTCACTTAAAAGTTTTTGATTTTGTATTTTATTTTTTATTGAATTTATTAGGGTGATCCTGGTTAATAAAATTATACAGGTTTCAGGTGCACAGTTCCACAATACATCATCTGTATATTGTATTGTGTGTTTACCACCTCAAGTCAATTCTTCCTCCATGACCATCTATCTTCCCTCTACTCTCCTCGACTTCCTCCCTCTTTTCCTCCTGCAATTCCCACACTGTTGTCTGTATCTATAAGTTTTTCTCCTTGCTTAATCCCTTCATTTTTTTCACTTGGTTCCCCAAATTACCATCCCTACTGATAGCTCCAGTCTGTTCTCTGTATCTATGAGTCTGTTTCTTTTTTGTTTGTTAGCTTATTTTGTTCATTATATTACACATAATAGTGAAATCATATGGTACTTGTCTATCTCTGGCTTATTTCACTTAGCATATATATATATATTTTAGAGAGAGAGAGAGAGAGAGACAGGAAGGGAGAGAGATAAGAAACATCAACTCATAGTCTCAGCACTTTGTTAATTGATTGCTGTCAGGCAAATAAGATATATTTTGCTCACCCTGTTAAAGATGGCCGCTGCCCATGTAGGGCAGCTGAATGCCTTTCTTGCAAGGGGCATAGATAAGCTAATGTGTGTTGGGGTGGGCTTTCGCATCAAAAGGTTTTAAAAGGAGGAGCTAGGAGACCATTTTGGGGAGAGTGATCAAGTTCTTGTAGAAGGAAGAGCCCTTGGTGGAGCAGGGCAGGGAAGCCACGTGAAGGAGGCAGTTAAATTGGCGGAATGGGAGGAGAAGCCGGTTCACAGAGGAGAAGGAGATGGGAACAGAGGTGAGTAAGACTGGTGAGATGGAAGCCTTTGATTCTAGGAAAACTTGGATGAGGCAGTGGCTTTGGGAGCCCTGAATGCAACGGGAAGTTTCCCGCTGTGTGTATTTACTCAATTGCCGAGTGGTTTATTTCTAAAATAAAGGAAAATAGACTACCAGTTTTCAGCTCAATTGTTTCTTTAAGATTGATCCGAATCAAACCTGAACCTGAGTTGGCAAGGTGGCTTTGATGGTGGCCGTGGTTACTGGCTATACAATTGCTTTCTCATATGTGCCTCGATTGGGGGGCTCCAGCTGAGCCAGTGACCCCTTGATAAAGCCAGCAGCCTTGGGCTCAAGCCAAAAACCTTGGGCTTCAAGCCAGTGACCATGGGTCATGTCTGTAATCCCATGCTCAAGCCAGCGACCCTTTGTTGGAGAGCCCATGCTCAAGCCAGATGAACTCATACTCAAGCTGGCGACCTTGGAGTTTTGAATCTAGGTCCTCAGCATCCCAGGCTGACACTTTATCCACTGTACTACTACCTGGTGAAACAGAATAATATTTTGTTTTTATGAAAAGGCGCCTTAAAACACAAATGAATGAAATAATTCCTTGTACAGTTGTATGTGATAAACTTGTATGACCACCAGATGTCACCCTTGCTTTATGGTACAAATACTGTGATGCTGGTTTTCAAGTGGTGAAATATTTTTATCAGCATAGAAGACTTATATCCTCTATTAAGCAATAAAACATAAAAGGGAGTTCATTTTGATAGTAGAAAGACAAAAAATTAATTGGATTTAATTACCAAAAGAAAGGTAATTTTTAAAAACATGTCATGAAAAAATGAAGGAATATTCTGGCTTTGTTAAATTGATATACACAGTGATTCTTTCATAGTTTATTTTATGACAGAATAATTATGATAGAAGTTTAAAGTATCATTTTATTCTAATAAATGGTAGAACTGATGAAGTTAAAGTAAGTACAAACTAGAAATTATTATACATACTTTAAATTTTCCTTTTAATGAAACAGTAAACGTTAACTTAACTGAAGGTCATTCTTTTCAATGGTATGAAAGGTGATTTACATACCATTTCATAAGTGCTATACAGAAGTCAACTTAAGAATCTGCATATTAAAAAAATTTAATGTCAATATGTTAAATTCCATTTCAATTCTTGTTCTTAAAATTTATTGCATGCTTACTAGATACCTGGTATTATTCAAAGCACTTTATATATATATTTTTATCTCATTTATTCTTTTCATTGAACTTAGAGTTGAACAAGCTGAGTCTCAGAAGAGTATAATAAACTACTCAAAGTCTAGTTTTCAAACCAATAAAATCTGGTGCTGAGTCCTACTTCTGTGTCATCTAATAAACTTTTATACACCAATAAACTTTAAAATTTATAGAAGTTAAACTATAGAGAATATACAGTAGTTAGCTATTTTAGGGTACCCTTTTTTATAGCCTGAAAATTTACTGTATTTGTTTATTATTTCCAATAGTCTTCTGGTGGAGTTTTTTGGGTTTTCTATATATAGGATAATGTCATCTGCATAAAGTGACAATTTTACCCCATTCTTATTTTGGACGCCTTTTATTTATTTATTTATGTCTGATTGCTGTGGCTAGGATTTCCAGTACTATGTTAAATAACAGTTGTGAGAGTTGGCGTTTCTGTCTTGTTCCTGATCTTAGAGGAAAAGCTTTCAGATTTTCACCATTGAACAGGATATTAGCTGAGAGTTTGTAAATATGGCTTTTATTGTATTGAGGTTTTTTCCTTCTATGTTTATTTTATTTTATTGTTTTAATTATTTAATTTTTTTTTTTTTACAGAGACAGAGAGAGAGTCAGAGTGAGGGATAGACAGGGACAGACAGACAGGAACGGAGAGATGAGAAGCATCAATCATTAGTTTTTCATTGTGCATTGCGACAGCTTAGTTGTTCATTAACTGCCCTCTCATATGTGCCTTGACCATGGGCCTTCAGCAGACTAAATAACCCCTTGCTCGAGCCAGCGACCTTGGGTCCAAGCTGGTGAGCTTTGTTCAAACCAGATGAGCCCACGCTCAAGCTGGCGACCTCGGGGTCTCGAATCTGGGTCCCAGTCTGATGCTCTATCCACTGCACCACTGCCTGGTCAGGCAAGTGTTTTAATTATAAATAGATATTGTATTGGCAAGTGTTTTTCCTCCATTTATTGATATAATCATATAATTTTTATCCTTATTTTGTTAATGTGGTCTATCACATTGATTGATTTGCTTATGTTGAAACATCCTTGAGTAGAATAGTTTTAAAAGCATGGTTATAGATCAGAAATCTATAGCACCTCAGCTTACAGACTAGATTACTTTTGTGTCTGTCTTACCTATTCACTTTCAGAGGCTAATGTTTCCAGTAAGAAAAAATCTTAAATACTGTTTAGCTGCTAAAACTGTATATATGCATATATGTTGTGAAAACAGGACAATTAAGACTTCTAAGTTAAGATACTGACTAAGATATGATGGTGCATCTAATTTTATTCCTTCCCCAACCCATACAAAAACTACAGATAAGGTTTTTTTCTTTTTCTTAGTTTTATTGCGATACAAACAACATATAACATTATACTAGTTCAAGTGTATGGCATAATGGTTTGATATATGTATATTTTGCAAAATGATCATCACAGTAAGTTTTGGTAACATCAATCACCTTATATGGTCACAAAAATTTTTTTCTTGTAATGAGAACTTTTAAGATCTACTCTCTCAGCAACTTTTAAATATACGATACACTATTATTAACTATAGTCACCATGCTGGACATTACATCTCCATGACTTGCTTATTTTTAACTGGACATTTTTACCTTTTAACCAGAGACAAAGTATAATTTAAAAAGTAAAAAACTCTCAACATGGTGACAGAGAAGAGAAAACAGCAACAAACTCTAAGAGTAAAAGCATGTGGTTGAGAGCAAACTGACTACAAAACCAGATCTCAAGCTAATAACTGAGAAAGCTGAGAATGAATACAATTCACAATTTACTCCAGAGTTTTGAAAAGTCTCAGGAATTGTTAGCTTCAGGTCAATTTGGAATTGGTTGTGAGGTGTGTCTCTGTATGGATATGTGTTGGGGGGTCATGCTATAATAAAGAGTATGGGGCAGATGTTATTGGAGAAATGGTTAAATTTTAAAATTCCCTTCTTCTCTGCCCATTATCCATCCAAGCAGAAGGCTGGAAGTTTGTTTCTGGAGAAAGCAAAACAAGATTTCTTCACAGGGGGTAATAGGGAAGAGAATTCCATCCACAGTTGAGGGAACATGGGCACAATGCCAAAAATGGGGGAAAGTGATCATCTATTGAACTAAAGGTTGAAGCAGAGACCTCTAGCCTACCTCCTTCATTTAGCTTTCAGGACCCCATCAACCAGGCACTTGCCTTCCAGTCAGGGTCAGAGACTCTTAGAAATATGGCCAGTCCAAGAGTAGTGCCTAACTATATGAACACTATGGCTTTCCCAATAAACGGCTCATCTTCTTTTAAAATGGAGCTCTGAGCATCGACTTGGGACACTGAGGACTTTGTTTGAAAGCCTGAGGTTCTCAGCTTGTGCACAGGCTCATGTGGCTTGAGTGTGGACTCACCAGCTTGAGCACAGGATTGCTGGCTTCAGTGTGAAATCAAGATATAACCCCATGATCGCTGGCTTGAGCCCAAAGATTGCTGGCTTGAAGACCAAGTTCTCTGGCTTGAGCAAGCAGTCACTGGCTTGGCTGGAGCACCCTGGTCAAGGCACAGAGTGAGAAAGCAATCAATGAGCAACTAAGGTACCACAACTATAAGTTGATGCTTCTCAACTTTCTTCCTTCCTATCTGTCTGTTCTGTCTTCTGTCCCTCTCTCTCTCTCTTTCACTTAAAAAAGAGAGAGAGAGAAGCTATGAGTTGATAAACCTTACTCACCTGCTGTTTAGTCCCCTACTTTTTATCAAGTGCAGAAAGCCAAGGATTTTCAGGTAATGAGGAAAGCTAACACCAGGAAAGAACAAACAGAAGCTTGGAAGAAACAGAAGTAATCTAGGTAGAATTAAACAAAACAAAACAAAACAAAATAAGACAAAACAAAACAAAACAAGAAAGAACCAAAACCCAAGACTACCTTTAATATCCTCAGAGAGATAAAATGTTGTGACTATGAAACAAGAAGAAGATGCTAAAAATTTTATAAAGAACAAAAAGAAATTTTAGAAATTAAAAACATGTTAGCAGTGGGAAATAAATAAAATACTGGAAGATAAAATTGAAAAATCTCCCTGTAAGCAGGGCAAATATAAAAAGAGATGGAAAATAGAAATAAAAAGATAAGGAAATTATAGGACTAGTCCAGAGAATTCAATGTTTAAATAAGAGGAATACCAAGAAGAGAGAACAAAGAGACTTAAATTATTCAAATACCGAAGGATGAAGGATGTGAGTTTTCAGAGTAAAGGGGCCCAGAAAGTGTCCCGCACAATGGTTGCAGATAGACAAGTAGATCTGGAGTGCAAGGAAAGGATTCGCCAAAATGCTCACTGTGATGCCCATTGTTGGTCAATGAGCTAAGACCCAGCTTACTTTTTCTGCCTATTGGAGAGTTTGCACCCAGGGTCAGCTTCCCATGGGAACAGTGACACTTCTGTTCCGTCGGAGAGAGGGCACTGAACCTTCCGACAGACCCCAGGATCTCCAGGTGCACACAGATAGTATTCTCCTACAACTCCTATGAAAATTGGCACCTCCAAATCAGACTGGGTAGTCCCCCGCCCCCACCTGAATCTAGGCTGGCTTAAGAGACTTGCTTAACTAATGGAATGCAGCGGACATGACCTGAGACTCCCAAGATGAAATCCTAAGCAGACTTATAGTTTTCATCTAGGTCTTTTGGAGCACTTGCTTTTGGAACCCAGCTGTATGCTGAAAAGAATCCCAAGCAGCACAGTGGAAAGGAACTGAGCCTCCGCTTAAAATTTGGACTAGGCTTCTAGACAACAGCTAGGATCAACTTGCTTGTAACAGAACTATCTTGGAAGTTGAATTGCCAGCCTTAGTTGAGTCACCCCAACCAAACCTGCGTGGAGCAGAGCTGCATTATTTTTACCTAGTCCTACCCACATTACAGGTTCATGATCAAAATAAATAAATGATGTTCCTATGTTTTTCTTTTCTCAGTCTATAAGTAATCCAGAAGGACTCCTGGCGAGCAATGCTGTAAAAACCAGTTCGTTCTCTCTCTCTCTCTCTCTCTCTCTCTTTTACATAATTAGACTTTAATTTGGAACACAATCCAAATGAGCTAGTTTTTTCTATATTTTTTAGCTATTTTCAAGGTTGAATTTGAAACCTTTTTCCATTTATCTTTTTTATAATTCAACTTAAGGACTTGATTAATGGTATTCCATTTAAAAAATAACTGAGACTTCACTAATCTGAAATAAGCAGAGGCTGAATTTTCTCTGTCGTTCTTTCTCTCTTTCCCTGTCTCTTTCTTGTCTCAATGAATGTTTCATGTAATGAATGTAATCAACTATTTATGTAGAAATGGAAAAACACAATGAGCCTTGAAAGGCTTTTGAAAGTGAAAAGTAGCAAGGCAGTCTAGAGGCTTGAAACTGCTCTAGTTTGAAAAATTTATCATGTGAAAAGATTTTTTTTTCTACTTTTTAGGTACAGCAATATTTAGGAAAGAGAACCTCTCTACCCCCACTCTCCAATGACTATCCTAGACATAAACACACATTTCCCTATAACTCCTCATCCTCCCCCTTTTTTTTTTAATCTTTTTTTTTCCTGAAGCTGGAAACGGGGGAGAGACAGTCAGACAGACTCCCGCATGCGCCCGACCGGGATCCACCCGGCACGCCCACCAGGGGCGACGCTCTGCCCACCAGGGGGCGATGCTCTGCCCCTCTGGGGCGTTGCTCTGCCGCGACCAGAGCCACTCTAGCGCCTGGGGCAGAGGCCAAGGAGCCATCCCCAGCGCCCGGGCCATCCTTGCTCCAATGGAGCCTTGGCTGCGGGAGGGGAAGAGAGAGACAGAGAGGAAGGAGGGGGGAGGGTGGAGAAGCAGATGGGCGCTTCTCTTATGTGCCCTGGCCGGGAATCGAACCCGGGTCCCCCGCACGCCAGGCTGACGCTCTCCCGCTGAGCCAACCGGTCAGGGCCTCCTCATCCCCTTTAAGATATTCTTTTTTTTTTTTTAATTTTTATTAGAGTTTATTTGAGCCAAACCAATGACATATGCCGGGAGCAAGATCTCAAATGCTCCCGAAGGTGATATTTTTTTAACCAATTCCCCAAAACTTCTTCCTAAGGTGACACTGATGCACCCTCCCCTTTCTCTACCCTCCTACCACCACCACCTTAGGAAGCTTACTTTCTAGGAAAAAGAAAAAAGAGAGAAACCTAAAAGCCTTAACAAATTTCTTTTCTGTGTATTTCTCTATCTAAAGTTTTTCAATAAAACTTTCTCTAAAAAACTGCCTGCTTGGAAAAATATACCGAAGGCCCAAACAATAAGGGACCAGCATCTGTTGCCAGAGTGACGCTAGCAGACAGTAGTTTCCAGCTGGGAAGCTGTCATTATGTAAATGTACCCCAATGACAGCCCTCCGAGGAGGCCAAATGACTCAGTGACTTCTTAATCAGCCTGTCTCTAGAAATAATAATCTCATCAGTGGTCACCTAATTAAAACAGAAAGAAATTGGCGCCTTTTCCAAACACTGAGCTTCTAGAATCTCAGGTTACAGACTGTCATTACGCAGAGAGCTGTCAGATGGCTGCGTGTCACATCCCAAAGAGGCAGACCTTTGTGAGACGCTTCATGCTCACGTCCATGATTTGATTACTCTCGCCATGATTCAATTAATGTATGGTCTGGATGATTTGCTGCTAAGGGCCCCCAGTCATTTATTCATTCACTCACCATTTCTGCCACAAGCATTTATTGCAGGTTTACTATACATTAGGGGATCTATCCTAGGGATATAAAAACAAATAGGACACAGTTCCAACATTTAGAAGCTCTCACTGTGGGGGAAACAGATATAAAAATATTTAGCTGTGATACAATTTGATCAAGCTGTAATAGAGATACAAATATATGTATATATTGCATATTATGGAAAATGGCAGCCCATTGGTCAGAACCAGTTCACAGAATTTTTTTTTCTTCTTTTTCCAAGTGAGAGGAGGGAAGATAGAGAGACAGATTCCTGCATGTGCCCTGACCAGGATTCACCTGGCAACCCCTATCTGGATCAAAGCTCTGCCTGTCTGGGACCATGCTCATAACCGAGCTATTTTTGGAGCCTTAGGTGGAAGCTCCTTGGAGACATCCGCAGTGCCTAGGGCCAATGAGCTCCAACCAATCAAGCCATGGCCACCAGAGAGGAAGACAGAGAGAGAGAGAAGGGGAAGGGAGAGGGCTGGAGAAGCAGATGGTCACTTCTCCTGTGTGCCCTGACTGGGAATTGAACCCAGGACATCTACATACTGGGCCGATGCTCTATCACAGAATTTGAGGTGCTTTTATTTGGAGCACATGCTCCTTAGGTTACCGAAGACTCCACCATATCTTATTCTTTTAAACTTTGTCTGTTTTATTCATTTATGTTACCTTTCCGGTCCTTGTTAAGCACTTGAGTTGAGATCCTAGTACACAGACAGGTCTAAGAAGCAGACATCTACTATGAGATGCAATGCTATAATTTAATTTAATTACTAATCTTTTAAATTAGTTTTAAAAAATTGTGGTGTGTTAAAAATTTCTTTCTTTCTTTCCTTCTTCCCTCCCTCCCTCCCTCCCTCCCTCCCTCCCTCCTTTCTTTCTTTCTTTCTTTCTTTCTTTCTTTCTTTCTTTCTTTCTTTCTTTCTTTCTTTCCTTTTATTTAAAATCACATTCCTCTCAGGTGTGTAAAGGTACATCACCAGCCACCTGTGCTATATAACATGGAAAATAAACAAATTTAAAAATTTTTCATCAATAGTATCTCAATGTATTTCTATTTTAATGATCTTTTGGGGGATGTTCATACTCTTTGATCTTAGTATTCAGTCTTTTGTTTCTCTTCATTCTGACCTGCTTCTCTCTAGGTAGTGTTAGGGGTGTGTGTGTGTGTTAGGGAGGTGGCTTTCATGACTCTGAGATAGTGGCAAAAGAAGTATCTTCTGACTCATGGCTGGCCCTACTGCCCAGTGACTGCTCAACTGCCCCTGAACTGGTGCCTAAGGTAGGGCAGCTATTCCCTGGCCTTTTGTAAACTATTCAGCACAGACACCACTGGATAGTTCAAGGTCAAAGTCATTTGTCTCTAGCTCAAATATGTGTACTCCTGGCGGCCTTTTTCTCCTTGTACAGCAACCCTCTTAGCACTTTCAGGCTAACTGTGGCACGGCAGACTCCTGTATCCCCTGAAACTCTTCAACAGATTGTTGTGTTAATTGTACCAGGATCAAAGAACATAGTTTATATGCATTAGTTGTTTAAAATTTGTTGAAACTTACCCTATGATCTTGTTTGAGATCAATTTTATTTTAAATTTTTTAAAGATTTTATTTATTGATTTTACAGAGAGTGGGGGTAGAGCAAGAAGTATCAACTCATAGTTGCTTCACTTTAGTTGTTTATTGATTGCTTGTATTTGTGCCTTGACTGGGTAAGCCCAGGGTTTTGAACCAGCAACCTCAGCATTCTAGGTCAACACTTTATCCACTGTGACACCACAGACCAGGCAAAATCAATTTTAATAATTAGTTTTGTGCAATTGAGAAGATGCTTCTTTAATCGTTGAGTGTATATTTGTTATTTTTTTTTTACTTCTGTATAACAATTTAGCATAAACTTAGATGGTTACAACCATATCCATTTTCTTTATTTTACAGTTTTTGAAAGTCAGAAGTCTGGGTATAGGCTCTCTGCTCAGGCTCTTAGAAGGTTAAATCAAAGTATCCACCAGCAGTGTTCTTACCTGCAGCCCTGTGTCTGCTTCCCGGCTCATTCAGGTGACTGGTAGTGTTTAGTTCCTTGCAGTTGTAGAACTGAGGCCTTATTTGCTTGTTGGCTGTTGGCTAGGGGTTGCTGTCAGCTCTCTGGTCGTAGCCATGTGGAACTTCACATGTGGCGGGTTACTTTTTTAAAGCCAACAGGAAAATCCTTCCTCAGTCTGATGAGACATAGTCATATATAACATAATGTATCTGTCCCATCATGTTCGCAGGTCCTGCACACACTCCAGAGAGGGATTACATGGGGTGTGTATATCAGAGAGTGGGAATCTTGGGGACCACTTTAGGATTCTTTCTACCTCAGAGTATAAGGCTCTTCATGTGTTGATTAAATCCAGCTTTGTAATTGTGTTATTCAAATATCCTTTATGCTTATTTTTTTGTTGGTTTGACCTACTTTATTCACTAATACAGTAGTGATATTGGAAATTTATTTATTTCTTCTTGTAGTTTCATTTTTTTCTACTTTATTTATTTTGAGAACATTTTATTAGGTATATACAATTAAGAATTATATTTATCCTTTTAAATTTCTAATAATGGCTTTTGTCTTAAAACTTATTTTGTTTGACAGCATGGTATTGGCAGAAAAATAGACACTCAGACCAATGGAACAGAATAGAAAGTCCAGAAATAAAACCACATATATATAGTCAAATAATTTTTGATAAAGGGGCCAACAACACACAATGGAGAAAAGAAAGCCTCTTCAATAAATGGTGCTGGGAAAACTGGAAAGCCACATGCAAAAGAATGAAACTGGACTACAGTTTGTCCCCCTGTACAAAAATTAACTCAAAATGGATCAAAGATCTGAACATAAGACCTGAAACAATTAAGTACATAGAAGAAGACATAGGTACTCAACTCATGGACCTGGGTTTTAAAGAGCATTTTATGAATTTGACTCCACAGGCAAGAGAAGTGAAGGCAAAAATTAATGAATGGGACTACATCAGACTAAGAAGTTTTTGCTCAGCAAGAGAAACTGATAACAAAATAAACAGAAAGCCAACTAAATGGGAAATGATATTTTCAAACAACAGCTCAGATAAGGGCCTAATATCCAAAATATACAAAGAACTCATAAAACTCAACAACAAACAAACAAACAATCCAATAAAAAAATGGGAAGAGGACATGAACAGACACTTCTCCCAGGAAGAAATACAAATGGCCAACAGATATATGAAAAGATGCTCATCTTCTTTAGCTATTAGAGAAATGCAAATCAAAACTGCAATGAGATAACACCTCACACCTGTTCGATTAGCTATTATTAGCAAGACAGGTAATAGCAAATGTTGGAGAGGCTGTGGAGAAAAAGGAACCCTCATACACTGTTGGTGGGAATGTAAAGTAGTACAACCATTATGGAAGAAAGTATGGTGGTTCCTCAAAAAACTGAAAATAGAACTATCTTATGACCCAGCAATCCCTCTACTGGGTATATACCCCAAAAACTCAGAAACATTGATACGTAAAGACACATGCAGCCCCATGTTTATTGCAGCATTGTTCACAGTGGCCAGGACATGGAAACAACCAAAAAGCCCGTCAATAGATGACTGGATAAAGAAGATGTGGCACATATACACTATGGAATACTACTCAGCCATAAGAAATGATGACATCAGAATATTTACAGCAAAATGGTGGGATCTTGATAACATGATACGAAGCGAAATAAGTAAATCAGAAAAAACCAGGAACTGCATTATTCCATACGTAGGTGGGACATAAAAGTGAAACTAAGAGACATTTATAAGAGTGTGGTGGTTACGGGGGGGGGGGGGGGGAGGAATGGGAGAGGGAAAGTGGGAGGGGGAGGGGCACAAAGAAAACAAGATAGAAGGTGACAGAGGACAATCTGACTTTGGGTGATGGGTATGCAACATAATTGAACGACAAGATAACCTGGACTTGTTATCTTTGAATATATGTATCCTGATTTATTGATGTCACCCCATTAAAAAAATAAAATTATTATAAAAAGAAAAAAAAACCTTATTTTGTTTGATATTAATTAAGAAAGCTGAAAGTTAGTATTATATATGTAATATATAAATATATAAAATTTATACATATATAAAATGTTTTATAATATATAATGTTTTTTAATCATTAGCCACCCTGTACCTTATATTTTAGGTGTGTATCAGTTATCTGTTGCTGCTTAACATACTACTCCAAAATTTAGTAGGTGATTACAACAACCACTTGATTTGCTCATGATTCTGTGGCAGCAATGTAAGTGGGACTCGGGTGGTTCTTCTGCAGGTCTTGTGTGGAATTTTCATGTTGTTGCAAGTCACCTGGCAGTTCTGCTGGAGGTAGATGGTTCAAGATGTCCTCACAGGTTTGGTGGTTACTTTCAACTGTTGATGGAGCCACCCCTTCCACTTAGTCCCTTATCCTCAAGGAGAGTAACTGGGTTTCTTTATGGGGTGTTGGTGTGTGAAGACTGAGAGCATAAGCCGCAAGGCTGCTGGAGAGCCAGGCCTGGAAGTCCACAGGTTCTCCCCTAGCCCACTGCTGTGCTCAGCCGTGGACTTGGAGTAGCCGGAGGCTTTGTGGTCTCGGTGTGAACCTTACAAGAATCTGAGTCAATCACAGCAGGTTCTTTGAGGGTGAAGTCTAACTATACTGCTCCTCCATTGACACCAAATATATATGGTTTATCTATCTGAAGCAACAAAAAATGTTTCAGACTTTTACTGTTCATGAGAAATCTTGTTATTGACTGTAAAGAGAAGATGAGTGCTCACTTCCTCCTCATTTTCTCCTTCTTACTGGCTTAATGTAGACAAGAGACTTGGGGCTGGAGCAGCCATTTTGCACCATCGATAGATGCAAGAGGAGGTTAATAGATTCCAAATGTGAAGGAAACCTAATGTCATCATCCCAACTCAAGATCACAGATCTGGAAATTTAGATGAGAGAGAGAAATAAAATTATACCATGGTTAAGTCTTCTTCTTCTTCTTCAAGAGAGAGAGAGAGAGAGATGAAAAGCATCAACTCTCAGTTGCATCGCTTTTAGTTGTTCCTTGATTGCTTCCCATATGTGCCCTGACAGGAATGGGGAGTGGGGGGGTGCTCAAGCCAGCAACCTTGGGCTCCAAGACAGAAACTTTTGGGCTTAAGCCAGTGACTGTGGGGTCATGTCTATGATCCCATGATCAAGTCAACAATCCTGTGCTCAAGCTGGTGACCTTGGGGTTTTGAACCTGAGACCCTAGTGTTCCAGATTGACACTGTATTCACTGTACCATCACAAGTCAGGCTTTCTTTTTTTTTTTTTAAGATTTTTTATTTATTGATCTTAGAGAGTGGGTGAGGGAGAGAGGAGAATGGAGACAAGAAGCATTTGTATGTGCCTTGACCAGGCAAACTCAGGGTTTCAAATCAGCAACCTCAGAATTTCAGGTCAATCCTTTACCCATTGTGACACCACAGGTCATGCACACCATTTTTAAAACAAAATTTTTATTTTTGACTTTAGAAATAGAGGAGACACAAACACTGACCTGTTTCTGTATGTGTCCTAAGAATTGAACCAGCAACCTTTGCATATTGGGGTAACACTCAAATCAACCGAGTTATCCGGCCAGGGCTAGGCAATACATTTTATTTCAAGATTTCTGTCACTAGTCACTAAAGCTAATCCTAAATATATTCTTTATATTTATTAGTTTTTTTCTTTTATTATTAATTTTAATGGGGTGATATAGATCAGTCAGGGTACATAGGTTCAGAGAAAACATCTCCAGGTTATTTTGACATTTGATTATGTTGTATACCCATCACCCAAAGTCAAATTGTCTTCTGTCACCTTCTATCTGGTTTTCTTTGTGCCCCTCCCCTCCTCCTCCCTCCGCCCCCTTTGGTAACCACTACCTTCTTGTCCATGTCTCTGTGTCTCATTTTTATGTCCCACCTATATATGGAATCATAGAGTTTTCAGTTTTTTCTGATTTACTTATTTCACTCAGTATAATGTTTCAAGGTCCATCCATGTTGTAAATGATCGATGTCATCATTTCTTATGGCTGAGTAGATTTTATAATATATATGTACCACATCTTCTTTATCCAATCATTGTAGGGCTTTTTGGTTGTTTCCATGTCTTGGCCACTGTGAATAATGCTGCAATGAACATGGGGCTGCATATGTCTTTACATACTAGTGTTTTTGAGTTTTGGGGGTATATTCCCAGTAGAGGAACTGCTGGGTCATATGGTAGTTCTATTTTAACTTTTTTAAGGAACCACCATACTTTCTTCCATAATGGTTGTACTACTTTACATTCCCACCAACAGTGGATGAGGGTTCCTTTTTCTCCACAGCCTCTCCCACACTTGTTACCTGTCTTGTTGATGATAGCTAATCTAACAGGTGTGAGGTGGTATCTCATTGTAGTTTTGATTTGCATTTCTCTAATAGCTAATGAAGATGAGCATCTTTTCATATATCTGTTGGCCATTTGTATTTCTTCCTGGGAGAAGTATCTGTTCATGTCCTCTTCCCATTTTTTTATTGGATTGTTCGTTTGTTTGTTGTTGAGTTTTGTGAGTTCTTTGTATATTTTGGATATTAGGCCCTTATCTGAGCTGTTGTTTGAAAATATCATCTCCCATTTAGTTGGCTGTCTGTTTGTTTTGTTGTCAGTTTCTCTTGCTGTGCAAAAGCTTCTTAGTCTGATGTAGTCCCATTCATTTATCTTTGCCTTCACTTCCCTTGCCTTTGGAGTCAAATTCATAAAGTGCTCTTTATAACCTATTTGTTAGTTTTTGGTCAGTGTTTTATCCCCAACATCTGCTACAGAACCTGAAAGGCACAGAACTATGCAAAGCAGCGATCTAGCAGGATAAATGGAAGAGGGGTGTTAAATATGAGTCAAAATTAAAGACAACAAAATGAATTAGTTGTGTATTTGGTGGCATAGTATAAGAAATGATTGCTACTTTCTCATAGACTAATTGACTGTTGAAGCAAAGAATGTTACATTTATTTCTTCTGTTTAAGTTTCTCACTCCTCTAAAAATATTAAGGAAGACATGAAAACAGAGAAATGAGGTTAGATGCTGAGAAGGCAGAACACTAGAACATTATCTCACAATTAATAATGTAGATTACAACTTCATGGGTTTCTGGGGCCAGTTAGTGATACTTAATCAGGGCTTCCTTGTGACTGGTAGATATGTTCATGAACTCCCAAGCTCAGAAGTGCTGTAATCTTGAGCAGGAAACGTGAAAATCCTTCTTGTGCCAGTAAGAAGGATTGCCTTTCCTGACTTTTTTTCATTTCTCCATGTCTCAAGTATCCTTTGCATTGACCTTGCTTGGTTCAAATGTTTTATTGGATTGTGGCATAAAGAGGGATCAAATGAAAGAGTAGTTTGAAACCAAACTATTACAAGTGCACATGAAGAGAATGACTTTTGTTCTGATCTTCAATTTCTGTGAAGGGAGTGTGAAGTTCTTGTTGTGGCTGGAGAGTGAGTCACCTCCATGTAATGGTTCAGAGAAGCTAAAGGGGTCTCTCTATCTGGACTGTGGCCGCCATTTTTTCACATACACACCGCCTCAACTCTCGCAGTCCTTCGAGAAAACTTTTCCATTGAGGATGGTCTCACAGTCCCTGTCTCTTAGGCTGGTGAAATCTGTTATAATCTTAAACCTTAAAAAAGAAAAAAAAATGTTAATTTAATTATAATTTATTTCTAAAAAGAAATATTAAGTACTCAGAAAGTGCAAAGGCAATATTCCTAGCTTGATAAAATAACAGACTATATGACCAGAATGAGTTCACCAAAATTATAGAGTCATACATTAAAAAAAATATTAAAGACAAAAGCCATCTCTGGCACAAAATAGACACTCAATATTTTTTGAATGAATTAATGTTACTGGGGGTGGCTGCCATGGTTTTGAACTAAATATTATACCCGTCTAGATGATTTCCTACTTCCCACACCTCCTATTATACTCTCAAGACTCAGCTTTGCCTGACCAGGTGGTGGCACAGTGGATAAAGCGTCAGACTGCGATGCGGAAGACCCAGGTTCGAGACCCCAAGGTTGCCAGCTTGAGCACAGGCTCATCTCCAGCTTGGACCCAAGGTCGCTAGCTTGAGCAAGGGGTTTCTCGGTCTGCTGAAGGCCCATGGTAAAGGCACATATGAGAAAGCAATCAATGAACAACTAAGGTGTTGCAACGCGCAATGAAAAGCTAATGATGGATGCTTCTCATCTCTCTGTTTCTGTCTGTCTGTCCCTGTCTATCCCTCTCTCTGTCTCTGAAAAAAATAAAAATATAAATTAAAAAAAAAAGAAAGTGCAGTTAAAAAAAAAGACTCAGCTTTAGTGTGACTTTTCTGTCAAACCTCCTCCGCTTCTTCTGGCATTGGACCTGCCTACCTGTCTCAGTGTATTCCCCCCACCCTTACATCTATTCTGTTATCACTCATGTTGAAATTTCAGAGAAATAGTCATGACTTTTCTTCTTTGTGTCCTTAACACCTAACATTATGTCTGGAAGAATGGAGGAGAAGTAAGGAAGGAATTCTTCTAAACATAAAAAAATTCAGATAGGGCTTTCCTCTAAAAATCTACTTCCTTTGCAATTCAAGAACTGTATTAGTCAGGGTTCTTCATATGGATATATAAGTATCCATCCATCCTATTGGTTATGTTTCTCTGGAGAACCCTGACTAATACTGTTATGTAAATATAAAAGGAGAGATTTATTTTAAGGAATTGGCCAATGCAATTGTTGGGGCTGGCAAGTCTGAAGTTGCCCGCTGGGACCCAGGGAAGAGGTGAGTTGCAGTCTCAAGTTTGAAGGCAGTCTACTAGCAGAAGTCCTTCCTTTGGGGACCTGAGTCTTTTTTTCTCAAGGCATTCAATTTACTGGACGATGCTCACCCACATTATGGAGGGTAATCAGCTTTACAAAAGTTTATTGATTTCAATGTTAATCATACCTTAACAATATCTTCACACCAGCATCTAGACTGGTGTTTGACCAAAAACTGAGGCACCATGGCCTAGACAATTTGAAACAAAATGAATCATCACAGGAACCATAAAGAGAAGTAAGTTTTTTATTGAAGACTGTTAAGTTCAAATAATACTATTTAGATGACCTAAGAGTAGCACTTATTAGCCAGTATTATAACAGGTAACTATAAAGCCAGAAAAAAACTATCCATTATGACAAATGAGTGAGGACATTGGGGTTTTTTGTTCTTTGTTTTTTTGGTTGTTTTTTTTTGTATTTTTCTGAGGTGTAAAGCAGGGAGGCAGAGAAACATACTCCCACATGTGCCCGACCGGGTTCCACCTGGCAAGCCCACCAGGGGGAAATGCTCTGCCCATCTGGGGTGCTGTTCCATTGCAACTGGAGCTGTTCTAGCACCTGAGGCGAAGACTCTGGAGCCATCTTCAGCACCCGGTCCAACTTTGCTCCAATGGAGCCTTGGCTGGCTGCGGGTGGGAAGAGAGAGAGAAAGGAGAAGGGGAAGGGTGGAGAAGCAGGTGGGCGCTTCTCCTGTGTGTCCTGGCTGGTAATCAAACCCGGGACTTCCATACACCAGGCTGGTGCTCTACCACTGAGCCAGCCAGCCAGGTCGTGAGTGAGGATGTTTTATTGAAAACAATTAGAAATATAATCAGATGTGTTTAGTAACTTCAAATTCATTACTATTATTTTCATGGTTATAAAAGCACACTTTTGCAGAAAACTTGCTATGTAATAAAATTAAGCCAGGCTTATGTGAACCAAGAGCTCTCAGGAAAAAAACAAAAAGAATGCACATCAGCAATATTCATTTCAAGTGAAAAGATTTTGACTATTATTAATCAAGAATTTAAATACAATACCCCTAGGATATAATACTATTTTTCTCAGGACAAGATATATGTCGTATTCATAGCCCAGATGAAAAGTATGTATATAAAAAGAAGAAATGGAGGAAGTAGTTCCTAGTATGCATTGATCTAGATTAATGGTTGCAGTGTGCAATGTTGTAAATTTAACTTCCCTTGCTGTTTGCGCACTAAAAGGGTACTCAACTGGCCCGAAAGAATTAATGCAACTTCTAAAAGTAGGCCAACTAATTTATACGCAATAGCTTACATACCAGGAAAACTGGATCAATAATAATGCTATATTTATTTCCAAGAAACCTAGCAATATTTTTCGCACTGAAAAGTGAGGATGGATGAAGTCAATTGGAAAGTGCTCTTTTTTTTTTTTTCCTGAGAGTGGGATGAGCATGAAGAAGGAGGAATATTAAGCAACAGTCAAGGAGCCAAAGAGGAACAGAAAGAGGAAGAGAAGGAGAATGCGGCAGGAAAAATCTGATGGAGCCCTGGCCGGTTGGCTCAGCGGTAGAGCGTCGGCCTAGCGTGCGGAGGACCCGGGTTCGATTCCCGGCCAGGGCACATAGGAGAAGCGCCCATTTGCTTCTCCACCCCTCCGCCACGCTTTCCTCTCTGTCTCTCTCTTCCCCTCCCGCAGCCAAGGCTCCATTGGAGCAAAGATGGCCCGGGCGCTGGGGATGGCTCTGTGGCCTCTGCCTCAGGCGCTAGAGTGGCTCTGGTCGCAATATGGCGATGCCCAGGATGGGCAGAGCATCGCCCCCCTGGTGGGCAGAGCATCGCGCCCCTGGTGGGCGTGCCGGGTGGATCCCGGTCGGGCGCATGCGGGAGTCTGTCTGACTGTCTCTCCCTGTTTCCAGCTTCAGAAAAATGAAAAAAAAAAAAAAATCTGATGGACCTTTCTCAGCCTGGCAGAGAGAGGTTGTAAAAATCTAAGAATATGGGTCAAAATTAAAGCCAACACCAAGAAAGAAAATCCATTCTTCTCTAGCGTTATGATTACTAGAATCCTATTCATCCCTTTATTTATTTATGTCTCGTCCTCCCTTTATGCAGCTGTAGTTGATGAAGCGTGTTCCAGGTGCCTGATCTGGGAACTGATACTACACTAGGCATAGGCTACCCTGTTCTTGCAGAGCCCACATCCGCTTAGCCTCCACTGGAGGCTGCCTGCACACAGTTCCTACTTGGGGCAACGGTTGCTCCTTACCCTTGGAGGGCTTAGACCCCAGTGGTGGCCTGCTCATTTTATTGGCTTTTCTCCCTTCCCTCTCTCCCCTGCTCCTTCCTTCCCAGTATTACTTGGGTTTACCACCTCAATCACCAAATATTTTCTTTTTGGGAAGTAAACCAAGCTAAGACAGCAGGGAAAAAGGCAGATAAGTTTCTGTTCTTGTGGAACTTGTCACTTGGGAAAGAAAGGCAATGAATGAGTGAAATAAATGAATTATACAAAATAATTTATTCTGATTATCATCAGAACCCAAAGGTGGTAACAATCAGGATTCTAGAGGAGTTTGAGCACAAAGTTCTCATCAGGGTGAGCATGGAGAGCCCCAGTGAGGAGGTGACCTATGAACTGACGTCTGAGACGAAGGGTCCAGGTATGTAAAGAGCTAGGGTGGAAATCCCATTTCCAGGAAGCTCTTTTTTCCCTCATCAGAATCCCAAGGTCTCTGGGGATATTTCAGATATTTTTCTTTTCCAGAGCTGCCCCATCCCACAGCCTGAAAGCTAGGCAATATCCACTGAGGGGGAAGGGGCCTGTAGAGCGGGGTGGGCCTTTCTGCTCTGGGCCCAGGCAATTTGGGGTAACCTGGGAAACCCTGCTTTCCCAAGATCACTGCCTAAAGCCCTGGCTCTGTGGTAAATGGCCTTGGGTGCAATTTTTGCCCCTTCTCTAAATAGCTGTCTTTCCCTTCCCTTCCCGGAGAGCCAGCAGGGTCTTACTCCCATCCTTTTGTAGTCTCCAGAAGGCTGGGTAGAGGAGGGAAGACCCAGTGGCTGCTGCAACTACCAGGGCTTCTGGCTTTTTTCTTTTTAATTTCCCATTGATTTGAGAGAGAGAGAGGAGCATGAACTTGTTGTTACTCTTAGTTGTTCCACTTAGTTGGGCACTCATTGATTGCTTCTCTGACCTGGGATCGAACCCACAACCTAGGTGCCCCTGACGACGTTCTATCCACTGAGCTTCCGGCTGGGGCTTGCTTTCTTCTTTAGGCTGCTACTCTGGACAGCTTTGGATGAGAAAGAACTTGTGAAGCCAGAGGACAGGGGTTTCCTTAAACCAGGCTCTTCCTTTCTTTTTCCTTCGGAGGATTAGGAGAGTCAGGTTCTGCCTGTGTAAGATCTGGGGATCTGCTTGACCACGCTTCCCTGTGGGAAATTTTGATTACCTCATGGTAATACACATTGGGAGGTGGCAGGATGGGACCAGTCCATTGAATTTGGTAATAATGATGTCATTTTTGGAAGGAAATGCTGTCGATTCCTTTAATAAGGCCATAGCTCAGCCTGCAATGATTGTGGCACAGGTCAGAAGAACTGGGCAAGATTTTCCTGCTTTTTAAACACACAGTTTGCCATCCCCTTCCAGGGTCACAATCCTGCAACTTAAAACATCCAGGTCCTACAGGGAGAAGCTGAGGGCCGGGGTGCACGCAGGAGTTAGGAGTTTCTTCTTTTGCACTCCCTCCCTCTGCTTCCCTGTGCCCTTCAGAGATCCAGTTTCCTGTCCAGAGGTGGGGGCCTTCCACCCCACCCCAACCCCCAGCTGCTTAGACTCAGGGTCTCAGCGAGGTCTCAGCGCAGTGCAAACCGCCCTGTACCTCACCGCTGCTCCGACCATGCCAGGGGGCCACAGGCGGGCGCAGGCTTTGGAGCAAGGAGGCTGTGTTGCTACCCATGCTCATCTTCGAGAGAGCAATTTCAGCATGGATACTGCTTTCACAGTGAGCTTATGGTATGTTAAGGAAGATTGGGCAGAGAGAATATAGAAACAAGAAAAAGAATATTCACTTGAAATCTTGGGCCATATTTTGAAAAAGGAAAGAAAAATAGAAACAAATGGGAACTGGAGGAATTCATAGGGAAAAGGAATTTTTTTTTTGTTTTTAAATCAAGATAAGGGATACTTGAGAATATTAGAAAGAAGAGGAGCTGAAAGAGGAAAGATGCTGGACACTTGAGCAAATTTGTGAGAGGGAGACTTCTCCGTGTCAAAAGCCTTGTCCTGTTTGCGTTGGACAGCCTCCAACATTGACAACAGTTTCATCTTTCAACTTTTCCTCCTCTTTGTCCTTCACCTCCTCTTCTTTATACCTTTCATTGACTTGCTATTTTATGCTGGCTCTATTTAGAGAGAATATGCAATATAAAAGATAAAGGTCTCAATCTGCTCCCCAACACTGAGATAACTAATACTGTCAACATTTGGTGAATATTTCTATAGGCTTTTTTCTAGGTGACTACAAACACAATAATTTTTTTAAATTATTTTATTTTTAATTTTATTTTTATTTTTTATTTTTCTGAAGTTGGAAACAGGGAGGCAGTCAGACAGACTCCCGCATGCACCTGACCGGGATCCACCCGGCACGCCCACCAGGGGCAACGCTCTGCCCACCAGGGGCGACGCTCTGCCCACCAGGGGGCGATGCTCTGCCCCTCCGGAGCGTCGCTCTGCCGTGACCAGAGCCACTCTAGTGCCTGGGGCAGAGGCCAAGGAGCCATCCCCAGCGCCCGGGCCATCTTTGCTCCAATGGAGCCTTGGCTGCGGGAGGGGAAGAGAGACACAGAGAGGAAAGAGGGGGGCGGAGTGGAGAAGCAAATGGGCGCTTCTCCTATGTGCCCTGGCCGGGAATCGAACCCGGGTCCCCCGCACACCAGGCCGACGCTCTACCACTGAGCCAACCGGCCAGGGCCAATGATAATTTTTTTATAATTTATTTTTACAAAATCAGGTCATCTTCTAATGTGTTAGCAATTCATTTTTCTTCCCTATTGACCTACCTATACTAAGAGGCAATATTGAGAAAGAGAAAGCATTCTGGTGTCAGACTGCTCGGGTTGGAATTCTGTGTAGGCTACTACAGGCAGTCCTTTCTTTGCAGGTCATTCTCCTGCTTAAAATCTTGTGATAACAAAAGAAAGGAAAACGATATACTAATGATTAAAAATTATAAAAACCATGTGTAGATGAGAGACTAAAATTTTTATAGAAAAGTATTATATACAACTCTATGGCAATGAATTTGACAGTCCAGGAACTGTCTGTTGATGTTTTCCTAGAAGAATATAATTTATAAAAATTTAATAAAAAACCTGAATAGATCAATAATCTTGAAAGAGATGCAGAATATTTACCATTTGAAAAGGTACCAGGTTTAGTGTTAGTTGCTATAGAAAAGGGGACCCCGCCCCAAACAAACACTTGCTCTATCTGTAATAAATAGCCCACTAAAAAAGAAAGTTTTCAAAATCAACTAGACCTGACCAGGCGGAGGTGCAGTGGGTAGAGCATTGGACTGGGATGCAGAGGACCCAGATTTGAAACCCTGAGGTTGCCAGCTTGAGTGTGGGCTCACCAGCTTGAGCGTGGGGTTGCCAGCTTGAGTGTGGGATCCTGGACATGACTCCATGGTCGCTGGCTTGAACTCAAAGGTCGCTGTCTTGAAGCCCAAGGTCGCTGACTTGAGCCCAAGGTCACTGGCTTAAGCAAGGGGTCACTCACTCTGCTGTAGCCCCACGGTCAAGGCACATATGAGAAAGCAATCAATGAACAACTAGGGTGCCACAATGAAGACTTGATGCTTCTCATCTCTCTCCCTTCCTGTCTGTCCCTATCTGTCCCTCTCTCTGTCTCTCTCTGTCTCTGTTCCAAAGAGACCCCTCAAAATAAAAACAAAAACAAACAAAAAAAATTAAACAGGTTCCATGTAATAGAATACAGGTTGGGCCAAGCAAATCAAAAGAGTAAGATTGGTTAGGTTTACTTCCTGTTTCTTTTGCAGTAATTATCTATATCTATATCATCTATATCTATATATTATATATATCTCTTTTCCATATCAAATACCTTGCATACAGAAGTGTCAAACAGAAACAGGTTTTTGCTCTCTGCGTTATTTTCATACTCTAGGAACCTCAAGATGGCAGCATTTTACTTTGGAAGAAAGTGTGCAGTGCCTGTAGTACCCATTCATCCTGCTTTTCTAGTCATAACAGCACCCAGGAGTCAGGCTGTTGCTACGGGGAGGGAAGAGACAAGGTGGTAGATGCATTTCAAAATACTCTGACTTTTTACACTCTTCTCTAATTTACCATCCACAAAGAACTTCTGTAAATTGGCAGTTAGGGTAAGCAGTTTTTCCACAGTCATTGTAGAAGAGATATTTTATTCTAGCTGCATTTGTACCACTTCAGCTAAATAGCTGATTTTTCTGTTCCCAACATACCACTTGCACAGAAACAGTTTTTATTTTTCATCTTGAAAATTAGGCAGTAAAGGATCAATATTATAAAATTGCAGTAGTATCAGCCCTTGCTCGGACTGCTGAAATGGCTGGCTTCTTTTCTGTCTCCTTAGAGTGTCTTCTTCTTTTCTGTCTCCTTAGAGTGTCTTCATATCATTGTTAGTCTTTATTCCCATTGCAACTACAGTAAATGCAAACTAGTACCATGACCTGCATGCCTTCCAGGGACAGGCCTTCTCCATGTCTGTGGCCTCATCATCTATCATTATCGCTCTTGACTGCTTTCTTCTCTTAGCCATGCGAGTCTTGCTGTTTCTTGAGCACAGTGAACTTGTTCCACGATAGGGCCTTTCTACTTCTCGGTCATCTCTGACCTTTGCATAGCTCACTTCTTTATTCAAGTCTCTTCTCAAGTGTCACTGCTTTGGATAGGTCACCTTGATCACCACACCTCTCTTCCACCTTATCTTTACCCTGCTTTATTTTTCTTCAGTGGAAAAATAAGACTCCCTTATAATTTATTGTCTGTCTTCCTCAAGCAGAATATAAGTTCCATGGAGTACTGGGATTTTATCCTGTTTACTCTTATCTTCCTAAACCTAGAATTATGCCTGACACATATTAGGTGGCTGTTGACTGAATGAAAAAATGAAGCAAATTTCAGTCAATCTGATGTCTCTATAAATCTATTTTTGTGTGTGGCAATGTGCCAGATATTTGGAAAGCAGCAGTTCAAGCCTTAATGAGGCAGTCTCATTGACACTAATTCAATGAAGTTTTTAGATATCCATGGTTTTCTATGTTTATTTATATTTTAGATATTTAATTTTTAAAAGTCTCCCCCAAATTGTCACTGAAGTAAAAGTGGTCAGATAAATGATAGTAGTTAGATAGCTTTAGCATTTATATAATTTAAAAAACATCAAAGTTAGCATCAGGTCATCCTATAATAGATCAATAGTATTAACTCTTTAAAAAAAATTCCAATGATTTGAGATGGGGGAGGGAGAAGAGAGAGAGAAAGAAAGAGACAAGCATCAAGTCGTTTCACTTAGTTGTTCCATTTAGTTGTGCACTCATTGATTGCTTCTTTTAAGTACCCTGACCAGGGTCAAGGTACTTGACCAGCGAGCCACCCAGCCAGGGCAGTGGTATTAATTCTTAAATAAAGTTAATTTTACTGAGAAGTTATGCAAGTTACCAAAAAGTACTTGTTGCCTAAATCTAAAGAGTGTCTGCATTATTAATTCTGACTCTTATTTTGTCTGCAGAACAACTCCGAGGGATAGAATATTCAGGCTGCATAAAAGAATGTTAAGTGTAAATAATTAAGATATAAATTCATTTATAGCTATGTCCCCATTTCAGTACTTTTTTGGTAAAAGCAATGTACTGTGTCCTCAATTTATAAATTGAATTGTATCTGAATATAAGAATGTGGAAGGAGAAATTCTGAAAAGTTCTTGGTAAACAAAAGTCTTCATTAAATATTATTCCCATATCTATGGGTCTAGTTATACTTACAATATTTGATTCAATTTTTTAACTACATAGAATCCCAAAATTAAAATTATAATATAATAATTTTAAAATTCTTAAAAATATTAAGATAATTTCTTAAAAATTTTTTAGTAATAATAAACAGCTTTTAAGCTAAAATATATTAAATTTGAATTCTTTGAAGTAGAATTAAGAATTAAAACAAATAGGGCTTATTTTTTTTATAGTAACTTACTAAGTAACCCTGTTTGTCATTTTCTAAATGCTCATTAGTTTAATTCTTATTTGTTAGTTCATTTATTTTTAGTGAGAAAGACAGAGACAGACACAGAGAGGAGGGAGAGAGATGAGAAGAATCAATTTGTAGTTGTAGCACTTTAGTTGTTCATTGATTGCCTCTCATATGTGCCTTGACTGGGGGCAGGGCTCCAGCTGAGCCAGTGACCCCCTTTCAAGCCAGTGACCTTGGGTTCAAGCCAGCAATTATGGGGTCATGTCTGTGATCCACACTCAAGCCGGATGAGTCCATGCTCCAACTGGCAACCTTAGGGTTTTGAACCTGAGACCTCAGGGTCCCAGGCTGATGCTCTATCCACTGGCGCCACCACTGGTAAGGTTCTTATTTGTTATTTTAAAAGTCATTTTGTTCAAGCTTACCATATTATGGCTAATAATAGTTATAATCTATTAGTGTTTACAATGTTCTAGGCACTGTACAAGCACATTCAAATTACTTTATTAATACTCATGGGCTAGTTTGGAACCCAGTCACTATTTATAATAAAATTTCAATGGGAAAATGGACTCCAACTTTAAAAGCACTAACTCACAAATGAAATTTCTTTTTTTTTTATTTTTTATTATTTATTAAATTTAATGCAGTGACATTGATAAATCAGGGTACATATGTTGAGAGAAAATATCTCTAGATTATTTTGACATTTGATTGTGCTGTATACCCCTCCCCCAAAGTTAAATTGTCTTCTGTCACCTTCTATCTGGTTTTCTTTGTGCCCCTCCCCTCCCCTAACCCCTCTCTCCTTCTTCACCCCCTCCCCCCTCTCCCAACCTCCCGCCCCTTTTGCCATCACATTCTTCTTCATGTCTCTGAGTCTCAGTTTTATGTCCCTTCTATGTATGGATTCATCTTAGTTTTTTTTTTTTCTGATTTACTTATTTCAATGTTGTCAAGGTCCATCCATGTTATTGTAAATGATCCGATGTCATCATTTCTTATGGCTGAGTAGTATTCCATAGTATATATGTACCAAAGCTTTTTAATCCACTCGTCCTCTGACGGACACTTGGGCTGTTTCCAGATCTTCGCTATTGTGAACAATGCTGCCACAAACATGCGGGTGCATTTCTCCTTTTCGAGCCGTTCTATGGTGTCCTTGGGGTATATTCCTAAAAGTGGGATAGCTGGGTCAAAAGGCAGTTCGATTTTCAGATTTTTGAGGAATCTCCATACAGTTTTCCACAGTGGCTGCACCAGTCTGCATTCCCACCAGCAGTGCAGGAGGGTTCCCTTTTCTCCACATCCTCGCCAGCACTTATTCTGTGTTGTTTTGTTGATAAGTGCCATTCTGACTGGTGTGAGGTGATATCTCATTGTGGTTTTAATTTGCATTTCTCTAATGATTAATGATGTTGAGCATTTTTTCATATGCCTATTGGCCATCTGTATGTCCTCTTTGGAGAAGTGTCTATTCATCTCTTTTGCCCATTTTTGGATTGGGTTGTTTGTCTTTCTGGTGTTGAGTTTTACAAGTTCTTTATAAATTTTGGTTATTAACCCCTTATCAGACATATTGTCAAATATGTTCTCCCATTGTGTAGTTTGTCTTTTTATTCTGTTCTTGTTGTCTTTAGCTGTGCAAAATCTTTTTAGTTTGATATAGTCCCATTTGTTTATCCTGTCTTTTATTTCACTTCCCCGTGGAGATAAATCAGCAAATATATTGCTCCGAGAGATGTCCGAGAGCTTACTGCCTATGTTTTCTTCTCAGATGCTTATGGTTTCACGGCCTACATTTAAGTCTTTTATCCATTTTGAGTTTATTTTTGTGAGTGGTGTAAGCTGGTGATCTAGTTTCATTTTTTTGCAGGTAGCTGTCCAATTTTCCCAACACCATTTGTTAAAGAGGCTGTCTTTACTCCATTGTATTTCCTTACCTCCTTTGTCAAATATCAGTTGTCCATAGAACTGTGGGTTTATTTCTGGGTTCTCTGTTCTGTTCCATTGATCTATATGCCTGTTCTTATGCCAGTACCAGGCTGTTTTGAGTACAACGGCCTTGTAGTATAACTTGATATCAGGAAGTGTGATACCTCCCACTTTATTCTTCTTTTTTAAGATTGCTGAGGCTATTCGTGTCCTCTTTTGGTTCCATATAAATTTTTGGAATATGTGTTCTATATCTTTGAAGTATGTCATTGTTATTTTAATTGGTATTGCATTGAATTTATAGATTGCTTTGGGTAATATAGACATTTTAATGATGTTTATTCTTCCTAACCATGAGCACGGTATATGCTTCCACTTGTTTGTATCTTCCTTGATTTCTTTTATCAATGCTTTGTAATTTTCCGAGTACAAGTCTTTAGTCTCCTTAGTTAGGTTTACTCCTAGGTACTTTATTTTTTTGGTTGTAATTGTGAAGGGGATTGTTTCCTTAATTTCTCTTTCTGACTGTTCATTGTTGGTGTATAAAAATGCTTCTGATTTCTGAGTATTGATTTTATATCCTGCCACTTTGCTGAATTTATTTATCAGGTCCAGTAGTTTTTTGACTGAGACTTTAGGGTTTTCTATATACAATATCATATCATCTGCAAATAATGATAGCTTTACTTCTTCTTTTCCAACTTGAATGCCTTTTATTTCTTCTTCTTGTCTGATTGCTGTGGCTAGGACTTTTAGGACTATGTTAAATAAGAGTGGTGAAAGGGGGCATCCCTGCCTTGTTCCTGATCTTAAGGGTATTGCTTTTAATTTTTTCCCATTGAGTATGATGTTGGCTGTGGGTTTCTCATAGATGGCTTTTATCATGTTGAGGTATGTTCCCTGTATTCCCACTTTGCTGAGAGTTTTGATCATGAATGGGTGCTGGATTTTATCAAATGCTTTTTCTGCATCTATTGAAATTATCATATGGTTTTTCTCCTTCTTTTTGTTTATGTGATGAGTCACATTGATTGATTTACGAATATTGTACCAGCCTTGCCTCCCCAGAATAAATCCCACTTGATCATGGTGTATGATTTTTTCCATATATTGTTGGATCCGGTTTGCTAATATTTTGTTGAGGATTTTAGCATCTATATTCATCAGAGATATTGGCCTATAATTTTCTTTCTTTGTGTTGTCTTTGCCTGGTTTTGGAATCAGAATTATGCTCACCTCATAAAAGGAGCTTGGAAGTCTTCCTTCCTCTTGAATTTTTTGAAATAGTTTGAGAAGGATAGGAGTTAGTTCTTCTTTGAATATTTGGTAGAATTCCGTTGTGAAGCCATCGGGCCTGGACTTTGTTGGGAGTTTTTTGATAACTGTTTTGATCTCATTTGGTGTAATCGGTCTGTTTAGGTTTTCTGATTCTTCCAGATTGATTTTTGGAAGATTGTATGTTTCAAGGAATTTGTCCATTTCATCTAGGTTGTCTAGTTTTGTGGCATACAGTTCTTCATAGTATTTTCTTACAATATTTTGTATTTCTGTTGTGTCAGTTGTTATTTCTCCTCTCTCATTTCTAATTTTATTTATTTGAGTCCTCTCTCTCTTTTTCTTGGTGAGTCTACTTAAAGGTACATCAATCTTGTTTACCTTTTCAAAGAACCAGCTCCTAGTTTCATTGATCCTCTGTATTGTTTCTTTAGCCTCTATGTCATTTATTTCTGCTCTGATCTTTATTATTTCCTTCCTTCTACTACATTTGGGCTTTACTTGCTGTTCTTTTTCTAATTCTTTTAGATGCAGGGTTAAGTTGTTTATTTGAGCTTTTTCTAGCTTCTGAAAGTGTGCCTGTAGTGCTATGAACTTCTCTCTCAGCACTGCTTTCGCTGTGTCCCATAAATTTTGAGTTGTTGTATGCTCATTGTCATTCGTTTCTAGGAATTTTTTTATTTCTTCTTTGATCTCATTCTTAATCCATTCATTATTTAACACCCTGCTATTTAGTTTCCATGTGTTTGAGAATTTTTGTGAAATTTCTTTATACATTTACAGGAATAGAACTGTCTCAATTGGGTGACTGCAACTTCAAATCAATGGAAACCTACGTAGCATGACAAATTGAATTAAATTAGAAAAACTCTTCTGTGTAGGAGAATATTGAAGCTCTTTCATATGTTATTTCCAAAAAGTGTTCTTGGCATTTAAAGATATTACTGCTGACAATATTGCTCTCTGAATATTTGCAAAGCTACAAAATCTGATACGTATATACTTGCAGTTACTTTTATAATATGCATCATTTATGTGAATTTGATCTGTTGACTGTGGTGTGGCAAAGTACTTTAGTAGCAATGCTTCTCTATTTTCTATGTTTAGGTTGCCTTTGCCCAAACAACCACAACATCTCTGATTGCTACTACCATCAGCTAAGTTTGCTGCTGCTGTATCTACACATCTGCACTGACATGATTCAATGAAATCTTGTTAGTATTCTTTGGCTCTCTTTTGCCTTGACTCACCACAGGTTAATTCATTGTAGGAAAATCAGTTTGATGGAAAACCCAAATCTCCTCAAAGTGATATGATTAGATGACAATTTATTCTTCTGGCCTGATAGATACAATGGACATATATGGTTTATCCATGTTCAGCATCCATTTCCCTATATTGAGGGGAAACTATCCTCCTTTGGGGAACACTCTCCTCCACTCATTCAGTTGAGGACTATGATTCAGCTGGGGCCGACCTTTCTCTGGAGCCAGTGGTTTGTACATGACAGATGAGAGCAATATATGCCTTGGCCATAGAGATTAGTTCAGAGGTAGGCCTGTGGCTCAAGCAGGTCAGTCACAGCAATAAACAGCAGATTAGTACTTCATGCTGAAATAATTGTGAAAGAGAAATTCTCTTTTGTTTTCTGAGATGGCTAAGCCTAGACCTTCTGATAGCCATTTACCATCAATTGAGGTCATCCTGAGAATGAAAGCAACATGGGGGTAAGCCAAGCTGGAGATGAAAAACATACAAACTACAGGTTTGAATCACTAGATCTAGCTTTACCTGAAACCACTAGTAAACCCTTAATAATACATTAGCTTAAATTACATTAATTTAAATTAGTTGAGTCATCCCTTTGCAACCAAAAGAATCTGGAATAAGTTAATGGGAATGACCACAAACCAAATCTCAAGAGCAGTTCTGTGGCAATATTTGCCTTTCCAAGGCTGTAAACAATCATATTGCAGACTTCTGTTAATATCAAGAAGAGGTTCCACAAAATCAACTGTTAACATGTTTCTGAAGATCTGCAACTGTGCTCCAAGTTGCTGTTGCTCTGTTTTAGAATTTTGCTCTGCTCTTCTTTATCCTTTTCATCAAACTGGAGTGGCAGAGAGCAATAGTTATGGAAATGCTGGTACCATATCATCTTGTCAGCTCTATAATCTTAAGACAGATCTTGTAGTGTTTGTTTGAAAGATGTAGTAATTAATAAATAGAAGGGGAAATCCCAGTTGAGCTGCTGAAGAGTTTCTACATGCTGGACATGCTTTTGGATTGAGGCTCTAATTTACAGCTTTGTGATTATGGCCAAGTTACTTAAAATTTCAGCCACAGTTGCTATGTTTAGCATAGGAATAATAATGATCCTGCCTAAGAGAGCTTTAAAAAAAAAAGATTAAATGGTTTAATTTAAGGAACAACTTAGAACAGTCCCTGGACATAATAAGTACTCAAAATATAGTGGTTAATTATTATTCTCTCTTAACTTTAGGTATCATAACGTGTAGCCCCAGAAAGGAACCCCAGATTTGCACAACATGATACTATCCTCATCTGCTCCAGGCACATTTGGATAGGGGTCTGGCAGCCCAAGGTGCAAACACACGACTCTAGGATAAATATCTGCATGGTTTCAGTTTCTTGTGCATTAATGATTAATACAGAAAAGCAACAAAGTATGACTGCTGTATCAGGATTGTATTCGGCCTTGAGGCAATTTCCATTTTTATAGGTTCACTTAGACCAGTTTGTATGATATGAAATCAATGAGAAGAAAACTGTGTTGGCAAGAACTCTACCCAGAAAAAAAGTGTTTTCTTGGACTACATATGGCTTTCAACATTGTTATTTAAAAATGTGTTATTTCCTTGCAAAGATGTGATTACAGCATTATGAAGAAGATATTGTAGTCACACAATAGCCTTCGTTTGGCTCCTTTGAAGCAAATATTATAGATTTAGAGTGTAAGTACAACCACATGTTATAATGGGAAACTAAGTAAAAGGATGTAACATCTTTAATTGGTCAGAAAATGAAAGTTGCTTTTCTTGCATATTTTAAGCTATTCTTTTTTAGCTTGTATTATACAATATGAGCTTCTGTCACAGGAACAAAGTTATTAGAGAGTGAAAAGTGAACATTAAAATAATTTAATGAAGATATTTTATTGAGGAAATTGATCTTAGTTTTAAGTAAATAATTACGTATCCAAATTGCTTATCTTACGGCTGCTTTTAGTATCTTTTTTTACCTCCTTCTTCATTGTGAGACTGTCAGTGATCAAATATTACAACTGTCAGACTGCCTGAGTCTAGAAGCTACCCATTTAAATTTTTTGCTTCTAATCTGCAATGGAAAGGGGAGTTGGATTTTCTCTAAAATAAGAGTGAACAGGCTCTGAGCGAGAGTCAGTTTTCTAATGGCAAATTAGGTGACCCTAATATATGGGTGTGTGATTTTTCCCCCCTAGATATTCAAAGCTGCTATTTCTTACTTCTAGTTTTCTCAACCATATCCAGATGAGGATGCGACCTTTGGCTAAGTGAAGTGCTTTTATAACAAATTTAAATCTTCAGGGAATTTTTATATAGCTAAGCTCTGCACTCATGCATAATTTATTTCCCTTGCTCATGACATTCCAATGGGGGTGTTTAATGTCAAGAGGAACAAATCCAGATTTTATTATTTTATATCAGTTGTTCTTCTTCCAAGTTGACCCTCTCTGCCTTCTCTAGCCAATCCAAGACAATCATTAGCCTCATCATTGTTTCCTGAATAAACCTTGCTTGCTCTCGCCTGTACACAATATTTAAATTGTTACTTTGAGTTAAGGCACATTTCCCTACCTCTCTTAACCTCATGTTTCAGAAATGATCTCATTGTCTAATGTTACCATGATTCAAGCTCTGGCCCACATGAATCACTCCCCATTCTAACTGCTTGTAACTGCATAGTCTTTTCCATTCTTTGGAGAACACATCAAATATTATCACTTATTGTTCTGTATTTGGGAGTATATAAACATATTACCTCTAAGTGTGCTAGGTTCTGCTCTGAGTGAATTTTTGTTGTTTTTTATTTTTTTTATTTTTCACTAGTAACTTTTTCATATTCCTCCCATTATCTTGTCTTATGTCTGGTTTCTAGAAGGGAAATGACATCTATTCCGTCAAGGATTACAGAGTAGCACAGGAAGGCTACTTATTTGAGCAAAACTGGTTGCCCTTCTTTGTACACATATCTTTGTTTCCCCTGACAAAGCCTTCTTTGTATAAAGCTGTCTGGATGTTGTCTTGCTCCATTGAAGTGGGTAGGAAAAGTGATTATTGGATTACTTGTGTACATCTGGATAAGGATTTGAAGACCACTTGGGCTCAAAGGGTCTAGTTGCATATATAAAAGGTGAGATATCAGGTCCACCTGTAAACAGGTGGTTTCAGGCATTTTTTTTTTTTTTGTATTTTTCTGAAGTTGGAAATAGGGAGGCAGTCAGACAGACTCCCGCATGTGCCCGACCGGGATCCACCCGGCATACCCACCAGGGGCGATACTCCACCCATCCAGGGTGCCACTCTGTTGCAACCAGAGCCACTCTAGCAGAGGCCATAGAGCCACCCTCAGTGTCCAGGCCAACTTTGCTCCAGTGGAGCCTTGGCTGCGGGAGGGGAAGAGAGAGGCAGAGAGGAAGAGGAGGGGGAGGGTGTAGAAGCAGATGGGTGCTTCTCCTGTGTGCCCTGGCCGGGAATTGAACCCGGGACTCCTGCACGCCAGGCCGATGCTCTACCACTGAGCCAACTGGCCAGGGCTCAAGTTTCAGGCATTTTTTCAGATAGTGGATTTCTTGTCTCGAGCATATGGTCCAGATATATGACTAATACAGCTTTCCAATCACAGACCCTTTATATTTCCAACTATAGAAGAACATCTCTTTATAATTCTGTTATTTCCATCTCAATGTTTTTTTTAAAATTTATTTTCTTTAGAGAGAGAGGAAGAGAGGGGGGAAAGGGAGAGAGAGAGAAACAGAAAGAGAGAGCAAGAGAAAGAGGGAGAGAGAGAGAAGGAGAAGAGGAAGAGTGACACCCTGACTGGGGATTGAACTGGCTACCTCTGCCCTTTGGGATGAAACTCTAACCCAGGGGTCCCCAAACTTTTTACACAGGGGGCCAGTTCACTGTCCCTCAGACCGTTGGAGGGCCGGACTATAAAAAAACTGTGAACAAATTCCTATGCACACTGCACATATCTTATTTTAAAATAAAAAAACAAAACGGGAACAAATACAATATTTAAAATAAAAAACAAGTAAATTTAAATCAACAAACTGACCAATATTTCAATGGGAACTATGCTCCTCTCACTGACCACCAATGAAAGAGGTACCCTTCCAGAAGTGTGGCGGGGGCCGGATAAATGGCCTCAGGGGGCCGCATGTGGCCCGCGGGCCGTAGTTTGGGGACCCCTGCTCTAACCAACCAAGCTATCTGGCCAGGGCCCATCTGAATCTATATATTTAATCAAAGGGAATCTTTTTTAGTATATTTCCTCTCTGTTTTAAAAACACTCTAATGGAAAATTTATGCTATTTATTCTTGTAAATTCTGGATGAAGTTTGTTTTGCTCTTATTCTAACCACTTGTTAATGAGTCACATTACTCCCTTGACACAAATTCTAAGTTATTGTTTTTTTTTAACCTCACAAAGATGATTAACATTTAGTAGAGATGAATGAAATATTTCCTGGAAATAAAATATACACTGTATATCACTAATTCAGCAGGCCTTCAGAATCTCTACTTAATAAATCATGGAACCCAGTGAAGGATTCGAAGGTGTCTGGGTTGTTTGGTTACAGCAGGATGCTAATGACAGTAAGGCATAAAGAGCCTCATTTCAGCCCAGTTAGTTTTATGCTGATAAAATTTCTGCTCTAGATATGCACACTACTCTTTTAGTGTAGTCAGCCACCTCAGAATCTATCTGGCCCTTTAGAAAGGAAAAAAACTGAGCGGCAGCCTTACTACTGTGAATGAAGTTTCCAAGTGAAGAGCCCACATTTCTATAGATGCACAGTCAGTATATGTCAAACCATAGTTATTTTTTTCTAAATAACCTCAGATGAAAGATCTCTGTAATGCTGTTTTCCAATTTGTGTTTACCCAGCACTTTTCTCATTCTGGTGCTATAACTAGCCCACAAAATGACATAAAACATCAACCTGCCATGATTTCCTTATCTGTCTCAGTATTTCCCAAAAACTTATTTATAAAGGAGAGTTACAGATTTGACTAACTACCCAAAGCTAACAAATATAATATGTAAAAAGCTTTTATTGCTAAATAAATGCTTTCTCAGTTATAATTTTATTGAATCTTATTAACAAGTGGCTAATGACAGATCTGAATTCACAGTGGATTATGCTGAGGTTGTACTGGACTGTACCTTCTATTTTAATGAAGAGACATGAATTTGAATTAGGTAAAACTTCTTATCATACCTATTACATCTAAAACTTACATTTTATGACTCAAAAGGGAAAACTGTAGGAATATGATATCAATATTAGTTTAATTTAATTAATACATTTTAAAGTTCTTAAAAATATGGGTGTTTTGCCGAGGTTTACAAAAGGTTCCTGTTATCTCTGTTATGTCTTTTAAAATATGTTTGTTTGTCAGTAAAAGAATCTGTTTCTAAGGGTCATAAAATATGTTCATAAAAGTATCAATCTAAAATTGCTTATTACTGACTTAGTTGTCACTGAAAGTTAAGATTTTTAGAAGTTGAGAATTCCAATTAATTAGAAAGAAATTTATGGTTTTGATGATAAAAGGTATAAGGTATAGAGATACCTTTGAAAGGAAAAGGAAGAAAGTAAATTGTTCTGAAAGCTGGTTATTTCTGATTGGCGAAGGCTTGTGTAAGTTGCAGAAGATTTGTGCAGGTTGTAGAAGGTTTATACAGAGAAAAAACAGAGAAGGAACTGAGAAAGTAGACAAAGGTGAGAAAAGGAAAAAAAGGAAGGACTTTAGAAAAAAGATTGTCGTGAAAGGAAAATAAAATGGAACATTAGAACATTTTTAGAGGCTTCAGGAGCTTGAGAAATTCACCCAAACTTATAGGTGTTACAGAAGGAGGAGCCAATAGACTTTTTTTTTTTTTTTTTTTTTTTTTTACAGAGAAAGAGAGGGATAGATAGGAACAGACAGACAGGAACAGAGAGAGGTGAGAAGCATCAATTATTACTTTTTTGTTGTGACACCTTAGTTGTTCATTGATTGTTTTCTCATATGTGCCTTGACTGTGGGGCTACAGCAGACCAAGGAACCCCTTGCTCGAGCCAGCAACCTTGGGTCCAAGCTGGTGAGCTTTGCTCAAACCAGATTAGTCCACGCTCAAGCTGGCGACCTCGGGATCTTGAACCTGGGTCCTCTGCATCCCAGTCCGATGCTCTATCCATTGCGCCACCACCTGGTCAGGCCCAATAGCCTTCTTAAGCCCCAAATACACAAACAAATAAGGGGGAGTCAGGAGGAGAGACACCCCACAAGAACAATTGTATAAGGCTCTTTTACTCTTAGTTTTTTTAACATTTCTTCATCAGGACTTACTATAGCCAAGGGGTGGTTTATACCATCCGAGCAATAGCCTAGGCCTCTCGTGTTATACCAGAATATATTAGCTGGCCCTGAGTAGCAGAATCCAGTCAAATTACTAACCTGGAGGTGAAGATATGTTTCAATTTTGTCACCAACAAGTCCTCTTTGGATACCAGCAAAAAACGTGAAACCTTATCATGAGTTGGCATCAGCCCCTAGAAAGCAACCCGACTCCAGAGACCCAGGAGCTGATAGTAATCCACCTCCAGAAATGAACCCAAAAAGAAGAGGACACTTAACTTGCTCCCAAGCACTCAGGGAGTGCCTGACATCACCTGGGGCATTTTAAGACATCTAACCACGTATACTGAAGAAGTTCTGTAAAATACAAACATGCCTGTAACCCCTAAAAACCTGTTTCTCTCTATGCTTGCCCTTTACCTTTCACTACGACCACCTAACCATCTTACTCTCTATTAATCTTTACTGAAACAAAAAGGGGGATGTGTAGAAATAAACTCTGAAAATATGCAGAGTTAGCACAACAATCAGAGACAGCGAGGCACCCTGTGGCAAAACCCTGAGTGGATGAGAGTCCAGGGGCCTCTCTGACTCTGTACTGGAAACAGCAAAACAGCAGCTAAGATTCAGCAATAAGAAATGTTTAGGCTCTCAGAACAGAGATTAGAAGTTAGCATGTGCCTTGTCCTTTACTTCACCCCTGAAAACTTCTTCTATCTGCTTCCTTGAGTTATTTGTACTGGCTAATAAATATCTGAGTAAGGCTGGGGACGGGGCTTCAGTCCTTCAGTCTGCTGACTGGGCTGTTGCCTCTCTTTGGCCCCTTGGAACATTTCATCTGGTCTCTGAGTAGTTCATTGTTGCTGTGACAAGCGGTGCCCCATTGAGGATCAGGAACAAAATGTAAGGTTTGCTACTTCGAGTAGTTCATTGACATTGTGACAAGTACTTCCCCATGTGAGGAACCAGAGGAAATGAAATGACCTCCCAAAACTTAGCAAAGGAAAAGGATGTCCACTCATCTTGTTTGGTAAGGGACACAAGCAGCAGGGGAATAGCCCTTGAGTGCTGTGGCAGGTCACTTTTAGGGGTCAGGCCAGGAGATTTCCCTTTCCCCTGAGCAGCGGAGTCACAAGTTACAGCTACAGGGACTCCTCTGAGCTGCAGGATGTCAGATTGGAATTTAACTGCCCTCTTGCTCACTATCCGAAAACAATGCCCTTGGTATCTGGAGGAGGAAAGTTTAGACTTAGAAGATTGGGAAAGCACTTTTACCAAGGGGATGGTTGAAGCAACCGGGATGGGATATGAAATGACCTCTTGGGATTGGGAAGGGCTTGTAAAAACTGTTCTCACCACCTAGCCTGGGCCTCAGACCAGCCCAGCCCCTTGATATTTCACTGCCCTAACCAGCAGGAAGTAGTAACAGAAGAGACCTTCACCCCTTTTCCTTAAACAACAAAAGGCTGGAATGTTAGGTTTGGGTCAGGTTCCTTTAAATCAGAGCCCCTTAAAAAACTCAAATTCTCCTCACCCAACCCTCCCTACCCCTTAAACAACTCCCCCCCCACCCTGGGAAGAGTCCTTAGGACAAGGCCTTCAGGGGGGACCCGAGGGTTGGGAAAGGGAGACAGTCTGTGACCAAGGCCACAAAACTATTACAACTCTGGGAAGAAAGGACATTTTCAGAAAGATTACAGGCAGAGCCTCAAAGCAACTATATAGCTTGGTTTTTGTGTGTGCCCTGAGAGGCTAATTAAAACTCAATCTAAAAATTCCTTATAAAGTTCCAGCAAAGCAGATTGTAAAAAGCCAATATGATCAATTACTATTCTTGTTGTGTTTATGCAAATTATCAGGCCAAGTTAAAACTAGATTTAATACTGTAACTAGGATAATCTTAATTTGGCTCTTAAAAAAAACTGAGGGTAATTTTAGGAAGAAAAAAAGAGAAACTAGATCATTTAAATATCTTAAAGCCTTCTCCCAGAGACCTGGAAACTATTGTAATCCTGAGAATAAGAGAATTTACACTTCTCTGGACCCTGGGCAGGCTGTAAAGATGGAAGGGGTAATACTACAACCTTAATGTAAAGGGGAATAAAAGGGAGTCACTTTTAAAATCCAAGTGGCTTAGAAGCCCATCCCCCTTCCTTCTCTATAGTCATCCTAGAAGGCTGTCAAGGACAAATAAAGAGTCTTGCTTTCTCTATAATCAATAATACTATAAAGTATACTGCTTATAAAAATTAAGGGATATTTCAAAATGATTATGAAGTGATATAATATCCCCTACTTTTGTGAGCAGAATTAGGGGATATTTCAAAGTGAATATGAAGCAATAAAATATCCCCTAATTTTTGTGAGCAGTGTATAAAACTATCCTAAACGCTGTCCCAGACTGTTGCCTACTCTTGGCCCCTCAGAGCATTTCATCTGGTCTCTGAGTAGTTTATTGTTGCAGCAACAGTAAATGATCATTATAAACTGCATTTTATACTTAAAGTACATTAAATAACAGGATAATATGGGTGTTTGGCATTCTTGTAATTTTATACAAAGACATTTCTGACATTTTCTTATTTACCTCCCACTTTCTTGTGAATAGTATGTTCCTTCACGGGTTCTCAGTGGAGATTTGAAAGTTTGAAGGGAAAATGTTATATAGAAGGAAAGGTTTGAAAACTAATCCAAATTTTTATTCCCTTAGACTTATAAGCAACTTTTTGGATCTATCATTTTTTAGACGTCTAATAGAGAATTACTCTTTCAAACTGAAGTTCTTAGATTGTTTATGTCATCACTTCCAGCTCTCCAGGTGTTGTCCAACTGTTCATTTATTCTATGGTTATAGAGGGTTATGAGTCAACAATCAAAAAGTAGGTCAAGCTTATTATAACATCAGTTTTCACTGTGGCCACATGTTAATGAAAGCTTTCTTGTGGAAATTTCTGTGCTGTTAAGAAAAGGATTTATTGCATGAGATTATTCTTTCAATTTGGGGTGTCTTGTTGACATTAATGCATTTGAAAAAAATTCAAAAGTTTTAAATTTATTTTTAAATAAGCAATACAATTACATAGGAAAAGTGTTAAGAGTATACAACATATATACATTGAAAAGTAAGCCTTCTATACTCATTTCTAGCACAACCACTATTATCAATACTTTCATATCCTTTTAAAGTTATCCTATGTATATACACACATGTAAAAAAAAATCCATCCACTTTTGCACACAAATGGCATCACAATATATTATCTTTTACACCTTGCTCTTTCATATAACAATATTTCTTGACAATCTTTTCATATTCATCTATTTTATTAACTTTTATGGTAGTATTATATTCCATTACAATTCTTAAATGCACAAAGGGCCTCTAACCTTCTAAGACATATTTAAGATGAAACTACATTTCCTTTCCTGGTAATCAGAATATATGATAACGTATCTTCTTCTTCTAATTTAGAAGAAGATTTTTGTGTAAGAAACTCAACATATGGTTGCTCATGCAAATATATGCAAGGGCAATTTGTTTCTCTTACTGACACTTTCTGGCTAGGTGACTTTGGATATGTTATTTAAACGCTCCCAATGAATTTTTTTGTTTTTTTGTAAAATGGGGTAGTACATCTCAAAGAATTGTGGGAAAGATGAAATAAACTAGTGAATATGACATACCTGAGCTCAGTATGTGGCATATAGTGCTACATTAAAATGTTTATGTGTGTATTTATCTGTATATCTATACATGTTTCTGTGTTTACATATGCACTTATCAATGTGCTTGTCTACAGGAATACCCATATCTTTACTGTATAAAATTGAAATTAAGATGACTACCTTATCTATAACCACCTCCATGACTTTCTATCCACTATTTATGCTTTTTCTTCATAGCACTTGACATAAGTAACATAGCACACCTGACATTATACTATACATTTATTTACTATCTGGTCCAAGAGAGCAAAGACCTATCTTATTTACCACTGTGTCCTATAGAGCCTAGAATTGTGCCTGACACATAATAGATATTTGTGTCAATAATATTTGCTGAGTGAATGAATGAATTTAATAAATACTTATTGAATATCTATATTAGACCCTACATTGAGCTTGACTCTTACAATGAAAGTATACATCGCATATTTGGTTTTTATTTTATTAAATGGGATGCATGCTATCTGATAGAACCTCAGAATCTAAGTAATATGGTATGCATGACATGTACTATCACAGCTTCTGGTCAAATAAAATGATTAGCATTTGCTGGAATCAGATTGCAGCAGGTGAAAGGGAGCTGAGTGATCATGGTTCATGCTCCTCATTCACAAATAAAGAGAATTCAACCTAAGGGGCAAAGCTTGAATTAAAAATGACTCAGTTACTTTCTACCACACTAATTTGCCTGTCAGACACCTACTATGGGCTCAACATTTGACAAACCACTGTGGGAATCTAGGGGTATGCAACAAGGTCCCTGAGGAGAGAGACTTTATTTGAAGAGATGAGTCAAACATGAACTATTAGAGAATTCCAGGAGATAGCATCGTTCTAAGAAACAGGTAGTAAAGTAATGCAGAAATAGTGGAGGAAAGCCATCATGGGAGCCATGGAACATCATCCAAGACATGAAGGATGACTTCATCTGGAAGGGAAATTTGGGAGAAATATTACAGATAAGGAAAACAAGTGGAGAAAACATGGGAATGAGCATGAGTGATTATGAATCAGAGAGAAAGGAATCTGATGACATATTGTGGAAGTGCATGATAAGTAAGTGGTAGAAAATTAGATGGGCAGGGGGGTGTGGGGTAAGTAAAACAAACAGCCTTCACAACATTCTTTTCTTTGTGATGTAAAAGTTGATGCTTTTTATTTTAATGATGAAGAAACTGGCAAGAAATGAAGGATTTAATAAGGAAACCAAAGTGTTGAAAGTGTATTTAAGGCCAGTAGGTGTGGTGATGGTGTGCTGAATGGATTAGGTGGGTTTTAGGGCAGCTGGGGATGTTGGAAGCGAAATGTGATTTTACTCTTGTACACTTTTTATGTTTGCAGTTCTCACTTGCACATCCTAAGGACCGGATGCACTTAACTACTCTTCATCACTGTCATTTGTCTGCTTCCTAGTACACTTCCTTTACTAACTGGCAGTGAAGTCTTCTCTGAACTTACCAAGTGGTTGACTATACTTTCTCCTTTGTAGGCACACTATAGTTGGGTATTTCATGTCGATTACTTTGTATCCTGTACTAAATGGGATATACTTACCAGTTTTACTCTGAACAATATCGTGTATTCTTCTAGTTATATAAGGTCTGACATCGCTAATTACCTACAGTATCTGACACTAAATGGGACTTTATAAAAGCTTTTTGAAATGCAGCATTCTTCTCCCCCTGCAGTCCTTCTGTGTGATGTCAGTGTCTACTCTTCCAGGATCACGTTTGTCTTGGGATTCCTCCCCCCTTGGCTCTAAAATCTTTTGCCAGCTCCCAGTTAGTGAGCGGCTTCATCGTTGATCCTTGAACCAGAGAGGATCCAACTGAAATATTAGACCCATACATGTTACATGACTAGAACATCTTTTCATTTTGGTTCTCTTACTCCCCTGCATCCTGTCCCTTAATCCTTTCATCATCTCTCAGGCCATCAGGCTGTGCTGGCTTCACTTCCTTCCTTCTGGCAGAGATCCATGACACATAAATACAGTACTCTTAACTCTTTGGCCCCTTGTTTTGACTGTACCAGCCATGGAGAAAAATCATACTAGATTCATATGGAACCTCTACAGATTAATGGCCTCCAACGTATGCCGGTTTTCCATGCTGTCTGGAATTTATTTTAATTATCCTAGTCAGTTCTTTTTATCCATCATTTTGGTGACTATTTTAAATCTCATACCTTCCCACTCACATTACTCTTAGGAAAGAACCTCAACACCCACCTCACAAACAAAATAGACTTAATCAGGCAGGAAGAGTTGATTTCCTCTAGGATGCTTACCAATTCGATTGCAATCAGTGTCCAGAGCTACCCCCCCCGCCCCACTTACTGTTCTCACACCCCTGCCTTTCATTTATGACTCGGTCAGTTACAATCTGAATTCTGCCTGATGTCCTCACCTAGCCCTACCACTGAAACTTGTCTTGATAAGAGCACTTAAATTCTTGTAGTTGCCAAATTTCTTGGACAAATTTTAACATTTTAATCTCAATTATTCTCTATCTTTGATATGATAACCACACCCTGTTTATGATACTTTTTGTATCTTTGGTTTTGGTGATTTGCCTTTTTAAAAACTTATCTTCCTTACACTGATTCCCCTTTATTTACTTTAGGAGCTACTCTTCTGCAATCTCCTCTTAGATGGCACTAGTCCTTGAGCTTCTCCTCTCCATTCTTCTCTTTCTCTCTTTTGCTCTTTCTGATCTATGCACATTCTCTGTATGATGTCATCAAAACTAGTGGCTCCAACTAGTGATTATTATTATTATTTTTTTCTGAAGCTGGAAATGGGGAGAGACAGTCAGACAGACTCCCGCATGCGCCCAACCGGGATCCACCCGGCATGCCCACCAGGGGGTGACGCTCTGCCCATCAAGGGGCGATGCTCTGCCCCTCTGGGGTAACCAGAGCCACTCTAGTGCCTGGGGCAGAGGCCAAGGAGCCATCCCCAGCGCCCGGGGCCATCTTTGCTCCAATGGAGCCTCACTGCGGGAGGGGAAGAGAGAGACAGAGGAAGGAGAGGGGGAGGGGTGGAGAAGCAGATGGGTGCTTCTCCTGTGTGCCCTGGCCAGGAATCGAACCCGGGACTTCTGCACGCCAAGCCGACGCTCTACCATTGAGCCAACCGGCCAGGGCCTCCAACTAGTGATTATTGACAAAACCTCTTTTTCCACCTCAAACTTCCCTGCCAAACTCAAGAAAATGTAATCAACCAAACATTTTCATTTTGGTGTCCCATAGGATTTACAATTTTAACCTGTCAAATGAAACTGATCTTCCTCAAACTTCCTTTTTTCCACCTTACTTTTGTTACTGCAGCTGAGTGAGCCATCCAAGACTTTTCCTTTGCCTTCTTTTATAATATTGAATCAGTCTTCTTATCATCAATTTAAACTCCATTATCTGATTAATTTTCTTTATATACTTACTGCCACTGACCTAGTCCTGATTTATAAGATTATTGTATTACTTAAACAGCTTTCAAACCAATGTCCTGATTTAGTTGTGCTTTTTAAAACTACCCTTAAACCCTGGCCAGATAGCTCAGTTGGTTGGAGTGTTGTCCTGAGTAAGGAGGTTGCCGGGTTCAATTCCCCAGTAAGGGCACATACAGGAGCAAGCAGCTCGATGATCCTGTCTCTCTCTCCCATCCTCTCTCTCAAAATCAAAAACCAAAACCAAAACTGTCCTTAAGATAATGTCCATTTCTAAGAAGCAAAACTGATCATGTCTTTCATACTCTTAAAATGTTTCATTTGTTCTCTATCTCCTTCAGGATAAAATTCACATTTCTTGGCATGGCAATAATAAGCCTTGGTTATTTGGCTTCAATTTCCCTTTCTGCCTTGCCTTTCATTTATTTAAGAATCAAAGAATATGTGCCAAGTGCTCTGGTATGCAATGGAGACATAATGAGAATGAGAGGCAGTCCTTGTTCTGAGGAACTCACAGTCTAGTAAGGTAGAATGACATAAAAACAAATATTTTCCAAATTGGATAGAGGAAGACTACCAGGCGTTTAGTCCAGGGTCACTTCTATAGTCTAACATTAAGCCATTTTCTACTTGGGCATAAACACATATGCAACCGTCAACTCAAAGCCCTGAATCAGGACACAATGTCCTAGTTTGCTATTGCTCTACTGCTGCTGTAATAAATTACCAAGAACTTGGTGGCTTAATGCAACCCAGATTATAATGAAGGGATTATTCTCTATAATCCATAATTTTAAAATCAGTTTCACTGGCATAAAATCAAGGTAATATCAGGGCTTGTTCCTCCTGGAGGCTCTAGGGCAGAATCCATTTTCTTGCTTTTTCTATCTCTGAGACTACCTGTATTGCTGAGCTCCTGACCCCATCCTCATATCACTCCAGCCTCTTGTTTCTATGGTCTCCTCTTTTCTGCAGTCAGATCTTTCTCTGCTTCTCTCTCCTGTGGACACATGGGATTACAGTTAGAGACCATTCAGATAATCCAGGATAATCTCCCGATCTCAAGATCTTTAATCACATTTGCCAAGTCCCCTTTGCTATGGAATGTAACATATTTATATTTATAAGTACCAGGGAAGAGTACCTGGATGTCTTTGTGGCCTACCATAAAAGACATGTTGAATGTGGTCTACAGAGTGATAAGTTTAAAAACTTGTCTCTGACAATGAAAAAGTTCAAGATATTATATGAAAATCCAGATTTCTGGCTTTTGAGACCTCTGTGGCCGGCACTCTGTGTAGCTGCTATAGGTTGGTGCCTTCAAAATAGCCCGTATTCTCCTGTCAGTTCAGTGCCCACCAGTTCCTGCTGCTCTGCACTCAGCCTATGCTGCTCATCCACGCTGACTCCTAGAATTTGGAACCTCTGTTCTTTTTCACAGCTCTCCACTTTTGAGGGTGTTCATCTCTCCTTCCTAGAGTTCTTTTCCTCATTCTCTTTCCTCTGCAATCACCTGGGTACTCCTACTTGGTATTCAAGAACAAGTGAAAGAGCTCCTCCAGGAAACTTTTCCACGTGTCCTGTCCATGTAGGATAGTACCTCTTATCACTGGTCTTTTAGTATTTGGTCCTTTGCCTTTTCTTGGAGGCAGACTTCAAATGTTTTTTTCTGATTTTAGCACATCACCCCCAGTAGGAGCTCAATAATGTCTGCTGAATGAGTATATCGGATGGATGGAAGTGATGGCACTATTGATGGGGGCGTTTATTGTGAAGTAAAAAGTGCTATTAATAAAGGAGTTCTCATGAATAATGCTACAATAAACATGGGGTACATATATCTTTACAAAAAGAAAAAAATACTGTTTTCCATCATGGTTATACCAGATTACATTTCTACCAGCAGTGTAGGAGGGTTCCTTTATACCACAACCTCTATAGCACTTGTTTTTGTCTTGTTGGTAATAGCCATTCTAACAGATGTTAGGTGGTATTTCATTGTGGTTTTGATTTGCATAGCTAGTGAAGTTGAGATTCTCTGCTTTATATCTGTTGGTTATTTGTATGTCTTCTTAGCAGAAGGGTCTGTTTAGATCCTCTGCCTACTTTTTTTTTTTGTATTTTTCTGAGGTTGGAAACAGGAGAAACAGTCAGACAGATTCCCGCATGCGCCCGACTGAGATCCACCCGGCATGCCCACCAGGGGGCAATGCTCTGCCCATCTGGGGCATCGTTCTGTCACGACCAGAGCCATTCCAGCGCCTGAGGCAGAGGCCACAGAGCCATCCCCAGCGCCCGGACAAACTTTGCTCCAATGGAGCCTTGGCTGCGGGAGGGGAAGAGAGAGACAGAGAGGAAGGAGAGGGGGAGGGGTGGAGAAGCAGATGGGCACTTCTCCTGTGTGCCCTGGCCGGGAATCGAACCCGGTACTTCCACATGCCAGGCCGACGCTCTACCACTGAGCCAACCTGCCAGGGCCCCTCTGCCCACTTTTTAATTGGATTGTTTTTGTTATTGTTAAGTTGTATGAGTTCTTTATATATTTTGGATAGTAACCCCTTATCTGAGGTGTTGTTTGAAAATAACTGAAGTGTCCTTCAGTAGAAGATTGGATAAAAAAGGTATGGTACATTTACACAATGAAATACTACTCAGCCCTAAGAAAAGATGAAATACTGTCATTTGTGACAACATGGATGGATCTTTAGAATATCATGCTAAGCTAAATAAGTGAGATAGAAGAAGTCAAGAACCATATGATTTCAGTTATGTCGGTTATAAAACTGAAAGCAACAAACAAAAACTCATAGACACCGACAATAGTATGGTAGTTACCAGAAGGAAAGGGAGAGCGTTGGGAAGTAGAAAAAGGTAAAGGGTGTCAAATATGTGGGGTGGAAAGAGCCTTGACTTTGGGTTGTGAACACACAATGCCATATACAGATGATTTATTGTAGAATTGCACACTTGAAAGCTGTACAATTTTATTAACCAATGTCGCCCCCCAAAATTAAGTGTTTTCAGCTATAAAAGAGAATAATTTAAAATTTTCCCTCTAGGCAGCTTTCTGTAAAGACTAGATGGAATTAGATGCTTCTGAACAAGGAAAGATTTGAATCCAGGGAAAATGTTAGAGAATATGGAGACGAACCAGGCCAGATTCAGGGAGTGGGAAGCCCTGAAGCAAGGCTAGGCCCTGGGTTCTTCCTTTGTCCTTTAAGACTTGTCAAACTCTGCTTTGCCTGAGGGCTGACAGACACAGAGAGATCTACAAATAGTGACATCAGAAGGTAGTACATAAAGTGTCATCAGTTCTGGGGTAGCTAAAGTGCTCTAAAAAAATATAATTTGAATAGTGAAATTGGTAAAATCTATGGAAGACTCGGAGATGAAAAGCTTACATGAATCACAAATTAGTCACGCTTCATTAGAGAACAATGAGACAAAACTTTGCCTTTTATTATTGCTCTGATACAAAATGATTAGTGTTAATTTTAGATGATTTCACATGCTTATGTAACACACTAAATTCTATTTGGATATTAACATTTATGTTTTGAGATAATTCTGAGGTTATGGAATTGTTTCTTCTTAATGAATGCATTGGATTGAATATTAAGACATATGGAAGACTTCTTCCCAGTTCTCATAGTTAATCAAATAAAGTAATTTTTGTTTCTGACACAGAAGAAGAGATGAATGGAACTTTGAACTAAAATTATATTAAACTGACACAGTCACTGAAGAACAGAAATATTTATACCATTTGTTAATATTTATTATAGGATAGCATTCTATTTCCTGCCCTTTTTTTTGTTTTTCTTCTAAAGTGAGAAGCGGGGTGGGGGAGTAAGGGGGAAAGCAGGGCAGTGCTCTGCCCATCTGGGGCATTACTCCGTTGCAACAGGAGTCATTCTAGCACCTGAGGCAGAGGCCATGGAGCCATCCTCAGCACCCGGGCAAACTTTGCTCCAATGGAGCCTTGGTTGAGGGAGGGGAAGAGAGAAAAAGAAAGGAGAGGGGGAAGGGTGGAGAAGCAGATGCATGCTTCTCTTGTGTGCCCTGGCCAGGAATCAAACCCAGTACTTCCACATGCTGAGCTGATGCTTTACCACTGAGCTAGCCAGCCAGGGCCTCTGTTTCCTGCTTTTAATAAAGAGGTACTAGTTACACCATGATAGTTAAATTGAACTTAAGTCATAAGTTGAGTCTCTAAAGTTGGCAAAATTCATTCAGCTGTTTCCCTATAACTAAGAATATTGGCTCTGTAGTGGTAAACAGAAACAGTTTAATATCAGAGTTGCTAACCATAACAATCACATGAATTTAACCATAGAATAACCTGTTCAATTTTTGCTGATCAATAGTTACACAGGGGTTTTAAATCTAGAATTTCTATGGTTATCTTGTATGTTCTGCTTTTTTTTCCAGTTACTAGGAGAAGTAGTTATGGATCTCCCATAAATCTTATTTTGAAATTGTTGGCACTTTTGTGTAAAATAACATAGACTCATTTAATTATTGTTTTTACAGTCTTTTTTTTTTTAAATTTTATTTATTTATATATTTTTTACAGAGACAGAGAGTGAGTCAGAGAGAGGGATAGACAGGGACAGACAGACAGGAACAGAGAGAGATGAGAAGCATCAATCATTAGTTTTTCATTGCGTGTTGCAACACCTTAGTTGTTCATTGATTGCTTTCTCACATGTGCCTTGACTGCGGGCCTTCAGCAGACCGAGCAACCCCTTGCTGGAGCCAGCGACCTTGGGCTCAAGCTGGTGGGCCTCGCTCAAACCAGATGAGCCCGCACTGAAGCTGGCGACCTTGGGGTCTCGAACCTGGGTCCTTCCGCATCCCAATCAGACGCTCTATCCACTGCACCACCACCAGGTCAGGCTGTTTTTACAGTCTTAAAACAAAGTTGACCAGAGTAGAGAAAATGACCATTCCTTTAGTGAGACCGTAAATTCTGTCGCTATAGGAAAAGTCAAAATAATGGTTGTAACAATTTAAAAGACAATTATAATGGTGAATTATTTTTAGTTAACCAAAAGGTATCAATATAATTTTAACATTAAAAACCCTATTTTTTTTAATAATTTTATTTTTTTAATGGGGCGACATCAATAAATCAGGATACATATATTCAAAGATAACACGTCCAGGTTATCTTGTCGATCAATTATGTTGCATACCCATCACCCAAAGTCAGATTGTCCACTGTCACCTTCTATCTAGTTTTCTTTGTGCCCCTCCCCCTCTCCCTTTCACTCTCCCTCTCCCCCCGCCCCCTGTAACCACCACACTCTTATCAATGTCTCTTAGTCTCACTTTTATGTCCCACCTACGTATGGAATAATGCAGTTCCTGTTTTTTTCTGATTTACTTATTTCACTTCGTACAATGTTATCAAGATCCTACCATTTTGCTGTAAATGATCCGATGTCATCATTTCTTATGGCTGAGTAGTATTCCATAGTGTATATGTGCCACACCTTCTTTATCCAGTCATCTATTGATGGGCTTTTTGGTTGTTTCCATGTCCTGGCCATTGTGAACAATGCTGCAATGAACATGGGGCTGCATGTGTCTTTATGTATCAATGTTTCTGAGTTTTTGGGGTATATATCCAGTAGAGGGATTACTGGGTCATAAGGTAGTTCTATTTTCAGTTTTTTGAGGAACCACCATACTTTCTTCCATAATGGTTGTACTATTTTACATTCCCACCAACAGTGTATGAGGGTTCCTTTTTCTCCACAGCCTCTCCAACATTTGCTATTACCTGTCTTGTTAATAATAGCTAATCGAACAGGTGTGAGGTGGTATCTCATTGCAGTTTTGATTTGCATTTCTCTAATAGCTAAAGAAGATGAGCATCTTTTCATATATCTGTTGGCCATTTGTATTTCTTTCTGAGAGAAGTGTCTGTTCATATCCTCTTCCCATTTTTTTATTGGATTGTTTGTTTGTTTGTTGTTGAGTTTTATGAGTTCTTTGTATATTTTGGATATTAGGCCCTTATCTGAGCTGTTGTTTGAAAATATCATTTCCCATTTAGTTGGCTTTCTGTTTATTTTGTTATCCATTTCTCTTGCTGAGCAAAAACTTCTTAGTCTGATGTAGTCCCATTCATTAATTTTTGCCTTCATTTCTCTTGCCTTTGGAGTCAAATTCATAAAATGCTCTTTAAAACCCAGGTCTATGAGTTGAGTACCTATGTCTTCTTCTATGTACTTAATTGTTTCAGGTCTTATGTTTAGATCTTTGATCCATTTTGAGTTAATTTTTGTACAGGGGGAGAGACTGTAGTCCAGTTTCATTCTTTTGCATGTGGCTTTCCAGTTTTCCCAGCACCATTTATTGAAGAGGCTTTCTTTTCTCCATTGTGTGTTGTTGGCCCCTTTATCAAAAATTATTTGACTATATATATGTGGTTTTATTTCTGGACTTTCTATTCTGTTCCATTGGTCTGAGTGTCTATTTTTCTGCCAATACCATGCTGTTTTGATTGTCGTGGCCCTATAATATAGTTTGAAGTCAGGTATTGTAATGCCCCCAGCTTCATTCTTTTTCTTTAGGATTGCTTTGGCTATTCGGGGTTTTTTATAGTTCCATATAAATCTGATGTCATTGGAATTTTGATGGGAATTGCATTAAATTTGTATATTGCTTTCAGTAATATGGCCATCTTGATTATATTTATCTGTCCTAACCAAGAACAAGGAATATTCTTCCATCTCATTATATCTTTTTCGATTTCCCTTAACAATGGTTTATAATTTTCATTATATAAGTCCTTTACATTCTTTGTTATGTTTATTCCTATGTATTTTATTTTTTTTTGTTGCAATCGTGAAGGGGATTATTCTTTTGAGTTCGTTCTCAAATGTTTCATTGTTGGCATATAGAAAGGCTATTGACTTCTGTATGTTAATTTTGTATCCTGTGACCTTACTGTATTGGCTTATTGTTTCTAGTAGTCTTTTTGTGGATTCTTTGTGGAAAAACCCTATTTTTCATATTAAGATGATGATAACGTTTAATCTTATGAACAAGATTATAGAGTCTCAGGCAATTAGAAAATAACAGCTCTAAAGTATCTAGTGATCTCAGACTGTGCAAACCTCTCTAAGAAAGAAATGAGTCTCATGAGGTGTGTTTTTCAAGAATTTTTGAGGTGAATCTGAAGAAAAGTTTTAGCTTCCACATGAATTATAGAAATATTTAAAACATCTTAAATTACAGAAATTATTTTTTACCTTGATATCATACATTTTAAACTAAAATGATATATTTAGATCGAAGAATGGTTGTAGAGATAATTATACATCCAAACATATCATGTCTACACTGTGATCACCTGTTAAATTGTCTACTTTTTTTTTTCTGAAATAACAGGAAACCCAGATCCTAATATTTGGAGATAATTGTCATGACTTAATTGTATTTTTAATATAAATAGAGCTAAAATTGATTTAGGAAGTCTGAGATTTATATTCTCTCCCAAGCTCTGTCAAGTGACATTTCTTTAAAAACCTTTTTGATATAGGACAAGAGATAAGAATCTATATTTTTATGGCTAAAAGTGACACAAGGGCCACTTTTTAGTTGCATTCAATCTGGCTCTAGCCACCTTCTACAGCATGTCTTCTACTGTTTTTTGTAGATGTTTCTTGTCTCATGATTTTTTTTTTGTATTATTATTTTTTTTTTCTGAAGCTGGAAACGGGGAGAGACAGTCAGACAGACTCCCGCATGCGCCAGACCAGGATCTACCTGGCACGCCCACCAGGGGCGATGCTCTGCCCACCAGGGGGCGATGCTCTGCCCCTCCGGGGCGTCGCTCTGCTGCGACCAGAGCCACTCTAGCGCCTGGGGCAGAGGCCAAGGAGCCATCCCCAGCGCCCAGGCCATCTTTGCTCCAATGGAGCCTCGGCTGCGGGAGGGGAAGAGAGAGACAGAGAGGAAGGAGGGGGGCAGGGTGGAGAAGCAAATGGGCGCTTCTCCTATGTGCCCTGGCCGAGAATCGAACCCGGGTCCCCCACATGCCAGGCCGACGCTCTACCGCTGAGCCAACCGGCCAGGGCCTCTTGTCTCATGATTTTAAGAGCATTTTCTCATAGCACAACAAAGTGGAATGCTGTCTCCTCTTTCCTGACTTAAGAATTACTGTGGTAATATCCCTTCCTTGTGCTTCCTGAGAAGCATTGGATTTACCCAACAAATTTGAAGAAATGAAGGTCTACCACCTGCTTAGCCCCATGTAAACAAGCTGGCCTTAGACATCACACACTTTTTCTTTACATTTTTCTTTCACACACACTGAAAACCCAAGCCCATCAGAAGATGAATAACCATTAGGATATTGATTCTGAAAGTTTGATGGCACTTTCTTGAGAGATTCAGATTTGATCAGATGATCTAGTGGTTCTTAATCTTTGACATTTTTTTTTTGCTTCAACTTCTCCTGTCTCATTTTCACCAAGAAAGAAGAGATTTGATGGTAACATCTATTTCCTCTCATAATCAGTTCTAAGAATATTGATTTTGTTTACTTACTACTTGAGGATTCTTGAAAGAAAAGTGCTTATAAAAAGTATGAAGCATTTATTCTTAGTTTATGTGAAGAGGTTTGCCAAATTGAAAGACTCTTAGAATGAAATTGAACAACTCTGCCTGGAAAAGGAAACCAGGAAAGTGTCAGAAAGCACTGTATTCGTCTGAAGCTTTAAAAACTCACTGTGAGTTAAATTTAAGGTTGTAGAGGGAGTAAAATCGAGGGTGAGAGAATGTGGCTGTGTTTAGTGGATTTCAGCTAAAAGTTACTTTTTTCTAATATCCTTCATTTTTATACTTAGAAATCTTTCTTACTTAGCTCGAGGATTTTTCATAGTGACAGCAAATCTACAAACTGTGATGTCTGAAAACATGCAAAGCACTCTAAGGAATCCAGCAGCTTTGATATTTTGAGATGCCTGCTAAAGAGAGACACTGGGAGAATCTAACAATTCATGGAAGAGTAACCACACTCTAACAACTACTTTAGGGAAAAATATCACTTTAATGGCATCTTATACCATAGTGGTCTAAAAATACTATAAAAATATTATATCCTCTTCTAACTCAGAAAAAAATTCTCAAGTTTGAACTTGTGTGCAGTAGAAAATAAAACCACAAGAAGACATAACACCTATGTCTTATATAGAGCAGAGCCTGCTTGTGATGGACACAATTCACTCATTCATTCATTCAGTAAACATTAATTGGACATCCAGTATGATGTGCCAAACACTGTTAATTTATAAATAATTAAATCATTATTTCTCTTAAGAAAGATTCAGATGAAGGAAGATGGACATATAATCAAGTAATTTTACTACAAGATATAAGCAACTGCTTATATGAGTTGCTCAGAGAACAAAGTGGCTAATGTTTGTTAGATATTACCAGATGTAATTCAATGATAAGGCACACTCTATCAACCTTACTGTATGCTGTACCTTTCTGTATGCTGAATAGAGACAATGCTTTGGGCTTCCTGACAAGACCTTTGCAGACGGCCATAGATTGCAATGCACATGATATGCCCTGGAGACAGGCAGTATACCACCTTCATAGACCATAGGTGGTGACCCTGCCTAGCACATGCTGGGTCATCAGCTTGTTTAAAGAAATAGATAAATGGATGTACACGTAGAGGGATGACTTAAAGAGTATACAACTTAGGTAGAACAAAAAAGAGAGGGAACTATAGATATGAGGCAAATTTACGTTTCAAAATAAACTCCTCTACATAATGATAGAGAATAACCCCATTTATAAATACAGCAAATATTTAAGAATAAAGTTGGCCCTGGCCAGTTGGCTCAGTGGTAGAATGTTGGCTCAGCATGTGGATATCTCAAGTTCGATTCCTGGTCAGGGCACACAGAAGAAGTGACCATCTGCTTCTCTACCCTTCCCCCTTCTCACTCTCCCTCTTCCCCTCCTGCAGCCATGGCTCCATTGGAGTGAGCTGTCCCTGAGAGCTGAGGATGGTTCCATGGTCTCCACCTCAGGCTCTAAGAAGAGCTCAGTTGAGCAATGGAGCAATGCTCCAGATGAGCAGAACATCGGCCCCTAGTGGGCTTGCCGAGTGGATCCTGGTCAAGGGACATGCAGGAGTCAGTCTCTGTCTCCCTTCCTCTCACTGAATTTAAAAAAATAAAAAAAGAATAAAGTTAAGAAATGTCTAAAACCTATACAAGGTAAACCTTAAAATACTACTGAAAGACACGAAGACTGGACACAAAGTATACTCTTTATTCTTGAAGAAGAAAACTCATAACATTTATTTAAGTGAAAATTTTAATATGATGCCACCCTAATAGAAGCACAAAGAAGCTTTAATACGGAATTTGGAAAGTTGCTTCTAAAGTTTTCTTGGAAAAACAAACATGCCAGAAATTTCCAGAAAACAACACCACCGAAGTCCCTATAATTAAAGCAGTGTGGTGGTGATACATGAATAGACAGACAGACTGTTCTAAGATTGAACAGATTAGAAATCCCAGACAGAGATCCTACTTGATACAGAAATTCAGTATATGATAAGGAGGGCATCTTGAATCACTGAGTCAAAGATGGACTTGGGTAGCCATTTGGGAAAAGATAAAATTAGACCTCATAATACACACAAGAATAAACATCAAATTCATCTGAGATCTAAGGGCAAGATTTTAACAATTTAAGTACCAACAAAAAAAGAGTGAAGACCTCTTTAATCATAGTGTGGGGAAGGCTTTGGATTTATGACTCAAACTCCAGAGACAATAAAAAAAAGAGAGATAATTTAACCACAAAAATAAAAATTTTTTTCCATCACTTCTGTGATATTCCTGCCAAAGCCACTTACTCTGAATCTAAACATAAGGAAATATTAGACAAACCTAAATTGTGGGACATTATACAAAATAACTGGTCTGTAATGTTATGAAGGCCAAGATCATGAAAGTCACTGAAAGAATGAATCTCTTTCCACACTGAAGGAAACTAAAGGGATGTGATAACTAAATGGAACACGTGATTCTGAACTAGATCATTTTGCTGAAAGGACATTCTTTGTACAATTGGTGAAACCTAAATGGGGTTTGATAATTAAATGGTAGTAATATATCAATGTTAGTTTCCTGAATTTGATGCTTGTGTTTTGGTTAGAAAGGAGACTTTCCTTGTTTGTAGGAAAGTGATACTAAGTTTGGGATGACAGTGCATCAGGTCAACAAGTCACTCAAAAGGTTTGAGGAAAAAAAACAGGTTTGGATTGTATTATTTTCGGTAAGTTTGAGACTTTACACACACGCACACACATATTTTTGTGTGTGTGACAGACACAGAGAGAGAGACAGAGAGAAGGACAGATAGGGACAGACAGGAAGGGGGAGATGAGAAGCATCAATTCTTTGTTGTAGCTCTTTGTTGCAGTTCCTTAACTGTTTATTGATTGCTTTCTCATATGTGCCTTAACTGCGGGACTGCCACAGAGTGAGTGACCCCTTGTTCAAGCCAGTGACCTTGGGCTCATGCCAGCAATCTTGGGCTTCAAGCCAGCAACCTTTGGGCTCAAACCAGCAACCATGGAATCATGCCTATGATCCCACACTCAAGCCAGCAACCCCACGCTCAAGCTGGTGAGTCTGTGTTCAAGCCAGCGACCTCAGCGTCTCAAACCTGGATCCTCTGCATCCCAGTCTGACTCTCTATCCACTGCACCACTGCCTTGCCAGTTGAGACTTTATAATAAATAAGGTATATAAAACTATCAAAATAAAATTAATGCCACAGGAAAAATTAAATGACCCAAATTGATCTCAAAAGAGACTTAAAAATACAAACAGAATTACCAGAGAAGAAATGTGGAATGTGTCAAAATAAAATCCTTAAAATATCACCAGGTCCAGATATTTTCACAGGAGAATTTTATTTAGTTCCTAAAAGACAGTTTTAATGCTATCAAAATTGTTACAGATCATAGGAAAAGAACTAAAGCTTCCAAATCCTTTTCATAAAGTGAGAAAACATTGATACCAGAACCCAAATATGACAGGGAAAAAAAAAGACAGATCAACTTTTCTTATGAATATCCATGTAGGCCCTGGCCAGTTAGCCCAGTGGTAGAGTGTCGGCACAGTATGTGGAAATGCCAGGTTTGATCCCTGGTCAGGGCACACAGGAGAAGCGCCCATCTGCTTCTCTACCCTTCCCCCTCTTCTTCCTCTCTATCTCTCTCTTCCCCCCCTGCAGCCAAGGCTCCATTGGAGCAAAGTTGGCCCGGGCACTGAGAATGGCTCTATGGCCTCCACCTCGGGTACTAGAATGGCTCTAGCCGCATTGGAGCAATGCCCCAGATGGGCAGAGCATCGCCCCCTGGTGGGCATGCTGCGTGGATCCCAGTCAGGTGCATGCGGGAGTCTGTCTGACTGCCTCCCCACTTCCAACTTTTGAAAAATACAAAACAATTAAAAAAATAAAAAATCCATGTAATAAATCTAGTTAAAACATCAACAAACAAAACTCAGCAACATGTTAAAAGGATACTAAACCATGACCAAGAGGTATTTATCTGGGAGTGCAGGAATAATTCAACATCAGAAAAAAACTATGAATATAATTTACTATATTAATAAATCAAATTGGAAAAAGTATACGATCATCTTCATAGAAGCTGAGAATGTATTTAATAATACTCAACATCCATTCTTTATTTATAATCTATAAATAAAACAAGAAATAATAGATATGTCTTATCACATTAAAGAAGACTCCATCTCCACCCTCCGATAATGTTATGTTAATGTAAGATGGTACTCTGGAAGTGGTCCATAAAGTAATGAGCAAGACAAGGCTATTGAACATTGTTCTAGAAGTTCTGGTCAACACAATTAGACAAAACCAAGAAACCAGATAAATAAACATGGGTAAAAAGGTGTTAAATGTGGTGTTATTTCTAGGTGACATATACATGGAAAACTCAAGAGAATCAATGAAAAACTGTGTAAACACTGAGAGACTTCAGTAAGGCAGCAGGGTATAAAATTGTATGGAAATAAATGCCCGATATAGATAAACATAAGCAATGTTGAGGAACCCGATTACTGGTAGAGGAGGGCTTCAGTATTTTCAGTAATACCTTTCTGATTTTTTTTTTCTTTTTAATGTGGATACACTTCAGAGGTGAGTTACCTGAGCCCATTTTTGTTTTTTTATAAATAATATGATTTTTCTCTCTGATAGCTTTTAGGGTATTCTCTGTGATTTTGATATTCTCAGCTCCACCATGATGCCATTAGATGTGTGTTGGTTTTACTTTCTTCAGGACTTGATGGGCCTCTTTCACTTGAGACCTTATGTCTCTTTACAAGTGGAGAATCTGAACCATTTTTATTTAAATATTGCCTCTTCCCATTCTATTTTTTATTTCTGATACTTCAATTATATATATATTGGACCTGATCTTTCTCCCCCCTGTCTTTTAATGTCTCTTATATTTTCTCTTTTTTTATGTTGCTCAGTGGGTTTCCTAGATCTGTCTCCCAATTCAGTACTTCTTTTTTGACTATATAGTAGTCCCCCCTTATCTACAGGGCATACATTCCAAGACTCCCAGTGGATGCTTGAAACTGTGGGTCATAGGAAACCCTATCTATATGTACTATGTTTTTTTCCCATACATACATGCCTATGCTAAACTTTAATTTACAAATGAAGCACAAAAAGAGATTAACAATAATAACTAATAATAAATAGAAAAGTTATAGCAATTTGCTATAATGAAAATTATGAAAATGTGTTCTCTCTCTCAAATTATCTTATTGTTTTGTACTCAACTATTCTTATTCTTGTGATGCATTGGTGGAAGCATTTCATAAATACGATGGTCGCCACCCACACTTTCTGATTATGTTGCCAGAACAAGGGCAGATTAATTTTGTTTTTACTTTTGAGAGAATGTAGGTTTTTCGCTCTGCACAATACACTGGCTTTATCATATACCCTGTATCATTGCCACATGGTAGCAGAGTGAATCTGTTCTTCCATATGGTTTATGCCCTGGAGCCTCCTTTGCACTTTTTGAGTTCACATTCTGTTGGGTATCTTTAAGAAGATCTGGTTTCACCACAATTGAAGACTTGCTTTGGATGGTATCTTTTCAATAATTAACTTCTTCAACTGTACCAGAAATGTGGAAGCAGCATTTTCATTGGCAGGCACAGCCTCTCTAGTAATTTTTATATTTTTCAGTTCAAACCTGTTCCTGAATCTGTGTAACCATCACTATGTGCAGTCAATGGCTCGGCGTCACTCATTTAAGGGGATTAATTTCTGAAGTTCTTTGTATAACCTCAGTCTTTTTTACGGCAACACATTGCCATCAATGGGAACATGTTTTCTGTCCTCAATGTTAGTTCTTTTTTCGTCTTAACCAAGCATTTATCATGCACTATGGCCATAACTTTTGCAGTTTGAGGTGCAACAGCAAAACTAACACCAATTTCTTTTTCCTTCTTCACAATTTTATGAATAGAAGATTTGTTCTTAAAGTGGATCTTAGCAATCTCAGTGTATAATTTATTTTCTTATTAAGTTGAGAACTTTCACCTTTTCACTTAAAGGACGCACTTCACGTCTCCTCTTTGGCATATCTGAATTGCTAGCATCACTACTTTTGCACTTTGGGGCCATTGTTAAGTAAAATAAAAATTACTTGAATACAAGCACTTATGATACTGTAACAGTTGATCTGATAATCAACTGGGGAGTGCACACAGCATGGAGACACTGAACAAGGGATGCTTCATGTCCTGCGCAGGATGGTGCAAGATTTCATCATACTGTTCAGAATGGCACACAATTTAAAAATTATGAATTATTTATTTGTGGAATTTTCCATGTAAAATTGTAGACCATGATTGACCACAAGTAACAAATTGTGGAAAGTGAAACTGAGGATAAAAGAGAAAATTACTGTATTTTTAGTCTACTTGTTCAACTTGTGTATCGAGGCTTTAAAAAATATTAAGCTTATTTCTAAATTCAACATTTTAGCCTGACCAGACGGTGGCGCAGTGGATAGAGCATCGAACTGGGATGCAGAGGACCCAGGTTCAAAACCCCGAGGTCACTGGCTTGAGCGTGGACTCATCTTGTTTGAGTAAGGCTCACCAGCTTGAGCCCAAGGTCACTGGCTTGAGCAAAGGATCACTCAATCTGCTGTAGCCCCCCTGTCAAGGCGCCTCAATGAAGAATTAATGCTTCTCATCTCTTTCCCTTCCTGTGTGTCCATCCCTATCTGTCCTTCTCTCTGTCTCTGTCACAAAAAAAAAGAATTTTTTAATTAGATTTTATTGTATTTCAGGTAGAGGAGGACTATTTCACACAGCTCAAACTGTCAGACTGACTAGAAATCTAAACAGTTTTCTTAGGTATGAATAAATATTTATGGCTGCATTAATCTATGCCTATATAATATGCCATTTAGCATTTTCCTATTTTTGATTACTGAGTTTTTTGAAAATTTTAGCTAATGTAAATAATTTTGAAATGAAGATCTTTATGCATAAGTTTTTTTTTTTTCATTTCAGATTAATTTCTTTGGAAGTATTGAACCAAAAGTATGCATGGTTTTAACATTCTCAATGCTTGTTTGTCAAAATGATCTTTAAAGGGATGAGCCAATTAAGATGTGATTGGCAGCCTATATTAGCATGATAGACTCTGACACTTCAGCAGAATTGGGTATTATTTTAATTTTATTTTCTTGCTGATTTAAAGAATGAAATAATATCTTATTTTTAAAATTTGCATTTATTGGATTATTGGCAGGACCGAACATTTCTTTGCATTGTTTACTAGCTGTATTTGTTCTTTTGAGGATTGTATCTTTATACAGTTTGTACTTCATTTATTAGAGCTGTACTGTTTTTCTTATTGATGTGTATTACTCCTTTCATAATACTGATATAAACCTATTGTCATATTTGTGGCAGTTTCCCCCCCAGACTGTGGTTTAATTAGTCCATAAATTGTTGTGAATGCATTTACTCTCCGTGAAGCAAAACCAACCCTTTGCTCATTTTAGTCAGCTTAAAACTGAGGAACATATTTTTCTGTGGCGACATAGAAACTGCAGCTTATTTCAGCTTGACGTGATTCAAAATGGCCTGTAGCACTGTACCTCTGAGGAATGGAGATGACAGTGGTGATGACTACAAGATAAAGCCACATTGCTGCAGTGTGGGACTAGTAGGGGCTGTCCAGCTGAAAGAATTATGGCCAATCTATTGTGGAATTATTACAAGATCAGCACACAAATCTAAGCTAGCTCAAATAACTCACTTCTGAAGTATATTCACATAACCAAGAAAAATTCCCAAAGGAATTATTGGACATGCCAAATAATCTGTGCATAGTTGGGTTTCAGAATGTAAACTATAGAAATGCACATATATTGAGGCTGTGTCATTTTTTTTCTCTGAAAGTAAAATGATCTGGATTATGAAATAAACACTTAGTCTGGCTTTATTTTAAGAATGGCTGTAGCCCTGGACAGTTGGCTTAGTGGTAGAGTGTCATCCTGGCGTGTGGATGTCCCTGGTTCAATTCCCAGTCAGAGCACACAGGAAAAGTGACCATTTGCTTCTCCACTCCTCCCACTCCCCCTCTCTCAGTCTCTCTCTCTCTCTGTCTCTCTTCCTCTCCTGCAGCCATGGCTCGAATTGGTTCGAGCACATCGGCCACAGGTGCTGAGTATGGCTCTTTGGAGCCTCTGGCCTCAGGTGCCAAACATAGCTTGATTGTGAGCATGGACCCAGATGGGCAGAGCATCAGCCACAGTCTGGGGTTGCTGGGTGTATCCTAGTTGGGGCGCATGTGGGAGTCTGTCTGTCTCCCTTCCTCTCACTTGGAAAAGAAGAAAAAAAAAGAAATAAAGAATGGCTATGAAGACCCATAGATATGGAAGATATATTCAAGCAGGTGTTATAAAATTTATGAATATAAATAGTGCAAGAGATTAAGTAGGGAACATAATTAGGAAAAACATGTCATATGTAATAATCAGTATTATTCCATTTGGAGCTAATTGGCCCCAAGAGAGACAAACTTGAATCAATGCCAAATGACTTCAATTGAACTTGCTGTGGCCAACATCGCTAATATCATTACTAAAGACAGAAGTAGAAGGGTACTATTCCCTGAAGGAAATAGAAATTACATCTTCAATGTTGGTTCCACTTCCCCGTCCCAGCAAAATTGCTCAGGTTTAACTTCAATGGTAGTTTTTTATTTATTTTTTTAACTGAAAATGTAACTCTAGCTGTCTTTGGGGCCCTAGTCTTTCTGCACAGTACAGGATGATGCAGAACTAATATGTTGCTACTGTACAAGAGCCTCTACTGTCTGGAGGTTCCTCCCCTTTGCTCAGTAGTCCCCAGTGTCCCTCTCCAGGGCAGCACCCTTTGACCCCACAGTCTCCCTATCGGCTTGCACAGACAGTCGTAATCAAAAGAAACCAGAGTCTCATCTTTACCCTTTTTATTTCTGAAAGTTAACTGGAGTGATGAATTTTATTTCAGACTTCCTACACCGAGCCACAAGATTTATTCTCCACTACTTGGCTTCTACTTCTCAATAAAAGCAGTTGCACTAACCACGGTAATCAGTTCTTTTCACTAGCAATAAAGCACAAATATCACAGGTTTGAGTTCTTTTTTAAAAGAAGCACACTTTAGAAACCTTTAGAAGGTTGATGCCTGGAGCTGGGTGGTATAATGAACTCTCATTTCAAACCAACATTAGACCCAGGTTGTATTTCCCAGTGAAAACGCTGCTGGGCCAGAGAAAGTGACCTTTGGTTGAATGACTACTTGTTACCTTGTCAACTTCAGTGCTGCCTGGCCATTAGGAAGAACTACCAAGTAATAAACTATTTACAGTCTGCACTTATCTATCCCCTGCAGGGTACTATCTGAAGAGGGGAAAAAAGGCAATTGATTTTCTCTTTTCAATAGTCATCATCTTACACTTAGGTCATCTAACTGCCTCACATTGCTTATGTTCAATTCTCAGGGTATCTAATATAAGAAGGGCAGTTGATTTTTTTTTTGGGGGGGTGTATTTTAGAAGCATAGTTCTTTTGCACAGCATAAAATATGTAGAGCCATAAAAAAATGAAGTACAGAGACAAGAAAGACTAAAAGTTCTCCTGTTCTAAATGATCTCATTTGAACCAAGCTGTAAAAAGAAAGTATAAATTCTTTCCCCATCCATGCCAAACATTTTAATTCAGATATATTAAGAATTATTATTATTGTTGTTGTTATTATTTTAGTGAGAGGAGAGGAGGCAGAGACAGACTCCTGCATGCGCCCTGACCGGGATCCACTTGGCAAACTCACTAGAGGGTGATGCTTTGCTCATTTGGAGCTCTTGCTCCATTGCAATTGGAGCACCTGAGGAGGAGGCCATGGAGTCATCCTCAGTGCCTGGGGCCAATTCGCTCTAATCAAGCCTTGGCTGCAGGAGGGGAGGAGAAGTGGGAGAGAAAGAGAGAGAGAGAGAGAGAGAGAGAGAGAGAGAGAGAGAAAAGTGAAAGGGGGAGGAGTGGAGAAGTAAACGGGTGTTTCTCCTGTGTGCCCTGACTGGGAATTGAACCTGGGACATCCACATGGCAGGCGAATGCTCTACCACTGAGCCAGCTAGCCAGGGCCAAGAATTATCTCAAACTCTGAAAATTTATATTGGAAAATGTTTAAAAAGGTGAATTCACTTTATCTTGCCAAATCTTGGTTTTCACTTCTCAGAATGTTTAATTTTAAGAAGTAGATTTAAATAACATATAGCAAAAGACTTTGATTTTATGATTAATTTATGTTGTAAAACAAACTTTTAGACAAGGAAGCCATCAGGATACTTTTAAAAAATAGAAATGCATTGCATATAAATGTTTCAACAGGTGCATTTTTAAAGATCTTATTCACCAGCATCAGGACTGTCTGGGCACCAGCGATGACCAGAAGCCTAAGATATGGTTCCTGTTTTAAGGTCTCATAGCCTTGCTGGAGACGCAAGGTATGTAGAAATATCAAATGAGTAGAGTCCAAAGTAGCACATATGTATTTATGTGGGGCTAACAGTAGTCAAGGCAGGACTACTAAAATGGGGCATGTGTTGGGAAATAGGTGGGACAGTAAGCTGAGCTGTCAAGTGCAGTGAGTGTGGCTTATGAAGAAAGCTCCCCACACTGGTCTATAGGACTTAACATTTCGGAGCAGTTGAAGGTAAATCTAGAGAGAGGGACAGTTAGAGCTTAGAGAGGAGAAATATGAGCTTGGACTTGGACCTAAATCCTTTGTGAAGCCTTTCATTTTGAGCCTTTAGAGCAGTAGTCTCTAGTAGGCTGCACATACACTAGTAGTTGCACAAGACAATTCATTAGAAAAAAACTGTAGAATTTTTATTTATATTTATTCTGTTTTATCTTTCAAATGGTTCTATTTTTAAAAAATTTTGTGTGTACAATTCTATAATACATGATCTGTATATTGTATTGTGGTTCAGCAGCTGAACTCATCTGTTTCCATCATTATTTATCCCCCGTTTACTCTCGTCTGTGTCTTCCCACCGTCCCTTCCCTCTGATAATCACCATTCTGTTGTCTATATCTATACATTTTTCTTAATCTTTTACCTTTTTCACGCAACCCCCCAACCTCCTTTCCTCTGACAGCTATCTGTTTGTTCTCTATCTCTGTGAGTCTTCCTCTTTTGTTTGTTAGTTTATTTTGTTAGATTCCACATGTAAGTGAAATCATATGGTACATGTCTTCTCTGACTGGCTTACATCAGTAACCATAATACTTTCCAGGTCTATCTATGCTGTCACAAAGGGTAAAATTTTCTTTTTTTCAGCCAAGTAGTATTCTATTGTGTAACTGTACCACAGCTTTTTATCCAATTATCTACTGATGGACACAGGCTGTTTCCAAATTTTGGCTGCTGTAAACAGTGCTGCAGTAAACCCAGCAGTGCATATATTCTTTCAAATTACTGTTTCAGATTTTTTCAGATATATTTCCAGAAGTGGACCCTCTGGGTCATATAGCTGTCCTATTTTAATTTTTTAAAGTGATTCCATACTGTTTTTCACAGAGGCTGAACCAATTTGCATTCCCACCAACAGGGCACAAGGGTTCTTCTTTCTCCACATTCTCACCAAAGCTTCTTGTTTATTGATTTATTGATGATAGTCAGTCATGATAGGGATTAGGTGATATCTCACTGTACTTTTATTTATAATTTGCATTTCTATGATGATTAGTGATGTCAAGCATCTTTTCATATTAGAACTGATAAATAAATTCAGTAAAGTAGCAGGATACAGAATAAACATCCAGAAATCAGTTGCATTTTTATGCACCAATAATGAACTGTGAGAAAAGGAACCAAAAAAATAATGCTATTCACAATTACTTCAAAAAGAATAAAATACCTAGTAATAAATTTAATCAAGGATATAAATGACCTGTAGCTGGAAAATTATAAGACACTAAAGAAAAACTTGGAAGAAGATACAAATAAGTGGAAGTATATATCATGTTCATGGATAGGAAGAGTTAACACCATTAAAATGTCCATACTACCCAAAGCAATCCTTAGATTCAGTGCAATTCCTATCAAGAAACCAATGGCGTATTCCACAGAACTATAACAAATATTCCAAAAATTTATGGGAAACCACAAAGACCCTAAATGGAATAGTGATCATGAGAAAGAACAACAAAGTTGGAGGAATCACACTACCTGATATCATACAACAAAGCCATAGTAATCAAAGTAGCATGATATTTGCATAAAAAAGACATATAGATCAATGGTACAGAAGAGAGAACCCAGAAACAAACCTACACTTTTATAGTCAATTAATATTTGACAAAAGAGGAAAGAATATACAATAGGGTAAAGATAGTCTATTCAATAAATGGTGTTGAGAAAATGGGACAGATACATGCAAAAAATAAACCCAGGCCATCTTATACTATACACAGGAATAAACTCAAAATAGGTTAATGACTTAAATGTTAGACTCAAAACCATAAAAACCATGGAGGGACATAGGCAGTAAAATCTTGGACATTTTCTTGTGGCAATATTTTTCTGATTGTCTCCTGTGGCAAAGGAAACAAAAGAAAAAATAAACAAATGGGACTATATTGATCTAAAAAGTTTTTGGCCTGACCAGGCGGTGGCACAGTGGATAGAGCATTGAACTGGGGGATGCGGAGACCCAGGTTCGAGACCCCGAGGTCGCCAGCTTGAGCGTGGGCTCATCTGGTTTGAGCAAAAGCTCACCAGCTTGGACCCATGGTTGCTGGCTTGAGCAAGGAGTTACTCAGTCTGCTGAGGCCCACGGTCAAGGCACATATGAGAAAGCAATCAATGAACAACTAAGGTGTCACAACGAAAAACTGATGATTGATGCTTCTCATCTCACTCCATTCCTGTCTGTCTGTCCCTATCTATCCCTCTGACTCTTTCTCTGTCTCTGTAAAAAAAGGAGAGAAGGGGGAAAATTTTTTTTGCCCAGCAAAGGAAACCATCAACAAAATGAAAAGACAGCCTGACCAGGCAGTGGCGCAGTGGATAGAGCATCGGACTGGGATGCTGAGGACCCAGGTTCGAGACCCTGAGGTCGCCAGCTTGAGCGTGGGTGCATCTGGTTTGAGAAAGCTTACCAGGCCCCAAAGTCACTGGCTCAAGCAAGGGGTTACTCAGTCTGCTGAAGGCCCACGGTCAAGGCACATATGAGAAAGCAATCAATGAACAACTAAGGTGTCGCAACGAAAAACTGATGATTGATGCTTCTCATCTCTCTCTGTTCCTGTCTGTCTGTCCCTATCTATCCCTCTCTCTGACTCTCTGTCTCTGTAAAAAAGAAAAAAAAAAAGACAACCCATTGAATAGAATATATTTGCTAATGATACATATGATAAGGAGGTAATATCTAAACAGTTCTACTTTTTAATTAACTAATATACATAACACACTGGTATATATGGATGTAATTTATAAAGAAATATACATGTATAGGGATGCACTATGCAATTTTCTTTTTCTGATAGAAGTAGATGATGAAAGACCTTTGGAGATCATTGCTTCACATCACTTTTATTACCACAATAATTGTTGCCATTTATTGAGTACTTAATACTGCAAGGGTCTGTGATAGTGCTTTAGGTAACACAGTTATTTCATTTAACCTTCACCATAGTCAAAGACAGTGGTTCTCAAACTTTTTGAAGTTAGGGCGCATTTAAAATCCTACAAATAATTGTAGGTGCACTATATACAAATTTCTGAGAAATATGTTATAATAATTAAGTCAAATATTAAAGAAAAAAAAAGTCCAAGCATGCTTTTATGGTAATTAAATGAAATAAATATGACAAAATTAAATTTATTCTGACATTAAAAAACATTTTTATGTTACATTTTTTGACTTATGCGTTTTAGAATTCTTAAAATAGAGGAGTTAAAAAAAAAAAAAAAAAGGTTTTTTTTTTATATATACAGTGGTACCTTGAGATATGAACAGACCAACATATGAATTTTTTAAGATACAAGCTGCAACTCAGTTTGTATTTTTGTTTGAGATTCGAGCGAAATTCTGAGATACGAGTAGTGATTTGGGAAGCTGCTGCTAGTTGGCACGTTGGTGCACAGCTCCAGTATTGGCAGTTTGATATACGAGTTGACTGACTTACAAGCTTGGTTACAGAACGAATTAAATTTGTATCTCAAGGTACCACTGTATAGATACATTTTTAATAAGATTTAGTAAATTCAGCAGGTCCCGGTGCAAATGTGTTAAGTTTTTTCATTCTTGTGTTTATGAGAAACATGAACCTGATGTGTCCTAGTGATTTCTTCAATGTTTGGGCATATATTTGAAAGGAAAACTCTCATTTCCTCATCAATACATTGAAGAATTCCTCTCTTTTTACTCTTAATTGTGTTGAGTGCAGAAAACCCCCACCATACATATCATCTTAACTTACGCCAAAGGATAGAAGAAATTTGCCTCCAGTCTTTCTGGGGAACATGGGGGGTAGTGTAGACAATCCAGCACCACAGCTTAACAGCCTTTTGCAACCTAATCAGGCAAGTGAGGTGGGGGGTTGGGCAGGCTGTCAGTTTACAGCCAATTCCCCGCACCTCTGCCCTGGTGCACACTTTGAGAACCACTGATCTAAGAGGTAGGTGGTGTATGTGATCCCATTTTACAGAATTTGAAACTCAGACAGGTAAAGTAGCTTGCCCAGGAAGTAAATGGCAGAACCTGCTGGCTTCAGAACCTATAAAATACATTTTATTCTTTTGGTCTGTCAAAGCCTTAATTTTAATATCTGGCTTGATACAAGTGGTTTGGACTTTATACTCTCTCATTTATGAAGCAAAGGTGAACTGTTTTCATAACCTTAGTTTGTACTCAGAGACCTTGTAACAGAAAACTTTAATTTTGCAGTGTTCTTATTACATTGCATGGTGTAGTAAAAACAGAGTAATTCCTTATAACCAGTACATAATCCTGTTAATTTGTCAACTAGTCATGTAGATCCTTAGGGTATTGTTTTGGTAGAGTTCAGTGTTCCTTTTCCTGAAGAGTCGCTTTAGCTATATATGTTGTCGTCTTGGCATCCAGGAGAGGGCATGCATCATCTGTATATAGACTTAAGGGCATGTTGCCAGACCTCTCTTGTTACTTGAAGGCAGACCCATATGAAACAGAAAACTGGAAAAAAACAAGAAGCCCAAGTCAAATTCTGTTGTGCAGAATCCCTATGGGAAAGAGAAATGAACTCCTCTACTTCTCTGTGCTGTCCAAGACCATATTCCCTGAAACTACTGAAGTCTGGGAGTGGTAGGGACCACCTGGGAGTGGTAGGGCCATCTCACCTGCTTATAGTTGGGGTGTCAGTAGCTACAAGACACATACCCATTTCCACACTTTGCACATACCTATAGTTGGGAGTTCCAGCACATTGTAGTACACAAGAAAAGTTCTTGGTGGCAAGCCAATCAAATAGTCAGTATTGACTTAGCTTATAGGGCTTACTGACCTGTTGACACAGACGATGCTCTTCAGTAATGGGACATTTTATAGCCCATGTCCTCTCTAACACATTTACAACTACTGTGCCTTAGAATAACAATTCTTATGGAAGTATCTTGCACTAAAATCATGTATATTATGTTCATATATATGTTTGAATGAACATAACCATGAATATATTTGAAGCAAAGGTACTGAGTTTGTGATTTTTCTTTTAAAGTGACACTAGTTTATATTTGTTAGAAAAATTGCCTAATGGCATGTTTTGACTGCCAAGTTAATGTTCTGACTTTGCAATTTGTAGTAGCTTACACCACTCTTACCATTAGAAGGTTCATGTTGCCAAGATATTATAGCACAGTGGTTTGCATTGCAAGTCGGTTCTGCCAGTTATTTACCTGTGAGATTCAGACAAATTACTACACTTCTCTAAATGGAGTTCCTCACTGGTAAATTGAGCAAAATAATAGTTCCTAGTTTATAGGTTGCTGATAGGATTAAATAAGGTAATGCTTTTGAAATGCTTATCTCAGTTCCTGTCTCATGGTAAATAATATATTTTCATTGTTTGTTGTAGTTATTTAAAAAACTTCTGAATGACCTCTGGTACCTTTTACTCCCCCTGCTATGGGTGGTGAGAGCTCTGTCTCTGGGGCTGGAAGTCTTGCCTCACTGGTGGTCTTCTACCATCAGCGAACCAGGGGTGTCAGGAATCAGTATCCAGGGTTTGCTCACCCAGGAGACCTCTCTTCTCTCTGGCCCTTGCTATTACCAGCTCTGGTGCAGACCAGTGCTGCAGAGGACAATAAGAGGAGTCTGGATGGGACAGTGCAAGATACCACTTGGATGATATAGAGGAAACAAGCATATCTTTTCTCTTCACTCCAACTCTAGGGAATGGTGACCTTCCTTCCACTATCTGGGAAGAAGTTTGGTGTGGCTTTTCCTGTCTCTTGAACTAAAGAGGAAGTTAGAGACCCTGAGGAAAGGACAGCGGCTAGGGAGGGGAAGGTTTACTTTATTGAGAACCAATTATATTCTAAGCACTGTTATAAGTGCTGGGATATAAGCAAAATAGACACTGTTCCTTTCATTTCGAGAACTTAAGAGATTGATGAGGAAGGAAGAGCACAAGAAGTAATAGAACTAGGGTCTAATCTAATTAGGAAAGTTCTGAAAAAGTGACATTTGAAATGAAATGAAAAGTTTCGATAAAATAGACCTCTCTGAAGACATGGGTACACACACTGGTCAGCTGGTACAAGACACCTGAGGCAGGAGTGAGGCTAATGTTCTCAGACCTGAAGGAAAACCATTCTGAATAGAGTGCAGAGAGCAGACAAGAGTGTGCAAGAACAGATCGGAGAGGTCAGCAGGGGCAGACCAGGCAGTCCATTGAAGGCCCAACAAATTATTTTAGTCTTTATCCAGGAGCACTGGGAAGTCACTGGATGGCTCTAATTTACTAAGAGATTGACATGCCCTAACTTGCAGTTTACAAGCTGCAGGGGAGAGAGTGTACGGAGCGTGGATGGAGAAGGAGTCCCCAAATTGATGAGCTGTGGAGTAGTTAGTATACATTAGATCAGGTTTCGGGAACCTATGGCTCGTGAGCCAGATGTGGCTCTTTTGATGGCTGCATCTGGCTCGCAGACAGATCTTTAATAAAAAAAATAATAATGTTAAAAATATAAAACATTCTCATGTATAACAATCCATTCATTTCCTACCACTCATGTTCATGGTCGTGGGTGGCTGGAGCCAATCACAGCTGTCCTCCAGGACAACACCAAATTTTTATCGGATAATGTGTAACATACACGGGCCGTTGTATGGCTCTCACAGAATTACATTTTAAAATATGTGGCGTGTATGGCTCTCTCAGCCATAAAGGTTCCCGACCCCTGCATTAGATGCATTCAATGTTGCAAACAGGAAGAGGCTCTTATCAGCGATGACTGCTAGCTTCCTGGTCTGCGGCAGTGCACTGGTGCCACTTACTAAGTTTGGAAGTGCTAGAAGATGACTGATTTGAGAGGGCAATATTATCTAGTTTGGAACATAATAAATTAGATACACCTTTGAGACACTGGAAAAAAAAGAGAAGTCTTGCAATGAGCATGGGTTCTACCCTACAGCCTTTTCACTTGATGATTTCCTTGTCTGAGACTTTCTTTCTTTAGGTACCTTCATGACTTGCTACCTAATTTTAACAGGTCTCTGTTCAAGTGTCAACTTATCTAAGGGGGCTTGCAGGCCATTTTGTCTAAAATAGCAGCCCCCACCACTGTGTTCTAGTATCTCATCCAAGGTGAGGCCTCTGCCTTCTCTGGGCTATGGTACCTTTGAGTGGGCAGTCCCAGTTAATGGTTTCCTGACACCCTCTTCATCCATGGCGGCCATTCCCTGCCCAGTTCCCTTGCTTCAGCAATGGCTTCACTTTGAAGTAGTGGCTATATTTTTTTCTAAGTCATTGTATTGTCCTTGGATGGTTTTTTGGGGGGTTTTTTGGTTTGTTTTTTAATCTTTCTTTGAGACCTAAGGTCATTTGATTTTCTTGGGGGGTAGGGTCAAGCCCTAATGAATGTGTTAGGTCATTTCATTTTCCCCAGTTTATTTGACCACTTAATGTTTACATGAATGAAAAGATAGTGGCTGACATCTATTTTCTGCTCTGACTTCCAGAAAAAGAATTTTAGGTTTAATTTTATCAAAGCAATATATTTATGCAGCAGTAAGAATATCCCTTCCCTTCCAAAAAAAAAAAGGTCGTATATCTACTTGTGATGAAAAGTGACTATCTCCCAGCCCATTTCCCCCAGCTGTAGCCAACTAAACATTTTGTTGTTGTTTTTTCCTGGTGATTATCTCTATACCATTAAATATGCTCAAATGCTTTCTTGTTTGTCAATTAAGTCATTGTCTTTTACTTCCTGACTTGAAAGATGAGGACTTAGATCACTTCTTTTCCTTAGCTTATTTTTTACTTCTTGTAATTTTTTGGTGGTTATTATTTTAGTTCTTGTATTGGTTATATTTGAATATGAACATTTATTTAAAAATTACCTCTTGTCTATTCCTCTTTTAAAGTATTTGTTTATTTAAAGAATTTTTATTTACATCTGCTAGGTTAGATGTGAATATTTACATTATTAACCATTATGTATATATGGTACATTGAATAGGAAAAGAGTGAGCTGGATTCCTATGTCATGACCCATGGACCACTCAAAGACTAATATTTCTAAAATGAGTATTCTTACATAAATTCTGTGTCCATATTTTGCATCAAATCCAGCCATAACTTAATTTGCTTTTTTGTACCAGGACTTTTACATATTTCTTTCTGATGTTTTAAATTGTTTTTTTCTTGCGGAAGGAAACAGTTACTTCAAAAAAACAAACAAACATTTTACAAATATCATCTCTTTCTCTTTTGCTATTTATTGTCTTGAGTCGTTCTGTTTTGCCTAAGAATATTTCTGATGGTCTCTTTTTCATATGATTTTTGTTTTATCTGTACAATATTTTCTTCTATCTCTTCCATGCTGATGGTTTTCTCCCTATGTCTGTGATCTTGCTTGACTCCATTGATTGTGCCAGATAGCTGGTCTGGAGCTCCTGTGCTGTTGTTTTTCATTTGTTCTCTAGCATCATGGCTGACCAGGAGCTCTGCAGATATGGGGAATAGGGGCGGAGAGGGAGCTGGCGATGGGGCAGGGGTGGCTCCAAATGTCAACATGGTAAGGGCTGCAGTTATTAGGCTATCCTAATAATCTTATTCTCCTCAGGCTAAATTTTTAAGAGAAACCTTTCCTGATTATGGCCTAGGTATAACATTCTGGGTGTCCTGGATAGAAAAGTAGAGAGTTGGGGGAGGAGACTGCCTGCCCAGTGGATCTGTTTGGGAGATAGTCCATTAACCTTTCTCTTTTTGGTTCCTGCTCACCTTCCCATAGTACTTGCTTCCCCTTGTTAGAGTTGCAATTAAGCAAGACTCATGGAGACTAAATACCTTGGCACGACTACTTTAATAACTTCTGCAAAAGGGCCTGTTGCCACTAGTGAAACCCGGCCCGCAAGCTTGTGGTCAGGGGGGTGGGTTCTGTTTTTATTCCTAATGCGGGCCCTGGGCTGGGTCTTGCCCCATTGGCTAAGATGGTGGCTGTTCAATCTTCAATCTTACTTTTTCCTGATTGTCTAGTTTAAATGGCCTTCAAAAGGTGGGAAGGTAGAGATGGGGATAGCATGAAACTGGATGAGGGGGTTGGGGAATAGTTGAAGAAAAGAACATGAGGTAAATAAGTTGTTTTTCCTTCACCCTCAACTTCTGCCAGAAGGATCAGCATTCTCCTCTCACTCCACAGCATGTATAGATTTATACTGTCTTTGGTCTATCAACAGGCTCTCTGCCTTTCTTATCTTTCAGAAATTTCTAAAAATTTCTCCTCCATTAGTATAATGTGGGTTTATTTATTGTCATATTTTTGGAGTATAGGAGAGGATTTCTAAATTTACTACTTGAACAAGAATTCCCAATATGTATTTTGAAATATATAATAAATATATTTGTATAGAATGTTAACTGTTTGAATAAGAGATTTTGAATATTTTACTAATGGACATTGTCATTTAGGTTGGGAAATTTTGACCTAAAATAGAATTTCTTGCACTAAACTCAAGCTGAGAAAATCATATTGTAAAACCTTGATGAAGTTTTAAATATGGCATTCAGATAAATGCCTCCTATAAAATATAAAATGCTGACTAAGCACACATTTGTAAAACACTCAATCAGACCTAGTCTCAGATAAGATGCAAAACTTCATAGGAAGCAAATGGATAGAAGTAGAAGACAGAATAGGCTAATGAATTCGTGAGTCAGCTAGTAGAACTTCCTGTATCAGAAAAATGAACACCACATTTTCCATAAACATTTAATTTCCATTTGAACATCACTATTGAGTTTACTATAATTACCTCTTTAGAGAAATGGTTCCACTTTCTGACCATAATAAGCTCCAGGAATATTTTCACAATTTCAATTCGAGTTTGACCTTTACTCTTGCTTTACTGTTCTTCAGATCTTTTCAATATAAAGTCTGTTTTTCTATGAAATCAGACACTATTTTTAAGGTTTTCTTTTCTTTTCTTTCTTTCTTTCTTTCTTTCTTTCTTTCTTTCTTTCTTTCTTTCTTTCTTTCTTTCTTTCTTTCTTTCTTTCTCTTTCTTTCTCTCTCTCACTCTCCCTCCCTCCCTCCCTCCCTCCCTCCCTCCCTCCCTCCCTCCCTCCCTCCCTCCCTCCCTCCCTCCCTTCCTTCCTTCCTTCCTTTCCTTCCTTCCCTGAAATGTCATTTCTGAAATATAAATAAATCATATCTCTTGACTTCTTTTTGGTAGTTTTCCTCTCATACCAGCAGCTTATATGTTTGTTTCTAGCATTAGTTTCTCTTAATACTCCCTCTCTAAAAATCAATTTTCACATACATATAAAGGACTGTTTTATCCAAATACAAAATAGTACCCTAACTATTGGGTGGTGAAAACCCTTGCATCACCTTTCAACTCACAATTAGGTAAACCTTTCTTTAACAAATTCACCTACCTATTGTATTTTAGTGTGCTTATAGATATGTCTCTTGGGCTAGGCTCATAGGGCAATTTTGAAAGTCATATGTTACTCATTGTTTTATATAAACTCTATTTTGGTTTCTACCCATAGATTCTGTAAGTGTTAACTGTATCAGCACACAAGACCACAGCTATTCATGCAAACTCTAAACCCAGTCGTTCATTCACTCAACACCAGTATGTTTCATATACTATGCTAAATACTATGAAGCAATAGTGAATTAAATGAAAACTTGGACCCTGCCCTTGTGGAGCTAGAAACCTAGTAAGGGAGAAAATATCAACTGTGGTTAGTGCAATGAAGGAAGAGTGTGGAATTAACTCCGGTGATATGAGAAGCATTCAGGAAAGCTTGATGGAGATCAGAGATGCAATATACAGATATCCTTATTTGTGTGCATGTGTGTAAGTGATATTTAAAAAGTATATGGGTTTCAGCAACAATTGCTTTTTAGTTTTGAAATTTTTTGAAATTCTATTTATTTATTTTTATTATGATTTTTTTAAGTGAGAGGAGGGGTGATAGAGATACAGACTCCCACATTTAGCCCGACTGGGATCCACCTGGCAACCTTCATCTGGAGCCAATGCTGAAATCAACTGAGCTATCCTCAGTGCCTGGGGCTAACACTCGAACTGGTCAAGCAACTGACTGTAAGAGAAGAAGAAAGAGAGAAGGAGGATGGAGGGGGGAGAGAAGCAGATGTGTGCCCTGCCCAGGTATCGAACCTGGAACTTCAGCATGCCGGGCCAACTCTCAATCCACTGAGCCAACTGGCCAGGGCAACAATAGGTGTTTTAAATAGCAGCTTTCTTGAACTATATTTCACATAACAGAATTCACTCATTCAAAATATACAATGCAGTGGTTTCTTATAAGTTATTTTATTAATTTTTAAAAACTGTAATAAAATATATAATATAGCATTTGCCATTCTAACTACTTTAAATCAGTGGTCCCCAACCTTTTTTGGGCCACAGACTGGTTTAATGTCAGAAAATATTTTCACAGACTGGCCTTTAGGGTGGGACAGATAAATGTATCATGTGACTGAGACAAGTGTCAAGAGTGAGTCTTTGACGAATGTAACAGAAGGAATCTGGTCATTTAAAAAAAATAAAACATCATTCAGACTTAAATATAAATAAAACGGAAATAATGTAAGTTATTTATTCTTTCTCTGCGGACCGGTACCAAATGGCCCCTGGACTGGTATCGGTCCGCGGCCCGGGGGTTGGGGACCACTGTTTTAAATCATACAATTCAGTGATATTGATTATAGTCTGAGTATTATACAACTGTTACCACTATCTGTTGCCAAAACGTTTTGTCACTCCAAGCCAAAGTTCTATATGTGATAAACAATAATTCCTAATTCCTTTCCTCCAACCTCTGGTAACCTTTATTCTACTATTTTTCTTTATAAATTTGCCTATTCTAGATACCTCTTATAAGTGGAATCATTTAATATTTGTCTTTTTGTGTTTGGCTTATTTCAATTAGATGTGTTCAAAATTCATTAATGTTTAAGTATGTATCAGAACTTCATTTTTATAGCTGTGTAATATTCTGTGTCGATATACAACACATTTTGTTTATTGGTTCATCTGTTGATGGAAAGGTGGGTCATTTTCACCTTTTGACTATTATGAATAATACTGCAGTACACATTGGTATACAAGTACCTATTTAGTCCCTGTTTTTAATTCTTTTGAGATTAAACCGAGGATTGGAATTGCTGGGTCATATTTTACTTCTATGTCTAACTTTTGTAGTAACACCAAATTGTTTTCCACAGTGGGTGCACAATGTTACATTTCTATCCATGACATATGAGTCTTCCAATTTTTTTACAGCTTTGCCCCCTTTGTTATTATCACTTTTAAAAAATTATAGCCTCCTAGTAGGTGTGAAGTTGTATTCTATTTCTAACTAACTTTTGAAGAAACTTCTGACTGTTTTCCAAAATGGCTTCTTTACATTCCCCTAGCAGTGTATGAAGATTTTGATTTCTCCATATTCTCACCAATACTTGTTATTATCTGACTTTTTTTCCAAGTGAACAAGAGAGAGAGAGAGAAAGAAAGAGAGAGAGAGAGAGAGAGAGGGACAAACAAGAAGGGAGAGAGATGAGAAGTATCAACTCATAGTTTTGGCATGTTAGTTGTTCATTGATTGTTTCTCATACATTCCTTGACCAGGGGACTCCAGCCAAGCCAGTGACGTCTTGCTCAAGCCAGTGACCTTGGACCTAAGATGGTGATCTTGGGCTTCAAGCCAGCAACCACTGCGCTCAAGCCAGTGACCATGGGGGTCATGTCTATGATCCCATGCTCAAGGCGGCAACCCTGTGCTCAAGCCAGATGAACCCATACTCAAGCCAGCAACCTCGGGGTATTGAACCTAGGCCCTCAGAGTCCCAGGTTGGTGCTCTGTCTCTGCACTACCACCTGGTCAAGCATTATCTGACTTTCTGATTCTAACCTTCCTAATTTGTCTGAAATGGTATCTCATTGTAATTCAAAGCAGCATTTCCTTAATGGCTAAGGATAGAGTATCTTTTCATGTGTATATTGGTCATATGTGTTTCTTCTTTGGAGAAATATCCAGATCCTTTGTTCATTTTTAATTGGCTATTTGTCTTTTTATTATCGAGTTGTAAAAGTTTTAACAGTTCTAGTGGTTATAATTCCAAGCTACTGAGCAACATTTTGAAAAGGGGCTTTTTCTTATCCTAATAATAAGAGATGCCTATTTAAAACCACTGGAAAAAAAGAAGCAATTAAAAAAAAAATTATTGGCCTGACCTGCGGTGGCGCAGGGGATAAAGCGTCGACCTGTAACACTAAGGTCGCTGGTTCGAAACCTTGGGCTTGCCCGGTCAAGACACATATGGGAGTCGAAGCTTCCTGCTCCTCCCCCTTCTCTCTCTCTCTGTCTCTCTCTCTCTCACGCCTCTCTCTCTAAAAAATCAATAAATAAAATATTTAAAAAAAAAAGAAGCAATTAAAACCACTGGGATGTTTTCATGAATCACCCAACACAGCAAGGATTCATAGGGTATAGTTAATTTTCTGATTTCATTCTTTTGGGGTTTTCACAGGAAGTCAAATGATCAATTCTAAAAAAGAAGAGAATCTCACTTTATACCAAAGCAGTAGTCAAATAGTAAAATCTTATTGTTTCCCTCCAAATTTTTTATTTCTCTGTACAACAGTTATCCTTGGCTTTTAAAAAATTATTTTGAATTAGTGTTTATTTCCAAAATACATTTATTTACACTATTTATTCCTTCTATAAATTTGGTTAAAATTGTTGAGTTGTATAATTACATCATTTATACCACAAAACTGTCATGGGTGGTTCTGTTTCATGTTAAATGTATTTAGGGTTATTAATGAGAAATTGTACTTGGGATTTGTAAAGCAATTCCTACATACAAAGCACTCTTCAGACAGTAACATTGTATTTTACAATGTACATGAAAAATAGATTTACTGTTAATAATATTTGTCCTGATGTCAAATTTCATGAAGCAACCACTTGACACAAATGTCTAACATGCTATAAGTTAATTGATTAAAAATCTTTGCTTTTCAACTTGAAGGCAACTGTTTATCTTGATGTCATATCACTGATCTCTTGGCACATTTTTTTTTTCAAAAGCAATACATCAAAATGTTACTAGAATTTGATAAATTATACCTTGTCTTAGTAGAATCATGAATAAAAATCTGCCCTGTGGTATGGTATTTGATTTCAAGATAAAAGAAAGGTAAAAAGATTTTTGTTTTTAGGTTGAAAGGCAAATGTCTAGTGAAATGACTAACCAATTTAAATCACTTGAATTTCAAGTGGGTTGTTTGAATACATAATAGTGGAACAAGTTCTATAATTACTTAAGATAAAAATAGTGTTAGAAACAACAAGAATTGAGTTTCTAATTCAAACCCTGACAGTAAGTACTTTGGTGATACTTGGGCAAATCTTCTAACCTCATTTATTTTACTTATACAGTCATGAGGTCACAATAGGTCAGTTCCGTGAACTAATAGGTAGTTGCCTGAATACAGTCTTAATGATCAATTGTTTGGCCCACAGCATGTACATGTATTTAACTTGAGCTAGTTTCCAATATGTTTTTAAATGACAGATTACAAATACAAATTCAGATTTCTAGCCTTTCTTGAGAAAATCAGGTGATCTGGCAAGTGGTCTATGTCCTTGAGTGACATTTGTTTAGGTGTGAGTAGTTGTTTATTCTGCTACACAAAGCATGATACTTTGTCATACCTGGCTCAGGTTACTCATTTATGTCACTTCCCCAAATTCTGTAGCCACTGTAGTATGCTACAACAACAAAAAAGTAGAATATTTTTGTTTTTTTTTCTAAAATATTTGTGTTACAGTAGCACAGTGGATAGCACATTGGACTGGGATGCAGAGGACCCAAGTTTGAAACCTGTGGTCACCACCTTGAGCATGGGTTTATTGGCCTGAGTGCAGGGTCGCTGTCTTGAGCATGGGATCATAGACATGACCTCATGCTCACTGGCTTGAACCCAAAGGTCACTGGCTTGAAGCCCAAGGTTGCTGGCTTGAGCAAGGGGACACTCACTCAGCTGTAGCTCCCTGATCAGGGCACATATGAGAAAACAATTAGTAAAAAACTAAGGTGCTGCAACAAATAATTGATGCTTCTCATCTCTCTCCTTCCTATCTGTCTATCCCTAGCTGTCCCTCTCTCTGTCTCTGTCAAAATAAATAAATAAATAAATAAATAAATAAATAAATAAATAAATAAAATATCTGTGGTACCTATAGCAGGATTATAAGATAGTCATCAAGATTCTTAGCCCCTAGTGTACAACTCCTGCATAATCCCCTCATTTAAGAATGTCTGAACCTGTGAATATGATGAGCATTACTCTCATGATTATGCTATTGTATATGACAAAAGATATTATAGGTGCAATGAAGGTCTTTAATAGTTGACTATAACTTAAAAAGGAGATTGTGGGAATGCTGTCATAGTAATGGCACTGTGAGAGATATTCCTGATCTTTCCCCTTGAAATTTCAACAAATTTAACAACTATAATGCAGTGAAGGAACCCCAGCTGGGCTCACAGGCATGCCTGAAAGATCCACACATTGAATGGACTATAGGTGGGACAGGGTGAAAAGCGGAGCAGAAGATAAAATGCACTCACAGTGGACTCTGGAGAGTAGACAAACCCAGAGTGACTGGGTTTTATTTTTCTTTGATGTATTATAAGGAGGATGGAAGCACAGGCTCTTTGGATTTTGTCTGAGGGGTATGGAGAGGGAAATCTGGAGTAACCAGGTCTCCTTCTGTCAGGAGGGGCAGTGAGATAGAGGGGCAGAAGGGAAGATAAACCAAAGCAGCCAGAGTGTGGGGTCATGGCCAGTGTTCCCATGGCCTGCCTGCAGCCTGCACTTGGAAGAGACAGAGAAAAATAAAGTGTACCCCCCAGCCTCCAAGATACTGCCTCCCTCACCTAGTGGTATGGAGAGTGGCAGAGACAAACACTACAGCCAGCTCTCCAGAGTCACCATCTCCCTTAAAGAACAGAGGTGCTCTGTATCTGGTCCCCAGGGCTGTGGAGACATGGGGAGGAACACCCAGAAGCCTGATATTATCATTGCTAGAGCCATAAAGCCAGAAAGCTGAAGCCATAAATCCGTCACAACATGCCCCACCCACCAATGTGACTGTGGTCCCGTCAAAATCATTGCAATAGCAATATCTCTGCAGAGGACAGCCCAGGAACTTAACAGAGCTAAAACATGTAATACAGGAACACCTACTAGGTGAAACCTCTCAAAACCAAAATTTATTTTTTCTTTTTTCCTTCTTTTTTTTTCTTTTCTCCTTTTTTCCTTCTTATTCTCTTTTCTCTTTTTCCCTTTTGAATTACATTAAAAAATTTTAAAATATATTTTATTCTTACCTTTTTCTGGGTGTTTCATTTCTGGTGGGTTTTTTTTTTTTTTTTTTTTTTTGGTTTTGAATATTTTTTATGTTGTTTTTTTTTTTTAATTGTCATAATTTGCTAAACTTTTATATTTTTTATTTTATTTTTTGTATTTTTCCAAAGTGAGAAGTGGGGTGGGGGTGGTAGACAGACAGACCTTCGCATGCGCTGGACTGGGACCCACTGGGCATGCCGAGAGGGGGCAATGCCCGGCCCCTCTGGGGTGTTGCTCTGCTGCAGTTGGAGCCATTCCAGCACCCAAAGCAAAGGCCATGGAGCCATCCTCAGCACCTGGGCCAACTTTGCTCCAATGGAGCCCTGGCTATGGGAGTAGAAGAGAGAGGCAGAGAGAAAGCAGAGGGAGAGGAATGAAGAAGCAGATGGGAGCTTCTTCTGTGTGCCCTGGCCGGGAATCAGACCCAGGACTTTCACACGCTGGGCCAATGTTCTACTGCTGAGCCAACTGGCCAGGGCTTTATTGTATTTTTTAATTTTTCATTTATTTAGTTGTTTTTTTGTTAGGGTTGTTAACAAAACCACTCTTAAATGCCATTAAGAAAGAGGAAATAGAATACCATGGCTACACAAGACAGAAATGTAGTTTAGAAAGAAAATGAAAAGTCCAGAGAAAAAAATCTCAACCCTGTGGAAACCTTGGAGATAAGTGATAAAGAATTCAAAATTGAAGTTCTGAAAATACTCAACAAGATGTGAGAAGACACCAACAGGCAACTTAATGAGCTCAGAAAACAAAACAAACACCTCACGAAGGATATTAAAACTTAAAAAAAAAAAGAGATGACGAACTCAATACATGAATTGAAGACTGAGGTATCAAGTGTAGTTAACAGAACAAACCAGATAGAGGAAAGAATCATTGACATTGAAGACAGGCAACTAGAGATGCTACAGAGAAAAGAGGAGAGAGACTCACAAATTAAAAAAGCTGATAGAGCTCTACAAGAATTGTGTGACTTCATCAGAAAGAGCAATATAAGACTAATGGGTATATATGAAAAAGAAGAGAGGAAGAAGAGAATGGAGAGCCTATTCAAACAAATAATTGATGAGAATTTCCCAAGCCTGTAGAAAGAGTTAGAACCTCAAATCCAGGAAGAAAACAGAACACCGAGTTACCTCAACTCAAACAGACCTACTCCAAGGCACATCATAATAAAATTGTCAAAAATTAATGATAAAGAAAGAATCCTCAAGGCAGCTAGGGAAAAGAAGAACATAACATATAAAAGAAAGCCTATTAGGTTATCTTCAGACTCCTAGCAGAAACTCTATAAGCCAGAAGAGAGTAGGCCCAAACATTCAAATTACTGAAAGAGAGAAATTGACAGCAAAGAATACTATATCCATCAAAATTATCCTTCAAATATAAAGGAGAAATAAAAACTTTTTACAGACATACAGAAGCTGAGGGAATTTATCGCCAGAAAACTCCCAATGTAGGAAATACTCAAGGGTGTTATTTGACCAGACACAAATAACAAAACAAGTGAAAATTACACATAAAAGCTCCAACAAGGCCCTGGCCAGTTGGCTCAGCAGTAGAGTGTAGGCCCAGCGTGTGGAAGTCTCGGGTTCAATTCCTGACCAGGGCACACAGGAGAAGCATCCCTCTGCTTCTCCACCCTCCCCCCTCTCATTCCTCTCTATCACTCTCTTCCCCTCCTGCAGCCAAGGCTCCACTGGAGCAAAGTTGGCCCAGGCACTGAGGACGGCTATGTGGTCTCCACCTCAGGTGCTAAAATGGCTCCAATTGCAGCGAAGCAATGCTTCAGATGGGCAGAGCATCGCCCCCTGGAGGGTATACTGTGTGGATCCTGGTCAGATGTATGTGGGAGTTTGTCTTACTGCCTCCCCACTTCTAACTTAAGAAAAAATACAAAAAATAAATAAGATCTCCAACAAAGTTACAATAAAAACAAAGATAATCTGTGACAACAATAACATAAAAGGGGAGAGAATAAAGTCTTCAGTAGCAAAGAAGGATGGAATGCAGAAGCACTCATAAGACAAAGGACTCTGGTACATATAAACATTTTTCTCTTAATAATCTAATGGTAACCACTGACAAAAAGCCACTACTAAAAAACACAGCTTAAAAAAAGAAGAAACAGAGGAAAGAAGTAAGGAATACCAGCAAACAAAAACAACTGACAGAAATAAAAAAGAAAAGAACCAAAGAAGACACAGAGCTACCAGAAAACAAAACAGAAGATGGCTCTAGGAAATCCTCAAGTGTCAATTATTACCCCAAGTGTAAATGGACTGGACTCAACAATAAAGAGGCACAGAGTAGCAAATTAGGTCAAAAAGCAAAACCCAACTATATGCTACCTTCAAGAGACACACCTAAATTGCAAGGATAAAGGTAGATTCAAAGTTAAAGGTTGGAAAATGATTCTCCAAGCAAATAATATCCAAAGAAAAGCAGGTGTAGCCATACTTATATGGCTATAAAGCAATACAGTTGTCTCTTGCCATATTGTGGTTCATTTTTCGTGATCTCACTGTATCTTGGATTTTTAAATTGTATATATCTAATTTTGTAACATAAATTTTTTGCTATATTGTGGGATTTTGTGGTATATAGGTATTTCTATATATTTATTATTTTAATTATTTTGTAATAAAAACTTTTTCTAGCCTAAAAGAATGGAAAATATAAAAAGAGTGTGGGAAAAGTTAATAACAGCATGGAAAGGTTTATAAGAGTGTGGAGAGGGTTTATAAAGCCTTAAAAATATTTATAAATAATAAAATAAATATAAGGTCGCTACTTTGTGGATTTTCACCTATCGTGGGCAGAGTTCTGCAATCTAACCCCTGCAATAGATGAGGGACCACTTTAGACAAATTTAATGCAATCCTCATCAAATCCCAATGTCATTTTTTTTCCTGAAGTGAGAAGGGGGAGGCAGAGAGATAGACTCCTTCAGATGCCTGACTGGGATTCACCCTGCAAGCCCACTAGGGGATGATGCTCTGCCCATCAGGAGCATTGATCCAGTGCAACTGGAGCCATTGTAGAACCTGAGGCAGACCATGGAGCCATCCTCAACACCTGGGCCAACTTTGCTCCAATGGAGTCGTGGCTGCAGGAAGGGAAGAGAGAGATAGAAAAGAGTGGAGGAAAGGTGGAAAAACAGATGGGAGCTTTCCTGTGTGCCTTGGCCCAGAATCAAACCCAGGACTCCCAATATAATTTTAAAGAAATAGATTTTAAAAAATTAGAAGATTTGTATGGAACCATAAAAAAAAAAACCCAAATAGTGAAAACAATTCTGAGGAAAAAGAATGAAGCTGGAGGTATCACACTACCTGACTTTAAATTATACTATAGAGCCATGATAATCAAAACAGCATGGTATTGGCTGAAAAACAGACACACAGATCAATGGAACAGAATTGAGACCCCAGTAATAAAACCACATATATAAGGACAAATCATCTTCAACAAAGGAGACAAAAACATACAATAGAGAAAAGAAAGTCTCTTCAATAAATGGTGCTGGGAAAATTACATGCAAAAGAATGAAACTTGACTACAGTTTGTCCCCCTGCACAAAAATTAATTCAAAATGGATCAAAGACCTAAACATAAGATCTGAAACTATAAATTACATAGAAGAAAACATAGGTACTAAATCATGGACCTTGGCCATAGAGAAAAATTTATGAATTTGACCCAAAAGGCAGGGGAAGTAAAAGAAAAAGTAAATGAATGGGACTATATCAAACTAAAAAGCTTCTGCACAGCAAAAGAAACTAACAGCAAAGCAAACAGGCAGCCAACTAAATGGGAAATGATATTTGCAAACAACAGGCTCCTCACATCTGATCCAGCTAAGGCATAGAAAATACTGTCACAAACAGCAAAAAGAGCAGTAGCAGAAGACAAGTAGCCCACAGCAGAATACAAACAGCTGAAGGTAGCCCAAGAAGATCTAGAAATAACACAACTGAAAGCTGGAGGCAGACAACACCAACCCTATACTGAGCTAGGTACACAAACAACACATCCAAAGGAACAGTCTATACAGAGACAAAATGGAAAGACAAAGAAATGCAATTCAAATGTGTCAACAAGAGAAATCCCCAGAAAAAGAACTGAATGAGATGGAACTAACCAAGATACTGGATGCAGAGTTTAGAATAAAGATTGTTAGGATGCTCAAGGATCTTAGAGCAACAATAGATGGACAAAATGAGCACCTGTACAAAGAGATAACAGGCATCAAAAAGGACACTGAAATCATAAAAAAGAATCAGACAGAAATGACAAAACAAACACAATATTAGAAATGAAGACCACACTAGAAGGAATTAAAAGCAGGCTGGATGAAGCAGAAGACGAATGAGTGATTCAGAGGACAAGATAAGCAAAAGCATAACAGCAAAAAGAAAAGGGGACCAAAAAGGCTGAGGAAACTAAAAGAGAGCTCTGTGACAACATGAAGAGAAACAACATCTGTATAATAGGGGTTCCTGAAGGAGAAGAGAAAGGACAAGGGGTAGAGAATGTGATAGAAGAAACCATAGCTGAAAACTTCCCTAAATGGATGCAGGAAAAGGTCACACAAGTTCAAGAAGCACAGAGAATCCCATTAAAGAGGAACCCAAAGAGACCTACACGAAGACATATAATGAATAAAATACCATAGCTAAGAGATAAAGAAAGAATACTAAAAGCTGCAAGAGAAAAGCAGTCAATCACCTACAAAGGAGCCTCCATAAGGATGACATCCAACTTTTCAACAGAAACACTTGAGGCCAGAAGAGAATGACCAGTAATATTCAAAGTAATGCAGAACAAGAGTCTACAACCAAGACTTCTTTATACAACAAGACTATCATTTAAAACTGAAGGAGAAATAAAAAGCTTCCCAGACATAAAAGAGCTCAAGGAATCCATTACAACCAAACTAATGCTGCAAGAAATGTTAACAGGCCTATTGTAAACAGAACAAAGGGGAAAAAAATCTAGTAAAAGAGGAATGTAGATTTAAAGAATAAAATGCTAATAAACAACTACATATCAATAATAACCTTAAATGTAAATGGATTAAATGTTCCAAACAAAAGACATAGGGTAGCTGCATGGATAAGAAAACAGGACCCATACATATGCTGTGTATAAGAGACCCACCTCAAAATTAAAGGTACACATAGATTGAAAGTAAAGGGATGGAAAAAAATATTTCATGCAAATGGAAATAAAAAAGCTGGTGTAGCAATACTTATATCTGACAAAATAGATTTTAAAACAAAGGTTATAGTAAGGGATAAAGAAGTTCACTACATAATGATAGAGGGAGCAATCCAACAGGAAGATATAACCATTATAATTATCTATGCAACTAATATAGGAGCACCTAAATATATCTATAAAGCAGATTTTGATGGACATAAAAGGTGAGATCAACAGCAATAGTAGGGGATTTCAATAACCCACTAACCTTACTGGATAGACCCTCAAGAAAGAAAATTAACAAGGAAACAGCAGACTTAAAGGACACCCTAGATCAACTGGATTTAATAGATATCTTCAGAACCTTTCACCCTAAAGAAGCAGAATATACATTCTTTTCAAATGCGCAATGTACATTATCTTGGATAGACCATATGTTAGGACAGAAAATGAGTCTCAATAAATTTAAGAAGATTGAAATAATATCAAGCATCTTCTCTGATCACAATGAAAATGAAACTAGAAATCAACTGCAACAGAAAAAATGAAAAACACTTGGAAACTAAATAGCATGTTATTAAACACAGTGGTACCTTGAGACATGATTTAATTCATTCTGTAACCGAGCTCGTAAGTCAGTCAACTCATATATCAAACTACTGATACTGGACCCGTGTGCAAAAGTAGCAATTAGCAGCAGCTTCTTGAATCACAACACATATATCGGAATTTCTCTCGGATCTCAAACAAAAATATGGATCGAGTTGCAGCTCGTATCTTAAAAATTCATATGTTGGTCAATTCGTATCTCAAGGTACCACTGTAATGAATGAGTTAACAATGAGATCAAGGAAGAAATAAAAAATTTCCTTGAAACAAATTAAAATGAATATATAACAATAACAACTCAAAATTTATGGGACACAGCAAAAGCAGTCCTAAGAGGAAAGTTCATAGCATTACAGGCATACCTTAAGAAGCAAGAAAAAGCTCAAATAAACAACTTAACCCTGCATCTAAAATAATTAAAAAAGAACAGCAAGTAAAGCCTAGAGGAAGTAGAAGGAAGGAAATAATAAAGATCAGAGCTGAAATAAATGACATAGAGGCTAAAAAACAATACAGAGTATCAATGAAACCAAGACCTTGTTCTTTTTAAAGGTAAACTAGATTGATGAACCTTTAACCAGACTCACCAGAAAAAAGGAGAGAAGAATCAAATAAAATTAGAAATGAGAGTAGAGAGGTAACAACTGACACAGCAGAAATACAAAAGATTGTAAGAAAATACTATGAACAACTGTATGCCAAAAAATTAGACAACCTAGGGGAAATGGACAAATTCCTTGAAAAATATAATCTTTCAAAAATCAATCTGGAAGAATCAGAAAACCTAAACAGACTGATTACAACAAATGAGATCGAAACAGTTATAAAAAAACCTCCGAAGCCCTGGCCGGTTGGCTCAGCGGTAGAGCATCGGCCTGGCGTGTGGGGGACCTGGGTTCGATTCCTGGCCAGGGCACATAGGAGAAGCGCCCATTTGCTTCTCCACCCCCCCTCCTTCCTCTCTGTCTCTCTCTTCCCCTCCCGCAAAGATGGCCCGGGTGCTGGGGATGGCTCCGTGGCCTCTGCCTCAGGCGCTAGAGTGGCTCTGGTCACGACAGAGCGACACCCCGGAGGGGCAGAGCATTGCCCCCTGGTGGGCAGAGCGTTGCCCCTGGTGGGTGTGCTGGGTGGATCCCAGTCGGGCACATGAGGGAGTCTGTCTGACTGTCTCTCCCTGTTTCCAGCTTCAGAAAAAAAACAAAACAAAACAAAACAAAAAAACTCTCAACAACAAAAGCCCTGGGCCAGATGGCTTCACTGGCTAATTCTACCAAATATTGACCAATTTATGATCAAAACTATCAGCAAAGTGGGAATGCAGGGAACATACCTCAACATGATAAAGGCCATCTATGACAAACCCACAGCCAACATCATACTCAATGGGCAAAAATTAAAAGCAATCCCCTAAGATCAGGAACAAGGCAGGGGTGCCCCCTTTCACCACTCTTATTCAACATAGTTCTGGAAGTCCTAGCCACAGCAATCAGACAAGAAGAAGAAATAAAAGGCATCCAAATTGGAAAGGAAGAAGTAAAACTATCATTATTTGCTGATGATATGATACTATACATAGAAAACCCAAAAGTTGCAGTCAGAACACTACTGGACCTGATAGATGAATTCAGAAAGGTGACAGGATATAAAATTAATATTCAGAATTCAGAGGCTTTTTATACACCAACAATGAACTGTCTGAAAGAAAAATTGAGAAAACAATCCCCTTCACTATTGCAACAAAAAAAATAAAGTACTTAGGAGTAAATTTAACCAAGGCGGTTAAAGACTTGTACTAGAAAATTATAAAACATTGATAAAAGAAATCAAGGAAGATACAAACAAGTGGAAGCATATATCGTGTTCATGGATAAGAAGAATAAACATCATTAAAATGTATATATTACCCAAAGCAATTTATAAATTCAATGCAATTCCTATTAAAATACCAATGACATACTTCAAAGGTATATAACAAATATTCCAAAACTTTATATTGAACCAAAAAAGAACATGAATAGCCTCAGCAATCTTGAAAAATAAAAATAAAGGGGGTGGTATCACACTTCCTGATATCAAGTTATACTACAAGGCCACTGTACTCAAAACAGCCTGGTACTGGCATAAGAACAGGCATATAGATCAATGGTACAGAACAAAGAACCCAGAAATAAACCCACACCTTTATGGACAACTGATATTTGACAAAGCAGGTAAGGGCATACAATGGGGTTAAGACTGTCTCTTTAACTAATGGTGTTGGGAAAATTGGACAGCTACCTGCAAAAAAATGAAACTAGACCACAAACTTACACCATTCACAAAAATAAACTTAAAATAGATAAAAGACTTAAATGTAAGTCATGAAACCATAAAGATCCTAGAAGAAAACATAGGCAGTAAACTCTCCCGACATCTCTTGTAGCAATATATTTCCTGATTTATCTCCACGGGCAAGTGAAATAAAGGACAGGATGAATAAATGGAATATATATCAACCTAAAAAGCTTTTGCACAGCTAAGGACAATATGAACAAAATAAAAAACCACGCAATGGGAGAACATATCCGACAATACATGTGATGAGGGGTAAATAACCAAAATTTATAAAGAACTTGTGAAACTCCTGTCAGAATGGCGCTCATCAACAGAACAACACAGAGTAAGTGCTGGCGAGGATGTAGAGTAAAGGGAACCCTCCTGCACTGCTGGTGGGAATGCAGACTGGTGCAGCCACTGTGGAAAACAGTATGGAGATTCCTCAAAAAATTAAAAATCGAACTGCCTTTTGACCGAGCTATCCCACTTTTCTAGGAACACCATAGCACTTTTTCAAAAGGAGAAATGCACCCCCATGTTCATGGCAGCATTGTTCACAATAGTGAAGATCTGAAAACAGCCCAAGTGTCCATCAGTGGACAAGTGGATTAAAAAACTTTGTACATATATACTATGGAATACTACTCAGCCATAAGAAATGATGACATTGGATCATTTACAACAACATGGATGGACATTGATAACATTATACTGAGTGAAATAAATAAATCAGAAAAAAATAAGAACTTTATTATTCCATACATAGATGAGACATAAAACTGAGACTCAGAGACATGGACAAGAATGTGATGGTTATAGGGGGCGGGGTGGAGAGGAAGGAGAGGGAGGTGGTGGGTGGAGGGGAGGGGCACAAAGAAAACCAGATAGAAGGTGACAGAAGACAATTTGACTTTGGGTGAGGGGTATGCAACATAATCAAATGTCAAAATAAGCTGGAGATGTTTTCTCTGAACATATGTACCCTGATTTATCAATGTCACCCCATTAAAATTAATAATAATAGAAAAAAAAAGAAATTGTAAAACTCAACACCAGGAAGATAAACAATCCAATCAAAAAATGGGCAAAAGAAATGAATAGACACTTCTTCAAAGAGTACAGACAGCCAATAGGCAGATGAAAAAATGCTCAACACCACTAACCATTAGAGAAATGCAAATTAAAACCACAAGGAGATATCACCTCACACCTGTCAGAATGGCGCTCGTTAACAAAACAACACAATAAGTGCTGGCGAGGATGTGGAGAAAAGGGAACCCTCTTGCACTGCTGGTGGGAATGCAGACTGGTGCAGCCACTGTGGAAAACAGTATGGATATTCCTAGAAAAATTAAAAATGGAACTGCCTAAGTGTCTATCAGTGGACGATAGATTAAAAAGCTGTGGTACTTATACACAATGGATATAGGACCATGAAAAAGATGGAAATCTTACCTTTTGCGACAACATGGATGGACCTGGAAACTATTATGTTAAGTGAAATAAGCCAGGCAGAGAAAGAAAAATATATGAGGAATCCAATGAACAATGTGAACTGAGGAACGGGACAGAGGCGGAGGCTGATCAAAGGGACCAGAGGGAAAGTGGACATAGGAAAAGGGGATGAGAAGATGGGATCAGAGAAGGCAAAGAGATTGGTGAAATTATATACACATAACACAGGGCTATAGAGAGCAGTAAAGCTAATCCTGGAGAGAAGGGAGGAGGGCATTGGAGGGAGGTGTGCAAGGGGGATGTTGAGGGGAACACGGGCGTGGGTTGGATGTATTCAGTGGGACACTTGAATCTATGTAAACACAATAAATTAAAATCAATTCAAAAAAAGTGGCTACTGTTAAGGTGGTGTGGATGGTAGAGCAAAATGAATATAGGTGAAAGTAACACTTCTCTGAGAGTAACTTTTTACTTTTGGCTTTTTAAACATGTCAGTATCCTACACATGCAAAAAGTAAAATTAATAAGTGTGGTTACACAGAAAAAAAACTTAGAACAGAGTTAACTGTTCTATTATAATTTTATATGAAATAAATATAAAACTACATACAAGAGAGAAAAAAAGAATTTATGCTCATGGAATTGAATTATATACCCCCTCAGTTGGGGGTAGAGAAGAGAGTGGAGCAGAGAGGAGAATTGCACACAAATTACACTCTCTTTTAGATACGTTTGTTATCTAGTGGTATGGTGAAGCAATTCTGAAATAACTTTGGTTGTATAGTCAGTTTAAGGAAATGAATAAATATGCTTTCTAAAACAATATACAGTAAGGAAGAGGGGGCATACAAATATGAAATGTGCAAAGGGATTAAAATGGGAGATTTAGTGTGTACTCATGGTTTCTAAAATGTAAATATGCATGTGTATATATATATACATATGTATATATTAGTTATCTATTGCTGCATGACCAAGTGTATTAAATATTGCAGCTTAGGACAGAAACATCTCCCAGTTTCAGTGGTTTGGAATTGAACACATCACTGTCATTTTTAATACTCCAGCTGAGAAAGTAAAACCTTAATCGAATCAAGAGGAAACATCAAACAAAAAGAGGAACTTTATTTTTCAAAAAAAGTGTTTAGAGGTACAATATTCTCTTAAAATGTCGATGTTGCAAAAGAGAGAAAAAGCTGTAGAGATGTTCCGGATTAAGAGGCTAAAGTAGATGACAATTACATGTAATTTTTCAGCCTTAGACTCAGTTCTGTACTGGAGGAGAAAGAGTGGTCTAGGTCCCCTGGCTCACTTGAAATATAGGCAGTAACTTACATAAAAGTATGGTGGTGGAAAAAGATTGGTCTTCTGTGTTGGCCAGAGATTGGTTTGAATGCTAACTCCACTGCACCTAAATGTATTATTTCTGTGTTTTTGTTTCCTTGTCTAAAAATGGGGATAACTAATCTTACCTCATGTAGTCATAAAAGTTACTCAGCCGAAGTTAAGTGCCTGGTGCAGAGCCAAGACCTTCAATAAATGCCCTGTCTTCTATAGTAGGCTCAGCAACTGACAATTTCCTGCTTAGTTTTTTCCATGGAGAAAACTACAAGTGATCACTACGAAATGATTTTTCTACCCTAATATTATAGAAATCTTAATTGATTTCCCTACACATAGATCTTACCACAATGGGGTAATTAAAGCCATTGCTACAGGTGGTGTGATATTTTTCAGTTATTTTAATGATTGGTGTTGTCACAGTTGATCAGATTGTGCTGCTCTGCTATCAGATAATTAACTGTCAAAACCCAGTTTTGATTATTTTAAATAATAGACACCTGCTGAATGAAAAATAAGACATAAAACCAATCCAGCAAGCTGGTTGTCTTAATGACAAAATTGTCATTTTTATGTTTTATAACTTCTGCTTAGGACAGTCTGTAAGGGGCATTCTTCAGAAAGCAAAATTTCAATCAATATAGGATTAAATTAGAACTTGAACCACTTTCTTTGATTCCTTGGATTTCTTCTTTTTTTTTCACTTTTCTGAAGTTAGAAGCGGGGAGGCAGTCAGACAGACTCCCACATGAGCCTGACCAGGATCCACCCAGCATGCCCACCATGGGGCAAAGCTCTGCTGATCTGGAGCATTGCTCCATTGTGGCCAGAGCCATTCTAGCGCCTGAGGCAGAGGCGGTAGAGCCATCCTTAGTGCCAGGGCCAACTTTGCTCCAATGGAGCCTCGGCTGTGGGAGGGGAAGAGAGAGACAGAGAGGAAGGAGAGGGGGAAGGGTGGAGAAGCAGTTGGGCGCTTCTCCTGTGTGCCCTGACTGGGAATCAAACCCGGGACTTCCACACGCTGGGCCAACGCTCTACCACTGACCAGGCCAGGACCAATTCCTGAGATTTCTTAGAGTGATAGAACTAACATTGAAAGAGACTGTATAATTCTCTACCACAACTTTTACCTTTTTCATAGTCTTTGCCTATTCAATAACAAAGATGGCACACTAGGAACACAAAATGTCACTAAAAATCAGCACACCGCACAAAACAAAACAGAATCTCTAGAACTTCCAAATAACTGTACCCTGTACATTGACTCTCTCCTACTAACCTCAAAAAGCAGCCTAAGATCACCCTGTGCACCCTCAGGGCTTTTGATCAATTCCAATCTGCATGGCATCTCAGGATAACTTGAAAGGACAGAAAATCATGGACATATTTTTAAAAACTTATCCTTTTGTTTTGGAAATAATACATTTACTTAGTTTAATATTCAGAAGGTACAAAAGGCCATATAATGAAAAGTCCTTCTTGAATCTTTGTTTCCAAGCTATCCAGTTCCCCTTCCTAGGCAATAAATGATAATGAATTTCTGGTGTATCTTTGCAGGCATATTTTGTGCACATACAAGCAAATAGTAATGCATATTATCCCCCTCTTCTGTATATGATAGCGTATTATATATACCAGGGGTTGGGAACCTTTTTGGCTGAGAGAGCCATGAACGCCACATATTTTAAAATGTAATTCTGTGAGAGCCATACAACGACCCATGTACGTTATGCATTATCCAATAAAAATTTGGTGTTGTCCCAGAGGACAGCTGTGATTGGCTCCAGCCACCTACAACCATGAACATGAGCGGTAGGAAATGAATGGATTGCAATACGTGAGAATGTTTTATATTTTTAATGTTATTATTATTTTTTATTAAAGATTTGTCTGTGAGCCAGATGCAGCCATCAAAAGAGCCACATCTGGCTCACGAGCCATAGGTTCCCAACCCCTGATATATACTGTCCTGCACACTTTTTATTTTTCACTCACAGTAGATCTTGGAGATTTTTCTATATTAGCTCATAAAGAATATTATTCTTTTTGGGGGTTAAGAATATTTCATCATGTGACTGTACCATTATTTAACCAGTCTACTGTGACTAGACATTTAGATTGTTTTCCATCTTCTGTTCTTGCAAGCAGTGCTGCCATAAATATTTTTTTAAATGTCAGTTTCAACATTCTTGAACATGTCTGTAGTTTAAATATTTGGAAGTGTAATTGTTTTGTCAGAAATTCATTTATAAATGTGATAGACACCATCAAATTATTCTTTATGAAAATGATACCAATTAACATTCGCCTATAATATAGAAATGTGTCTCTTTATCATCTTGATGTTGCCACATAGTGTTATCACCTTTTTTGACCTTGACAGGCTAGTAAACGAGTGATGTTTCTATAAAGTTTTATTTGCATTTCTCGTTATACATGAACTTTAAGATTGTCTTTAAATGTTTTTAAAATTTATTGACTGATTTTAGAGAGAGAGGAGGAGGGAAAGAAACATAGATTTCTTGTTCCACTTATTTATGCATTTATTGGTTGATTTTTGTGTGTGCCCCAACTGATGATTGAACCCACAACCTTAGCATATCTAGATGATGCTCAACCTGGCCATGGCAGATTTAATATTATCTTATATGTGTAAAACCCACAAGTATTTTTTTCCTATGAACTATACACTTGAACTCAGGGGTTGGGGCACCCACCCCACACAGTTGAAAATCCATATATAACTTTTGACTCTTTGCATCCACAGATTCAATCAACTGCAGATTGAAAACAATATTTTATATCTGCAGTTGAAAATCTATGGTGAAGAATACAAAAATACTGTTTGTGATTTGCCCGTGGTTGAATCCCTGAATGCAAGGCCCACGGATAAAGAAGGGCTGACTTTATTTATTGAAAAGGATCTGCATATAAATGGCCCCCATGTAGTTCAAACCCATGTTGTTCATTCACTGAAGTTCATATATTTTGCACATTCTTTTCTTGGGTTATGGATTTTTTTAAATTTTTTTACATACATACACACACAAATATATATTACTCTTACTATTTTAAAGTTTGATATATGTATATGTATTGCAAAATGATTACAAAATGTTTCTATTGTAAAATAATAACATCTATTAGGAAAATTAACCTTTGGTCTAGGATATTTATTAACTGGGAATTTTTTTCCAAATGTATTGTAGAAGCTTTCATAGTACCTAGTTTTAAAAAACATTTTATTGAGGTATAGCATATGCACAAAACATACTTGCTAATAATTTTTTTGTTTTATAAAGTAATGATACTCATGTAATCACCCTTTAGTTCAAGAATATGTTTTTAGCATTCATGGCTATATTATTAATTTTAAGAAATATAAAAATAGATTATTTTATTTTCTTTTATTTAGAAAATTAAATTTAATGGAGTGACATTGATCAATAAGAGTACATAGGTTTCAGATAAATAGTTCTATAACATTTGAACTGTTGATTATGTTGTGTTCCCATTACCCAAAGTCAAATCATTTTCTTTCACCATATAAAAATAGAGCTTTCAAACAGATAAATAATTTTTAGCAAACTAGAGGTTATAGACATTAAAAATTTAATTTTCATTATTATAAGGAGTGTTTGGATAGTGATATCAAAAGGTTGTGTTTTGTAGAATAGCAGAAAATTGTAAGAAATAATGATTATTTTCCGGCTAAGTTGCATATTTTAACACCATTTACTCATATTCTTCTCTGATGAAGTAAAACATACCCTACAGGAGGTGTTATGAAGAAAGCTTTGAACAATGTTAATTTTAGGTAGACCCCAAGATGCTGTTTCACAGTTTGTACTTAGAGCAAAGATCTAGGGATGTTTCACTGTACTCAAGTTTGCTGCTAATTATTTTAGGCTTTTAAATAATATGAAGGCTTTTCTTGTTTGGGCCTATGATTCATTCAAATACTCATTTACTCTTAGTATTCTGTTATAAAGGACTGATCATTGAAACAGCTAAGTTCAGCACTGAGAATCTGTGGTAGCAACACTCTAGAAAAAATTTAAAAGCTGAACACACACAGCATCAAAAAGTCCTCTTTCAGCCTGACCAGGTGGTGGCGCAGTGGATAGAGCATCAGACTGAGATGCAGAAGACCCAGGTTCGAGACCCCGAGGTTGCCAGTTTGAGCCTGGCTTGAGCAAAAAGCTCTCCAGCTTGGACCCAAGTTCGCTGGCTCGAGCAAGGGGTTATTCGATCTGCTGAAGGCCCATGGTCAAGGCACATAAGAGAAAGCAATCAATGAACAACTAAGGTGTTGCAATGCGCAACAAAAAACTGATGATTGATGCTTCTCATCTCTCTGTTCCTGTTTGTCTGTCCCTGTCTATCCCTCACTCTGACTCTCTCTCTGTCTCTGTAAAAAAAAAAAAAGAGTCTTTCAAATATCTTTTCTTTTTCTGAAGTGAGAAGCGGGGAGGCAGAGAGACACACTCCCACATGCACCCGACCGGGATCCACCTGACAAGCCCACTAGGGGGCGATGGTCTGCCCATCTGGGGCATTGCTCTGCTGCAACTGGAGCCATTCTAGCGCCTGAGGCGGAGGCCATGGAGCCATCCTCAGCACCTGGGCCAACTTCGCTCCAATGGAGCCTTGGCTGTGGAAGGGGAAGAGAGAGATAGAGAGAGAAAGGAGAGGGGGAAGGGTGGAGAAGCAGATGAGTGCTTCTCCTGGGCCCTGACCAGGAATTGAACCCAAGACATCCACTTGCCAGGCTGATGCTCTGCCACTGAACCAACCAGCCAGGGCCTCAAATATCTTGATTTTAAAAAGGCATGCTTTGATTTTGACCCTAGACCAAAATTAATAGCTATTAAGAATGATAACATTTAAAAAATGATAACAGAACTCTTCTTTGAATAAATATGATTCTGCCATAATCTCAAATTTATGCAATTATGTTTTGTCTTTCTGTTTTAACTTTATTATTCAATATCTACAGATGTTCATTTTGGTTGAGCATTGTCCTGATATGTCAAGCATTCAAACCTACACCCATCTCAGATTTTAAAATACTCAAAATTATAGCAGCTTTCTAGCTCATAAAAATCACAAATGAGGAACAGAAAAGCTCCAAAGTCAGGCAGTCCAGCCAGACAGTAGGTAGAAAAACAGTGTATTTCAGCCTAAATTTGATCAGCTCTAATTTGGGGCTTTGGCTGAACCCCTGGGGAATCATAAAGAAAAATTATTAATTCTGAAATTTTTATTTTTTTTTAGCCTGATTTACATAGCAAACACACCAAAAACTTTTTTTCTGCATTATTTTAAACTGTCATTATGGGTGATGCCCTTTGTGTAAAAAAAACTACCCTGAAAATATCATGAAATGATAAAATCAAGGGTACAGAGATTAAGAGAATAACTAGAGCCACTATGTCTATGAGAATTTCAACTGACAAGGAAAGACCTTTACCTGCTGTGAGAGAATTTCACCTGCTTGTAACAAGCAGAATTTGAAGTAGCAGGAACCAGGAATCCTCTGTTCGACCCCTGGACAATAGCATTATCCTCACAGTCGATATTCAAATACATGCTCTGTATGTGTGCTCTGAAGGGCTTGGAGAATCTTGCAAACTGCAGTAGGAATGAAGCACACGTCAGCTTTTTTGAGGCTAGTTCAGTATTTCAAAATGCCCAACTCATTTTTTTTTAGTCAGATTTGATCAAGGTCTCAGCAGAATTCCAGACCAGGCAGTTTTTTTTAACCCTTTCTTTTTTGCACTCTTTCCCACATTGTTATCATTCACACCCAGCCAAAGCATCGAGGATCCTTGGGCCACTTCTACTAAAACACCTGCTCTTGACTCCATCTGGAAATGTCAATGGGTGAAGAAACAGTGAATACTGATATCTATCTTATATCTCCATGTTACAGCCACTACATCATCCAGTTATACAAGCTAGAAACCTGGAAGTAATCTTTATTATTTTCTCATCTAATCCATGACAAATACTATTAGTCTTTCTTGGGCAATTAATAAAGTCTCCCAATTGATATATACATATTTATTCTGGTTTCTTTACATTCTTTTTATATTACAGCCAGAAAAAATTTAAAAAACATATCTGGTAATATTAGATTCTTTCTCTGTCTCATCTCACACCAGATTTATCCAGCTCTATCAATGAGGGTTCCAGCAAGAATTACATGGTATAATCAAATTGGATAATTTTAGGATAGCTTAATAAATATATGGCCAGTGTCAGTGGCCTATGATGCTAATAGTATGGTTGTCCCAGGACCACCGAATGTGTGAGGGCGAGAAGGGGAAGAAATACCATAACCAAGACATGATAACTATATGAAAATGTTACCTGACAAGTGCTGTGGCCTTAGGTAGATGGATGCAGATAATTCATGACTAACTGTCAGGGCAGTTTCTGGGGAAATAAATAACCTGACCCATCCCCAGGGCCTCTCATTGTTCGATGTCAACTGAAAGTCAGAATCCAAAAAAGACCATCATGGTAGTACATCAGCTTCTGGGGGCCAGAGCAGGGCAGAGAAGGCTAGATAATGGGGAAGGGGCAAAGGGAAGATAGCCAGGATACTTACTAAATCAAGAGGAATTTTCTAATGTAGAAGGAGTATCAAAGCAAAATAAAAACTACCTCAAACAATGGGTAAAATACAATCATAACCACAAAACTTGAACCTTAGATGAAACAATAGTCCACTTGATCTGCTGTGTGTAGTTCTAGAGCAAGACTTCCCAAGGTAAGCCCTGGCAGGTTAGCTCAGGTGAGTGTTATCCCTAAATGCCTAGGTTGTAGGTTGGATCCCTGGACAGGACACGTACAAGAAGCAATCAATGAATGCACAATTAAGTGGAACAACAAATGAATGCTTCTCTCTCTCTCTCTCTCTCTCTCTCTCTCTCTCTCTCTTTTTCTTCCTCTGTCTGTCTCTCTAAAGTCAATTAATAAATTAAAAAAAAAAGAGTTCCTAGGTCTACACATAGCTTCTTTTTTCATTACCTATAACCAAGAGTTATATTTGCTAATACTGTCATCACTAAAACCTTCTTTACTGGACAGTGGGCCCCTCGACAGATCTGTATTAGTCAACTCATTTCAGAAATGTTCTCTCTCATTAAACCTGGCCTAACCACTTTGGAGATTCTCCCTTTCCTTTTTCTGTGTATGTGTTTTTTTAACCACTCTACTAATTCCCTGTGAAAGATTTCACTATGATTTTATCCTAACAAATGAAAAAGTGTTAGTTTTTTCACCTACCTGTTAGGCATGTATTGTTATTCTCTATTTGAAAACTATAAAAAATGTAAACAAAAATGATCATATAAATACATTAACACTGAAACAGTCAGTTGCTTAGATGAAAATGACATACCTAAAAAAAAAAAATCCAGGTGTTGTATAAGTATCTTTCAGTCATTCAAATTGCGAGGTTTTTATGTGAAATGACTGTACTGACTACAATGTATTTAGAATATGTAGGAAATATTTTTGAGACTTTTACTTTTAAAAATATGGCAGCTAAAATACTCTGAAAATGTATTCTGCTAAATAAAGCTAAAATAAACATTTTTTTAATCATTTTTTAAAATTAAATTTAATGCAGTGACATTGATAAATCAGGGTACATATGTTGAGAGAAAACATCTCCAGATTATTTTGACATTTGATTATGCTGTATACCTCTCACCCAAAGTCAAATTGTCTTCTGTCACCTTCTATCTGGTTTTCTTTGTGCCCCTCCCCTCCCCCTCCCCCTCCCCCTCTCTCCTTCCTCGCCCCCTCCTTCCCTCCCTCCCCCCCACCCCCGTTACCATCACATTCTTGTTCATGTCTCTGAGTCTCATTTTTATGTCCCATCTATGTATGAATTCATATAGTTCTTAGTTTTTTCTGATTTACTTATTTCACTCCATATAATGTTATCAAGGCCCATCCATGTTATTGTAAATGATCCGATGTCATCATTTCTTATGGCTGAGTAGTATTCCATAGTATATATGTACCAAAGCTTTTTAATTCACTCGTCCTCTGATGGACACTTGGGCTGTTTCCAGATCTTCGCTATTGTGAACAATGCTGCCACAAACATGGGGTGCATTTCTCCTTTTGGAGCCGTTTTATGGTGTTCTTGGGGTATATTCCTAAAAGTGGGATAGCTGGGTCAAAAGGCAGTTCGATTTTCAATTTTTTGAGGAATCTCCATACTGTTTTCCACAGTGGCTGCACCAGTCTGCATTCCCACCAGCAGTGCAGGAAGGTTCCCTTTTCTCCACATCCTCGCCAGCACTTATTCTGTGTTGTTTTGTTGATGAGCGCCATTCTGGCTGGTGTGAGGTAATATCTAATAAACATCTTTTAAAATGCATAGATGAGATCACAATAAAACAATGGAAATACATAAGTGTCAAAAATGAAGAGAAATATAAAACCCAAGTGGTGGTGATGCCCTCAGACTGCCCCGGGACATCCCAAGTCATGAAGAATCAAGGAACAAAGAGGTTTAATGGCTGTGGAGGGGTCTAAGACGAGGCGTAGGGGCCTGACCGGGTGGGGAGTTGGACCTGATATCCCTGCAGAAAGACCAGACCTTCAAAAAGTCAGTATTTTTCTTTCTACAAGATAATGCCATATAAATAGTATTAAATATTTGGGGGGATACAAAATGCAAATGCCAATTCTGGCTTTGGGAGGATGAGAGGAGAGATAGTGAAGAGATGAATACAATGGAAGAAGGGCATACATAGGGCTTCTAGTGTATTTGCAGTGTTTTACTTCTTGAGGTGTATCCAACTGCATGTTATACTACTTTTTGCATTATATATATATACTAAAAAAAACATACATATATATATATATTTTTAGTGAGAGGAAGGACGGTAGTGAAGCAGACCCCCACATGTGCCCTGACCAGGATCCACCTGGCAACACCCATCTGTGGCTGATCCTTGAATCAATTGAGTTATTTTTAGCACCCAAGGCTGACACATTGGGACCAACTGAACTAACCTCAGTGCCTGGGGCTAAGCTTGAACTAATTGAGTTGTGGGAGGGAAAGAAGAGAGGGAGAGAGAGAAGGAGAGAAAGAGGGAGAGAAGCAGATGGTTACTTCTCATATGTGCCCTGATTTAGAATTGAACCCAGGACATCCATACACCAGGCCAACATTCTATCCACTGACCCACTGCCAAGGCTTATTGTAAAATATTTTAAGATGAGAAACTGTAAAGAAAAAAAGGTTACAGAGTAATATGTATTGTGTGTCTGTATATATGTGTGTCATGTATATGCATAGAACCTTTAGAAAGATATAGGAGTGGGCAAAAGTGGATTTATTGTAATAAGTACACGAAACAGTTAAGCTATTGTAATAATCATAACCTGCATGTCTTTTTCTATACTATAAGCCTACTTTTCCCCACCCCTGCATATGAGATTGATAAACACCAAATCAAGTGAAGTGGTTGTATTTCGAGGGACAGTAGGGAAGGTCCATGAGAAGGGCCACACTTGGTGGAGTGAACATTACCAGCACTGTATTGTCTCATTATACTGGGAGGTAGTACATGGGTATTAGTTATGCTATTCTTTATTCCCCTTTTTTATCACTTAAATGATATAAAACACACCTTAAATTTTTTTTAATGAAATATTTTGATGACATAATCTGAACAACATTGGCACGCTGAGGCTCTGAAGAGGTGTGGTAGCCTGATGCCTTCAGAAAATGGCCACCTCTCCCAGAATTACCTCTTTATTTTTTTCTGATGCAGCAACTTATTTTATTTGTAATAATTCTTTTTTTTTTTTCTTTTCCATTTTTCTGAAGCTGGAAACAGGGAGAGACAGTCAGACAGACTCCCGCATGCGCCCGACCGGGATCCACCCGGCACTCCCACCAGGGGCGACGCTCTGCCCATCCTGGGCGTTGCCATGTTGTGACCAGAGCCACTCTAGCGCCTGAGGCAGAGGCCACAGAGCCATCCCCAGCGCCCAGGCCATCTTTGCTCCAATGGAGCCTTGGCTGCGGGAGGGGAAGAGAGAGACAGAGAGGAAAGCGCGGCGGAGGGGTGGAGAAGCAAATGGGCGCTTCTCCTGTGTGCCCTGGCCGGGAATCGAACCCGGGTCCTCCGCACGCTAGGCCAACGCTCTACCACTGAGCCAACCGGCCAGGGCTGTAATAATTCTTGAACACCTACTATGTCCAGGCCCTGTTGTAGTCGCTGGAGATACAATAATAATTTAAAAAGACAGAAACTAGCATATTAGATTTAGACAATCTCAAGAAAGTCTGGACCCTAGGAAAAATTACTGGATATTTTATCTTATCAATTGTTAGTTGATTTGGTAGATAGGTTTGTAGAAGGTACTAGAAGGTTCTTTGAAATTTATTTCTGAGAATGCCACCCCTAAAATTGTGATCTAATCCTGTATCAGCGTCTGATAAAATGCACCTGTCATTACCACAGCACAGGCTGCTTGGATAGACTTATTAGAAAGACCTGGAGGACAATTGGATTGGAATTAAACTGGATATTTTTTATAGTATTTTTCATTTATGGGATGTGCTGGTGAGATATTCTTGATATTATTATGGTTTAGATTGGTTGTTCTAGAAAACAGCCAGGCATCTAGTTCTGAAACTGAGAAGTCACCATTCATTACCCTCATTCCCAAGTATTGATTATTGTGTATTTGCATAATATATCACCAAGTGATTACAACAATCTTTTTTCAAAGGAGTAGAGGGTTATGCCTTCTTTGAAGGACAAAACAATCTACCTGCTTGTCTTGTCACTTATCAATCAACCCAAAATGTAATGTCATTTCATTAAGCTCAAAATCTGTGGGTTAGGAATTTGAGCAGGGCTCAACAAGGCAATTCTTCTGCCACACGGGACATTGATTGGAGCCATTCAATTGTATTCATCTGGGGGCTGTTGGAGATCTGGAGGCTCCAGAAAGGATTCATTCCTATGTCTGGTACCTAATTTGTATTGACTGATGTCTGGGCTCAGCTGGGCCCTTCTCCCTTTCCTATAGTTTCAAAGCTTCTCTATGTGGTCTTTCTATAGGGTAACTGAACTTCTTACATGGTGACTGAGGGCTCTAAGAGAGTATGTTCCTGAAGGCAGGAAGTGTCTGTTAAGGCCTGGACCTAGTTACTGGTACAGCATCACTCCCAATGTATTCTGTCAGCCAAAGCAGTCCCAGAACACACCCAGATTCAAGACAGATGGACATATTCTGTACTCCTGATCATACACTGAGGAGGTCAGTAAATTTATGACCATCTTTAATTGTTTGCACCATCCTTTTCCATTACTGGCTAGTGAACTTAAATAACTATCATTGGTACTCACTGTCAGGGTCCCATAGATAGGCTCAGGCCCCTGCTATGAGAAGAACCCAATCAAAGAATAGGTCAGAAGGTGAAATATCAAACTCTCTTGAGTGCCTTTAACCAGTGTAATATTGGGCAGAAGATTAGCCTAATAGCTGGAACAATCCCTCAGCAACTTGGAGTTGGGATTTGGAGCCAGAATGTCATTTTTTCATTCATTCATTTCCATTCCATTTAGTAAATACAGTTGTCCTTCTGTATCTATGGAGGATTGGTTGAAGAATTCCACCACTGCTCCCTGCATTGGATACCAAAATCTGAGGATGCTCAAGTCTTTTATATAAAATGGTAAATTTGCATATAACCTATGCACATCATCCTATGTGCTTTAAATCATCTATCTGCTGATTACTTACAATACCTAATACAATGTAAATGTTATGTAAATAGTTGTTATACTATGTTGTTTAGGAATAATGACAAGAAAAGTCTGTACATGTTCAATACAGCAGCAAACATCTTAGCTCTAACTACACAGTACACATCACTAACAATGTAACATTTAAAAAATATTTTTTATCTGAGCTTGGTTGAATCTGTGGATGCAGAAACCATGGATGTGGAGGGCTGTCTGTATTTATTGAGTGCCTACTGCATGCCAGGTACTACTAGGCATAAAGGTGAGACACTTGTTCTCATGGATTCTGTAGTCTGTTGGAGATTAATAAATGGATAAATGATTAAGAAATTTACAAAATAGATTTGACAGGGAGTGAAAATCTATTGGTGGTCAGGAAGAACTCTCTATGGAGTAGACATTTAATCTGATTACCTAATTAGTGCATAAGGGCCAGGATCAGAAGGAAGCACATTTACTTAATTAGTGCATAAGGGCCAGGATCAGAAGGAAACACATACTAGAATGAGAAAGAAATAAGTGCAAAGTATGAAGAAGGGCAGTGTGTTTAGAGGACCATGAATGATGGGAGAGTTGTAGGAAATGAAAATGGAAAAGCAGAAGTCTGATCATTTAGGTCCTTGAAAGCCATGGTAAGTAGTTTGGATTTTATTTGGAGTGTGAAAGGAAGCCAATAAAGGTGTAACTTGAATGATGTTATAAAAAGGCCTTTCTGGCTACTGTGTAGGAGACTGGGCTGTGTGAACCCCGAAATGAGAGGAAGGAGACCATGGTTGGGGGCAGTGTGTGGTGTGTGTGTGTGTGTGTGTGTGTGTGTGTGTGTATGTGTGTATGTGTGTATATATATATATCCCAGTGAAAGTTGAAGGCCAGGTGTAGTAGGTGTAGTGGTAGAGATGGAAACAGTAGATGGATTCGAGAGATATTTAGGAAGTAACCTTGCTAGGGCTGAGTGATTGCTAGTAAGGGGTACTGAGAGAGAGGAAGACTGCCAAGGGACGTGCTAGGTTTCTGGTCACTGGGATCCACTGACATTTCAGCCTGCCCTGTCACCCAACCTACAACAGAATATTTGGTTCATTATTTTCACTCATCTCAGCTTGCTTTGGAGAGTAAGGCTTCTATATCACCATGTGGCTTCTATAAATGTTACTACCAGCAGTGAACCAGAAATGCTCAAAGACACTAAATATAATTTCAAAGTGCCTTTCAATTCACGAAGGGAGAAGAGAGGGGAAGTGCATTCCTAACCCTTTCACTGTCAGCATAGATAGCTGAGCCCAATAACACAAGTTTCCCCTGTGTAAGTGTTACAGTGCGCCTTTGAAAAGTAGCTACCTGATCATGAAAATAAAGTAGAAAGGCTCTTCGGGAGCTCTTTGGGAGACTCTGACTTGTTCCCCAGCCTGCCACAAAAAGAGCTCTGGGATGCCTCACTTCCCAGCCACATGGTGCTCTTCCTCTTGATTTATTTTTCTCAGATGAAAGGACATTGAGCGATCACAAATCCAGCTTTGTGCCATCATGACCAACCTTAATCAATCATAGCCTCAGACATGGGGCCAAGTGAGATGCCAGAAGAAAATCTGAGTGAGAATTATTTTCTAGGCAAACCTTTACAACTCTTCAGATTGCAGTTTATCACTCCATGCTTAGTGAAGGTGAGTTGGACAGCAGAGTAAAAAAGTAGTTTATCGTTGTGAGGAGTTGTGGATAGGCATGCCCTGAAGACATAGCATGGAGGAAATAAATGTGCTCCATCGGCCAGACATTGCTGTCTCTGGCAAGGAAAGGCTATAGGTTCACATTTTCAGGCCCTGCTTGGCTTCACAGCTTAGACGGCTGTTCATCTCTCTTGTGTAAAAATTTCCAGGTTCGTGTGAAAAACTTGTACAAATAAACCAAAGGATCAGAATCAGGTAACTTTGGTATTTGAAACTCGGTGATCTTTACCTCTGACAAATAATTTTTGCTTCAACGGATCTGTTTCCCTGGCTCTTCACATTCAACAATATGCTATGCTCAACTTGGAGCAAGATATTTTAGAATTATTTCTAAATCAGTCTTAAATGTGCACAAATAAATAGAAATTTGCAGCCAGTGCCTTCTGCTCTATCTGTACCAGGCTAAAGGTTCTGAAGACTCAAATGTGCAGACTAAACATGGCCCATTCGGGGCCATTGAATGAGACAACCGCGGCAGACACTGTTCACACGGGCTTCCCTTTGAGTTCCGTCCTCTGGGTAGTGGAAAGGGGTGCCTGTTACATGAGCCTCGGAGTTGTGGGATGGGGGCCTCTTTGCTCACCCATGAGCAGCCTCATGAACCATGAAAAGCCCCTTTCTCCCCTGTGGTATGGTCTGAGGTCTCTTGGGGGGCCTCTAGGCTTTCTCAGGCTTTAGACTTTTCTTTCAGCTTGTTTGTATAAGCTGCTTTATAACTTGGCTTTTATTTTTGGTTCTTAAAGTATTTTGTCCTAGGGGTACTAGAACCCTGCCCCTAACCCGGCCTAATATTTCCCATTCCGTTTGGAGGGACTGAAATCTGTTCTTGGACCCACCCCTTAGGTTCTATCTCAACCTTGGTTTAAGTCTTGTCCTATCAAGCTAAGTTTGCCTCAGTCTCCTCCAGAAATTCTTTCTGGCAAACTTTACCTGCCAGATCCAATCCAGATCAAGCCCAGATGTGCTTGACCCCCTAAAACATTAGAATTTGTCCTGCTGTGAAATCATGCCAGCCTTGATCCTGCCATTTTAGGCTAATCCCTTCTTGCAGGGTCACTTGTAAGGATCTGTTGGGCAACACAAGAGATGGCATTAGCCTGTTATAAATCTTTAATTGGATACTTAAATGTAGGCCAAGTTGTAAATTAGTTCAAGACAAAGTTTTAAATTTAATTAATGAAACATGTCAATAAATGCCACATTCCCACTATCTTTGTTTTATATCAAAAGCTCAAAATATTTGGAAGATCAATTTTCAAGCATCAGCTCTTCTTACATTGTGTTGGCTGGTGACTCATCCTGCACTATCGTTCTCTCCTTTCCGTCCAAGTTCTGCTATCTTTCACCCCACAGAATCCTTAGGAATTTGGACAAAAGGAGGAAGTTAGATATAAGAGATGCAAGCCACAGAGTGTCTCCAGTGGTTGTTTTCTTTGTGGTGAGTAGGATGAGATATGCCCTTACCTTCCTAAAGGGACACATAAAACTCTGGACATAATGAATTCTATTCTGGGAAATAAACCAAAAATTAAAATTTGGATTTTTGTGTTTTTTTTGTTTTTTAGTGCTACACTCTGGTGACTCAAAGAAAATAATGAGTTGAATAACTCGCAAATATTATAATGGGATGAATACCATTGTAATCTGGACACAGATTTAAGACACATGAAATCCCTGTGATCTCCAGTGGTCCCCAGGGGTGACATCACTTGTGAGGTTGAGAGGAAGTTGCTCAAAGAATGTAATGGAAAAATCCCAAATGCAGATGTAATTCGTTATGAATTTCAGAAGTTCACTGTGTTTATACCAAGAAGACTGACTGCATCTTTTAGGAATCAGGAGTCTTTTTGCTGTTACCACAGAACTGTCTGTGGAAGATTCTGTTCCTTCTGCTTATGCACCCAGATCTTGTTGCTTAGGAACCCAGACCTAAATGTAAAGACCTTCAGCCACTGTTTTTTTGGCAGGAATGAGAGGTGGGTATCTAGGAACGGGTAAAATCCCACTCCTTGTTTCTAGCATCCTCCCCCCATTTTCAGAGTGAGAGGATTTGGGTAAGTAGCTAAAGACTGTTACCCCGGTTCTGTGTGATAGACACATGTACTGGGGCTGCACAGCCCTTGGAAGAGAGCCCTGTTTTGGCATTAGACGCACTGCCTGTGCTTAAAGCCTTGACCATCACTAGCTGAGTGACCCTGGATAAATGCCTTAATCTCCCTTCATATGCCAGAATTGTAAAAATTGAAGATAACAAATATCATTTTTATCTTTCCCACAGAATAGAAATTCATAGCCAATAATAGTTATTATAAGTATTTGTGATAGCGTATCACCTCCTTCTTTTATCACATGCTCCTAAACATTCCTTATAAATCTCCTAGTGACAACTAGGTTTTTCTCCTGGAGTGGACTAGGTAGTAAGGCAGAAATATTGTCCACAATGTCCCTTGCAACTTACCCCAAACTGCTGAGAATTCCTCAGCTTACCACACACCCTTCAAGTCTCAGAAGCTGAACACGCAGAAGCTGTCTTCCTTTACTCACCTTTGTGGGGCCCCCTTCCCACTCAGAGAGCCCCAGATGCAGTCTCTACCTCCACTTTACCAGTTAAAATATGGTCACCCACATGAAGCGTGGCATCTGTTTGTGGGAGGCTTAGTTAATATTTGTGCTCTGAAGAGTAAAAGAATTAGTTTTTTCATCACACTTTGCTTAGATATCAGAAATGATCACTTATTTATAACTTTTAATAACTTTTACACCATAATCATAGCTTTACCTGTGACTGGAGCTCTTAACTTTACATACTTCTCAAGTGTGCAGAAATGTAACTTTTTTATGTCTCCATGTTGAATTCAACTGACTCAGGACCCCATCTTATCCCACCTGTCATTTTTTAGATGGTGGGAAAAATAATGTTGATTTTGCAGATTAAAGGTAATTAAGACACCTTCAGTTTAAAATTTAGTCTCTTGGTTAATTATGTTCAGTTCAGGATTTAGCACAACACAGTTTAAAGTTTGTAGCTTTTCCTTCTACCCCCCCTAGTGGTATTGGGGTCCAGGGGAACTGCGTGTGTGGTCTACCCACAGCTGTTTGGGGGGTGTGGATAGCAATATGAGACTGATGTTTGTCATTCTGCCAGAGCCCCTGGTCCATGTCTTCTGCATCCTTCTCGCCCTGACTGGGTCCTCTTGGTCCTCTGGCCGTTATGGTCCTTGTGAGTTGGCATACAGGGGAGGCATGAACTTCTAGTGACCCCCATGTTGTGCCCAGGTCTTCTCTCTGCCCCAAACATGCCGCTCCATCCTTCCTGCCTTACTCCATTCACCCTGTGACAATTCCAGCACCCTAAGGGGAAGTCTCCTCTCATAGTTCCAGATGGGACCTGGGCAGAAACCTCTTCCACATGCAGCCTATTCCCAAACCACCTGGGATGTACTCCTTCCTTAGACTGAGGACCAGGGGATGGGGGGCATTACTGGTTGCCATTTGAAAGCTCTTCCTTTTGCTAAAAGAAACTGATAATTTTTTCAAAGTACCAATGTTATTAGTTTTAGTGTTCACATTATTAGACTTATTTTCACTAGGGATGAGCAGTAAGATATAAATGGAAATTACTGGGTAAGCTTCTCAAAAGCTATTGTTTTCATGACTTAAAAAAAATAAAAAATTTAAAAATTAAAAAAAAAACCTGACATGGACCTTTTGCCTTTGTCCCCCCCCCCCCTTTTTTGCTGATTGGAATGCATACATGATGGCAGGAGCGAGAGTAGCCTTCTTGTAATCAGCAAGCCATATACTCAGGTGGCAGTAGGAAGCTGGGAGGAATCCCAGTCACCGATGACGTGAATACAGACCTGCACTACTTACCTTCAGACTTTTTGTTAGTAAACAAATCCATATTTACCTATGTCACTGGGATCAGGTCACTTGTACATGCAGCTAAAAGCAATAAAAATTGATGAACGTGGGCACTATATTTATCCTAGACTTGCTGCCTTTTAATATATGTGGCCTCCCAACTTTTATACCACATCCCCCACCATACCCCCCAGTGCAGCAAAGGGATGTTTTCATTGCCATCCTACATGTCAGGAAACCACTGTTACATCATTGCAGGGAAATAAAACTTCCCTGGATTCCTCAGTGCTCTTGTAGAAAGCACTAGCCTCCTGAGACACAGAAATGCAAACATCATAAAGACAGAGAATATTAGCTTTCACTTCCCCTGGACACATTTCCACATACCATAAGGATGAGATCTTTAGCGGTTTGTGTCCCTAATGATGTAGCTAACTGCTCTGATCCGAAAGAATAATGTAACTTCTCTTTTCTCCCCCAAAGCCAGACATCCTGTGATAGGCATCTAGGTTAGCTCCCAGGGATTTATATAAATATATAAAAAGAGATGAAGCCAGGATCTCTCTAGGTTGGAATTCAGGGCTATCTGACTCCTGGAGAGATTTTGTTTATAATCCAAATAGTTAGGGTCCATACTATCCCCATCTTAAGACAATAAAAGGTTTTTCCTTTTTCTTCTTCTGGGAGGAGAATGAAGGCAGCTGCTTTTCTCCTCTGTGTAAACAGAGAAAACCCATTATTCTCCACCCCACCACTTGAGTTAAAAGATTCCATGGCTTTCATCAAGAAGCCTGTGGGACTAGGTGGGGAGGACCCATGCTACAGTGTTGTTCTGGTTGTATCAATAAAGTACTCTTCTCTGGCCCAGATGTCTCATGTCTCTGCAGCATTCACATATAAAAGTATCGATAAATAACTGTTCACATGGCATAACATGTCCTAGTTCTTGACAAAACAATTATATCCTTCTTATCCTGCGGTACATTTTATAACCTCAATTTTTTGATTCCCCTAAATTCAGGCTCATTTAAAACTACAACCTTCCTCTAAACAACCTGACTTTCACACTCTTTTATGAAATGGACGCCACAAACTTAACTTGGAAGTCCAAATGGGAACATTTAGTCTTGTGTCTTTGCTGTGTTCTTTCCTCACTCTGAAGAAGTAATCTTACAAAAATAAAATATGCATTGTATAACATTTAAAAATATTAGCTTGTACTTTTTTGTATTAGCCGACATGACATTGTCACATGATGCTGTAACTTTTCCCAACATAGTAAATTTAACCTGTTACCAGGCTTCTTCAGAACCATAGTAGCAGTACCTCTGCTGACCTTGTTCATCCTGTACGGCGCCATTCACCTCTGTCTCTTTTCAGTGTCTTTCCTGCAGGGACATGCTACTTTGAAGCCTGGGATAATATAATGTGTGTCCATCGACCCACTCATCTTCTTTATATTCTTCAATCCCGGTTGGTTAAGTGGTCACAGATTCTATGATCCTTTTTCTGTTGAGCAGTGAGGTCTATTTTCCTTCTTTCTGAATCTGTGCACCATCTCTGACCAATAGAATAGAGCAGAAATAACGCTGCTCTAGTTTCTGGCCAAAGCTCAAAGAAACTGGCTCCTTCCACTTCAGAGGAAACATTCTTGCAGCCCTGAGCCACCAAGTAATCAGTCCAGTCACCCTGCAGAAAAGATGAGATGAAGTGGGTAAGGAGTCCAGCCAAGCCTCGGCTTCTAACTCTTCTTGTCAAGGCATTGAGCACGTAAGAAAGTCATCCTGATGCTTCCAGACTAGTTCATCCTTCCACTGAACACTTGAGTGACTCTGGTAGATGCCACTAGATGCAGAAGAATTACCCAGATAAGCCCTACATAAGTTCTTGTTCCTGCAAAATCATGAGATATAATTAAATTGACTATTGTTTTTAGATGCTAATTTTGAGGGGAGTTTATTACACAGCATTTGATAATCAGAACATTTCAGCTCATTGTTGTCTTTGCTCTTTATCACTAACATCTGTTTTCTTCCTTCCTCTTCCTAACAACCCCCAATACTGGTTTTCCCCAAATGCTTTTTATATTATGATAATAGTGGTTTAAAATACCATATAGAAAGTTAATGGCCAGACAAATTGCTTAATAGCCTAGAATTTTAATTTTAATTATTATATTGGATGTCTTCAGGATTTAGGTCTGTCCACTGCTTAGCGAGACAAGGTATTCACTCAGCAGTAGATTTTTAAAATGTCCTAATCAACATTATCATTACTTATACCGACAGACATATTAGTATTAATAAAGCTTAAGCAGCCTCTGGGTTTGAATTTCTTTTCCATTTAGATCCTTCAGGATTCATAAAACACAACTTTGATTAAAAGAAATATATCTAACATATAATTAGTGTCCAGAAGCTTAGGGGGAAAAAAATAACATTTTTCAAATGTTCAAAGCAAAATCAAGATTAAATTTCTATGCTTCCCAGGGAGATTTAGAGAGATGAAAGAGGAAGAGGAAAAGAGGTTGCAATATGTTTGCATAGTCACACCATTTTGATTTTTCTTCTAAAATTTTAGAACTTTTCTTCAAAGTTCTCTTTTTGACCTGAGTCTATCCATGGTGCATGGTAGACAAACCTGATGATCCAAGCCCCTCCAGTAATGGGTATCAACACTATCAGACCCAAGCCCGTCTATTCTTCTGAAGTCAAATTCATAGGTAACATAATCTTATCTCCACAAATATTTTGAACATGCATAATGGATAATGCCCTAATTTTAATGTAAAAGAAAGATACAAAGAAGGTAATTTATAATACTATATTTTCATATGTAAGAACTTGGGCTCAAGAATATATAAGAACAAAGAATTGGATGTTTGCACACACATGTAGGAATCAGGATGGTGCTGACAGCTACAGATAACCCAGATTAGTATACTGGTGACTCATACCACAAACATTGTTTCCACAGATAACATGGTTTTCAGGAATGATGAATAGCTCTTAGTAACATGCTGAACAAAACAAAGTAAAATCACCCCTTAACTTACAAAGTTGTTGTATTCTGATTTTTAAGATTCTACTGCATGTTAAACTATTCTACATTAAAACCATCCCAGCTTTGTTTTCAGGAGTGGCCAGTGGGATATTCAAAGGTTATGTGGCTGTGGGACAATTCCCTGCTCCCTCCATCACTGTGATGACAAAATTCCATCCACAAATTATGAAATAGCTCCCTAGAGTAGCATTGTTAGATTAAATACAGGATGCTTTGTTATAGTTGAATTTCAGAGAAACAAAATTTTTTATTATAAATATTTCCTGTGCAATATTTAAGACATACTTTCACTAAAAAAATTTGTTGTTTCTCTGATGTCACCTGAGGTTCAAGACATCAAATCAAACTCCCAACATCTGGAAACATCACCCCAGGGTACACTGGGTTATCTCATCAAGAGAGACAGGCACCAGGGTGTGAGGACACAGCCACTTACCCTATGTGTCATCCACTGCCCACTCTCCAGAAGTTCTCTAATACCACAAACTCTGTTTTTTGGAGGGTCAGTCCAAACTTGCCTGTGGCATTGCAGTTCCTTGTCATTCAGTTCTCTATGCTAATTTTAATTTAAAGGAAGTCACAAAAGGATCCAAGGCCAAATTTTTCTAAGAAACAATTTAAAACTTTTTCTGTATTAGGAGAAAGGGTCAATTAATCTTTTGTTGATTTGCATGTTGGCTTATCATATCTCTGCAGGTAATAAAGACAAATAGAGAACAACATAGCACTTTATTGCATCTTTCTTGAACATATTTCTTCTGAATACCAAAGTCAGACATGGGTGATATTAAAAGAGAGAGAAGGAGGGAAGAGAAAGAGAGAAAGAAATTCAGTTAATCTTTCGTTGATTTGCATGTTGGCTTATCATATCTCTGCAGGTAATAAAGATAAATAGAGAACAACATAGCACTTTATTGCATCTTTCGCTTCACATATTTCTTCTGAATACCAAAGCCAGACATGGGTGATATTAAAAGAGAGAGAAGGAGGGAAGAGAAAGAGAGAAAGAAATAATGATGTTCATGTCAGTCTCTCCTGAATAACTGAGAACTTTCCCAAGGAGAGATGCCACGACTCTTTTTCATACATCTCCCCAAAGGTGCCTGGAATAGTAAGTACTTCATTTGGTGAAAATGCAGTTTCTCCCTAATGTGATAGGAAGGATCAAAGGCATGAAGGTAAAGTATATGTTATATTAAATAATATCATGACATATGTGACTCAGAAATAAGTAAATTATGGCCTGACCTGTGGTGGCGCAGTGGATAAAGCGTCAACCTGGAAATGCTGAGGTCGCTGGTTCAAAACCCTGGGCTTACCTGGTCAAGGCACATATGGGAGTTGATGCTTCCAGCTCCTCCCTACCTTCTCTCTCTGTCTCTCTCTCCTCTCTCTCTCCCTCTCTGTCTCTCTCTCTCCCTTTCTCTCTCCTCTCTAAAATGAATAAAAAAATAAATAAAAATAAAGAAATAAGTAAATTATGTTTATAAGACCTAAATAATATTTTGGAGCAAGTTTTCTCAATTTTGTAGATGAGGAAAATAATAAGATTCAAAAAACATTTTAGTTTCTTTGAATAATATGTTGGAGCTAGAAACCAGGCCTCCTAAAAAAGTTTCCAGATTTCATTTTATTTCCCAAAATCTCTCTTGAGAAGAATGGTTTTAGAAAGTTCTCTAGTTTTCTAAATTTCTTTAGTAAAATAAAATAGGAAAATGTTGCATACTATTCTTCTCTCCCCTAATTTAGAATGTACATTATCCTACTAAAGTTTTTGAGAAGTCCAACAGTTTATTTTACTGTGATTAACTCAGCATTTCCCAAATATATTTGATCATGGGTATAATATGATGCTTAGGATCTTTAAAAAATAATGCCCAGAAGAGCTAGAAATATGTAACAATGACAATGGACTTGGCAAGCAGAGGCCAAAGACTCAATGGGAAGTGAATTCTACTCTAAAGGTCCCCAAAACTGGCCTCCAGGTAGAACTGCATCAAAATCACTAAAGAAGCTTATGAACACGCAGATTTTTAGACTTGATATCCCCAATATGCATTTTCTCTAGATGTGCATGGGGCCCAAGATTGTTTTTAAGTTCTATAAGACTGTGAACTATTGCCCTTCTAGAACTTAGTTTGGATGAGTTTATCAAATATGACTGGTGTCATAAAAAGGGGAAATTTGGACACAGGCACATAAGGAGAACACCATGTAAAGATGAAGACAGAGCTTCAGGCAATGCTTCTACAAGCCAAGAAATGCCAAAGACTGCCAGCAAACCACCATGGAACAGGATCTTTCTCACAACCTTCAGAAGGAACCAACCCTGCTAACATCATAATCTCAAACTTCTAGCTTCCAGAACTGTGAGACAATAGATTTCTATTGATTATGCCACCTAATTTGTAAGTTACCATAGATATAAGGTTATCTTTCTGTTCCTGTATCCCCACCTCCTCCAGAACTCCCAGCCTCAGATGCCTTTGCCTCCACTATCTCCACAGCTTCAGTAGCATCCATCTGTGATGCTCTGGGTAATTTTGCTGTAAACATCTTTGCCACAAGCATTTTCACTGCAAACATTTTTACCATGTAACTGGCCACAGGTAATTTTGCAGAAAAAGGTAAAAGAATAAAAATAAGAGAGGGACATTAAAAAGGATATAATGAAAAGTGAAAAAATATATAACAAAATTAAAGACTTGATTGTAACAAATGAAAATACATTGTCTTCAAAGTCTTTTGTTTGTAGTATTATAAAATACTTTTTGATTTTTGATTAATTTGACATCACACTTTTTTTCACTACAATTCCTTCGTATATCAAGAGAGGTATTAATTTCCAACTAAAGAATCAACAATTAATCCTCCTCAAGACTATTGTGAATTAGTAGCCACCTCTCTTATATTTGCCATAGCATGGTAAAGTTTTTTTTTTAAATAAAGAATTATTTATTAACTATTAGAAATTATAAATCTTAAATGATAAAATCTATATCAATTTAAAATCAATAGCATTTTTGGTAATTTTGGGTCATTTTATTTTATTTTTATTTATTTTTATCTTTTATTAAATTTAATGCAGTGACATTGATAAATTAGGGTACATATGTTGAGAGAAAACATTTCCAGATTATTTTGACATTTGATTATGCTGTATACCCCTCACCCAAAGTCAAATTGTCTTCTGTCACCTTCTATCTGGTTTTCTTTGTGCCCCTCCCTTCCCCAACCCCTCTCTCCTTCCTCACCCCATTCCCCCTCCCCCCACCCTCCCACCCCATTGCCATCACATTCTTGTTCATGTCTCTGAGTCTCATCATTATGTCCCATCTATGTATGGATTCATATAGTTCTTAGTTGTTGTTTTTTTTTGTTTTGTTTTGTTTTTGTATTTTTCTGAAGCTGGAAACGGGGAGAGACAGTCAGACAGACTCCCACATGCGCCCGACCGGGATCCACCCAGCATGCCCACCAGGGGCGATGCTCTGCCCACCAGGGGGCAACGCTCTGCCCCTCCGGGGCGTCGCTCTGCCGCGACCAGAGCCACTCTAGTGCCTGGAGCAGAGGCCAAGGAGCCATCCCAAGTGCCCGGGTCATCTTTGCTCCAATGGAGCCTTGGCTGCAGGAGGGGAAGAGAGAGACAGAGAGGAAGGAGGGGGGGGGGTGGAGAAGCAAATGGGCGCTTCTCTTATGTGCCCTGGCCGGGAATCGAACCCGGGTCCCCCGCACGCCAGGCCGACGCTCTACCGCTGAGCCAACTGGCCAGGGCCTAGTTCTTAGTTTTTTTTCTGATTTACTTATTTCACTCCGTATAATGTTATCAAGGTCCATCCATGTTATTGTAAAGGATCCGATGTCATCATTTCTTATGGCTGAGTAGTATTCCATAGTATATATGTACCAAAGCTTTTTTATCCACTCGTCCTCTGACGGACACTTGGGCTGTTTCCAGATCTTCGCTATTGTGAACAATGCTGCCACAAACATGGGGGTGCATTTCTCCTTTTGAAGCCGTTCTATGGTGTTCTTGGGGTATATTCCTAAAAATGGGATAGCTGGGTCAAAAGGCAGTTCGATTTTTAGTTTTTTGAGGAATCTCCATACTGCCTTCTACAGTGGCTGCACCAGTCTGTATCTTCCTTGATTTCTTTTATCAATGCTTTGTAATTTTCCGAGTACAAGTCTTTAGTCTCCTTGGTTAAGTTTACTCCTAGGTACTTTATTTTTTTGGTTGTAATTGTGAAGGGGATTGTTTCCTTAATTTCTCTTTCTGACTGTTCATTGCTGGTGTATAAAAATGCCTCTGATTTCTGAGTATTGATTTTATATCCTGCCACTTTGCTGAATTCATTTATCAGGTCCAGTAACTTTTTGACTGAGACTTTAGGGTTTTCTATATACAATATCATATCATCTGAAAATAATGATAGTTTTACTTCTTCTTTTCCCACTTGAATTCCTTTTATTTCTTCTTCTTATCTGATTGCTGTGGCTAGGACTTCCAGGAGTATGTTAAATAAGAGTGGTCAAAGGAGGCACCCCTGGCTTGTTCCTGATCTTAAGGGGATTGCTTTTAATTTTTGCCCATTGAGTATGATGTTGGCTGTGGGTTTCTTATAGATGGCTTTTATCATGTTGAGGTATGTTCCCTGTATTCCCACTTTGCTGAGAGTTTTGATCATGAATGGGTGCTGGATTTTATCAAATGCTTTTTCTGCATCTATTGAAATTATCATATGGTTTTTCTCCTTCTTTTTGTTTATGTTTATGATGAATCACATTGATTGATTTACGAATATTATACCAGCCTTGCCTCCCCAGAATAAATCCCACTTGATCATGGTGTATGATTTTTTCCATATATTTTTGGATCCGGTTTGCTAATATTTTGTTGAGGATTTTAGGATCTATATTCATCAAGGATATTGGCCTATAATTTTCTTTGTGTTGTCTTTGCCTGGTTTTGGAATCAGAATTATACTCGCCTCATAAAAGGAGCTTGGAAGTCTTCCTTCCTCTTGAATTTTTTGAAATAGTTTGAGAAGGATAGGAGTTAGTTCTTCTTTGAATATTTGGTAGAATTCTGTTGTGAAGCCATCAGGCCCCGGACTTTTCTTTGCTGGGAGTTTTTTGATAACTGTTTCGACCTCCTTTGCTGTAATCAGTCTGTTTAGGTTTTCTGATTCTTCCAGATTGATTTTTGGAAGATTGTATGTTTCAAGGAATTTGTCCATTTCATCTAGGTTGTCTAGTTTTTTGCATACAGTTCTTCATAGTATTTTCTTACAATATTTTGTATTTCTGTTGTGTCAGTTGTTATTTCTCCACTCTCATTTCTAATTTTATTTGTTTGAGTCCTCTTTCTCTTTTTCTTGGTGAGTCTAGTTAAAGGTTCATCAATCTTGTTTACCTTTTCAAAGAATCAGCTCCTAGTTTCATTGATCCTCTGTATTGTTTCTTTAGCCTCTATGTCATTTATTTCTGTTCTGATCTTTATTATTTCCTTCCTTCTACTACATTTGGGCTTTAATTGCTGTTCTTTTTCTAGTTCTTTTAGATGCAGGGTTAAGTTGTTTATTTGAGCTTTTTCTAGCTTCTTAAAGTGTGCCTGTAGTGCAATGAACTTCCCTCTCAGTACTGCTTTTGCCGTGTCCCATAAATTTTGAGTTGTTGTATGCTCATTGTCATTCATTTCTAGGAATTTTTTATTTCTTCTTTGATCTCATTCTTAATCCATTCATTATTTAACAACCTGCTATTTAGTTTCCATGTTTTTGAGAATTTTTGAGCTTTTCTGTTGTGGTTCATTTCTAGTTTCATGCCATTGTGATCGGAGAAAGTGCTTGATATGATTTCAATCTTCTTAAATTTGTTGAGAGCACTTTTGTGCCCTAACATGTGTTCTATCCTAGAGAATGTACCATGAGCACTTGAAAAGAATGTATATTCTGCTGCTTTAGGGTGAAAGGTTCTGAAGATATCTATTAAATCGAGTTGATCTAGTGTGTCCAATAAGTCTGCTGTTTCTTTGTTAATTTTCTTTCTTGAGGATCTATCTAGTGATGTTAGTGGAGTATTGAAATCCCCTACTATTATAGTATTGCTGTGGATCTCGCCCTTTAAATCCATCAAAGTCTGCTTTATATATTTAGGTGCTCCTATATTAGGTGCATAGATATTTATAATAGTAATATTTTCTTGTTGGATTGCTCCCTTTATCATTATGTAGTGGCCTTCTTTATCTCATACTATATCCTTTGTTTTAAAGTCCAATTTGTCTGATATAAGTATTGCTACCCCAGCCTTTTTTTCATTTCCATGTGCATGAAATGTTTTTTTCCATTCTTTTACCTTCAATCTATGTGTATCTTTTGTTCTAAGATGTGTCTCTTGTAGATAGCATATGTACAGGTCCTGTTTTCTTATCCATGCAGCTACCCTATGTCTTTTGATTGGATAATTTAATCCATTTACATTTATGGTTATTATTGATATGTAGTTGTTTATTGCCATTTTATTCTTTAAAGCTGTATTCCTTTTTTGCTATATTCTTTTCCCACTTTGAACTGTTTACAGCAGGCCCCTTAACATTTCCTGCAACATTGGTTTGGTTGTAATGAATTCCTTTAGTTGTTTTTTGTCTGGGAAGCTTTTTATTTCTCCTTCGATTTTAAATGATAGCCTTGCTGGATAAAATAGTCTTGGTTGTAGGTTCTTGTTCTGTACTACTTTGAATATTTCTTGCCATTCCCTTCTGGCCTCAAGTGTTTCTGTTGAGAAGTTGGATGTCATCCTTATGGGGTTCCTTTGTAGGTGATAGCTTTTTTTTCTCTTGCAGCTTTTAATATTTTCTCTTTATTGCTTAGCTTTGGTATTTTAATTATGATGTGTCTTGGTGTAGGTTTCTTTGGGTTTCTCTTTAATGGAGTCCTCTGTGCTTCTTGAACTTTTGAGAGTTTCTCCTGCATTAATTTAGGGAAGTTTTCAGCTATGATATGATTGAACAAAGTCTCTATCTCTTGTTCTTTCTTTTCTTCTTCCAGAACCCCTATGCAGATGTTATTTCTCTTCATGTTGTCACAGAGCTCTGTAAGAGTTTCCTCAGACTTTTTGAGTCTCTTTTCTTTTTTCTTCTCTGCTTTCATGCCTTCATTCCAGTTGTCCTCCAACTTACTGATTCAATCCTCAGCTCTATCCATCCTGTTTTTAATTCCTTCTATTGTGGTCTTTATTTCTGATATTGTATTTGTCATCTCTGACTAATTCTTTTTTATACTTGCTATTTCTTTATTTAGGTGTTCATAATGACCATCCATTGTTGTTCTAAGATCCCTAAGCATCCTTACAATCATTATTTTGAACTCCGCATCTGGAAGTTTGATTATTTCCATATCACTCAGTTCATCTCCTGAAGGTATCTCTTGTGGTTTCATTTAGATTACACTTTTTTGTCTTCTCATTGTGTTTGGGTGTTTTATTTGTAGAGTTGGTTGAGTCTAGGCTTGATGTTGTCTGCCTCCAGTTTTCAGTTGTGTTATTTCTAGGTCTTCTTGGGTTGGTATCAGCTATTATTTGTAATCCACTTTAGGATTTGGGCAGCTTTGATGTCTTGATTTGTTTGTTTTCTTACCAGGTGATAGTCTTGTTTATTGATCTCAGCAGGGAGCTTCCTTGAAACTGTATCCAGGAATGTGATGGGTGTAACCTGAGACTCTGAAGGCCTCTTCCGCCAACTAATCTCTGTGGGGGCAGGGTGTTTTCTCAGCTTCAGTAGGAGGAGGTGTATCTCAGATCTCCATGGAGACCTGAGTTACTGCCCCTCCTCCTCACTTCTTGTTTTCAGCTGTGTCTTGTTACGCAGATTGGAGCTGGAGAGATGTCCGGAGATCTCTGATCTGGAAGCAATTCAGTACTGTTTTGTGGAAGGTTCAGTCCTTCCCCCAGCTATGGCTGCCTCCAGCATGTATTAGTCAGCTTTTTTAGTTCATCTCCTGCATTCCTAGCCCCTCACAGTCTGTCCCTCTCTCTGTCCTTTCCACTTGGGAGATAAGCTGGTCTTTTCAACACAACTCACTCCCTGGTCGCCAGGCAAGTGGCTGTGAGCAGTATTTTCTGCTCTTTTTCCTGGGGTGAGATCCCCTCTGGGCTCTCAGCCTCCCCCTCCCCTCCGTTTCTGTAAGCAAGGGAGATTCAGGCGCTCCCTACCAGGTTTGTTGTGGCTTCTTTTTTGCTCCTTGGTTTTTGAGAGCCGTTCTTGTAGTCCAGAGTTGGTTTTTCACACTGATTTTTCCTAAACTGATTTGTATTCCAGTTTGGTGGTGAGAGCTGGGTGTCTGTGCGTCTGCCTACTCCACTGCCATCTTCTAATCTTGGGTCATTTTCTGAATAAACACATCCCCAAACAGAAGCCAACTCTTCATGGGATGAAGCAGCAGATTAGAGAACCAAGTTTTTTGGTTTTAATTGATCACTGAAGGATTTGCAAACTGATGTGTTATCATTTTCTAGAACAATATGTGATCTAGTTTTACACATAGTTGTTATCATCCACTATTTTGAGACTACCACTATTTACTTGTCATTATATAGACTATTATGAGGGCCAAGATTTATATAATATAAAAATGGGAATGCTATGAGAACTTCTTTGTCAATAAAAAAATGAAACCAAACCCACAGAATGCATTAAGTCTTCAAAGTATAAACCAAACTGTCAACCAGTTATTTTATAATTTATAGCAGAATTGCCTTATGGCCAATTAGTTACACAGCAAAAATGCTTGTGGAGAACATAATTATGGCAAAGATATTTACAAGATACAGCAGACATGTGTCTGTGATGGAAAAGTCAGAAAAGTTGTTGGTAATGATAATAAATTGTCCCCCTCCTGCAATGTATTCCCGTGGTGATAAGAGTATGCACAATCTTTCAGTCTCATTATTATTGATTATTACTACTAATAATACTAAGAGATAAGCTGTATTGATTATCTACACTAAACTGAGAGTTTACTTTTTTTTTTTTGTATTTTTCTGAAGCTGGAAATGGGGAGGCAGTCAGACAGACTCCCGCATGCACCTGACCAGGATCCACCTGGTCCGCCCACCAGGGGGCAATGCTCTGCCTATCTGGGGCATCGCTCTGTTGCCACCAGAGCCACTCTAGCACCTGAGACAGAGGCCATGGAGCCATCCCCAGCACCCGGGCAATCTTTGCTCCAATGGAGCCTTGGCTGCGGGAGGGGAAGAGAGAGACAGAGAGGAAGGAGAGGGGAAGGGGTGGAGAAGCAGATGGGTGCGTCTCCTGTGTGCCCTGGCCGGGAATCGAACTCGGGACTTCCGCACGGCAGGCCAACGCTCTACCACTGAGCCAACCAGCCAGGGCGAGTTTACTTTTTATTACTATTTATTTTCAAACAAACTTAAGAGTTGAGCTCAGGGTAAGAGAGGAACACAGAGTTTCATTGACACAGATATCAAATTATAAATAGTATAAAAACATGATTCTGAAATCCATCCAATTCCCTTGACTTTCAGTCCACACATACTATATGGCTAATTATTATAGCACATGCTTTTGGGCCTACCCCATGAAAAGCTTCATCACTCACAATGCTGGTGCATGTGGACAGCGTAAGCACTTGAAAATCTTTGCTTGTTTGATTTCTCTCAGGCCAATCAAGGGCATTTCAGAAATGTCCAGGAGTCAATGCCCCTGGGAACAGCCCTCAGCCAATGACAGATGGAGCCAAGAGAAAAATATCCTACTTTACTCATCCCACAGGTGGGATAACTCTAAGGAGTATTCCCAGTGTATCTGAGCCCCAGTTGCACACTGTAGCAACTGTTACCATGCCCTTTTTTTTTTTAATTTATTAAATTTAATGCAGTGACATTGATAAATCAGGGTACATATGTTGAGAGAAAACATCTCTAGATTATTTTGACATTTGATTGTGCTGTATACTCCTCCCCCAAAGTTAAATTGTCTTCTGTCACCTTCTATCTGGTTTTCTTTGTGCCCCTCCCCTCCCCAAACCCCTCTCTCCTTCTTCACCCCATCCCCCCTCCCCCCACCCCCACCCCTGTTGCCATCACATTCTTGTTCATGTCTCTGAGTCTCATTTTTATGTCCCTTCTATGTATGGATTCATGTAGTTCTTAGTTTTTTTTCTGATTTACTTATTTCACTCCGTATAATGTTATCAAGGTCCATCCATGATATTGTAAAGGATCCGATGTCATCATTTCTTATGGCTGAGTATATATGTACCAAAGCTTTTTAATCCACTTGTCCTCTGACGGACACTTGAGTTGTTTCCAGATCTTCGCTATTGTGAACAATGCTGCCACAAACATGGGGGTTGCATTTCTCCTTTTCGAGCTGTTCTATGGTGTCCTTGGGGTATATTCCTAAAAGGGGGATAGCTGGGTCAAAAGGCAGTTCGATTTTCAGTTTTTTGAGGAATCTCCATACTGTTTTCCACAGAGGCTGCACCAGTCTGCATTCCCACCAGGAGTGCAGGAGAGTTCCCTTTTCTCCACATCCTCGCCAGTACTTATTCTGTGCTGTTTTGATGATGAGCGCCATTCTGACTGGTGTGAGGTGATATCTCATTGTGGTTTTAATTTGCATTTCTCTAATGATTAGTGATGTTGAGCATTTTTTCATATGCCTGTTGGCCATCTGTATGTCCTCTTTGGAGAAGTGTCTATTCATCTCTTTTGCCCATTTTTGCATTGGATTGTTTGTCTTCCTGGTGTTGAGATTTACGAGTTCTTTATAAATTTTGGTTATTAACCCCTTATCAGACGTATTGTCAAATATGTTCTCCCATTGTGTAGTTTGTCTTTTTATTCTGTTCTTGTTGTCTTTAGCTGTGCAAAATCTTTTTAGTTTGATATAGTCCCATTTGTTTATCCTGTCTTTTATTTCACTTCCCCATGGAGATAAATCATCAAATATATTGCTCCGAGAGATGTCGGAGAGCTTTACTGCCTATGTTTTCTTCTAAGATGCTTATGGTTTCACGGCCTATATTTAAGTCTTTTATCCATTTTGAGTTTATTTTTGTGAGTGGTGTAAGCTGGTGATCTAGTTTCATTTTTTTGCAGGTAGCTGTCCAATTTTCCCAACACCATTTGTTAAAGAGGCTGTCTTTACTCCATTGTACTTCCTTGCCTCCTTTGTCAAATATCAGTTGTCCATAGAACTGTGGGTTTCTTTCTGGGTTCTCTGTTCTGTTCCATTGATCTATATGCCTGTTCTTATGCCAGTACGAGGCTGTTTTGAGTACAATGGCCTTGTAGTATAACTTGATATCAGGAAGTGTGATACCTCCCACTTTATTCTTCTTTTTTAAGATTGCTGAGGCTATTCGTGTTCTCTTTTGGTTCCATATAAATTTTGGAATATGTGTTCTATATCTTTGAAGTATGTCATTGGTACTTTAATTGGTATTGCATTGAATTTATAGATTGCTTTGGGTAATATAGACATTTTAATGATGTTTATTCTTCCTAACTATGAGCACGGTATATGCTTCCACTTGTTTGTATCTTCCTTGATTTCTTTTATCAATGCTTTGTAATTTTCCGAGTACAAGTCTTTAGTCTCCTTGGTTAAGTTTATTCCTAGGTACTTTATTTTTTTGGTTGTAATTGTGAAGGGGATTGTTTCCTTAATTTCTCTTTCTGACTGTTCATTGCTGGTGTATAAAAATGCCTCTGATTTCTGAGTATTGATTTTATATCCTGCCACTTTGCTGAATTCATTTATCAGGTCCAGTAACTTTTTACTGAAACTTTAGGGTTTTCTATATACAATATCATATCATCTGAAAATAATGATAGTTTTACTTCTTCTTTTCCCACTTGAATTCCTTTTATTTCTTCTTCTTGTCTGATAGCTGTGGCTAGGACTTCCAGTACCATGTTAAATAAGAGTGGTGAAAGGGGGCACCCCTGCCTGGTTCCTGATCTTAAGGGGATTGCTTTTAATTTTTGCCCATTGAGTATGATGTTGGCTGTGGGTTTCTCATAGATGGCTTTTATCATGTTGAGGTATGTTCCCTGTATTCCCACTTTGCTGAGAGTTTTGATTATGAATGGGTGCTGGATTTTATCAAATGCTTTTTCTGCATCTATTGAAATTATCATATGGTTTTTCTCCTTCTTTTTGTTTATGTTTATGATGAATCACATTGATTGATTTACGAATATTATACCAGCCTTGCCTCCCCAGAATAAATCCCACTAGATCATGGTGTATGATTTTTTCCATATATTTTTGGATCCGGTTTGCTAATATTTTGTTGAAGATTTTAGCATCTATATTCATCAGAGATATAGGCCTATAATTTTCTTTCTTTGTGTTGTCTTTGCCTGGTTTTGGAATCAGAATTATGCTCACCTCATAAAAGGAGCTTGGAAGTCTTCCTTCCTCTTGAATTTTTTGAAATAGTTTGAGAAGGATAGGAGTTAGTTCTTCTTTGAATATTTGGTAGAATTCTGTTGTGAAGCCATCGGGCCCTGGACTTTTCTTTGTTGGGAGTTTTTTGATAACTGTTTCGATCTCCTTTGCTGTAATCAGTCTGTTTAGGTTTTCTGATTCTTCCAGATTGATTTTTGGAAGATTGTATGTTTCAAGGAATTTGTCCATTTCATCTAGGTTGTCTAGTTTTTTGGCATACAATTCTTCATAGTATTTTCTTACAATATTTTGTATTTCTGTTATGTCAGTTGTTATTTCTCCACTCTCATTTCTAATTTTATTTATTGGAGTCCTCTCTCTCTTTTTCTTGGTGAGTCTAGTTAAAGGTTCATCAATCTTGTTTACCTTTTCAAAGGACCAGCTCCTAGTTTCATTGATCCTCTGTATTGTTTCTTTAGCCTCTATGTCATTTATTTCTGCTCTGATCTTTATTATTTCCTTCCTTCTACTACATTTGGGCTTTACTTGCTGTTCTTTTTCTAATTCTTTTAGATGCAGGGTTAAGTTGTTTATTTGTGCTTTTTCTAGCTTCTTAAAGTGTGCCTGTAGTGCTATGAACTTCCCTCTCAGCACTGCTTTCGCTGTGTCCCATAAATTTTGAGTTGTTATATGCTCATTGTCATTCGTTTCTAGGAATGTTTTTATTTTTTCTTTGATCTCATTCTTAATCCATTCATTATTTAACAACCTGCTATTTAGTTTCCATGTGTTTGAGAATTTTTGAGCTTTTCTGTTGTGATTCATTTCTAGTTTCATGCCGTTGTGATCGGAGAAAGTGCTTGATATGATTTCAGTCTTCTTAAATTTGTTGAGAGCACTTTTGTGCCCTAACATGTGGTCTATCCTAGAGAATGTACCATGAGCACTTGAAAAGAATGTATATTCTGCTGCTTTAGGGTGAAAGGTTCTGAATATATCTATTAAATCGAGTTGATCTAGTGTGTCCAATAAGTCTGCTGTTACTTTGTTAATTTTCTTTCTTGAAGATCTATCTTGTGATGTTAGTGGGGTATTGAAATCCCTCCTATTATAGTATTGCTGTTGATCTCGCCCTTTAAATCCATCAAAGTCTGCTTTATATATTTAGGTGCTCCTATATTAGGTGCATAGATATTTATAATAGTTATATCTTCCTGTTGGATTACTCCCTTTATCATTATGTAGTGGCCTTTTTTATCTCTTACTATATCCTTTGTTTTAAAGTCCAATTTGTCTGATATAAGTATTGCTACCCCAGCTTTTTTTTCATTTCCGTTTGCATGAAACGCTTTTTTCCATCCTTTTACCTTCAATCTATGTGTGTCTTTGGTTCTAAGGTGTGTCTCTTGTAGACAACATATGTATGGGTCCTGTTTTCTTATCCACACAGCTACCCTATGTCTTTTGATTGGATCATTTAATCCATTTACATTTAAGGTTATTATTGATATGTAGTTGTTTATTGCCATTTTCTTCTTTAAAGGTGTATTCCTTTTTTTTTTGCTGTATTCTTTTCCCACTTTGATCGGTTTACATCAAGCCCCTTAATATTTCCTGCAGCATTGGTTTGGTTTTAATGAATTCCTTGAGTTGTTTTTTGTCTGGGGAGCTTTTTATTTCTCCTTCGATTTTAAACGATAGCCTTGCTGGATAAAGTAGTCTTGGTTGTAGGTTCTTGTTTTGCATTACTTTGAATATTTCTTGCCATTCCCTTCTAGTCTCAAGTGTTTCTGTTGAGAAGTCAGATGTCATCCTTATGGGGGGGCTCCTTTGTAGGTGATAACTTTTTTTTCTCTTGCAGCTTTTAATATTTTCTCTTTATCGCTTAGCTTTGGTATTTTAATTATGATGTGTCTTGGTGTAGGTTTCTTTGGGTTTCTCTTTAATGGAGTCCTCTGTGCTTCTTGGATTTGTGAGAGTTTCTCTTGCATTAATTTAGGGAAGTTTTCAGCTATGACATGATTGAACAACGTCTCTATCCCTTGTTCTTTTTTTTCTTCTTCAGAAACCCCTATGATGCGGATGTTATTTCTCTTTATGTTGTCACAGAGCTCTCTAAGAGTTTCCTCTGACTTTTTGAGTCTTTTTTTCTCTTTTCTTCTCTGCTTTCATGCCTTCATTCCAGTTGTCCTCTAACTCGCTGATTCGATCTTCTGCTCTATCTATCCTGTTTTTAATTCTTTCTATTGTGGTCTTTATTTCTGATATTGTATTTGTCGTCTCCAACTGATTCTTTTTTATACTTGCTATTTCTTTATTTAGGTTTTCAAACTGCCCCTCCATTGTTGTTCTAAGATCCCTAAGCTTCCTTAAAATCATTATTTTGAACTCCGCATCTGGAAGTTTGATTATTTCCATATTACTCAGTTCATCTCTCGAAAGTGTCTCTTGTGGTTTCATTTGGATTGCACTCCTTTGTCTTCTCATCCTCTTTTTTTTGTTTTATTTGTAGAGTTGGTTGAGTCTAGGCTTGGTGTTGTCTGCCTCCAGTTTTCACTTGTGTTATTTCTAAGTCTTCTTGAGTTGGTATCAGCTGTTATCTGTAATCCACTTTCAGATTGGGGCAGCTTTGAAGTCTTGATTTGTTTGTTTTCTTAACAGGTGATAGTCTTGTTTACTGATCTCAGCAGAGGGCTTCCTTGAAACTGTATCCAGGAATGCAGTGGGTGTAACCTGAGACTCTGAAAGCCTCTTTAGCCACCTAGACTCACTGGGGGCAGGGTGTTTTCTCAGTTTCAGTAGGAGGAGGTGTATCTCAGATCTCCATGGAGACCTGAGTTACTGCCCCTCCTCCCCACTTCTTGTTTTCAGCTGTGTCTTGTTGCGCTGATTGGAGCTGGAGAGATGTCCGGAGATCTCTGATCCGGAAGCACTTCAGCTCTGTTTTGTGAAAGGTTCAGTCCCTCCCCCAGCTATGGCCGCCTCCAGCACGAATGAGTCAGCCCTTTTAGCTCATCTCCTGCATTCCTTATCCCCTCACAGTCTGTCCCTCTCCCTGTCCTCTCCACCTGGGAGATAAGCTGGTCCTTTCAACGCACCTCGCTCCCTGGTCGCCAGGCAAGTGGCTGTGAGCAGTAGTTTCTGCTCCCCTCCCTCTGAGATCCTCTCTGGGCTCTCAGCCCCACCCCACCCTCCGTTCCGGCAAGCAGAGGAGGTTCTGGCACTCCCTACCAGGACTCCTGTGATTTCCTCTTTGCTCCTTGGTTTTTGAGAGCCGTTCTTGCAGTTCAGAGTTGGTTTTTCATGCTGATTTTTCCAAAATTGATTTGTATTCCAGTTTGGTGGTGAGAGCTGGGCGTCTGTGCATCCGCCTACTCCGCTGCCATCTTTTTCTCCTATCATGCCCTTTCTTAGCTTTCTTCCCTTCCTCTCTTGCACACTCCTCCCTTGTGATCACGTCCAGAATAAACTACTTGTACTCAGGGTCTGCTTCTAAGGGAACTCAATTTAAGACAATGGCATAATTTTCTTGGTAGCTTTTCACCTGTTACTTTTATACATTAATCTTTTTATAACTGGTGAATCCCTCTACGGAGACAAAGGTGATTTCATTTTATAGACAAAATAGGTAGTCATAGGAGTTGTTGGCAAAAATTTTGTTTTTCTTCTTTCTCAGTATATAGTGGGTTTGCATATCCCCTGTCCCAAGATAGATATAATTATATAACTTGATATGACCAATGAGATATAAGTAGAGTCTATGGCCATACCACCCTGAATGCTCCCGATCTCGTCTGATCTTGGAAGCTAAGCAGGGTCAGGCCTGGTTAGTACTTGGATGGGAGATATAAGTAAAAGTGATGTGTCATTAAGAGCCAGTGCATGGCCTGACCAGTGGTGGTGCAGTGGATAGAGCGTCAGTCTGGGATGCTGAGGTCCCAGGATCAAAACCCCTAGATCACAGGTTCACCAGCTTTAGTGTGGTGTCACTGGCTTGAGCTCAGGATCATTGACATCCCATGGTCACTATCTTGAGCTCAAAGGTTGCTGGCTTGAATACCAAGGTCACTGTCTTCAGCAAGGGGTCACTTCCCCCCCAATCAGGTCATGTATGAGAAGCAATCAGTGAACAAGTAAAAGTGCTGCAACTCTGAGTTTATATTTCTCATGTCTCACCCTTCCTGTCCCTCTCTCTCTCTCTCTAAAAAAACAAACAAAGAGCCAGTGCAAGTTCCTCATATTTACTTTTTTCTGTCTTGGTGTGTGGTGCACTGATTCTAAGGTAGCCTCCAATGATCCCAGCATCCTATAATTGCAGTGCCCTCCTCTTGAGTGTGGGCTGTTCTGGTAACTTGATATTAACCAATAGAATATAGCAAAAGTGATAGGATGTCACATCTATTTTATATAAGGTTGTAAATTCTGTCTTACTAACCCTTTCTCTTCCTTGCTGAATTTAGCAAAGCAATGTAGGAAGAAACCCACAAAAAAGAAACTGGACCCCCATTCCAAAAAACTGTAAGGTCCTGAATCCTCCTGGTGGTCATATAAGCTTGGAAATAAATACTTCTTCAGTCAGATGAGACTTCTAGCTCTAGCTAAAACCTTAACTGCAGCCCTGTGAGAGACAGTGAGCCAAGGACCCAGGTAGGCTGTGCCTGGATCTCTGGATCTCAGCACCCGAAATATAATAGTGTGTGTTGATTTAAGCTGCTAGGTGTGTGGTAATTTGATATACAGCAATAGAAAACTAGTTGGCAATTTTGACAACACAGAGATGTTACCTCCTTCAGGCTAGGCCCCAGTGAACCCAATGAATGTGTAGTATCATTGAAAAATAAAGCTTAGAAACACTGATTTTGGAGTTGTTACTGCAGCATAGTTTAACCCATTCCAACTGAATTATAATGCAATCTTTTGCTCTCCCTGTCTTGCTACCACATGACTGAGAAAAGAAAAAAAAGTCCAGGTACAACAGTCACCTGGAGTTATGCATAGAACAGAATTTTGCATCAAACCAAATTTGGTTAAAAAATTAATATTCAGCTATAGTAATCTCTGTCTGTCTCTACTCCTGTTTTTAAAATGTGACTTCATCAAAGTTAAAATCTATTCAAATCTCATCTTTGACATACAGATATCCTGATATGAAAGTACTAATATAATGCTAAATTTCAGAGTAGTTGCCTCAAAATCTAAAACAGCTAATTCTATTGTTGTTGAAAATAACAACAACCCAGCATCTCGCTCCAGTTTGGTGATTTGCCTTTCTGAAATTTTGCGTTTAGCAGGAGGTTAATTAGACACAATTGCAACACCGCTGTGCTGCCCTAGGGCACAATACAGAGGGCCAATTTGGAGACAACTGTATTGTAGAAACCCTAGGAGATACCAGCTTGATATTTCTACCAGGTTTAAAACAGAACCTTCTTTACAAATTTAGTATCTTTACAAATTGAGTAGCTTTTTTGGAACCTTAGATCTATGGCAAAAGCCCTAATTGGACTGAAGTTTTCATTGCAATGATATGCTCAAGGACATGAAAAGTCAACTTTCTGAGGTGTTTGTCTCCATCTTTGCTCTGGGGCACTGTTGGAAATGCTAATATCCACATGCCCTTCTACAAAAAGAAATTGAGGGCTTTGCATTTGAATTGTAGAATGCAGATTTTTCTGTCCCTTAAAGTAACTCCTATAATTAGACCATCAGTGAAACGGAGAGCAAATGTAAATGTGGAAAGTGAGTATGGTAGAGACAATTAACTGCTTAGGCTCTCTCTGTTCTAACAAAAGGAATAGGTAATCACCCCCACCCTCTAGTACTGATGCAGGCAGGCAAAGTCTGAGGTTCCCATCTTCCAGTCCTGTTCCCTTCATACCTGACTTAGAGGCCCTTGTTCTTCCCTTGGCCAAATGCTCTTTCCTCTAAAGCTTTGCTGAGGTTAGCCACTTCTGGCAAAAGCCTAGTTAGCTCACTACGCTCAAGTCTTTGGAGAAGAAAGGTATGAATTCCAGATCCAAACCCCTTATTTACTAGTTGCATGCATTTAAACAAATTGCTTTACCTCTCTAAACTTTAGTTTCTCCAAAAGGTGATCATAGGAGACAAGATGGCGATGGAGTAGGCGGATGTACCAACTTCCACCTCCCAGAACCAAAGTGGATTACAAACTGATTTTAAGAACCATCATCTGGAAAAACCAACTTTGGACTAAACTAAGAGGACTCTTCAACCAAGGAACACTGAAGAAGCCACACAGACTGGTAGGAAAAGCGGAAACACGAAGAGGGCTGCCCAGCTTCCCAGAGCGAATGGAAGCTGGGAGAGACTCGCATGGTGGGAGGTGAGTTTAGCAGAGAGGGGAGGGTCCTGAGCCCCAGGAACAAAGCCCCAGCCTGCAGCCCCAGAGCCTAGAAGAGACGTAAGGACAGTATTTAGCTGAAAACAAGGCAGGATACTGTTTGTGAGAAAGAGACTGATTTCTCGGACCCAGGATTCTTCTTAAAGGGACCACGCAGAAAACCTCTCTCACAACCACTCATCTGGGGCTCCAGGGGATGGGGAGAGAGGAGAGGACTGGAGTAGCAGGAAGAGAGTGTAATCTAGGAGGCACAGGGAGAAACATTTTGGGAGACAGCCACCCTAACCCTTGGGATGAGTCACTTCCCAAATCTGAAGTGAATATTTCCCCTGGAAACAGCAATACCAGCAAAGGGAAGCAGGACACCAGCCAAACAAGCTCTCCCACGGCACTCAGAACAGAGTCGCTTAGAAGGAGGGAGCTTTTGGGACTACAGTAGTGAGTCTTAAGGTCTGAGCTGCAGCGCCCCCACCTACATGGCTGAGGGCTCCCCGGAAGGCGGGTGGCGGCAGGACACAGAAGCATGGTTCTGTTGGCAAGGGTGGAAGCTGGCTGGCCACCACTGAGGCCCAGGTGTGAGCTCAGTCTTGCCTGGCTGGGGAGGAGGGGATGTGCGAAAGTGGTCAAGCCCAGCTGCGGGCCGCCTGCAATCCAGCCTGTGAGGGGGAAAGGCAGAAGCCCCAGAAGGGGTGGAAACCCACCCTTGAGCAAGGGCACAGGAGAACAGCCTTGCCTTGCCAATGGAACCCAGGCTTGTGGCCTGACTTGGGAGCTGGCTCTTCCCATGGGGGTGGAGCCAAAAACCCAGAACCGGTGGAGTCCTGCTACTGAGCATGGGCACGCAGTCCCACCCAACCTGTGGAGCCAAGGACTGTAGCCGTCCCACAAGCAGGCTCTTCCTGCAGGGGCAGGGCAAAAGCCTGGAGTCAGACGGAGACCCACAGCTGAGCAAAGGTACTCCCTTATGCCCTCAGGGCTGAACATAATGCCACCCATGGGGGCAGGGTAAAGGCCAAGGCCACTGAGGCTTGTACACCAAGCACATGATCACAGCCACTCCTGTGAAGGAGAGGTGGAAACCACAGCAACGGCCCCAGTGGGCAGGCACCAGCAACGCCCATACCCGAACGCCCCAGGCAGCAACAGCAGAGGGGATTGTGAGCCTGCAGACAGACCACACCTAGGAACACAGAGGCCACACCCAGTGGACCCCAGTGGCCAAAACCTTCTTTTACACAGACAAAATGAAAAGGCAGAGAAATGCAACACAAATGAATCAAGAGAAATCCCCAGAAAAGGAGTTGAATGAGTCACATATAATCAAATTACCAGATGCAGAGTTTAAAATAACAATAGTTTAGGATGCTCAAAGATTTTAGAACAACAACAGATGGTCATTAAAAACACCTAAATAAAGAGATAGCAAATATAAAAAAGGACATTGAAATAATAAAAAAGAGTCAGTCAGAAATGAAAAATACAACATCAGAAATGAAGAACACAATGGAAGGAATTAAAAGCAGGATGGATGAAGCTGAGAATCAAATCAACGAGTTAGAGGACAAGATAAATGAAGGCACAGAAGCAGAGCAGAAAAAAGAAAAGAAACTCAAAAAGTCTGAGGAAACTCTAAGAGAGCTCTGTGACAACATGAAGAGAAATAACATCTGCATTATAGGGGTTCCGGAAGACAAAGAGAAAGAACAAGGGATAGAGACTTTGTTCAAACATATCATAGCTGAAAACTTCCCTAAATTAAGGCAGGAAAACATCTCACAAGTTCAAGAAGCACAGAGAACTCCATTAAAAGGAAACCCAAAGAAATCTACACCAAGACACATCATAATTAAAATACCAAAGCTTAGTGATAAAGAGAAAATATTAAAAGCTGCTAGAGAAAAAAAGGCTATCACCTACAAAGGAGCCCCCATAAGGATGACTTCCAACTTCTCAACAGAAACACTTCATTAACTCCTCAGCAGTTAAGCCAACCCAAATTGAATGACTTAGTAAGGGATTTGGGCCTATCAGAGAAAGCAGCTGAGTTATTAGCCTTCAGGCTTCAAGAAAAGAATGTACTTCACCAGTTAGCTAGAGTATCCCATTTTAGGAAGCGTGAACAAGTTTTTGTGGGCTTTTTTTCCCGAAGACAAACACTTTGTTTACTGTAATGATATCAGTAGTCTTCTCAGCCAGCTAGGTGTTACCACTTACAGTCCAACAGAATGGTGGCTATTTCTTGACAGCTCTAAACGGAGTCTGAAATTTGTTCTCCTACACAATGGTAATGTTTATGCAGCGGTTCCAATTGGTTATTCAACTCATCTGCGAGAAGATTATGATGACGTGAAAATTGTCCTCGACTTTCTGAAGTATGAGGAGCATAACTGGATAATTTGTGTGGATCTTAAAATGGTAAATTTCCTGCTAGGACAACAGAGAGGTTTCATGAAGTATCCTTGCTTTCTGTATTTGTGGGACAGCCGAGCTCGGGAGAAACACTGGACACAGAAGGAGTGGCCGAAACTTGAAGCTCTGGAAGTAGGGATGCAAAATATTGTGAATGAACCTGTAATCGAGACAGGATCATTTTTCCCCACTTCACATAAAATGGATTAATGAAGCAGTTTGTTCAGGCTTTGAATAGAGAAAGTAAATGCTTTCAACATATTTCTGCTTTTCCTTCCTTATATTTCAAGAAGATAAAAGCAGGTGTATTCGATGGACCTCAAATTCAAACCCTCATACGTGATGAAGAATTTGCCAGGAAGATGAATAAGGAGTAGAAAACAGCATGGCAGTCTTTTGTGGCAGTTACAAAGAACTTCCTTGGCAACAAAAAAGCAGAAAACTATGAATTTCTGGTTCAAAAGATGCTGTTGGCTTTCCGCGACATTGGATGAAACATGAGTGTTAAGATTCATTTCCTGAACAGTCACCTTAATAAGTTTCCCAAAAGTCTTGGAGCTGTTACTGCTGGAGCATCAAGCGAGATTGTCCCCAACAAGTACACAAATGCAAGAGCTACAAACGCAAATTTTTGCCTGAATAGAATTTAAATAAGTTTTGCACAAATTTTATGATTAAAATAAGTGTTTTAATATGTTCTATTTTGAAATTGTAGACAAATTCTGATGCAATCATATCTTTTAGTGTATTTACTGCATTATATAAATTATTATATTTTCACAAAGATGATGCCCAAGAAGACATTCTACTTCATTATGTTAAACTAAATGTTGAAAATTTTACAATAAGATGAAAACCTAAAATCTTGAATTGAAAAAACAAACAAACTGTGGCTTACAGAGAAAAACTAATGTCAGATTTGAGATCAGCACACTTGAATTAGTCAAGAACAAGTGTTTTTGTGGATGCAACAAAAATTTTGTTCCCCAGTGTTATTGATAATATCAATGACAAGCAGGTTATGTGGTCAGACAAATATCAAGGAGTGGCATGACAGAGAGTTAGAATGTTCATGTTGCTTGTGTGAGGAGAGAAAAAGCTTCTATGCCAGACTGGCTGTATTTGGAGGACATTTTCATATTATAATCATTGTTTTGTGTGTGCATTTTATTTCTCATTACTGTATATAGTTGACAGTGCTATGTGCTTTTTTGAATATCTAGTCTTTCTAAGTGTTTGGAAGTGCTTGATATATTTAAAAATCTAGATAGTTAAATAGCATGTTTTGTAAATATTTTTTTGATAAAATCCAGATGAAGTGTTTTCTGGGAGAAATGGCTAGGCCACTTCTTTAAGCAGTACACATGTGTTTGTGCACTGGTTTGGGGTGGGGGGAGGAGAAAGAAGTACAAAGAACTCTGTGCCAGTGTGTTTATACTGAGGCAAGATTCACCATTGTCCCTTGTACATTTTGTCAACCTAGCTCTATATGTAGTGTATAAAATGGACAAATGAGTCCTAATTTACATCTAGTCTTTCTTGACGATTTAAAAGTGGAAGTAGTAGAATAATACTTTCTGTGAATAGCTTTGAATTTTTGAGGGGAAATATTGTCTTTGGAAATGGAATTGCTAAAAATTCTCTATGAATAGTATACTCTCTGTATTTGTTCTTTTGATGGAAAGCAATAGGAGGAAAGAAATTACAAAAGGTGTTTTGCTAGTGTGTACTAGAAAATTTCAGCTTATCCATTGCTCTGTATGTAATGTGCATTTTAGTTAACTTTGCTGTACTATTGTTATTTTTACACACTTATTTATTCTTCTTTGATCACTAAATCTTGATATCCTCTTAGATCATCAACTTCATTTTTATTTCATGTGCCTCAAGGAAATTCATGGGACTCATCTAGCCAATCAGAGAATTGCATTCAATCTGTCATAACTGGTTCAGACATGGACACACACCCAATCAGAGCTAATGTAATGTAATCAGACTTTTTGCTACTCTGCTGAGAGGAAGATACATTTTTTTTCTGTCTTAAACCTGGGAGGTTGTTGATCTGCAATACACAATGACCTTAGTCTCCCCATTTCTTACTTAAGCTTCTGTTAACAAGCTTTTCTACTTTCTCCCTTTCCTCACATTTTTTTAGTTGTATTATTTCTATTTGTCAGACATATCACATTTTTATACTATTTTTATACTCTTATCCTTATCTTGTTTTAATCTTAGATCTTAAATTAAACCTTTCAAAGCTCACCCTCTGTTCTTTACTTAAAGTTTCTCCAATTACCTCTTAGTTGAATGAAACTCATTACCTATATACTCTTTAAGAAGAGTTCTATATTTTTCTAGTTAACTATTACTTTTTTGTATAAAGAACTTTGCCCAAACCTAGTAGCTAAAAAGTACTCATCTTTTTTATTATATCTCATGATTTTATAGACCAAGAATTCAAATGGAGCTTGGCTGAGTGATTTTTCTGCTCCATGTGGCATTGACTGATATCACTATGTGGTATTCAGCTGGCACCTGAGCTAGTTTTTGAAGGTCCAGGATGCCTTTGTTTACATGGCTAATGCCTTGGCAGGGATGACTGCAGGGCTGGGCTCAGCCTCCTTCTCTCCATATAGTTTCAGGGCTTCTTCATGTGGTGTACCCAAGAGGGTAGTAGACTTCCTACACTTGACTCCCAAGCTGCAATGGCTAGTTTTCCAGAGATAGGTAATTGAAGCTGCCAATTTCTTAAAGCCTGGACCTAAAAATGAACACAGCATGACTTTCACAATATTCTGTTTGTCAAAGTAGTCATGGATCCCAGATTCAAGAAGAGGAGACTTAGAATACTTTTCAATGGGAGGATTGTCAAAGGATTTGTGACCATCTTGAATACAAAAAAATTCCCTGAATGATTGCATTTTAAAAATTCTTTTCCCATAGACCTAGCCGGATATAAAATCTTTGGTTTATAGTTTCCTTAAGTTTCTTGAAAATGTTTCTCTACTACTGTCTTGCTTTATTTATTGCTGTTGGGAATTTTGATGCCAACTTTGTTTTCTTTTGTAAATGACTGGAAAACCCAAAGGGTCTATTTCTTCTTCTTCTTTTTTTCTTTTGTTTTTTAGCAAGAGTGGGGGAGGGGGGGAGACAGTCACAGACAGACAAGAAGGGAGAGAGAGATGAGAGGCATCAATTCTTCATTGCTGCACTTTTGTTGTTTATTGATTGCTTTCTCATATGTGCCTTGATCGGGTGGCTCCAGCTGAGCCAGTGGCCCCTTGCTCAAGCCAGCAACCTTGGGCTCAATCGAGTGACCTTGGGCTTTAAAGCCAGCAACTTTTGAGCTCAAGCCAGCGACCGTGGGGTCATGTCTATGATCCTACATTCAAGCTGGCAACCTCACACTCAAGCTGGTGGTGAGCCCATGTTCAAACCAGATGAGCCTGCACTCAGATTAGTGACCTCAGGGTTTTGAACCGGGGTCTTCAGCATCCTAGACTTATGTTCTATTCACTGTGCCACTGCCTGGTTAGGTGGGTCTATTTCTTAAGGTCTAAGAGTTTTAGTAATCTATACCTTTAAGTTGACTAACCTGAGAGAATTTCCCCAGGTACACAGTAGATTCTTTCATATGTAGATTCAGGATTTTATTCTTTAGAAAACTTTTGAATTATTTTAAAAGTATATTTTTATTCCATTGTGATGTATTTCATCTTCTGGAAATTCAATTAAATGTATTTTGGATCTTCTTTTTCTGTTTTTAGTATCTATTATTTTCTTTTAATTTTCTTGGGCTTTTCTAATTTCTGTCCTCTATGACCCTTCTGTACTCGATCCTACATCTAGGCACTTAGTAATTTAGTCTTCATTATTGAAAGAGTTTTGTCTTTAAAAAATTACCCTGACTTTATTCATATCCTATTTCATATCCTCTTATTGCTTGTTCATTTTAATTCTGAAATTTTAAGTCATTTTTAATTTTTCAATTACAGTTGACATACAATACTATATGTTTCAAGTATACAACCCAGTGATTAGTCATTATATAACTTACTAAGTGATCATCCTGATAAGTCTCATGCCTATCTGACACCATATATAGTTATTAGAATATTATTGACTATTTCCCCTATGCTGAACTTTATTTACATCCATCCCCATGACTATTCTGTACCAACTAATTTCTACTTCTTAATCTTTTCACTTTTTTCACCCTTTTCCCTACCCCCCCTTCCATCTGCCTAGCAACCATCAAAATGTTCTTTGTGTCTATGAGTCTGTTTCTGTTCTGCTTGTTCATTTATTTTTTTTAGATTCAATTGTGATAGATGTGTATTTATCACCATTTTATTGTTCATATTTTTTATCTTTATTTTTTCTTCTTTTTAAAGAAGACCCTTTAACATTTCATATAATACTGGTTTGGTGGTGATGAACTCCTTTAGCTTTTTCTTGTCTGGGAAGCTCTTTTTTTTTAAATTTTTTTATTTATTCATTTTAGAGAGGAGAGAGAGGGAGAGAGAGAGAGAGAGAGAGAGAGAGAGAGAGAGAGAGACAGGGGGGGGAGGAGCTGGAAGCATCAACTCCCATATGTGCCTTGACCAGGCAATCCCAGGGTTTCGAACCGGCGACCTCAGCATTTCCAGGTCGACGCTTTATCCACTGTGCCACCACAGGTCAGGCCTGGGAAGCTCTTTATATGTCCTTTGATTCTAAATGACAGCTTTGCTGGGTAAAGTAATCTTGGATGTAGATTCTGGCTTTTCATCACTTTGAATATTTCTTGCCACTCCCTTCTGGGTTACAAAGTTTCTGTAGAGAAATCAGCTGACAGGCTTCTGGGATCCCCCTTGTAGATAACTAACTGCTTTTATCTAGCTGCTGTTAAGATTCCCTCTTTGTCTTTAAACTTTTGCATTTTAATTATGATGTGTCTTAGTATGGACCTTTTTGGGTTCATCTTGTTTGTGACTCTCTGTACTTCCTGGACTTGTATGTCTATTTCCTTCACCAGGTTAAGGAAGTTTTCTGTCATTTTTTTTTTCAAATAGATTTTCAATTTCTTGCTCTCTTTTCTCTCTCTAGCACCCCCATGATACTAATGTCAGTATACCAGAAGTTGTCCCAGAAGCTCCTTATACTATCCTAATATTTTTTGAATTATTTTTCCTTTTTGCTGTTTTTGCTTCTGTATATGTCAAATTGCTGACTTGATTCTTGGCTTGATAAACTCTACTATTGATTTCCTGTAAATTATTCTTCACGTCAGTTAGTGTATCCTTTATTTCTACTGGTTCTTTTTATGGTTTCTGTGTCCTTTTTTATGCTTATTATTTGTTTGTTGAAGTTCTCAAAAAGTTCCTTGAGCCTCCTTATAGCCATGGTTTTGAATTCTGTGTCTAGTAGTTTGCTTGTCTCCATTTTGTTTAGTTATTCTTCTTGAGGTTTCTCCTGTTCTTTCATTTAGGACATGTTTCTTTGTCTCATTTTTTGGCTGCTCCCCTGTGTTTGTTTCTATGTGTTAGGTAGAGCTGCCACATCTCCCAGACTTGGTAGAGTGGTCTTGTTTAGTAAATGGCTTGTAAGGCCCAGTGACACTGCTACCCCCGTCATTCAAGCTTCTTGCTCCAGGTGTGCCCCTGTACGGGCTGTATGAACTGTCTCGTTGCAGGTGAGCCTTGTTCATTGTTAGTGTCACTGGGAGGTATTGACTCCCAGTCTGGTCTGCTTTGAAGACTGTTTGTGACTGTAGTGGAGGAGCTGCTGAGCAGCAGTAGACCCTACGGCATGGGACTTGTTTTAGTGGGGCTTTGTGCTGCTCTCTGAGTCCACCCTTTAAGTGTGTCACTTTCAGACCTGATCAGGTTGTCCTATGACGTGGCTTGATGCTAACCATCTTGTGCACTGGCTTTGGGACCTCCTAGGAGGTGCATGGTAAACTACTACCTATGCCCTTCCTGGGGCCACCTGGCATGAACCACAGAGCATTGTGCAGATGGCTTCTACCAGTGCTGGGCTTGGAAATGTCCAGGAGAGGCCAAGCTCTATCCCAAGGCTGGTTGCCACTAGTGTCAGACCTAGGGCCACTGAGCAAGAGGTATCTGGTATGCAGAGGCCACATATTGCTTGTTTGAAAGATTTTAAGAAAATTTAAAGCATGAGCCAAGACAGACAGTTTGTATGGAAAAGCCACTGAAAACAGTTTGGGTGGACCTGCAAATTGGGTAAGCGGGTCTCAGGGAATCACTGGGCAGAGTGAACAATGTGAGCCAGGTTGATGGAAACTCAGCTACGGTCCTCTTTTGCCAGCTCTGTGTATGTGTGCGAGTGTCAAAGAAAAGGAACAATGGCTGCTGCCAGCACTTTTGTCTGGCAGAAAGCTGCCTCTCCAGCTCTTGCCTTGATGCCCAACAATCTAGTTCCTCCCTGTATGTCCCTGGTTGCTTTTAAGCTGTTGCCTCAGTGCTGGAGCTCAGAGGGAGTGAGTCCAAGTAGGTCCACGTTCAGGCCCTTTAAAAGGAGCTGCCTGGGACCCCCGTAGCATTCCATCTCATTCAGCTACAGCTGCAATCACCAGTGGTTTATATAGCCAGGAGTTATGGGGACTTCTCCTCCTGGCACTGGAGCCCTGGGATGGGGGGACCGGGTGTAGGGCTGGAACTCTTTGCTCCTCAGGGGGAGCTTCCACAGCTGAGAATTCCCTCCCAATTTTAAGCTGCCATACATGGGTTGGGACCCACAAGTTCCACATCTCTGCCTCTACTACCAGTCTCAATGTGGCTTGTTCTTTAATTCCTTAGTTGTAGAACTTCCATTCAGCCAGATGTCAAGTGGTCTTGAATGATGGTTGTTCTGTAGTTGTAATTTTGATGTGCTTATGGGAGGGTGCGAGTACCTTTTCACCCATACCTCCATCTTGACTGAAAAGAAGTCAGTTCTGAATTTTTAATTTCTGATTTGTGGTGTTCCTTCACATCTATGATGGTTTTTATCATTATATTTAGTTTATAGGGGGGTATTTTGTTTCAGTTTTCCTCTTTTTCATAGTTATGGATTTTTTTATTTTGCTTTGCTCATTTTTCAGTGTTTTCATTTGTGGTAAAGTTTTTTATCATTCCCCCCCCCCCCCCCCCAGTAACTTTGCATGCATCCTAAGCTCTTTTTTTAATGATTATTTTTTGTGCGTTTTCTGGGTACAGAAATAATGAGCAATCCTATAGCAAGGAAAAAATTATTTGGTGGCTTACTTTATTTCTTAGCTCAAGATACCTTCTTTTGTTGATACAACGAAATAAACATCCCTTAGCTTTTGCTTTTAAAATATCTGTTTGCCTCTTTTATTATAATAGGTCTTTATATTTAGCCACTTTCTTCTTTGCCCTTACCACTAAGCTTGTGAGAAACATTATCTCCTTCTCAACCAGAAATGGTGCCCTTCCAAGACTGATACCTCTGGTTTTTTGTTTGTTTGTTTTTTGGCAGAGACAGAGAGAGTCAGAGAGAGGGACAGATAGGGACAGACAGACAGGAAGGGAGAGAGATGAGAAACATCAATTCTTCATTGTGGCTCCTTAGTTGTTCATTGATTGATTTCTCATATGTGCCTTGACCGTGGGGCTATTGCAGACTGAATGACCTCTTGCTTGAGCCAATGACCTTGGGCTCAAGCTGGTGAGCCTTGCTCAAACCAGATGAGCCTGCGCTCAAGCTGGCGACCTCAGGGTCTCAAACCTGGGTCCTCAATGTCCCAGTCCGACGCTCTATTCACTGCGCCACTGCCTGGTCAGGTGATACCTCTGGTTTTTAATATACTTTCCAACCCCTTTCTTTTGACTCCTAAAGAGTTGGGTCTCAGAATTACTCTTAGTATTTTCCCATGCAAGTACAACTCTCACCTTTTTGAGGTGAACTCTCTTCTCTCTCATATGATCCTTGCCTGACCATCAAATCTTTTTGGGATCTGGGAGTAGGGGAAAGGCAGTGAAGAGGGACAAATATATGGTGACAGAAAACAATTTGACTTTGGATGATAGGTATGAAACATAATCAACAGTTCAAATGCTATAGAAATGTTTACCTGAAACCTATGTACTCTTATTCATCAATGTCACCCATTTAAATGTAATTTCTAAATAAAATTAATTTAAATAAATAATTAACATTTTTGTGTGATCTGAAGCTGTCTGTGCTTGTCTTGAATATTTATTTCTTCACCTATATGTAAATTGAAGTTTACAGTTTTCTCAGTTTACTAGTTATAATGTAGGTATGTGCTATGGATAACTTTTATTGCTCTTTGTTAATCTGAATACTTTTATTATAAAAGCTATGCAGTGATATTCCAAAATAGGTAACCACCATTTTCTCTCTCTCCCTCTCTCTCTCTCTCTCACTCACACACACACACACACAGTTTTTTGAAATTTCTTCTTAAAGAGTCTGTTTCCTGCAGGTTGTTTTCTTTTGATTCCTTGTTTTACTCTCTCTTTCATATTAGAGGTTTTCCCATAATGATCAGTTATCCTTGGAGTCTGAAAATGTTTGCTTTTTTTATGTAAACAGTCATTTAATTACCCCATTTTTAGGGCCCCCTATTCTAGGCACATGTGTGGGTTTTCTGTGTGTATATGTTGAGAGCTTTGAGAAGTAGATTCAAAGAGATGCTCAATCTAACTTTTTTTTTTTTTAGCAAGAGAGAGACAGACAGGGACAGACAGGCTGGAAGGGAGAGAGATGAGAAGTATTGATTCTTCATTGTGGTATCTTAGTTGTCCATTGATTGCTTTCTTACCTGTGCCTTGACTGGGGGGGGGGGGTGTCCAGCTGAGCCAGTGATCCCTCCCTCAAGCCAGTGATCTTGGGCTTCAAGCCAGCGACCTTTGGGCTCAAGCCAGTGACCATAGGGTCATATCTATGATCCCATGCTCAAGCCAGCAAACCCATGCTCAAGCTGGTGAGCCCATGCCCAGGCTGGATGAGCCTGTGCTCAAGCAGGTGACTTTGGGGTTTTCAACCTGGGTCCTCAGCATCCAGTCTGATACTCTATCCACTGTGCCATCACCGACTGGTCAGGTTCAATCTACTCTATTTTGAGTAGATACTCAAAACTGAGAAATTTTTCTTTATGAATTAAATGGGTAAGAATCTAGAAGTTGCCAACATATGTTATTCATAAGGCTTTGAAGAAATAGGCATTCTTATACATTACTAATATCAACCCACTTTAAGAAATCTATCCTGAAACAGACTTACAGCTGTCAGAGGGGAGAGGGTATGGGAGCTGGGTAAAAACGGTAAAGGGATTAATAAATAAAAAACAAAAAACCCCCAAATGTATAGACATTGACAACATTATGGGGATTGCCAGAGGGAAGGGGAGGTAGGAGAAAGTAAAGGGGGTATAGTGATAGAAAAAGACTTGACTTTGGGTGGTAAACACGCAATACAATATACAGGTGATATATTATAGAATTGTACACTTGATGTATTATAGAATTGAAACTTATATAACCTTATTAACCAATGTCACCCCAATAAGTTCAACAAAATATTTTTTAAAATAAATCTATCCTGAAGCTACATCTCCATAAATATAAGACATACATATATATGCACAAAGTTATTAACTGCAGCATTATTTTTAATCTCAAAATATTGGGAGCAATTCAGATGTTCATCAATAGAGTATTGGTTTCATAAACTATAGTATATCTTTTTAAAAAAAGAATTATTTATCTCACTATTAAAAAACAATTAAGATCAGTAGTAACTCATATAAAGTGATCTCTAGTATATGTTATCAAGAAAAAAAAGAAAGTTGTAAAACAGGGTGTATATATACTGTGTTACATTTTGTATAAGAATACAATACAGCCCTGTGGCTGGCACAGTAGTAGAGCATCAGACTGGCATGTGGAAGTCCTGGGTTCGATTCCCAGCAAGGGTACACAGGAAAAGCACCCATCTGCTTCTCTACCCTTCCCTATCTCCTTCTCTCTATCTCTTCCCTTCCCACAGCCAAGGCTCCATTGGAGCAAAGTTGGCCTGGGCAAAGAGGATGGCTCCATGGCCTCCACCTCAGGCACTAGAATGGCTCTGGTTGCAACAGAGCAATGGCCCAGATGGACAGAGCATTGCCCCCTGGTGGGCTTGCCTGGTGGATCTCAGTCCGGTGCATGTGGGAGTGTGCTTCCCTGCTTTTCACTTCAGAAAAATAAAACAAAAAAGAATACAATACATGGCCCTTGCTGGTTGCTCAGTGGATAGAACATCATCCTGGCGTATGGACATCCTGGGTTCAATCCCTGGTCAGGGCACACAGGAGAAGTTACTATATGGTTCTCCCCCATCCCCCCCTTCTCCTTCTTCCTCTCCTGCTGCCAATGGCTCAATTGGTTTGAGCATGGCCCTGGACGCTGAGAATAGCTTGGGCTGGTTCCAGCGCATCACCCTCAGGTGCTAAAAATAGCTCAACTGATTGCTGGTCGATCCAGGTGGGGCATATGTGGGAATCTGCTTCACTATCTCCTCTCACCTAAAAAAAAAAAAACCCAATATAATACATAACAATACACATATATATTTGCTAAATATTAGAAAGCTAGCAAAAATCAGAAACTAATAAATTATTTTTAATGGGGAGAATATGAATTGGACAGGATAAAGAAAAAAATGATATTCCTCTAATATACCTTACTTATTTTGACTTTTAAACCAAGTAAATGTTTACATATTAAAAATAAAATTAATAAAAAGAAAGCCCCCAAATTAAAAATAAGTGAAATAAATGAACTTAACTATAAGTCAAATCAGTAACTATTTAAGTGCATTTTATGTAACACTCTTACTGTACATTCTTACAGGGTGAATAGAAAAAGGAATTACAAAATAATTTTAAACCTTGTTTTTATTTATATTGTCAGGAGTAGTATTGGTATTGTATCTCTGAAACTATTATATATTTATATATGAGTTTATATATTTATATATAATTACAAACAATGATTTTCATTATAAAAGAAAATAAATCAAATTATAAAAGTCAAATGAATTCAGGAAAAAGTCCTGTGATGTTATATTTGAGTTGGAAATTTTAAAGTGAACAGGATTTTAAAATATGTATAATTTCTAGCTTGGTTTACTGAGAATAAATTACCAGAATCAATGAGTATATCAATGAGTATGTCTAGTGCTCAGATCCTGGTTTCTATATTACTTCCCACTTATAGGAATCAGGGTGAATTGGAGAAATAGCTGATTTCTAAATTTTGGGCACGGAAGGTACAAGTTGTTTTGCCAGAAAGCAAATAAATAGTCAAAGATTAACAGAGGTACATTAAAAGAACACTGGAACCAGCTTGTAGGGACATCCAGTGGAAATTTGATACAATTTTAGCAAAAGGAGAATAATTGTAATTTCTGGTTTAAAAAGTTGAATAAATAAAAACACATGAGATTTATTGGTGCACATAAGAGTGGATGCATTTTTTTTTAAATTTTTATTTATTTATTTATTTCACAGAGACAGAGACAGAGTCAGAGAGAGGGATAGACAGGGACAGACAGGAACGGAGAGAGATGAGAAGCATCAATCATCAGTTTTTCGTTGCGCTTTGCGACACCTTAGTTGTTCATTGATTGCTTTCTCATATGTGCTTTGACCATGGGCCTTCAGCAGACCAAGTAACCCTTGCTGGAGCCAGCGACCTTGTGTCCAAGCTGGTGAGCTTTTGCTCAAACCAGATGATCCCGCGCTCAAGCTGGTGACCTCGGGGTCTTGAACCTGGGTCCTTCCGCATCCCAGTCTGACGCTCTATCCACTGTGCCACCGCCTGGTCAGGCATGAGTGGATGTATTTTTGACATTGGCTGATATGAAAAGGGTGTGTGGTACGTGGTAATGGCTGCTGGGCCCATCAGGTAATCACTAAGCCAAAGTGAAAAGTAGATGGATCAACCAAAATTGAAAGAGAGAAGCCCCAGCGAGGCTCCAACTTGTACAGTATGCGAAAAGAATTAAAGAATACAAATAATGTATATGTTACAACCCTCCCTACCAATGTCAGTTGTTTAGACAATATATTTTAAATCTGTTTTCAGAATATGATCCAAAGTATATTTAAAAGGTGCAGCTTGTGAAAAAATGTTATATACCTTTGTGATATTTTCAAATTCTGAAGAAGTGACACAGTACCCATTTGAAATGTGTCTGTAGGATTTATGAAGACTAAAGGCTGATTTTGAGTATGGCACATGTTTCTCACAGAAATTATCTGCCTGCAAAACAAGAGGGTTTGAGGAAGAGAGAACTAGTCATATATAAAATCATTTAACTGCAAGTGACATTAATGTAGAGTAACTTCAGAAATAGTCTGAACCCCCAAGCATACCATAAATGTAAACCATCAGAGCCTACAGATGAAAGAATATGCTCTCTTGCCCCAGAAATAGTGGAAAATATTTTAAAGAAGAAAAAATAAGATCCAAGTTAATTATTTATAGCCTGACACATACCTTTTTTTTTGCTTGTCCCCCAACCACCTCACCTCATTGTCCTAAGGCAGCTGTAAATGAGAAGACGGAACAGCTAGAGAGATCTGTAATTTAGGCAAGAGTTTACCTAGTCAGCTGAATGAACACAAGTCAGAGGATCATTTTCATTCCTTTACAGTATCCTAAGTCTGCAGTGCTTAGAACAGATTGAGGGCTCAGTCAATGTATTGAATTAAATACTTGGTATTGAACTCAATTGCATTATTCAAAAAGACTGCAAAGCTGCATTGACTCACAAAACACCAGGTTGAGAATATTCTCCTTATGAGGTAGCAACCCCAATTAAAAGAAGATTCCTAATCTAAAGCCCCACTCCTTCTCTTGGCTTCCTACAGAGCATAGTCTACATGACCATTGTGGCAAGGAAAGTCCCTGTTCAAGCATGAAGTGACCAGAGAGTCTATGTGAGGGGCTATTATTCAGACTGTTAAACCACAGTGACTCACATCTTTGCATTGCCAATTTGAAATGAAGGCTGAAATTTCAAGCTGAGAAAAGTAATCAGCACGAGTGCAAAAACCATGCAGATGGTAAAAGTACCTACAATAAAATCGTCATGATACCAATAGACTCACATTCATCTCAGCAAAGAAGCGCTGGCATACAATGAATGCTAACGTAGCTTCTTCCCCTGTCACTTAGCAACCTCAGCATGGAGGAAGAAAGAACTTCCAACTACAGATCTTTAACAAATTTTTTAAAAACACTAGTAAATGTTCCCAGTGAAGCTTAGGATTCTAAGTTGGCTTAGTGGTGGGACAAAGCATTGACTGTGAATGAGAAATACTGAAATTCAAAATCAGGGAGTAAGAAAAACGTAAGAAAAATCTGAAAGAATCACTCTGACTTGATATTTGAAATAATGACTAGGAGCTGCCAGAAAACTGGCATGCCCTTGAGTAGAGTTTTACTTCCACACACACAGTTTACTTTAGAAATTCCAAAATCCATTCACCATGAGACTCAGAATTAATTCTCTGCTGTAAGCCAGGTTGAAAAGAATCCTTTGGATATGACTAAGGTAATGATTTTTTTCCAAAATAGTAATTCTGCAAATTGAGAGTATCCAAATCCATTTTGTAAGTGAGAAGAGTTTTAGAGGAAAATGTTTTTAATTTTCTCTAGGAAAAAATAGTTTTGAATTATTTCTAGGATAACTGGGTTGAGAAATCTCATAATTTAAGAAGATATTAGAGAGGACCCAGCCAACCCTTTTATTAAGCTCATCATTCTGTCCTTCTTATAAATCATGTCTTCCTCTGACATTTTTCCTCATAAATAAATTTAACCCTGAAAATCCAATTTATTTGGAATATGCAATTTGGTCAAATGCTCTGAGCAATTATTTAAAAATGATTGAAGTAACAGAGAAAACCAAAAGTTAGGCAGAAAGGGAAAGTTATTAGAGTTTACCATTTTTTTCAGCTATGGAAAGCACTTACATAATAAATCCTGATATTAACCTAATACAAATTGTGATAAATCATATTGGAAGGATGAGATAAAGAAAAGGGAACACATCTGTGGTAGGACTAAGGGAGAAAAATGAAGCCCCCCCATCTTCCATAGTGGGAAGACAATAGATAATGTCTAAAATAAAAATCAGTAGTAGAAATTCAAGCCTATTATTTTGAGTCATGGGAGTAAATACCAAAATATTCAGCTAAGAGTTGAAATCTGTTGTCTCTTGGAGAGGTAAATACTGGGGTGAGTATGGGGGCTACTCTTTCATTACAAACCCTTGAGAACCTTGATTCTAAAGTATGTGCATATAAAACTTAGGTGTTTTTAGTTAAAGATTGAGAAAAGAGACAGAGAGCTAGAAAACAATAGAATCTAGAAAAATAGTACCAGTAATAAATGTATAGATGTGTAACTTATTTAAAAGGGGAGGTATGGAACTGTTGCAGAGTCTGTAGAAAAAATAAGAAAAATAGCATTTTTAAAAATGTAGTCTCAGCACATTATAAATATTTAATACATCCAAAATGGCAATGTATGTGACATACATTCAAGCATATAAGGACCTAAATGGTGTTAAAGAAATACAACCACAAGTTACCTCCAGTGAAGAACTAAGGCACACTGCTGAAACAAGGGTAGCATCATGGGTAAAAAGTGAATAAGGAACAAAACAGATGTGTAATCAATTTTTAAGAAACAAGTGTAATTTGGGTCAGCGTCAGCTGGTTGTCTTTATACCAACAGATTAAAAAGTTATGGTGCAGCTATTGAAAGAGAAAAGTTGTAAACAACTAGGGCAGAGAGGAGCTACATCTAACATAAAGCTGGATTTGCAGAGAGGGCACATCCAACCAGAAAAACTTCCAAGGAGGAGAGAGAGAGAACGCTACCTAATTGATGGATGTAGGTGTCAATGGATCATTATATCTGAATCCTACAAATCTTATTTGAAAAATTAATTTAAAACCAGTTTGAATAAGAATCTAGTTATATTAAAAATGCTTGGGTGATTATAAACAATGGGCAAATGATTAATGATAGCATAATTAACTCTAGGGCAATGTGTACTGGGGTGTTATAAGGGTTCATGTTGGGTCTGGTCTGGTTTAATGCCTTTAATGATCTGGAAAAAGGAGTGAATAAAATTTATAGATGCTACTCAATTTTCCACTGAGTTCATGTTTCTAAATGGAACATTTTCTTGGCATGGTATGGATGGCACTCAATTTGGCATAGAAAAGGATGGATTACAATCTCTAGTCCTTCATCCTTGAATGCTTGCCCTGTATATTAGAATTAATATTCTTTTCACCTGGTCTGTTTTGCAAGCCCTGGCTTTCTCTAAAACATTTTTTCTTCTAATCCTTTTTACTATATTTTCTGCTGAAAGAACAGGTGAAACAGCTCTCCGCCCTGTTCTATATGTTAGTTACAATTACTTTCTCAGGGGCCACATTTATGCTCTGGTCTCTTATATACATTTAGCATACTAGTATACTATAAATTTAGTTCAAGTATGACACTTTATTCAATGAGTTGGACAGTTAACTTGTATATATATTTGTGTATATATAAGCTGTATATATTGTTTGACCTAACTACTTATGTGCCCCTTTCAAAATCTGATTCTTTAAAAATCTCTCCTTTAAATCATGGGCTAACCTAAGCCATGTTATCTCTTGACAAGACATTCTGCACTTTGTTATCCACTCAGGAAACTGCATTATTCTCTGTGAGGTTGTGCTCTTTCCATATCCACATTAGTTCCCTGAGAGAGCTTACTAACTTGATTCCTCTTTCTTTCTTTCTTTCTTTCTTTCTTTCTTTCTTTCTTTCTTTCTTTCTTTCTTTCTTTCTTTCTTTCTTTCTTTCTTTCTTTCTTTCTTTCTTTCTTTCTTTCTTTCTTTTTGATGGCTTAAATAAGACTATTTCATTATAGTCATTTGAAGGTAATGAAAGGGCCTGTGCTATCCATGAATTGGGTAGTCAGGTCAGGAGGAAATCCATTAATAATACAAGAGTTTTATTTTAACCAGAAATTTTAACAACAACAACAACAACAACAAAAGATTGATAAAACAAGGTGGGACATGGTTAAGGAAAGTTTAATCAAGATACATCTGTAAGTGAAAAAATCAAATTGAACTACAAGCCATTGTTATATAACTCCAGTATTGTTATAGAAAGACAAAAGCAATACCATATTTTTAATGTGTGTGTGTGTGTGTGTGTGTGTGTGTGTGTATATATATATATATATATATATATATATATATATATATATATATGATACATACACACAAAAAGTAAAGGTTTAGAAAGATACTCAGAAAACTTTAAGAGTAGTTTGTTGTCCCTGGAGAGTGGATTGGAATAATTTGGGGGAAGTAGTAATGATTATGATCTTTTCTGTTATGTTTCTGCATTATGTATGTTTTTAAAAAGGAGAATATGTTTGCTATTTACTTATAAAGTGGATAATAAAAATACCTTAAGAAGAACATTTCTCTAAGGAGGCTATATTTCCTATTAGGGGTACAGAGAAAAACACACACTACCAAATGAACTAATACCCAAGTGTGTGAAACTAAGAAAGAGGCATATTAATTTTTTCTATCTAATTACTGAGAATTAAAATAATTTCCAAGGAATTTCTCTCAGAGATTGCACATTCTTTTTTTTTTTTCCAAAGCCAGAAACGGGGAGGCAGTCAGACAGACTCCCACATGCTCCCGACTGGGATCCACCCGGCACGCCCACCAGGGGGCGATGCTCTGCCCTTCCAGGCATCGCTCTGTTGCGACCAGAGCCACTCTAGCGCCTGAGGTAGAGGCCACAGAGCCATCCTCAGCACCCGGGCAAACTTTGCTCCCATGGAGCCTTAGCTGCGGGAGGGGAAGAGAGAGACAGAGAGGAAGGAGAGGGGGAAGGGTGGAGAAGCAGATGGCGCTTCTCCTGTGTGCCCTGGCCGGGAATCGAACCCGGGACACCTGCACGCCAGGCCGACGCTCCACCACTGAGCCAACGGGCCAGGGCTGCACATTCTTTTTGTTGTTGTTGTTTGTTTGATTTTGGTTAAGTGAGAGATGGGGAGGCAGAAGGAGAGACTCCTGCATGCGCCCAGACAGGGATCCACCCAGCAAGCCCACTGGGGGGCTATGCTCTGCCCATCTGAGACCACCGCTCCATTGCTCCAACAAAGCTGTTTCAGCGACCTGAGGTGAGGCCATGGAGCCATCCTCAGTTCCCAGGGCCAAATTGCTCAAACCATTCAAGCCATGGCTGCAGGAGGTGGAAAGAGAGAGAAAGAGTGAGAGAAGGGGAAGAGGAAGGGGTAGAGAAGCAGATGGTCACTTCTTCTGTGTACTCTGGCTGGGAATCAAACCCAGAACTCAAACCCTGGACTTCCATATGCTAGAAGATGCTCAACCGCTGAGCCAGCAAGATTGCACATTTGCACATTCTTACTGAGGAAAACTGAGCAAGGGGCATCCTGCAAGTTTTCATGGGCTCCGATGAGAGGGATGCAGGAGAATAATGGTAAGGGGGACTGAGATATATGGGAATAGTGTATTGTGCATTGAACTAAGGAGATATTTATACTTCAGTTATGTCCAGATGCATTTTTAAAACTGAATTGAGAACCTATCCCCTGAGTGAGTATGACTCCACTTAAGGGACCCTGTGACCAATTCTCAAATGTGTGAGTGTGATAGTTTAGCTGAGTTGTAAAATATGTATGTGAAATGACAGGCAGTATTTCTCTAATACTTTAAAAAAATTAATACACATTTCCATCTGATTAAGCAAATCTTAGACTCAAAATCAGACCATATTTATTTATTGATGACCAACCGTGTGCTACGCCTTGGGCTAAGTGCTTTCACATACAGTTCACTTATTCCTCAAAACAACACACAAATCAACAAATATAAAAATAACTGTGCTTACTTCCATTGAAACATGAAATCAATCCAAAGATAAGCAAAGGCAGTTTAAAATGCTCATCTTTCCTTCATTGCACTTAGGTATAAAGTATATATGTGAAGATTATTAATAATCTGTTACATACATACACATATACTTAAGGAAAGGTTATTAATACATCTTCTAGTAGCATTGAATTTTAGTCATTTGTGTAAGTTAGAAGTCCCCTTTCCTCTCTCTGTCTCTGAAACAATAAATCAAAAGAAATTAAGCCCTGGCTGGATAGCTGAGTTGGAATATTGTCCCAGAATATAGAGTTGCCGATTCTCTGGTTGGGGCACATACAGGAGCAGCTCAGTGTTTCTGTCTCTCTCTCTGTCTACCTTTCACTCTCAATAAATGATAGATAGATAGATGATAGATAGATAGATAGATAGATAGATAGATAGATAGATAGATAGATAGATAGATAGATCTCCTGTAGTCAAAACAGTTTTTGAAACTGTTTTTAACAGTTTGTATAGATAACTTTAAATAGTAATTTGAAAGTTTAAGGACATTCAGTTAGTCTTCAAAAGGTCTGAAGGGTTGAAAATCAGCTCTAAAAGTAGATGTCTTGACATTAAAATCATTCAGCCTTTAAGATAGTCACCAAATCTCTAAATGCAATGAAGGAAAGTTGAGGATTTTAAACTACCTTTGCTTATCTCTGCATTGAATTCATATTTCAATAGTAGCAAGCACACTTATTTTCACATTTGTTTCTGAGTGTGTTTTTGTTTTGTTTGTTTTGTTTTGTTTTAGATTCCATATATAAGTGAAATCATGATATTTGTCTGACTTATTTCACTTAACACAATACTCTCTTGGTCCATCTATGTTGTTACAAATGGCAAGATTTCATTCTTTTTTTTTCTTTTTAAAAAATTTTTAATTGATTTTAATTTGTTGTGTTTACATAGTTACAAGTGTACCCCTGAATATATCTCCTTCCCTCCCCCCTTGTTCTCCTCGATACCCTCTTTGCCCCCTCCCCACTGCCTTCCCCCCTTCCCTCCATGATTTACTATCCTGCCCTCTATTTCTCTGTGTTATGTGTATATACTTTTACTAATGTCTTTCCTTTCTTTGATCCCCTCCTCTCATCCCCTTTCCCTCTGCCCGCTCTCCCTCTGGACTCTTTGACCCCTTCTCTGCCTCTCTTCAGTTCCTCAGTTCATACTGTTCATTGGATTCCTCATATGAGTGAGGTCATATGATGTTTTTCTTTCTCTGCCTGGCTTATTTCACTTAGCATAATAGACTCCAGGTCCATCCATGTTGTCACAAAGGGTAAGATTTTCTTCTTTTTCATGGCTGAGTAGTATTCCATGGTATATATGTACCACAGCTTTTTAATCCACTCATCTACAGACAGACACTTGGGCTGTTTTCAGATCTTTGCTATTGTAAACAATGCTGCACTGAACATAGGGGTGCATTTCTTCTTTTGAATCAGTGATTTGTTATTCTTAGGATATATTCCTAGAAATGGGATAGCTGGGTCAAAAGGCAGTTCGATTTTTAATTTTTTGAGGAATCTCCATATTGTTTTCCACAGTGGCTGCACCAGTCTGCATTCCCACCAGCAGTGCAAGAGGGTTCCCTTTTTTGCACACCATCACCAACACTTGTTATGTGTTGTTTTGTGAATGAGCGCCACTCTAATAGGTGTGAGGTGATATCTCATTGTGGTTTTAATTTGCATTTCTCTAATGATTAGTGATGTTGAACATTTTTTCATATGCCTATTGGTCATCTGTATGTCCTCTTTGGAGAAGTGTCTATTCAGTTCTTTTGGCCAATTTTTGATTGGATTGTTTACTTTCCTGGTGTTGAGTTTTACAAGTTCTTTGTAAATTTTGGTTATTAACCCCTTATTGGACGTGTTGGCAAATATGTTCTCCCATTGTGTGGGTTGTCTTTTTATTTTGTTCATGGTGTCTTTTGCTGTGCGAAAGCTTTTTAGTTTGATATAGTCCCATTTGTTCATCCTGTCCTTTATTTCACTTGCCCATGGAGTTAAATCAGCATATATATTGCTGGGAGAGATATAGCACAGCTTACTGCCTATGTTTTCTTCCAAGATGATTATGGTTTCACGACTTACATTCAAGTCTTTTATCCATTTTGAATTTATTTTTGTGAATGGTGTAAGTTGGTGGTCTAATTTCATTTTTTTGCATGCATTTGTCCAATTTTACCAGCACCATTTGTTAAAGAGACTGTCTTTACTCCATTGTATTCTTTTACCCCCTTTGTCAAATATCAATTGACCATAAAGGCATGGGCTTATTTCTGGGTTCTCTGTCTGTTCCATTGATCTTTATAGCTGTTCTTATGGCAGTACCAAGTTGTTTTGATTACAATGGCTTTGTATTATAACTTGATATCAGGAAGTGTGATATCCCCGGCTTTATTTTTCTTTTTCAAGATTTCTGAGGCTACTCATGTTCTTTTTTGGTTCCATATAAATTTTTGGAATATTTGTCCTATATCTTTGAAGTATGCCATTGGTATTTTAATAGTAAGTGCATTGAATTTATATATTGCATTGGGTAGTATACACATTTTAATGATGTTTATTATTTCTATCCATGAACACAGTATGTGCTTCTACTTGTTTGTATTTTCCTTGATTTCTTTTATCAATGTTTTATAATTTTCCAAGTACAGGTCTTTAACCTCATTGGTTAAATTTCCTCCTAGGTACTTTATTTTGTTGTTGTTGTTGTTGTTGTTGCAATACTGAGAGGGATTGTTTCCTTAATTTCTCTTTCTGACAGTTTATTGTTGGTGTATATAAATGCCACTGATTTTTGAATATTTATTTTATATCCTGCCACCTTGCTGAATTCATTTATCAATTCCAGTAGTTTTTTGACTAAAATTTTAGGGTTTTCTGGGTACAGTATCAAGTCAGCAGCAAATAATGAAAGTTTTATGTCTTCTTTTCCAATTTGGATGCCTCTTATTTCTTCTTCTTGTTTGATTGCTGTGGCTATGACTTCTAGAACTATGTTAATAAGAGTGGTGAAAGGGGGCATTCTGCTTTGTTCCTGTTCTTAAGGGGATTGCTTTTAATTTTTGCCCATTGAGTATGATGTTGGCTGTGGGTTTGTCATAGATGGCCTTTATCATGTTAAGGTATGTTTTCTATATTTCCACTTTGCTGAGCATCTATTGATATTATCATGTGGTTTTTCCCCTTCCTTTTGTTTATGTGATGTATCACATTGATTGATTTGAGAATATTGTACCAGCCTTGCCTCTCCAGAATAAGTCCCACTTGATCATGATGTATGATTTTTTCATGTAATGCTGGATCTGGTTTGCTAATATTTTGTTAAGAGTTTTAGCATCTAAGGTCATCAGAGATATTGACCTATAGTTTTCTTTCTTTGTAGAGTCTTTGCCTAATTTTAGAATGAAGATTATGTTTGCCTCATAAAAGGAGTTTGGAAATTTTCCCTTCTCTTGAAGTTTCTGAAATAGCTTGAGAAGGATAGCAGTTAGTTCTTCTTTGAATATTTGGTAAAATTCGCCTGTAAAGCCATCAGCTCCAGGACTTTTGTTTGTTGGGAGTTTTTTGATAACTGTTTCAATCTCTTTTGATGTAATTATCTGTTTAGGTTTTCTGATTCTTCCACATCTTTACCAAGCTTATCTGTTGACTTTTTGAAAATAGCCATTCTAGCATGTGTGAGGTGGTATCTCATTATGATTTTAATTTTTCTGATAATTAGAGATTTTGAGCATCTTTTCATATGCCTATTGGCCACCTGTATGTGCCCTTTGGAGAAATATCTACTCATGTCCTCTGCCCATTTTTTAATCAGATTTTTTATTTATGTTGTTGCAGTTGTTATTGAGTTATATGAGTTCCTTATATATTTTGGGTACTAACATCTTATTGGATGTATCATTTGCAGATATATTTTTCCATACAGTAAGTTGTCTTGTTTGTTTTACTGTTTCCTCTTCTGTGCAGAAACATGTTTTCATGTCTTGGTTAGATATCTGTATTACAAGTATCTTCTCTCACACCATGGGCTGTGATACACAGTTCTTAGTCTTACAGACCAATTTATACATTGTTTTCTTTCTATAGTTAAATGCTTTTTGTGTCTTGTTTAACAATTTTTCCCTTGCCACCCACAGTCATGAAAATATTCTTCTGTGTTATTTTCTAGAAACTTGAATTTTTCTCATTTGAATCTGCAGCTCTCTTAGACTTTATTTTTATATATGGTCAGGGGACATATAGATTCTTTTCTTCATATGTATATCCAGTTTACCCAATACTAATAAAAAGGTCTTCCTTTCACCCACTGCACTTCAGTATCACCTTTGTGATGAATGGGTTCTGGAGATCTAAATACAGCATGTTGACTGCAGTCAACAATCCTGTATTATATATTTGAAATGTGCTTAAGTGTTTGTGCCATGTAAAAAAAAAGAAAAATAAAACAATGGTGATTATATGAGGTGATGGATATTTTACTAGTTTGATTGTGATCATCATTTTACAATGTATACATGTGTCAAAACAGGTTGCATATCTTAAATATATACAATTTTTGTCAATTATATCACAATAAAGATATTAAATATATAACTATACTAGATAATAGATATTATTCAAGAAAAACTCACTGATCCATATTAATTTTAACTTTAACTCCTTACTCTGAGTTCGGTCATCCCATTTCATAAGGGAGTCAAGGCAATTAATGGTGATTGAGAAAATAGAAAGAAGTCAGAATTCAGAGCTCACATGAAACTTGTTAAAATCGGACGTCCTTGCAATGCTGATTAAGATGTTTCACTTCCCTTCACTTTGATCCTTTACACTTATGTTGAAAGGAAACAAAAGTGGAGCTATTTCCCAGCATTATCACTTGTTATTCAGGTCATGGCTACTGTCAGCTTCTCTGAGGAACAGCGCCTCATTCCCCAGCTGTTCTATATTATCACAGTCTGCATATCTACACTCTGTCTTTCCTCCTAATTTTTACATTCCACTTGCTGCTCATGGATTTGCTCTGTATCATTACAATGAGTGACAAATGAGTGTTCGACTTTCTCTCTTTCCATGAGAGTTATAATGTCTAAATCAAGAAATAGCCTTAATATCTTTGTGAAACTAATGTTAATATTGTCAAACCTAAGGAAAATTTTTTTAGACAAGTGAATAAAGAGAATAAATCTTTGTCAACAGGCTCCTCTGTCCATTAGATTGGGAAATTCATGCTAGTCACATTTAAAGACTTGTATGATATTAATACTAATCCGTATTTATTAACATTCAGACATGTTCACAACTGTTGTAGCAGCTGAGTGCCTGTAAGTTAAATCGATTTTAGTCCTTAGATACCCATTAACAACACTTCTTCCCATTTCATTAATGGAGTACAGTTGTTTGGAGGTGTTTATAAAATGACATCTATTTGATTTATCAGTAACCTTGACTATGGAGTCTCTGTGTGCGTTAGAATGTAAGTGATCACCTTCCCCACTTTGATTGCCACATTGCAGCTGTGCATTCCCATTTTCAAATCATAAGAGACCAAAAAGATCTGAAAATAAAGCAAATATTGAGTTAGAATCTCTCAGCCTAGAGCATATACATTAAGGGAAATAGTGTTCAGATTTGCTTTAAACCAGCCCAACCACAAGTCACTAAGAGGATTGTGTGATAATGTAATGAAAAGACCACAGGAGGTTTCTTGAATTCAAAAGAAAATATCTAAAAATTCTGGCTTAAGCCAGACCTGTGGTGGTGCAGTAGATAAAGTGTCAACCTGGAATGCTGAGGTCAAAGGTTCAAAACCTTGGGCTTGCCTGGTCAAGGCACATATGAGAAACAAATACAAGTTGATGCTTCATACTCCTCCCCTGACTTTGTCTTTCTCTCTCTCTTCTTCCTAACATGAATAAATAAAATCTAAAAAAATAATAAAATAAAAATTTTTGGTTCAATATGCTAGATGCTAGCAACCTGACTCAAGCATATTTTAGCCTTAGAGATTGACCTGCCTTGTTTTGATTTGAGATATTTGATTAAAGCAAGCTCCAGAGCTGTAGAGGGAAGAAAATATCATCACCTGGTTTTCTCCATAAATGGGATGCAGAGTTGGGCCAGAGATTTGCTGACATTAACCTAACCTAGTTGCAGACCCCAGGGTCTCAGCACCTCTCCCTGATTCTCTGGAGAGGGATGCACAGAGGAGGTAGGATTGTCAGACTGTTCCTCTGCCTCCATGATATTCCCTTTGGGGTACTTTTATTTGAAGAGCACTTTTTTTGTTGTTCGCTCTTGGCAGAATGTGAGTGCGTTGGCCAAGAAAAAAATAGTTCCAAGTGCTAAGCTTCTCTAGGGAAGGGTGAACAGTCAGGTGATCCACCCTGGGTGGGTTTCCATCACAACCCAAGTTCACTATTAGATTATAACAACTTATTGTCTCAGTTTTAGCTTGAGAATTACATCAGTTTTATTTTAAGTACCACAGCAGGCCCAACAATGTTTTTACTTCAATGTAAGTATTGCAAAGCAAGTTTATAGTAGTGCTTCTTTATTTACCAGGGGACTCTCATGTACCAGATTCTTCTTTGTATAACACTAAAGGGAAATGTTTGTGATGGAAGACAAGTTTCCACTGGGCTGCATGTCCAGAGGGTTCTGTTCTGAGTGTCCAGATGCTGATGTTCTGAGTGTCTTCATTTTACTTTAGAAGCAGTAGTGCTCTATTTCCACAAGTCATAATGTTTTTTTTAGAGAGCTGTGTGAAAAATAGGCAGATAAATAACTTTAAAACTAAGTAGAAAATGAAAAAGCATGCAAGGCACACTTGGAATAAAATAATATATATAATAGAAAATGTGGCAGGAAATGGGAGGGAAGAAAAAATGTATAATGTGCAACAACACGAGTGCATCAAGAAGGGGTCCAATCAGATTGTTCTCACAGAAAGGACAGGGACAAAGTGCTCTCTCTGGAAGAAAGAATAGAGTTGTTAATTGTTGGGTAAGGGATTGTCTTCACTCTTTTTCTCTCTCTCTCTCTCTCTCTCTTTCTTTCTTTCCTTCCTTCCTTCCTTCCTTCCTTCCTTCCTTCCTTCCTTCCTTCCTTCCTTCTTCCTTCCTTCCTTCCTTCCTTCCTTCCTTCCTTCCTTCCTTCCTTCCTTCCTTCCTTCTTCCTTCACTCGCTCTTCCTTCCTTCCTTCTTCCTTCACTCGCTCTTCCTTCCTTCCTTCTTCCTTCACTCGCTCTTCCTTCCTTCCTTCTTCCTTCATTTCTTCCTTTCTTCCTTTCTTTCTTTCTTTCTTTCTTTCTTTCTTTCTTTCTTTCTTTCTTTCTTTCTTTCTTTCTTTCTTTCTTTCTTTCTTGTTTTTTTTTGAGAGAGAGAGAAAGGATGAGGTGGTATGAGGGAGGGAGAGAAGGAGGAAGGGAAGGAGGGAGAGAGGGCGGGAGGGAGGGAAAGAGAAGCATGAACTTATTGTTCCACTTGGTTGTACACCCACTGATTGCTTCTCATATGCACCCTTGACTGGGGCTTGAACAGGCAACTTTGGCACTCCAGGAGGACACTCTATCCATTGCACCACCCACCAGAACAATTTGTCTTCTCTCGTTTCTGCCTTTCTCTTGCCTAGATCTCTGCTTCCAACAGATTCAAACCTCTGGGCTCTGTACCTTCAATTTCAAACCCACTTCTGGTCCTTCTCTCCATTCCTGCAGAATGTCAGCTAGCATGCTTTGTTCCTTGGCCTCTGAACCCTGGCCTCCTTCAGGACAAACCTTCAGACCCACACCAGCAACCTCAGCAGTAGCCAAGCCAGCCAAACCACAATTCACTCCTCATTAGAGGACTTTATTTCATGATGAGATCTAAAACCGAAGATTTATTTCCATAAGGAGCTCAACAGCCAGACTAGAAGACACATGCAAAAATTTTCTAAAGGGTGTGTGTGTGTTTTGATTTTTTTTCTTGTGTTTTGGAAGGATGACTTTTGATAAAGGAAAGAATTATATGAGATCTCCTGGACTATCACTTTAGCATTTTCTGGAAGGATATGATCACATTTATTCTTAGGATTACTTTCTTACTCTATTACAAATTCCCATGCTAATACATATAAGAAAAAGGAAGAGAAAACTGCAAAAGAAGAAGTACAAGAGAGATTTTCATTCTTGTGGTATAAGTAATTTGCTTCGTGAAGCCATAATAGTCCCATATATTACTTTCTCTAAAAATTGAGCAGGTCCAAGGTGGCAAAAGTTTATAGAAATCTACTTTCTTCAAGTGATATACCCCAAATTGAAATATGTAATGAAAAGAGCATAGAGTCAGATAGGTTAAATTCTAGTTCACTCATTCTCTGTGCAGAAACTTGGGCACTTTAAATATGGTCAGCCTAATATCCATACCTGTGAAAATGGAAATAATGACTCCTATCTAACAGGGTTTTGAAGGACTATAAAAGATAAGGCATATGAAAATTCCTCACACTGAGTCCTGGCCCCAAATGGACACTAAGTTTCTGGTCCTTTCACCATCTTTGTGGATGCCAAATGAGGAAGTTAACACACTTAATTCATTGCTCCCATTCTTGTGGGGAAAACAGTTATCTAAGCACACTAGAAAGTTTATTCTGAAATCCCCACTAAATGTTTCCTTGGTGGGTGTTTTTAATAATTAGTCCCTTTCCCTCCAATCATTAGTCTGAATAATATGGGTATAGTATTTCATAAACTAAAATTGCCTTTAAACTTTATCTGTTAAAAGGATGGATCTTAAAGACATGTTCAGAATTTACCTGAAAAACCATATCAGACAAAGAAGAGCAGTCATCCCAGGAAAACCCTTGGTGAGAATGAGGTAGTAGAAACTTGATTAAAGCCAGCTGGAATGTCACCAAGCCTTGTGGCCTCTTCCCCTCTGATGGCTCTCAGACCCTTTATGTTCTAATATTCATCTCTAGACCCCACAGCAAGTCACCATTTCTATTTTATGTCTCTGGCCTGTACTTCAAGCTTGGAGCACCGGACTTGCCAAATGCAGTCTGCTTTCTTTGCTGCTCTTAACAATTAAGAGTTTGCAGCCTGACAAGATTTGTTGGAGGGAGGGAGCAGCCACTTTGGTGCATCCGCCACGATTGCATGGGCTTTCAGCTCCATCAGACTGCACAACAGCTGCTGAAGAACATCTCGTTCTCAGTGACACCACATTGGAAATGGAGCTCCAGCCTCCACAGTCATTCATTCAATCCATTGTATGATTGAATTTCCCATTCTGAGGGAGGCAGATGACATTTTTATCTAGAACAATTTAACTTTCTTTCTTAGGGGAAGAGGAGCTGGATCTACCAGCAGAATACAAAAATAGGTTATAGAAAGAGAGAGGTCTGGATGAGGGAAAATGAAACAAAGCAATAAAGTGAGAAATTTGCAGCCACCTGTTTTTGTGCACAGTGATAATACAAGAACTGTTTCTTCCCTTGAATGTTATTGCCTTAAGTTGGCTCTACCTCAGTGCTCATAATAGAGAAAGTTTGGGACAGCTAAAGTCTAATTTGTATTTATCATACAGTGAAATTGTTGGGCAGTTAAGCAGCTTGGGTCGAGGATAACTGCCTGGGTGAGAAATGAGAGCTGTTCTGAGACACCCTGGATGCCCTTGGACCAGAGCCTTGAGCAAGTTAGGTGGTTGTCCACTAACTTAACTCCAGCTGTGTTCACTCCAGCAGGAATGGTCATTAATCTGTTGCCACGACTGTGGCGGTGTCGGACTATACTCTGCTCAGTTGTGACATCTAAACCAAAAAAAGGCATTGTGATTAGAAAAGGCTAAGTTTTAGGAGATAGCTTCATGTATGGTTCTAAATAATGGCATTTGGAGAGAGAATTATGTGCTTGAACCACCCAATCGAATACTGTTTGCTGAGACTTCTGAGTTATTTATGTTGTCTTTTCCAAATTTCCCTCCTACTGCTCTTTCTCTTTTGGAATTTCCTGAACTTATTTTAAGAAGGAGGAAAACATGATAGTGCAGTAGATAGAGTGTTGGCCTGGCATGCTGAGGACCCAGGTTTGAAACCCCCAGGTCACCAGCTTCAGTGCAGGGTTGCTGGCTTGAGCGTGGGATCGTAGACATGACCCCTTGGTCCCAGGCTTGAGCCCAAAGATCCCTGGAGTGAAGCTCAAGGTCACTAGTTTAAGCCCAAGGTCGGTGGCTTGAGGAAGGGGTCACTGGCTTGGCTGGAGCCCCTCCCCCCCAGTCAAGATACATATGAGACAGCAATGACCAACTAAAGTGCTGCAACTATGAGTTGATGCTTCTCATCTCTCTCCCTTCCTGTCTGTCTGTCACTGTCTGCCCCCTCCTCGCTAAAAAATAAAAATTTAAAAAAGAAAGGAGGAAAACATTTTCTCCTGCTGTGCCACAGGCCTTCTTCTTTACATCTGTCCACACTGTGCTGACCCAGAACCGAGGACTGAACCTCTGCCTTGGTAAGTTTCTAGTACCACTCTGACTGCATCTTCCTCATACTCTGTTTTATTTTCTTTCTAGTTGAATATGTGTTCGGACATTCTAGGTTAACCCAGGTTTATACATGAAGGAAGTGGTTTGAATTCTACTCGAAAACCATAATGGGCCTGCCTATGTCTTAACAAACAAGGAATAGAGTAGGAAGAGCTGTGAGTTGCAAACACAACTGTGCTGGGTTCGAAGTGGTGTCCAGGGCTCCCCTGCAGAGCTGGCATAAAAGTGAAAGCAATGCAGCGAGATCTTTAATTCCAGGGGGGATGTGTAAGGAAGGTAGTACCATTATCCGAACAATCTCTGTATTTAACCAATTATTTTGCTATCATATGACAATGATTTCTAGCTTCTCAGTCTAAAATAAAGGTGTGTTCACTGTCTGCTACCTAATTTCCATCCAGCAACTTTCTCGTTTCTTAGTCTATTACTTTTAATACCTTAACCTAGGATCAAATTTCTGAGTCCATTAGGGTATATTTGGTTGGAAGTAACTGAATATGCACAGTGGCTTAAGAATCAAAAGTGTTGCCTGACCAGGCGGTGGCACAGTGGGTAGAGCGTCGGACTGGGATGCGGAAAGACCCAGGTTCGAGACCCCAAGGTCGCCAGTTTGAGCGTGGGCTCATCTGGTTTGAGCAAAAGCTCACCAGCATGGACCCAAAGTCGCTGGCTTGAGCAAGGGGTTACTCGGTCTGCTGAAGGCCACGGTCAAGGCACATATGAGAAAGCAATCAATGAACAAATAAGGTGTCGCAACAAAAAACTGATGATTGATGCTTCTCATCTCTCTCCATTCCTGTCTGTCTATCCTATCTATCCCTCTCTCTGACTCTCTCTGTCTCTGTAAAAAAAAAAAATAAAAAAAAAAAAATAAAAAAGAATCAAAAGTGTTTTATTGGCTTGTATCATAAACAGTTTATTGGTTTCAAGTGTGGGTTTGATCAGGGCTCTGACTCCATTTCTCTGTAGTACAAGGCTCTGCCTTCCTCCTTGTGCTGGTTTGGTCCTCAGCTGGCTCCCTTCATGGTAGCCAGATGGCCACCAGTGGCTAACAAAGCTAGGTGTTCTTGATTACAAATAAATCTATCTCTAAATTTCAGAGTTTTTCTGTCACATTAGTAGACACAAAACCTCTAGTTTGCAATTAGGTTGTAGTTAATAGTTTTTATGTCTTCATGTATTAACTCAACATGTACTAGTAACAAAATGTCAATGCCTCAAAAATAAATGGAAGGGATTATATCACACTAAAAAGTTTCTGCAAAGCAAAAACAAACAAACAAAAAACTAACAAAACAAAAAGTTAGCCAAATAAGTGATATTCACAAACAACAGCTCTGATAAGAGGATAATATCCAAAATATGTATATATGAAGAACTCACAAAGCTCAGAAACAAACAAGCAAATAATCCAATTTAAAAAATGGGTAGAGAACCTGAACAGACATTTCTCCTAAGAAGATATACAAATGACCAACAGGTATATAAAGAGATATTCATCTTTGCTAGCTATTAGAGAAAGGCAAATCAAAACTATAATGAGATACCACCTCACACCTGTTCGGTTGGCTGTTATTAACAAGACAGGTAATAAGTGTTGGAGAGGCTGTGGAGAAAAAGGTACCCTCATTCACTGCTGGTGAGAATGTAAACTGTTATAGCTATTATAGAAGAAAGTATGGTGGTTCCTCAAAAAATTAAGAATAGAACTACTATTGTATATGACCCAGCAATCCCTCTACGGGGTATTGACTTAAAAAACTCAAAAACATTGGTACACAAAGACATATGTACCCCCATGTTGATTGCAGCATTATTCACAGTGGCCAAGACATGGAAACAGCCAAAATGCCCTTCAATAGAGGATTGGATAAAGAAGATGTGGTACAATGGAATACTACTCAGCCATAAGAAATTATGACACAGTGACATTTATGACAACAAGAATGGACCTTGAGAGCATTATACTAAGTGAAACAAGTAAATAAGAAGAAGCTAAGAACTATATGATTTCACACATAGGTGGGATATAAAACTGAGACTCATGGACATAGATAAAACTGAAGAGATTACCACAGGGAGGGGCAAGAGGAGGGGAGCAGTGGGGGCAAATATAGGGTGATGGAAAATGAATGGACTTTGGGGATGGCACACAATGCAATAAACAGTTCAGGGACCACGGAGATGGTCATCTGAAACCTTTGTGCTCTTATTGATCAATGTCACCCAATTAAACTTAATTTCTAAGTTTAAAAACATGGTAATGCCTCACAAAATTAGGAGATAGGAAATCTCAGTTCACTTACCTACGTTCATGAGCATTTTATTTCAGAATACTTCATGTTAAGTGGATTGTTTTCTTACCAAACTCTGAGCCCTCTTGCCTTCAAGTGAACAATTTTCTTATTTCCAGATGGACATCTGAGCGTAAGAAGGATACATGGTTGTTGATAATAATGGGAAAACCTTGGATAAGGGGCTGTGCTGGGAAAAAACACATTATTGTGTTACTTCGTTCTTTATGACTCTCTTCCTGCTTTAGAGATGTCAGTAGAGAGAAAACAAATCATCCTTCAAAGAAGAAACAGTTGTTGGAAAAATGTTATCAACCTCCTTACACATACACCCTAGAATTTACAAGGCTAGTTACAGTGTTGCAGTGAAGGCTTCCTAGAAGAATCAGCCTGTCAGTCAGATGTAAAACTTACTCAAGGTATGTAAACTAAAGCACAAGTCCATTGCATACAGAGACAGGGTCTTTCTACGTTTAGGAACTTTGACTGCCTCTCACACAGGGATGCCTCCAGTTACTGTAAATCCCTGATGTGTTGTTGTTGACAAGGATGGAATGAATACTTCCCGAGTCCTATTTCTAAATAGCTATAAATGTGGAAAATCCTGAAGCCAGTTTTTGAGGGGCTTCCTCATTGAACTTCCTTGCCAGATGACTGCTTTATTACATCGAAAATGTGGAACACAGACAAGAGTTCCTGAAGAGTGCTCATTAGTTGACTATAAATAACTGGTAGACAAACGTCCACTGGAAGTACAAGGAAGATTAGCTTGGCAACTGATGTGACAGAGTAGAAATAGAAATAGATAATTGCTTCCTTCTTCTTGGTACAAATGCAGAGAAATAAAATAATTTTCTCAATGCCTTAGAAACAAAAAGTACATTCTTCTAAAAAACAAGGCAATGAAATAACTTAACACTTTTGGAGAAAGTAGACTCAGAATCACACCCTCTTGCAGCATAACTACAAATAAGAAACTCAGATAATTTCAAATGGAAACACATGGTATACAGCATTACCACCGTGGATCCTGCTGTCGGGAACAGACGCAAGGATCTAAAGTATTGATTCTGGCAACACTCGTATGACTTTCCATTACAGCAAAGTTACTGAAGTGGAAAGATGGACTGCCACTTTGCAAAAAAAGATAATCTCAAAAATATGGCCATCTTGAGAATGAGAACATGTAGACATTGGACTCTTTGTCTGTCTCTTGTCGGTTATTGCTAGGTTTCTCAGAATTCACAAAAACAAAACAAAATTTGGTTAGCATTTACTAAGATGCAAAAAAATTAAAATCTCCTATCTGGTCTGTCAGATTAGTCATTGAGAAAAATGCAATTGAAACAGCTTGTGGGGAAACTTTGATGTTCTGCAGATATATCTAGCAAACCCAAAAAGAAAGGTGTTAGAGCATAAAAGGAAGCTTATCATATTAAGAACAGCTGACATGCTTTGTCCAAAAATATCTATCAGAAACTTGTACACTGTGAGCTTCATAGCTTATCACAGAAAATGTCATAGCCTCTTCATAATTAAATAGTGGGCATTTATAATTAATTTCAAATACTAAATTTTTATTACTTGTGATTTTTAAAACAAAATACATATCATGGGAAAACCATGAAAATTAAAAATCAAGATAATTTCAAATGTTGAACCAAATAAACTATTTACTTATGAAATTAAGGATTTCCTTTTAAAGGGTATCACATTTTAAATGCATGAGGATTGTATTTTTATTATTGTAAGAGATGAGTGAAATCCCAAGATTCATGGCTAGAAGATGGCATAATGAGCACTAGTATTTCCTCAGGTGATTCACAATCATCTAATAAAAATTGTAGACAGCCTGACCGATGGTTGCACTGTGGATAGAGCATCAGCCTGGGATGTTGAGGTCCTTGGTTTGAAACCCACAGGTGTATAGCTAGAGCATGGGGTCACGAGCTTGAGTGCGGGATCATCAACAAGATCCCAAGGTCGCTGGCTTGAGCCCAATGTTGCTGGCTTGAGCGAGGGGTCACTGGCTCGACTGGAGCCCCCATCCAACTCTCAAGGCATGTATAAGAAGCAATCAATAAACAATTGAAGTGAAGTAACTACATGGTGATGCTTCTCATTTCTCTCCCCACTCTCCCTTTCTGTCTCTCTCCTCTCACAAAACAAACAAAAAAACAAACATAAAACACAAAATAAACCCAGAAGCAATAACTTTGAACTGACAATAATCATGAAGAGATGATAGATGTGACCAGAGCTGGAATATTAATAGAAAGGCAGTGGAAGAAGTGGTAGCAAGTCGTACAGAGGCTTCTGATCCAGTGCCCACCCATATCACTGGTATGAGAGGCAATGAGTTGATTTCAGGAGTAAGTGGAATAAACCATGGAACTATTGCCCTAGAAGAGATGTTCAGTGAGCTCCCACCCTTCCATTTGACAAGTAGTACAAGACAGGCTACATACAGGATTAGTTCAGGGTCACAGCATCTTTAAAGCTCCTTCTGGCTGAAAACCACCTGTAGGTGAGAGCTTCTCTAGCTGTTCTCACCACCACAAACACAAAATCTTTGAAGGTCTTGCCTCTGGAAAAGAAATATAGCTTCCATTTCAGTTTTTTAAATCTTCATGTTTCTTTTATAAAGCAGCTTCAAATCTGTAATACAGAAAATCTATGCTTCGGGGAAATCCAAAGTGACAGTTTTTTCATACAACTTATATTTGGAATCAGCCCACAGAACACCTGGTGAATTTGAGAACCCCAGAATATTTGCATTTAAAAGGCCTTAGAGAACATATGGAAGCATATTCCTGCTTAGAAACGGAGGGGGCTGTTTTCACAGGCTGCCTCCCCTGCCAGAGTGCCACCTGAGGCCAAGAGGCTGCAGAACAGGGCCCAGCTCTACTGACCTCTCCTCTAATACTACTTCTACTGCTCCCTGCTTCCTCTTGCCCGCAGTTTCTTCCTTAGAAATAAAAAAAAAAGAGAGAAAGGAATTTGAAGTTCTCATATCGACCTATAGAAATATTTTATTTTGCTAACATATAAAACCTTTTAGTTGTTTGACATTTTTACCAATGATCTGTAGTGTTTATTTGGGGAAGTCATCATTCAGGCAGATAAATCACTAGTCCGACCTACTCATTTCAAAATGATCATTATGCATGGACTGTTTTGGAACTGCACTTTAAGAACTACCTTTGAGAAATGACTTTCATTCATGCATGCATGCCCTCGTTCAGCAGCTGTGTATTGAGGACTTACTCTCTGCCAGAAACTGCTAAGTATGTGGAGAAAAAAGTCAAAACGCAAGCCCTTCCCTTGAATAGCTTACAGTCTAGTGCAGGCGAGGCCAACAGTTCTTGTCCCCGAGCCAGGTTAGAAAGAAAACTTTTTTCACGGGCTGGACGAAATATTAAAATTAAAAAATGTTAAATACAAAAACGATTCATTTAAGTAAACAAAATTTTATTATGTAATTTGTTTATGAATAAATGTGAGTGAAAAAAATTTTAATATACAATATTATTATTATTATTATTATTTTTTTATATTTTTCTGAAGCTGGAAATGGGGACAGTCAGACAGACTCCCGCATGCGCCCGACCGGGATCCACCCGGCACGCCCACCAGGGGCACGCTCTGCCCACCAGGGGGCAATGCTCTGCCCCTCCGGGGCATCACTCTGCCGCGACCAGAGCCACTCTAGCGCCTGGGGCAGAGGCCAAGGAGCCATCCCCAGCGCCCGGGCCATCTTTGCTCCAATGGAGCCTTGGCTGCGGGAGGGGAAGAGAGAGACAGAGAGGAAGGAGGGGGGGGGTGGAGAAGCAAATGGGCGCTTCTCCTATGTGCCCTGGCCGGGAATCGAACCCGGGTCCCCCACACACCAGGCCGACGCTCTACCACTGAGCCAACTGGCCAGGGCCTACAATATTATTTTAATAAAAATATATTTTAATAAAAATATAATTACATACCGTATAAATATCCAAACTGTATCACAATCAATTGAAACAATATTTAACTAATAGAATGAGCTTGAAGGGGTTATAGTGCAAATAAAACAATTATTTTGTTTTACAAACAGCCTGGACACATTTTCAGTTATCAACTGCAGCTATTGTCTATGCTACAATGCCACTTGATTCAGCACACTTGACCACAAAAATAACGAATTGTTTGACCTTGGGTGCGCACTGGCAAACTCCACCTAAAAGAATGTGGGTTTCACATCACCGCTAAATGTCAAACAGTTCATATCGAGTACAGACGAGTACAAAAGTTGTAAATCTTTATAATGGAATTTTTTAAAAAAATAAAGAAGTATCATGAATCCATTCAACCAATTATTGGAAGTTAACCCTAGATTAGTCACATGCGGAATTCTTTTCCACGTATCACTATCTTCTTAAATATCTCGATTTACAATAATCAAAGGCGCTTCCACTTCTGAGTAGCTGAGATTTTAAAGTAGCGAAGAATATTAAAAATTTAATCGCGGGCCACATAAACTCATTACACGGGCTGGATTTGGCCCATGGGCCGTATGTTGGCCATGCCTGGTCTAGTGGGAAAGAGAGATACATCAAACTTTAGTTCGCTTCTGTGTTATGGGTGCTGCACCACAGCTGCTATACAATAAGTAACACAGCACAGTGACTAAGCGTGTGGATGCTTGACTCACACTGCCAGGGGAAGCACCACTTTTGGCACTTCTTAAAAATTACCTAATCTTTCTGAGCTTCAATTTACTCACTTTTAATCAGGAGACAAATAATAGCTCCTATTGCATAGTATAAAAATTAGTCAAGACATAACTTGTAATATTACTGGCACATAGTAAATGCTTAATAAATGTTAGCTGTTATTATTCTTTCTATAGTAGAAACAGAAAGAGGCAATGTTTTATTTGACTTGTGAGGGTCTAAAACTGCTTCATGCAAAGGCCCTTCTCTAGCTGACTCTTGAAAATGAACTAAATTTCTGACAGGTAATTGCAGAGCGGAATAGATTCTGGGCAAGAGGAGTTACATGGCTAGGGTGCTAAAAGGAAGACAGAGCCTGACACACTGGAGAATCTTTCAGCCATAGGGAGAGGCTGCCCTGCACATAAGTCCCAGGCCAGGAGGGGAGATGGGGAGAGAGCCCAGGGAGAATGCTACTAAGGAGGACCTGGTTCCGTCCGACTCTTCTGTCCTGAGCCAGATGCTCCTATGCCTTGGCCTTAAGCTTTATTTTCTTCTTCTTCTTCTTTTTTTTTTTTTTTTTTTAAATTAAGTGAGAGGTAGGGAGGCAGAGAGATAGACTCCCTCATGCGCAACCGGGATCCCCACCCCCAACCCCCGCGAAACCCCTATGGGGCAATGCTCTGCCCACCTGAGGCCGCTGTTTTATTGCTGGCAACTGAGCTATTTTAGCACCTGAGGCGAGGCCATCAAGCCATACTCAGCGCCTGGGGCCAACTTGAATGAACATTCAAGCCATGGCTGCAGGAAGAGAGAGAGAGACAGAGAGAGAGAGAGAGAGAGAGAGAGAGAGAGAGAGAGAAGGGGGAATGGTGGAGAAGCAGATAGTCACTTCTCCTTGTGTGCCGTGACCGGGAATCGAACCCAAGACTTCCACATGCCAGACCAACACTCTACCGCTGAGCCAACCAGTCAGGCAAAGATTTTTATTTGGGAATTAAGGTAGTAAAACTAGATGACGCCCTACTGTCCCTCCTGGTACCAAAATTCTGTGGGTTTAACTCAAGGTCTCATTAAGTCAAGCTAAAAGAAGCCTTATCTTGCATTCTGTACAAAACCAGTGTGTGTTATGCACCTTTCAAACTTGTGAGTTTGTTCAGTTGCTATTGCAAAGTGTTCAAATGTTTCTGCTTTTGTCATTATGCAATTTCTCACTCAATAGATACTAAATGTTTTGCTATTGTAAAGTGGGGACAAGAAAACATTTTTGACTTGGCAAATAAACACTAAGCTAGACACTGCCAAATGGCTATGAAGTGAATTTTATCTCAAGGCTAAAAATTACACAGCCTGAAACTTTAAATATATATATGTTTTAAAGAAAGTTAAAGTATGCCAAGGCAGATAAAATGATATTAACAGAAAGTGAATATGCCAAAAATGGAGAAACATCCCCTGAAGAATGAATCATCTTTCTTGTAGCTTTAGGAAGCTTTTCTGTATCCGAAGTCTTGTACTGAAGATGTTGATAATGTGGAAGGATTGTGGACTTTTTCTAACCACTCCCTTACACCCAAGTGAGTTTGGAAGCTCCCAATAAAATAATTTCTATAAAAGACATTTGCATTCCAGAAAGTACCACCAGACTAGTTAGTCCTCACTGACACTGACTTGGTGTGATAGTTTAGAGCAGCGGTTCTCAACCTGTGGGTCGTGACCCCGGCGGGGGTCGAACGACCAAAACACAGGGGTCGCCTAAAGCCATCGGAAATACATATTTTATTTAAAAATGTGTTGTATAATAAATATGTATTTTTAAGTATGTCGCAACCCACAGGTTGAGAACTGCTGGTTTAGAGCCTTTCATGTTTTCAAAAGCTCAAGGGAGCTTCATATTCAAAGATAGGGTTCAACCACCATGGAAGCTACCCCAGGAAGGGTACTAGGCATAGATTAGAATCTCAAAGACAATTCTCTACCCTAATTCAGGAGCATTTTCTTTTTTCCACAGCACCAAGGTTAAATTTTTGTTGTAATTTCAGAAGAAAGAACTTATTACTGCTCTACTGACTGGCACATGAAATTGTGTTTAAATTGAATTAATTTTGGCAGTGATTTTCCAAATATATTTTCTTAAAAAAAAATTTTTTTTAATTTTAGTGGTTTTTACTGGTTCTGGGATTAAAAAAAAATTCATTCATAAAATCGTTTTAATTTTAGTAAAATACATGTGTTATATACCATCCCCTCAGAAACTAGGAAAATATTCATATAAATTCACATTGGTTAATTTTGTAAGTAAATATTACAAAAGAAAAGATTTATTAAAGGAAAAAAAAAATCCTGGCTGAATGGCTCGCTTGGCTGGAACATTGTCTTGCAATGCAGAGGAAAAAACCACACCTTGATTTGTTCTACGATTGGAATTCTGTCATCCATCCCTTTTCTTTGCTTCTCTTTTTCAGCAGTGTTCATTGAAAGAATTCATGTTCTGTGATTACATCTCCTAAAACCTCATGCTTTTTCAACCCATTCCAACCAGTGTTTAATACTGTCCACAACACCAAAACTACTCTAGTCTATGATGTCACTGCCTTGGCCAAACTGAACCAGAGAAATTTGGAGTCAATTTTTCCCCTTTTATTTCATGTGACCTCTCAGAAACATTCAAGATAGTTGACAGCTCCGTTATCCGACCCTTTCTCCCACATTTTTACCAGGAGACCATCTTTGCCTGGTTTTCCTCCTGCTTCCCTAACATATCTTTCATCGTGCTCACTGCTGGATCTTCTTCCTCGTTTTGGCCCCTAAATACTGGACAGATCACTCTCCCCTGTGCTCTTCCCAGCCATCTCTCTTAGGTGATCTTATCCACTCCCACTGCCTTAAATGCTACCTACATGCTCATAACTAACCTCTACCTTTAGCTTCAGATGCATCTATTCAGTCACTTGATATCTCCACCGGGAAGTCTAACATGCCTAAAACAAGACTCTGGGCCTTTCCCCTCTCACCCAATTCCTTGCCTGTTCTGTCCCATCTTGGTAAATGACTTCACTGTAGACCCAGTTACTCAAACTAAAAACATGGAAGTCATCTTGGACTCTTGTTTCATTACTTCCCATAACCAACTTATTGCTGGTTTTATCAAGTTTATCTCCAAAGTATGTCTTGAATCACTCTACCTCTCTCCAACCCTACTGCTGCCATTCTAGACCAAATGACCATAATTTCTCCAGGGTTCCTGCCTCAGCTTCCTGCTTCGACTCTTTCCCAACAATTCATTCTCCATACCACAGCTTGGGATTTTAGACTGGCTAGCTATTGTAGGAAGCTACCCCCAGCATTATAATTTAGCAGAATGCCTGGCCTCTACCCACTAGATGTCAGTAGCATACCCTACTTGTGACAACCAAAGGCCTCTAGACATCGACAAATGAACCCTGTGAGACAAAATCACTCCAGCTGAGAACTGCTGTCATAGCCAGAACAATATTTATTTTTAAGATGAGTCATAATTAATAATAAAAATATTAAAATAAAATATAAAAAAATAAAGTCACTTTTCTACTTTAAACCTCTCAGTGACCCCCAAGTTTTTACCCCATCCAGGAAGGCTCTATCAACTTCTGTGACTTTAAGGTCCTTCAATGGCCTTATTTCTGCTCTTCATGTAAGTTAAGCCTATTCTCAACTCAGGGCACTGCATTTATTATTCTTTTTATCTAGGATGCATCCCCACTAACGTCTTCACTTCTGCATGGCTACTCTCTTCCATATAGGTTTTTTTTACTACTCTACATTGTGTGTCCCCGCTTTCCATATTCATGTCTGCTTTCTTCGTAGCATCTACAGGCACCGAAATTACCTTACGTGTATGATTGCTTGTCTGTCTCCCTGACTACAGTATACATTCTGTGAGAGGAAGCCCCTAGTCTGTTGTATCTGTTCCCATCCCCACCCCCTGCTCCATCTCCAGCCCTAGGCACACAGTAGGTGCCTGAGTTTTAAAATCCTTCATGTCTTGGTTTAAAGCACCAATGTGGTTATAGGTGAAGCTTTGCAGTCAAATGTTTGAAGATGTTTTAAATAGAAAAGGACACCAGACATACAGAGCTCAAATGGATTCCTGTTTCTACATTGTGTGTTTCATGGGGTAAATATGGAGAGTGCCTCTTTTGTAAAGAAAAGCTGTTAACCTGATTGGATTATGCCAGGAGCCCAAATGCCAATAAACAAACTTTGGCAAAGTTAACATCAAACCCATTTTTCAAGTGACCTAAGCTGTGTTGAAACCCATTCCCAGAGGTGAAAGTCTAATGAATCTATCTACTGTGCCAGGGCGCCTTCTGTTTGATACAAGTTTTGTCAGGGGAATGAGTATTGACGTTTTAATGTCTGTGGATTATGGTAATGCACTTAACTATATTGATCTGTTCAGTATTCAGTACTTGCTTTGGCTGCCATCCCAAAACTCCACGAGAAGGAAGTGTCCAGACAGTCATAACATGGGCTATGAAAAGGGTTCAAAGAAGTAGCACATCAGTTGAATTCACAAAATGTTACACATCAAATTTTGACACCTCACTTAAGCCACAGGCCTAATGGGAAGGTGCTTAATGGGCTAATTAATGCTACCGCTGACAAGAATGTGCGTGTGTAAGAAGAATGAGAACTTCCCAGCTGACTTGCAGTTTGGGAGGATCAGAGAAATAACTTTCAATGGGTGAGCCCTTCAGCTCTACCACTCAGCCAAGGACCTCAGAAGTAATTCTGGAACGAGTCACACAGACAGGGAAGGCACAGAGTCCTGGGGCTCTAAATGGGCTGGCAACAGAATCAAGACAAGGACCAGTGTATTGAAAGTACTCAGGCTCTGAAGTTGGGCAGACCTGGGTTAGCACCCCCGCTCAGTATCTGACTAGTAAATTCTTACCTCCATGCCTGACTGCAGGTTATTTTATTTCCCTATGCTTTCAAAAATTTTTAAAACTATAAAATGAAGAAAATGTATTGTTTTTTTCACTCCTAAGATGGTAGGAGAATAAAATGTGCTCATGTCAATTACCTGGACCAGAATAGGCATGTGTTGGGCAGATAAAATATATTATGCTCACTTTGTTAAAGATGGCGCTGCCCACGTGGAAGCCCGTCGCCCAGGTGATGGTATTGGTTGCCCTTCTTGCTTGGGATGGGCATGATTATATTAATGTGTGTTGGGGGCGGGTTGTGGGCAGGCAGGATCCTTGTAGCCTGGGGCTTGGTTTTGGGACTAAGCCTTTCCCACCCTTTTTGATGAGGAATCTCATTATGCCTCAGATAAGTGACTTTTTATCAAAGACTTCCTTGTTTGTATATTGGATTAAAGGTTTTGGTTTCTACACTATAAAGTGGGGCAGAATGGGAGCTTGCTCTCTCTTGGTTCCTGAGATTAGCATTAGAGAGGAGAGCAGAGAAAGGCCACATGGAGGAGAGGAGAGGTAGCCAAAATGGCGGAGTGCTGAAGGAGAAGCCAGTTTGTGCAGAGTTTGTGCAGAGAGAAGGAGAAGGGGAACAGAGGTGAATAAGGCTGGTGAGCTAGAAACCTTTGATTCTAGAAAACTCAGATAAGGCAGTAGCTTTGTGAGCACTGAATGAGTGAGTTTTGGAGCCCAGTGTGTGTTCTTATTTGTCCGCCAGGTGCAAGCTAGAATTAAAGATGATGGCCCACCGGTTTTTGACTCCGTTGTTTCATTACTATCTGTCCGAATCTAATGTGAACCTGCATGGGCCAGGCGGCTGTGATGGTGGCCGTGGCTACTGGCTTTACAGCATGTTAGTTCTCTTCTTCCCTCTTCTCTATTTCCTACCAGCCCCTGTAATGTCTGCTCTAATTAAAACACCATGTGCATTGCCTACCTGACCTTGAAATCAGCAAAGACTTTCAGAGAGGGAGCCCAGAATCACTCTTCTGTTCTCAGCAGCTTTTGTCAACTGCCTCAGAGGAAAGATTAGCTTGTGTGAGTCGCTGACATTGAGTTACCCTCTGTTCTCTAAAGGAGAACCAAGGTTTGCAGGAGCTGCTGGGGGATGGGAGGGAATACTTGGGGAAGCTTCTGTGCCCACTCCCCCAAACTGCTAGCTCGCAGGAGAAAAGCGGGTAACAGCAGACCCCTGTCCTGCCAGGCTGGTCCTCATCACAGATTCCACAGACACTTTACAGTCATTTTAATAAAAGCTGAGTCTGCCAGCCCTGGCTCCATTAGATGAGGGAATAAACAATAGCGAGCAGATTAAATAACACAGGACATTTTATATTCAAGTTTGAGAGTTTAGTAGAAACTAAGAGCATAATAAATAAAAAGGACTGCGATAGCCTTTAATAAAGCAAACAGACCAAGGAGTCGTTCATTTACCATATGAAGGATTTGTTTTCCAGGGCAATCATGCAAAAAGGCTTAGCCTATTCTGCTGATGAAAAACTGGTCTGACCCTGTCCTGCCCCAGAAGAATGAACTCTGCAAACAGGATTTTCAAAGTGCTCTTTTTCAATTAATGTTTTAATATTTTGAGCCTTTTCATGGAAATTATAGCTTTAGCTGTTAAAGATGACTTAAGTGACTGCCTGATTTACAAATGCACCCAAGTAATGCCAATGGCCTTTGCAAATTAGATTTTAAAAATAATTCACATGGTGGCTTTTTAATGTACTCAAGTGCTTCCCACATGCCCCCTTCTAGCCTCATTCTGAAGTATAGATTTGCAGAGCCTAGTGCACATTTCAACTCTTTGTTCATACTTTTCTCTTTCCCTTTTATTTTTTTTCTTCTCTTTTTACTGAATGTATTGTGGTGACACTGGTTAAAAATTATACAGATTTCAGGTGCACAATTGTACAACACATCATTTTTGCATTGTATTGTGTGTTTATCCTCCCCAAGTCAAGTCTCCATTTATTACCATTTATCCCCTGATATACACCTCCATCTCCCTCCTCCTCTTGGCAATCACCACACTATTGTCCTTCCTTTTTAGAAAACTTCAATAATGCTTTACTCTGTCAGGATAATGAAAAATAAAAACAAAAAAAAACATAAAGCTCAAAATGAGATGTCAATCATCAAAGCTTCCTTCACAATGAGTTTCACATTATCACCGAAACACCAAACCTTTCTTATCTTGCATCTATATTGTTGCCACAGTCTCTTGCTGTTTTGATCCACTCTATAAATTGTGACCAAGGTGGCCTGACCAGGCGGTAGCGCAGTGGATAGAGCGTCAAACTGGGATGCTGAGGACCCAGGTTCGAGACCCTGAGGTCGCCAGCTTGAATGCGGGCTCATCTGGTTTGAGCAAAAGCTCACCAGCTTGGACCCAAGGTCGCTGGCTTGAGCAAGGGGTTACTCGGTCTGTTAAAGGCCCGCGGTCAAGGCACATATGAGAAAGCAATCAATGAGCAACTAAGGTGTCGCAATGCGCAACGAAAAACTAATGATTGATGCTTCTCATCTTTTTGTTCCTGTCTGTCCCTGTCTATCCCTCTCTCTGACTCTCTCTCTCTCTGTCTCTGTAAAAAAAAAAAATTGTGACCAAGGTGTCCTTAAAACATTGCTCATACCACATTATTCCCTGTTCAAAAAATACAGTAGCATCCTGCTGCCGCTAGTCCACTGATTTTCAACTGGTATGCTGCAAGAATTTTCGTTGTTGTTGTTTTGTTTTGTTTTCTGTCAGTGCAATACCTGACTATTTAGTCAGGGCCACTGACTCTTTTCCCTTAGATTGACAAATTTAAAAAAAATTACAGCAGCCAACACAACAGTAGCTGTCTGGTGTGAATTAATCAAAATTATACCTAATTTTTTTTGTCAGATTGGCAAAACATATATTTTTGGTGTGCCACAAAATTTTAGTAATTAGTTTATGTGAGCCATGAGATGAAAAACGTTGAAAATCACCACTCTAGTCTAAACTTTCAAGTTTTCATCCTGGCTTTCCCTGCCCCCATTTTTAAAAATATACTTTTGTTTTAGAGTACCTTTAGGTTCACAGCAAAAGTCAGATGAAAATATAAAGAAGTTTCCACACAAACCCAGCCTCCCACACTATCAACATCTTGCACTAGAGTAATAGTAATGCCTTTATTATAATTAATAAGTCTACATTGAGACACCATTATCACCCAAAGTCCATAGTCTACATTAGGATCCACTCTTGGTGTTGTGCACTTGAATTTTGACAGATGTACGTTGATGTATATTACCATTGTAGCATTGTATAGAGTGATTTCACTGCCCCAAAATCCTCAGTCTTTCTTGTTCATCTCTCCTTCCCCCTAGCCCCTGGAAACCACTGAGTTGTTTTTTTTACTATCTCCATTGTTTTGCCTTTTCCAGAGTGTTGTATAGTTGGTATCATCCATTAAACAGCCTTTTCAAATTGGCTTTTTTCACTTAGTAATATTCATTTAAGATTCCTCTATGGCATTTCCTTATTTTTAGCTTTATTCATCACCTCACTAGTAAAGGACCTCTTGGTTGCTTCCAAGATTTGGCAATTATGAATAAAACTGCTATAAACATCCATGCACAGGTTTTGGATAGACGTAAGTTTTCATCTCATTTGGGTAAATCCCAAGGAGCATAATTATTGGATTGAATGTTGATACAATTTGTTTTCCACAAAATTGCCAAATTTCTTCCAAAGTGGCTGTTCCTTTTTGCATTCCCTCCACAAGAAATTAGAATTCCTACTGCTTCACATCACTGCCGGCATTTGGTGTGGCCGGTATTTTGGATTTTCATCATTCCAATAGGTGTGAAATCTGATTTTAAATCCCAGTTTCAATTCAACTCACCTTATCTCTTCAAATGTTTGCACTTTTCTCAAACAAGAGTGTCCTCTATTGTTCAGCTTGTGTTCTGGCTGACCTCCCACCAGCCTCAGTTCCAGCTTTTTGCCTTTGTCCAGGCTTTTCCTCACATGTAAGTCTATCTCCTTCTTCCTATGCTCTTCGTTGTGGGATCTTTTCTTGACTATACTAGACATTATTTCTCTTCCCTTGCTACAATTTTTTCCAAGGATGTAGTTCACAATCCTAGAGAGCTTTAAGAGATACTGATGGCTGTGTAACATCCCCAGAAATTATGATCCTATTGAGCTGGTGCAAAGACTTTTAAAAGTTCTCCAGGTGACTATTCTGCCAATGTTGAGAACCAATCTCTAAGACTTATGGTCCTCACCAGACAATCCAATGCAGTTGACCTCTTTTAGAGTTCCTTGTTCATTATGATGCTGTGATAATACCAGAGTGGTAAGAAGATTTATTTTGTGAAATATATTACTTTCACGGATATAAATGGTGTTAAGGTGGTCTAAGCTCATCAAAATGTAGAACTAGGTGCTGGCCCATTTAGGAAGTTGACTAAAAACCTACAATTATTTTTCCTCTTCCATGTTTTGTGGAAATGATAGTAAAGATATATGAAGAGGGATAAATCCACAATAATATGTGAGATTCCTCATTTCTCCCCATCTCCTTTATTAAAAAAAAAGAAAGAAATTCCTTCAAGAATCCTTTACAAATTTATCTAAAAAGAGTTGATAATGCCCCTTGATAGCATAAGAATATAGAAATCTTTCTTTCATCACTAATATGTTCTTCCAGGCTATATTTCTGACTGTGTACAGTTATACAGTCTGGACTGACTTGTCCTGGATGAGCCAAGGTTTGCAATATCTGCCATACCCATAGCCCTTTTCAGAAGAGATCCTCCCCAAAGTTGTCTCACCATTGCATGTGTTCCCAGCTGAATGAACCAGGGCAGTCAATCAAGAAACTCATCAGTTGGAGACACTTTAGGGTTCAACATGTGAGCTTTGCCTAAATATATCTCTCTTAAGGGGTTCTGAAGGTAAGTCATTATAATGAACCATTCATTTTGGGAACAGAGTGAAATACACAAAGAGAGGGTAAGACATGGAAGTCCATGATGAATGATCAGGACTAATGAGAGGCCATAAACAGAAGCCATGTAAAAGAAAGAAGGAAAAAGAAGTTGGGAAGCAGCAGGAGTAGTAAAAACAGAAATAAGAAGTAGACAAATGGTCTGGTAGAAGCTAGATGGGGCTTTGGGGGATCCTTTTTTAAGAGGACAGCATACTCCTTTAGTTTAGCCCAGGGGTCCCCAAACTATGGCCCATGGGCTGCATGCGGCCCCCTGAGGCCATTTATCTGGCCCCCACCACACTTCCGGAAGGGGCACCTGTTTCATTGGTGGTCAGTGAGAGTACTGAAAAGCGTGGTGTTGCTCACGTACAGTACTGTTTCCGGTGACGCGGGATGTACGCATCAGGGCTCCGGAAGCGCGTCATATCACTTGTTATGGCTAGCAGTGACAAATATAGAACTGGACATTGACCATCTCATTAGCCAAAAGCAGGCCCATAGTTTCCATTGAAATATTGGTCAATTTGTTGATTAAAATTTACTTGTTCTTTATTTTAAATACTGTATTTGTTCCCGTATTGGTTTTTTACTTTAAAATAAGATATGTGCAGAGTGCATAGGGATTTGTTCATAGTTTGTTTGTTTTTTATAGTCCGGCCCTCCAATGGTCTGAGGAACAATGAACTGGCCCCCTGTGTAAAAAGTTTGGGGACCCCTGATTTAGCCTTTCCTGAAGTCCCATATTAAATAATATCAGTGCAGAAAGTTGAAAAAATGCATAGACTATCTAGAGTTCCTTTTCTAAGCTACTGGCCAGACAAATATAACCTTCCTGAATTTTTTTTTCCTGCTAAATTATAAAGAAGCTCTTCAAGCAGATGAAGCTTGTGGCAGTAAATGAAAAAAGGTCTGGATTTCAGTCCTAGGATTTCTCTGGAATTCAGTGTCTGATTCCATAGGTTGTGTTTATGTGACATCAAATTGACTATTTTAACTTACGGGGGGGGGGGGGGGGGAAAGTGGGCCTTTGTCATTACATAGACAAGAAACTCAAGGTGTTTTTAGCTTTTTCTTGTTAACCACTCAGGTCAGTGTTTATAGAAAGAGACTTTTTGTCTCAGAACTGCAGTGTCCTTACTTTCCTCTGCCATAAAGGAGCTGTAAATTACTCGGAAGATAAAATAGCAATTGTTATATAAACACTGAATGCAACTGAACATTCCTTTTGAATAGTGTCAGAGTAAAACCAACAAGGTTGAAAGAATTTGTAATACTCAGAATAAGAAAGCAAGACAGTAGTCTCAGAAATACTGACATGGCTAGTAAAATAAATTACAATATTGGCTTAGAGGAAAAAATCCAAATACAGAAACAACAACAACAAAGTCTCTATGTAAAGGAAGCACAAATATTAAAGTAATAAAATACCTTTTTGTAACCAGTTCTGTTGCATCCCACAGGTTCAAACTAAAGTGCTTTTGTGCTGTAAAATTATAGTTTACAGTGGCATGTGTGATTAAGGAAGTCACAGTGACAATGCCTACCTGTCTGCTGGAAGAAATAAAAGCCAGAAAGTATAACAAGCTATTTTCTGTTATTTTTCTCAGGTTTAAGTCAATTTAACCCAACAAGTGTTAGCTTCATTTCTATGTGTAAAACTCTTCATTTTTCTTTTTTTTCCCTTTGGTTCAGTTTACACTGTTTACTGAGCATCTAATATGGACCATAGGTGAAATATGTTGTGTTTATGGCAAAGAAGACTCCACGGGGGGAGGGATTCAAATGGGGGCAAGATTCTATGTGGTTGAAGGGCAGAAAAGACAACAGCTTGGAGATAACATTTGAAGGAGACCTTAAAAATTGGGCTGTTGAAGATGGCTGCAGACTGTATTCCGGATAGAGAGAACAGCACAAGCAAAAGCACAAATATGTATTCAATAAAATCATTATGCTTTTGAGACAAGAGCAAACAGTTCAGTATAACTGTAGAAGAGTAGGAGATGTTTGAAAAGATAGATGAAAGCTGTGTTGGTGAGGATTCTTTAGATTAACGTGATGGCAGCTCAATTAAAACTGGACTAAGCATTGGCACACTTAACTGGAAATTCAAGGGGGATGTTCTGGCTTGAATCAGAGCTGGGTCCAGGTACTCCCGTCTGGCTCTCTAAACCTTTCCGCTCTTCTCTCGGTTGGCTTCATTATCATGTTATACTTGTTAACTCCTGGCAGCTGCAGTCTTTTATTATAGTTACTTCTAGCAGTTTCAACAGAAAATGAGCTTCTCTTTCTCAGCTGTTCAGACAAAAGCTTTAGGATAGAGACTAATTGGTCTGACTTAAGTCATTTCTGCCTATCCCTGAATAAATGACTGAGTCTAGAAGGATTGTTCTGTCTTCACTCCTACAGCCAAGAGAAGGGATAGATGTCAGACCAATCCATGTGGATTAGGAAGGAGGGTATGGGTCCCCATAAAGAATTGTAAAGGCACCTACCAGAAAAAAGAACTAGATTCTGGGTGGACAAATGGCAAGTGTCCCCTCCAGGGACTGTATTTTGGGGGCTCTGAGCCAATATGAAGAATATGCACCAGATTCAACTATGGAGAGCCATTGAACCTTTTAATGAGGAAAACCAGCATAATTAGAGCTATTCAGATTGAGGCAGTCCCAAATGGAGACCACATCAGAATTGGGAGTGACTGAAGGTGGTGAGAATCAGTGATAATGTTTGAAACAGAAAGTGATGGTCTAAACTACAATTGCAGCCCTGATGTTTGGGAGGTGATGGATTGGTTATTGGCTGAATTCTGTGGAACAGAAAAGGAAGCATTAAAATGATTACTGTTTTCAAATCTGGTCAAATGCAGAAATCGGAGTCAGGAGAAGTAGTTTGGCCGTAAAGCTAGTTTAGCTCAGCACTGCTGAGTTTGCGGATAGGTGGTGCTCCTGATAGAGATTTTCATCAGGCAGCTGAGAGGTGACATCTGGTCCTAGAAGCAGAGCCAAGTTCAAACAGATACAGTGGGAAATGCCAAGGTACTCCCAGGGGCCAGAAAAGTGGGACTAGGGCAAGAGCAGTCCTGGAGCAGGAGTGCCCACCCACCTGGTTTCTATATTCACACCCCGCAGGTGTGTGTGGGGTCCCTGCAGGCACTGGAGTGCAGTTGAGGGCCTGGGCTCTTGCCCAGCCGGTTCTTGTGAATAGGTAACAGAGGTAACGAGAGAGTACAGGGAAACCTGTGTGGCTCGCTGAGTCTTTTCTTGATCTCTCCCCTATAGATGAAAGCAGTGTTGGTCAGGATTCTTTAGGTTGACGTGATGGCAGCTCAGTTAAAATTGGACTAAGCATTGGCCCACCTAACTGGAAATTCAAGGGGGACAAATTCAAAGGAAGTTTTCATTCCTTCCTTTCCCTTTCTTCCTTTTCATTCCTCATGTATATTTCAGTCCTCTAAGTTTGTTAGGTAGTCTGCAGAATCCTCCCATTCTCTAGTCTCTAATTATTTGTCAAAATATCTCCTCTGTGAATTATCAACACCCCCAACACCCACATCTGTCACATTCATTCCAGGAAGTCTTGTGAAGAAAGCCATCTCAGACATGGGACTAAGATCTTTGCTCTAGGTCAAAGTTGCTGGTTGACTGTGCCCTGTTATTAGCCTTTTTAATCCTTACTTTCCTCATCTGAAAACAAAGAGTAACTATACCTCCTTGTCGTGAAGACTGAGTCCAATACCTGTGGTGCAGAAGCAACGGCGTTGTGTTTAACAGGACTAATTGTGTCTCCTAGTGAAAAGGAAGTGGTAAGGGAGGAGTTTGAATCTGGAGGAAGATCCAATCTTACTGTTCTTGAATTTTTCATTTCACTCCTTGTAGGGCCCTCCTCCATACCATTCTCCCTAGGGCCCCAATCTCAGTTGAAATGTGTTGCTGAAATGGCATTCTGATTTATTTGTAAATCTAGTTTTGAGATTATGTCTTTTACAAGATATTTCAAATAAAGTGACTTTGAAAGGAAAGGAGGAAGGGAGAGAAAAGAAGGAAAACAAAGTTAAAAAAGGAAAGATGGGGCCTGACCTGTGGTGATGCAGTGGATGGGGCATCGACCTGGAATGCTGGAGTCACCGGTTCAAAACCTTGGGCTTGCCTGGTCAGGGCACATATGGGAGTTGATTCTTCCTGCTCCTCCCCCTTCTCTCTGTCTCTTTCTCTCTCTCTCCCCCCCTCTCTCTCCTCTCTCTCTCTCTCCTCTAAAATGAATAAATAGAACAAAAAAAATTTTTTTAATTAAAAAAAGGAAGGATGGAAAGAAGAGAGGGAGCCCGGAAAACCAAGCTGGCTCCTTTATGGCACCCCCTCTTGTCCGGAGCAGGAGGTACTGTCTGAGCTGCCGAAGAGGCAGAGGACAGGCTCATGCCCAAGGCCAACCGGACCTCTCGCCTCCTCCAGGCTTCGCTTTCCTCAGAACCTTGCTGGTGATTAGTCTCTAATTTTATTACACTAACCTGTTACATTTACCTATAATGGTAGTTCTCAAAGTGTAGTCCCAGCACCAGCAGCATCAGCACCTCTGGGGAATTAGGAAAAAATGTAAAATCTGAGACCCCACCTCAGACCTACTGACCTAACACTTCTAAGGGTGGGGCCAACGATCTCTGTTTTGACAAGCCCTCCCCTGATTCTGGCGCATGCTTACATTTGACAGCCGCTGACCTGGGGAAAGTTCTCTCAGGGTTGTGGATGGTTTGAGAGGGTTTGAGAGGGATGAACTTCCTGCCCTGCAGCACTCGGATCCCACCACAGGCAAGCCTCTGGTCTGGCTGCCCATTATGGATGCCTGCTGGTGGCCAAAGGCAGACTGCTTCAAGGACATGGCGAACACTGTTAAAATAAGTTAGAACAGGCCCTGGCCAGTTGGCTCAGTGGTAGAGCATCGGCCTGGAGTACAGGAGTCCTGGGTTTGATTCCTGGCTAGGGCACACAGGAGAAGCACCCATCTGCTTCTCCACCCCTCCCCCTCTCCTTCCTCTCTGTTTCTCTCTTCCCCTCCCGCAGCCAAGGCTCCATGGGAGCAAAGTTGGCCCGGGCGCTGAGGATGGCTCTGTGGCCTCTGCCTCAGGCGCTAGAATGGCTCTGGTTACAACAGAGCAACGCCCCAACGCCCCAGATGAGCAGAGCATCACCCCCTGGTGAGTGTGCTGGGTGGATCCTGGTCAGGCGCATGCGGGAGTCTGTCTGACTGCCTCCCCGTTTCCAACTTCAGAAAAAATACAAAAATAAAAAAAATAAATAAATAAGTTAGAACAAATCCTTACTGCCCCTGTCAGGAGAGGCACCATGGAGTGAGATTCCTTCTGGCCTACCTGTGGGAACCCCATGGGGTCCAATACTGATAGTAAAGCATCTGCAGCCAAATGAGGTCCTGCCTTGTGCTTTAAGTTTTCACTTTGGGGAAATGGGGCAGCTATGTCCTCACCTTGCATAAATCACTTAGAGCAGCTCAGTTTGAAACCACTGTGGACTGACTTCATTCCCGCTGGGGCTTCTTTCCCAAGCTCTGGGATCACAGCACCTGACAGACAAAAGAATGAGGTGACCTCCCTTCACCGTCACTGAGTGTGCAGTGAGGCTGTTGTCATGGCGAGGGCCTTCCCCAGATTCGAGTGTGCAGAAGCAGAGAAGGGTAAAAGGAGTTTCCAAACCCCTGAGCTGCTGTCTCCTCTCAACCTTCATGAATCAACCTACATTAGCATTAGTTCTGACCAAGGTGGGGACATAGAGGTGTGGGGTGTATTGTCATTAGAAATAATGAGAGAGAGAGCCTGGCACATTATAGTAAAGGGGACAGGTGCAAGAGTGGAAATCTTGGGGCAGTGGGGGAGGGGTTATGAGCATAGGCCTGCAGGTGAGTTGGGAAAACAGACGATGAAAAGAAAATAGTGCCATATGCGAGAGGGGTGAAAGGCAGGACAGTGTTGTCAAAGTCAAATGTCATGCCCTTCTCTGTGTACCTGAGGCCAGCCTCCCGCCTGGCTATTAACCTTCTTCCTGATGGTACAGAGGGCAGAAAAGAACAGAAGGGGTTAAAGTAGTCCAGAAATATCTGTTTTAGAAAAATTAGCTTTGTTGGACTTTCTGCTGGTTCATTTGTTTCAGATTAGAGTCAACAATCTGCACCCTCCTTGTCTTTTAAATGCTTTGGTATCTTGCCAGAGGAAATGAGGGAGGAGCCTGTGGACAGCCACAGCCGGTGGCCTCGGACAGGAACAGGGCTCCACGTGTGCACAGGACGAGCTCCTGTGCAGCAGTGCGGGTCCCCTCTCCCCACAGTGGGCCGGGCCGGCACCCAGCCAGTGAGGAGGAGCGACACTTTCATGAACCTTGCTATTTTGAAAAGGCTGTTCATCAGTCAGGCTACAACTGTCACAGTTGAAAACCCTGAAGAAAGCTTTTCTCTTGGGCACTCTGATTACAGCCGGAGCTGACATTCCACAGAATGAATACAATGATTTATGCAGCAGGAAGATGACCAGCTGCCGGGCAACAGGGGGATTTTCTTCTGCAAGAATTCTGTCATAGCTTTTCCTGACCCTTCGCCCTGGTGATTGAAATTTAGAAGTAAAATGAATGCCTGTTTCCTGAGTTATTGAGTTTTCCTATCCTGCACTTAGCATAACTCGCTACTTGTGGGTGGGCGGGGGAGAATAAATGACTGTCAGTCAATGTCTGGATTAATGACGGTGGACCTGAGGATGTGGAGAATATGGGGGTTTTCTGAGTGACGCAGCTTTATTGGGGCTTGTTATATAAAGAGAAGCCATCAGGACATTGATAATGAGATGCCAGTGAGGAGGGGGACCCCAGCTGGGGCTGATTTTAAGCTGTTCCAGTGAACCAGACAAATCTTGGTTTCCAAGCCCTCCCTGCTGGCGTTGACCTAGTTTCAGGAAATTGATTCTCAGAAGCACCAGCCCTGACCTTACCAAATTGGGTAGTAGAGACAGGAAAAGTTGAATTTACCTTCGATTTGCCAAAACACATCTAGTGATTTAATTGAAAAAGAATGGACATTAATTATATCATGGGGCAGACGTGGCCAGAAGGAGCCATATGGTAGTTTTTTATTTCCCTGAAATTGCTTTAGAGACCATTTTTTATTTAAACCAAAAGCTTCCAAGATCTTTTCATGATAGTCATCTGACATTACAGGAACTGTCACATGAGAAAGTCAGAGAGAATGGAGATATGCAGTAATGGACAAAAAGCCTGTGCACTCAACACCAGCCTGTAGTTGGCATTGTTCTTTTCTAGCTGGAAGTATTCCCTAGAGCAGTGGTCGGCAAACCACCACTTGTGAGCCACATGTGGCTCTTTGGCCCCTTGAATGCAGCTCTTTGGCCAGCTTAGGAGTACCCTAATTAAGTTAATAGCAATGTACCTACCTATATAGTTTAAGTTTAAAAAATTTGGCTGTCAAAAGAAATTTCAGTCGTTGTACTGTTGATATTTGCCTCTGTTGACTAATGAGTTTGCCGACCACTGCACTAGAGCCATTAGCGTCCGTGATTAGGCAACTTAAAGATAGTGAGGCTAGAAATATAGATGTCCATCTTTAACAGCTGGGACAAGCAGTGTAATCCAGAGAGAACAGTATCTGAATGGAACCAAGAACAGCCTCATTGAAGATGGCTGCTTAGCTCTCATTTCGGCAGCGTCACGCTGGAAGACAGAGTGCTGTAACAGAGACTTCCTAACATTCTTTCATTCACAGAGTATATGTACTGTGTGCCAAGCGACAAGTCATAGAAGCAAGGCACTTAGAGTTTGATGAGCCAGGAAATACAAAAATAACCATAATGAAAAATATAATATGGTAAATATCACAAGCATACAAAAATCTCACAGCTAGCTTTCCGACAATCTCCGGGACTCACTTGGCCTATGAAAGACTGTATGGCAAGTCAAAATGTGACTACAGCATCCAGCAAGCATTTGTTTTGCAACACTCATTAGAAAGTAAGCTCCACAGGGCAGGGGATTTTGTATTTTTGGGACCCTGTTGTATTACTGCTACAGTAAGAACAAGGACAACAATAACACATGCCCCTTATTGAGGCCCTATTATACCAAGCACTATGGTACAAACTTTACATCTGTTAGGTCATTTAATCTTTTCAACAGCCTTGTAAAATAGATATTTTTATCCCATTTTATGGCTGAGGATATTGTGACTTAGTTTGGAAAATAGACTATCCTCAAGTCCCACAGAACTGCAGGATAGAGAAGCAAAGATGGAAGCCAAAGCAACCATTGAAGAATAGGCAGGAGGAGGGTGTGGAGGTGGCCGAGCAGTAAGAAATGAGGAAGGAAAGCCCAAGATTAGTTGGATGCAATCATAGCGCAAGCCGTGGTTTGGCAGCTGTGTCAAGGCTGTACAAGAGGATAAGAGATAAAAGAGAATATTCTTGCTCGAAAGCATCTAGTCTGAGGCTTCTCACACTTTAATGTGCACATGAATCACCTGAAATCATGTTAAAATGCAGAACTGGATTCAGTAGACCTGAGATTTAGCACTTCCAACAAGCTTCCAAGTGATATGGTGCTCCTGGTCCAAGGCTCCGTTTTAAATACTAAGTGTCTGCCTAGTTCGTTGGTTCCAAATGCTGGTGTAAGAACCAGGGCTCAGCAATCTATAAAGTCCAGAGCTAAATGAAGACAATAAACTTATTTTTTATACAGTTAAGTTTTTTGAGTTTTTTTCTTATTATTTATGTCATTGTACAGTAATTCACTTTATTAGCAACATGATACTATTAAGATAGACCAACTCCATCAATATTAAAATTTAATCATAGACTAAAACTCTGGCAACTGAAAGTTAGTGTCCAAATTTTTTTTAAAAGGTAAGATAAAGGGATTAAACAAGAAAAAAAAAAGCTAATAGACATAGACAACAATATGGTGATTCCAAGAGGGAAAGGGTGGAGGGGGAGGTGGAGAAGGGTAGGGAGGATAAATGGTGATGGAAGGAGACTTGACTGGAGGTGGTGAGCACACAAGACAATATACAGATGGTGTGTTACAGAATTGTCCACCTGAGACCTATATAATTTTACTAACCTATGTCACACCAATAAATTCAATTTTAAAAAAGTAAAAACCATTGACCTAATCCAATCTCTAATTTTATAGATGGGGAAATTGAGACCTACAGTAGAAAAATAACTTACCATTTAATAGAAGATGCAGGTTGACAGACTCCCTCAGCTAAGGCTATAAAGGTAAGTACATTAGAAGACACTACAGAGAACATTACTTGTCACATTGAGAAACCTAGATTTTATTGTAGGCAAAGGAAAATTATTGAGTATTTTGATAAGGGAAGTATCATAATGAAAGTTATGAGTTAGGACAACTGACCTGGCACCAAAGTACAGCATAAGTGCCTAGAAACGAGGAGATCGGTGCAGGTTCGGATGCCTTATTACCTTGCTCTCTAAAATAGACTCTAAGATGCCATCTGTTATAGAAAGCACTATGTACCCCAAAGACTGAAAAATTTCTGTCAATATAACTGTGACAAAATGATTTCTTATCACTTTGGAATTTTTACTTTATACTTATTGAATTACTCTTATATACGTATTTAGGCCTGACTTTTTATCATATATGACTCTTAGGCATTCATAAAACTAAACTATGAGCCAAATGAAAGGGTTCAGGCCCTGGTTCTGAAAACATGCACCAGGCGACCTCAAGGAGCCACAGCGACTCACAGGGATGCTGTGGGACACTTCGTATTTTCAAGAGAAACAGTGATAACGTGAGATCTGCTGGACATACAAACTATGAGCTTCAGGCTATTCCCAGGCCACACTTCCTTCGATGACATTGTGTTTCGTGAAGCTGTGCTATTGGGAATTGCTCTGATATAAAAGCAAGTACTTAAAAAAATAATGTAGAACAGGGGAGATGGGTTTCATTGTACAATTCGATTCCAAGGATTGGAAGTTGGGTAGTGCCCAAAAAGCTCACCCATCCCATTAGGAGATAATTCTATGTATTTAAGAATGAAATAAACATTTATTTTTCAAATGATTACTAAGTTATTGGACCTATGTCTTTAATAAATGAAACAGTTTGATATGTTTTGGGGCCTAGGAGTGCTGTGTAAAAAACACTGAGACCCTAAAAATGCCACTCAAAACACTTTGAGTTTTAAGGTATTCCTGAACATTTTTATATTCATAGTGCAACTCTTCTGAATCACTTTCTGATTCAGAGTAGCCTGCACCCATGTTTTATCCATATAGCATCATTCTTGGTGCCGCAGATGCATTGATGTGCCATTTTTTAAAGCATGCTCCACTATTGTCTCTGTAATGTTTTTCAAGCCTTATTCATTCTGAAAATTTTGTTCGTGGAAAACTTCGCAAGTTGTTCAATAAAAGGTTTTTAGGCAATAACCAAGACTCATATTTCTTCCTTAAACAGTCTGTCGGGAGCTAGCAGTTAAGAACAGTGAGTTCGATGCATAACACCAAGAAAAAAAATATCATAACACCAAGAAAAAAAAATCATACTGAGCTAACATAGTTAATAACAAATACGGGATAACTGCTATCAGGCCAAGAGCAATTATAAGTTGCCATTGAGGTAAACCATATTCTATTTGCAAATGCATATGTTAAAATGTGAAAAAAAATGTATCAAGAACTAACAAAATATGTTGAGCTCTATCTCCCGATGGTGTAAGAATTGAGGTAATAATGTAAGAAGGTGTACTGTAAACTGTAAAGCAATGCCAATATTATTCTGATTAGGTACCAGGTGATAAGGGCCTGAAGCAGAGTATTGGAAGAGGCTGTAGAAAATGGCTGAAAGGCTAAGAGGCCCTGACATAGAATCAGCAGGATTTTAAAATTAGAACATAAACATGGATTGTTCAGCAATTCCTGACTTAAGAAGACTGTCTTGTAGGGTCTTGGTGAGGTACCTGCCCCCATTTTAGAGCCTATGAGAAACATACAGTCCACCTGACAACTTCTTGCTCCGCCTTGTTATGTTTCATGCCAAAGTCATGGCCACAGACTCAAGTTATATGCTCCTGACCCTGATATTTATTCAAGGTAGAATCTAGAGTCCTTGGTAAAATTATGATGGACAGGAAGAAAATGTCCTAGATTTATACAGCAAATAAGTTATAGATTTAGATCTTGAAAGGCAGTTTAAGTTACTGAAATTTAAATTATTTGGTTATATAGAAACAAATCTAATTATAGCTGTTTTAGCTGTGTGACCATGGGCTTCTAAGCCTCATTTTCCCCATTTCATAAAATAGGAATAATTATAATATCTCCTGCATAGGGTGGTAGTGAGGATTAGAAAAAATAAAGCATAATTCACATGGTTTGCTTAGATTTAATATTTAGTCAAAAAGACAAAGGCATTCTAGTTATTTTGCTATCCCTTGGGCAGAGTTGGAACAGTCTCATGGGATTTTGATCCCATGCTTAATTTATTTAGATAAGTTTCATGAGCAAGTAATAAACAGAAGGCAAACGTGAATCAAATGTAGACTCTTTCCACTGACTCCATCTTCACTGGTATCGTCCTGGTCTGTGCCACCATCTTGTTTTCCCTGACCCGAAATCATACCTTCTAACTGGAGATCTTATTTATTTAAAATTTATTTTTCAGTTACAGTTGACATACAATATGGCTTGAATTCAGTCTTGACTCACAGGAATCTGTTCTCCACCCACATTTCTAAATGTTTTTCATATTCTGTCACTACTTTGAGTAAAATCCCTCCAACAGTTTCCCGTTGCACTGAGAATAAAATCCAAATTTAATATCTAGGCTTTTCATGTCTAGTGTTTCACCTTGCCTTCTGCCTCTACACTTATCACTTTTCTCTAACAGTGTCACCTTTGTTCCTTCAACAGACCAAACCTATTCCCACTGTAGGGACTTTTATGTTCCCCTGTGCATAACACTTTTCACTCTCTGATATTTTTCTTGTTCATCAATTACTTAACAGCCATCTTTTCTCCATCTACCCCTACCTAGCTCCAGCCTTCAAAATGTGAGCTTCATGAGAATAGACATTGACTTATTGCTATATACCCAGTGCCTAAAACACTATATGGCATATATATATATATATGGCACTCTACAAATAACTCCTTAATCATAAACATATACAAAGTAAACATCAGCAAAATTGATTAGATATGTGCCCTTGGGGGGGGTATACATTTTTTAAGAGACAATATTCTGTATGCAATACGTAAAAGCATATATTACAACTCGTATCTGATACTGAATGACTTGAAGAGTCTTGCCCAGGTACTGACCTACTGAATTTGTGCAAAACCAAGGAAATAATGTTTTATTGTCACTTCTATTTGTTTTCAAAGTGTTCAGTAGTCAATATCTTGTTGTAGTATTCTTCCTTTTACATCTAGAAGGTCTTCTGGTTCTGGTTCCTGAAAGATTTCTTTGTCAGGTCCTTTGAGCAGACAGTGCATCTCAAAGACTGACATTCCATCGCTACTGGAATCCCTTACAGTTCCTTGATTCTCCCACCATTTAACAAATAAGCTATTCCAAGATACTAGGCTGGTAATATGTTCTGAATAGCTATCAAATGGAAGAGAGCTTTATCTCTTTATATATTTACACACCTATAAGAACCTCTCTTTTTCTCTCTTTGTCTCTTATTTCCTCTCTTTGTTGTTAGTAGAGAATATGTTAATTTACAGGAGAAATTTATTTCTTTGAATTCTTTACTCACAAAGCTAGCAAAAACTGGGAGCCACATACATGTATTCCAGTCTGAAAGACACTAGTCTGTCTTCAGCAATCAGCAGTAACAGCACATATATTTGTCACCATAATAGTGGTTGTCCAAGGAACATTTGTAATTTAATTACTGAGAAGGTATAGCAGAAGAAAATGGTCCTCAAACTCTTTCGTCAATGTAAAAATGATTCTGCACAGTTTATTTAAATAAAAATGTTCATTGAGCAAGCACTATTACTCTGCAGCTATATGCAGTCAGCAAGTCAGAGACCCAAGCTGGAACAGGGTGTAAATGGGGACAGTGTGTAAAATGTCAAGCATGAGGCGAAGCACACAGAAAGCGCTCAGCAAATGAAGGCTCCCCCACCCCAAGTTTCTTGTTTTCTCTGGTGACTCTAGTTATGTGTCTTCAAAAGTATTGTAGCGTAACTAGACCAATATACACAGAGGTGGGCAAAGATGGGGGCAGCCGCCCAACGTGACATCCATCTGTGCCTGGCATGGCAGGACACTTCCTGCACGTGAAGCCTCATTTTCACCCTCATAGGTAAGTGTTTTATTCCCATTTTCCAAAATAGGAAATGGAGGCACCACGAGATGAAATAAATTGGCCAATAATATGTGGTAGATACAGAATGCAAGTTAAATTCTAGTCATTCATAGCCATATTCATTTCACCCAGAACACGTTTATTGGTCGCCTTGAATCACCACGGCTGAGGATTCAAACTAATAGGACATGCTCCACATGCTTAAAGAGCTTTCCCCTAATGTGAGATGGGATGTAGAAAACAAGTTATTTTTTTAAAAGAGGAACTATTATAACAGAGGTACTTTTGGTAAGACAAAAGAGAAAATGATTCAGTTTGCCAGAGTGAAGTGAGGGTGGAGGGATACTGAAGACTTCATCAGGCTGTGATTACAGATGAGTCTTGAAAAAAATGAATAGGAGCCCATGGGGCAATCTGCTGGAGGAGGAGGAGCTGGGGTTAGTCTGGGTGTGGGTGTGTGGTGGGGGTAGCAGGAAATGAGCCTGGACAAGGGAGTAGAGGCCAGGCAGGAAGGGCTTATGTGTCAGGTTGAGGAGTTTAGACTTTACCTTGAAGGTAATAGGGACCTCCTAATAGATTTTAAGTAAAAGGATAACAACCTCAGAATGGTATCTTCTAAGAATCCCCCATCACCTGGAGATTATTATGCTAAGTGAAGTAAGCCAGGCAGAGAACGACAGAAATGATATGATCTCACTTATATGTAGAATCTAACGAACACAGTAAACTGAGGAACAAAATAGAAACAAAGGCAGGGTCACAGGGAACAGTTGGACAGCTGTCAGAGGTAAGGGGGAAGAGGGGACTGGATCAAAGAAGGTAAAGGGATTAGTCAAATTCTATGTACATAATTCGTAGATACAGACAACAGGGCAGCAAGTCCCAGAGGGAAGGGAAAGGGGGTGGGGGCAAGGGGGTGAAATGGGAATGGAAAGAGACTATGCATGGGACGTGGGTGCACGATGCGGGGCGGGGGTTGAGGAAGTTATATTGAGTGGGACACATGAAACCATGTCAACATAATAAATTAAAAAAAAATTTTTTTAAATAATGTCCCCCATCAACAGTATGGAAGAAAGACTAGAAAGAGACCTATTGAAGGAGCCAGGGAGACCTGAATAAAGCAGTGGCTCCAAAGCACGCCTATCTGAGCCCTCTCTACTGCACAGTTCAGCTTGGTGTGTGCCTTGAAGCAGCTCTGTTCCCTCAGCAAATATGGGTCAACTTCAAGGGACAGGAGAGCCCTGCTCTCAGCCAGTGTCTGGTACTCACTCTCCCATTCTATTCTCCAATTGGATTTTATGTAGGTGGTTGTCCCAGTGATGTTGACCTTGCAAGGGTCCTGAAATTAGCCCATTAGTCACTCCTTTGCATCAAGTTAAAGAGATTCCTATAGCAATATAGCAAGTTCCCTAGGAGGAATGCAGCATTATCATCCTCTAATGCCCTGACCTTAATTGCTTCACCAGATTAATTAAATAGCTCCCCAGCAAGGCCCTAATCAAAGGCGAGGGGAGGGGTGGCAGACAGAACAGGTAAATGTTGATGAGATGAGAGAGTAAATGAAATTCAAAGCTTTGGGTACAAGCTGGGGAGAACTATGCTCAGCAATCTGGGAAGAAATGGAGCACTGAATACACAGGAGAGAGTCAGGGAAGAAGGAGGCTAAGAGTTTTAAAGACAAAGGAGACCAGCTCACCTCATGAGGCATGAAACACACTTAGAATATATTCTTGACCATCTATGACACTCCTCTGTCCTAAAGAGAGACCCTCATCTAAGACAGGAACATGAACTACTCAATGTCATTTCTGCATTTCATCCAACTCATAATGTGCTGAACAGAATATCCGATGCTTCCTATACATTCTCTCAGTCAACCTTCACCGCCATGCTATGAGAGGGGCTTACTGTTTCCAGGTTTTACAGAGGACGTTGAGGCTCAGAAAGCTTAAGTAAATTGCCCACAGTCAGCTGAGTAGCTGTAAGGTAGACTATGACTTACATGGTTATGATCCTAGGTGATTAAATAAATGAATAGGAACTATATCAACTTCTCAAGAACTGATGAAGAAATACTTGAATTCCACTTTTTCCTTCTCCTTTAATAAGCTTAAGTCTATTTTTTATAGAAATAAAAATGATTTTTATCAAGTAAGTACCGGTAGTTTTATAGGTAGGTACAACAATCTTTGCTATGTGTGGAACAAGACCATATTTTCATAGTGTGTTTGGCAATATATGTGGATTTATTTCTTAAATCTGCACTTACGTAAGTTTATGGTTTTGACTATTGTTCTCATTACATATTAACCATAACATATCACAAATATTAGCAAGGTTAATATTTCTTAAAGGTACTAGCTATAATTGTTCTGACTATGTTCAAAATGGGCTCTGACAGGAATTTTAAGTTTTGCAAATGAGATTGCTCCTGGAAACTTGTTCACTTATTATGAGGCCCCTCATTCATTAGCTGATAAAGATAATTTCAGTCAAGTAAAGGGTGAAGTTCAAAATAAAAATAAAGGATTTACTTTCAAATTTGATAATGACTGTGTTTCTATAAGCATTATAGTGATTTTAAATTTATGGACATATGTGACTCTGCAACATGTCTTAAAAATAGTGGGCTCCCTGTGGTACCATCTTTGACAGCTGGCCCTATGCAAATGTGAGACTGGACTATTACCCATACAACATTCCAGACAATGAGAAGCATAGCTAAGGCCATCATTAAAAAAAATTATTTTTAAATAAATTAGCTATAGCCTGGCCAGGCAGTGGTGCAGTGGCTAGAGCATTGGCCTGAGATACAGAGGACCCACACTTGAAACCCCAAGATTGCTGGCTTGAGGACAGGCTCACCAGCCTGAGCACAGGATCGCTGCCTTGAGTGTGGGATCATAGACAGGACCCCATGATCACTAGCTTGAGCCTAAAGGTCACTGGCTTGAAGCCCAAGGTCGCTGGCTTGGTTGTAGCCCCCTGTCAAGGCACATATGAGAAAGCAATCAATAGCCTGACCTATTGTGGCGTAATGGATAAAGCATCGACCTGGAATGCTGAGGTCACCAGTTTGAAAACCTGGGCTTGCCTGGTAGGCACATATGGGAATTGATGCTTCCTGCTGTTCTCCCCTTTTCTCACCCCCCCCCTCTAAAATGGATAAATAAAATCTTAAGAAAAAAAACCAATCAGTGAACAACTAAGGTGCTACAATGAAGAATTGATGCTTCTCATCCCTCTCCCTTCCTGTCTGTCTGCCCCTATATGTCTCTCTCTCTCTCTGTCTCTCCCACTTAAAAAAAATCAAATAAATTATCTGCAAGAAATATGAACAGATTTATTACATTACATAAGAGGTAACAGAATTACTTTTCTGGTGTTTTTCCTATTGAAGCTAAAAGAAATCATTCACTTAAAAAAATAGTTCACAATCAGAAAAAAACAAGAACTGCAGGATTCCATACATTGGTGGGACATAAAAATGAGACTAAGAGACATGGACAGGAGTGGGGTGGTTACGGGGGGTGGGGGGAGGGGAGAAGGGAGAGAGGGAGGGGGAGGGGTACAAAGAAAACTGGATAGAGGGTGACGGAGGACGATCTCTCTTTGGGTGATGGGTATGCAACAGAACTAAATGACAAGATAACCTGGAAATGTTTTCTTTGAATATATGTACCCTGATTTATTGATGTCACCCCATTAAAATAAAAATTTATTTATAAAAAATAAATAAATAAATAAATAAATCTACAAGGTTTTATAGAGCTCTAAAAAAATAGTTCACTGAATTATGTGTAATGAATAAGCACTTCTTTGAGGAGGAATTTTATTTAAATAATATTTTAAAAATCCAAAATAAGCCTAACCAGATGGTGGCACAATACATAGAGCATTAGACAGGAATGCAGAGGACCCAGGTTTGAAATCTTGAGCTCGCTGGCTTGAGCACAGGCTCACCAGTTTGAGAACAGGGTTGCTGGCTTGAGTGTAGGATCATAAACATGACCCCATGAGTCTGTCTGTGAGCCCAAAGGTCACTGGCTTGAAGCCCAAGGTTGCTGGATTGAAAAAGGGGTCGCTCACTCTGCTATCACCCCAGTCAAGGCACATATGAAAAAGCAATCAATGAACAAGTAAGGTGCCACACTGCATAATTGATGCTTCTCATCTCTCTCCCTTCTTGTCTGTCTGTCCCTATCTGTCCCTCTCCCTGTCACACACACAAAAATCCCAAATTAGGCTCTGGCCAGGTGCAGTGGAGGAAGTGCCGGCCCAGCACACCAGAGGTCACATGTTTGACAGCCCTGCTCCCAGTCAGGGCACATACAAGAAGCAATCAATGAGCACACAGCTAAATGGAGCAACTAAGTGAAATGAGCTGATGCTTCTCTCTTTCTTCTTTCCCCCATCTATCTCTCCAATCAGTGGAAAAAAACAATTTTTTAAAATCCAAAATTAATCTAAGCTGACAAAATTTTGTGAATTGTTTTAAAAAAACAGTTCAATAAAAGTGCCAAAAAGAATTTGTGCTGAAAGTTGACTCAGAATCACAATGTGATAAAACCCTCACTTATTATTACAAGTAATACCCGATTTACAGTGGGTTTCTGTCTCCATTTATTTTGTAAGTTGGTAGTTCACAGGTTAGGATACATCTTACTAAAGAAACATACTTCTACAGAACCAATATGGGCCAGACTCATATCACCATGGGAATTTCAGATACCTAATCCTTTACGCACCTAATCCTGCAAGGTTGTGCATTTTCTAAGAGGAAATGACTGGAGCTCCCGTCAAGATGAGCATGCCCGTCTCCACTCTGTGTCCTGTGAGAGGGCCATGGCAGTTGTGAGGAAAGATGTGAAGCTCAGAGAAACTCTACCCAATTCTTAGTCACAGAGGAGGAAGTTCAGAGAGCTGTTGCCATTTCCATATGCACACCTTTCTTCAGACCTGCTCACTTCAAACCTCAGCGCCTCTAACACTTCCTCAATCTCTTTTCTAGAAAACCAAAGCTGTTTCTTGCCCACACTGGAACCTGGGCAGAAGCCTGCTCAAGTGTGGAAATGGTATTTGCCCGTGAATTTCAGGACACAGAGCTGCAGAAATAGAACCCAACCCACCTTAATCTAGAGATTATCAGGATTTGGAACAGCAGTTCCAAAACTGAGAGCTCTTCAAAGGAGCTGTGATATGGAAGATGGGTGAATTCCAAGCCCGAGTTTGCGGCAGCCTGGTAGTCATGGGTGGAGACAAGGGAGGAGGATGAACTAATTGATAAAAAGATCATTTCATCTTATTTTCTTTTTATGAGATCTTAGGTTATTTCTTTAAACATGACCACAGATTCTTTCATTTTCTTCCCATCGCTGGAAGTCTGTAGAGCCTTCCCTTGAACCTGAGTGGATCTTTGTGAACAGAATACAGTATACATACATGAGTCATTGTTGCAGCCAGATTAGAAAAGCCCAACTTCTGCTGACATTTCTGGGGTACTCGCTCTACTCTCTCTGGGAGGCTTTGCCACCGTGTAAGAAGTCGGCTACCCTACACCACATGGAGAGACCACAGAGAGGGAGACAGATGCCCACAGAGTCAGACCGTTCTAGCCCCAGCTGTTGGAGTATTCCCATCCCAGGCATCAGTTGTGTAAGTGACAAAGCCTTCACAAAGACCCCATGCCCAGCCCCCACTTCACTGCAACCACAGGAGAGGTCCCAAGTGAAAACTGCTTGAGCTGTCAACTCCCATATTTGAATGCAAAGTAAAGAATTGCTATGTTTTTGAGCCAGCTTGGTATGGGTTGTTACCTTAGCAATGGATAGCCGGAACTGAGTAGCTCTCTATTAAAGAGGCTTTTGCCTTTTCTTTCTCAAAAGGGCAAGTGCCCAGGAGGTCTGGAGCCTTCTTTCCTTAGGGAAGGTTAAGAACCTTTTGTTTTAAAAAGCCTGCCTTATTTTGTTTGTTTGTTTAAATAGCAGGATGGGGGTGGAGGGTGCACTATATTGACTGAACAAGAGGGAAGAATGCAGTCATGAGAATGGATCCTTCCAGAACTTTGAAGTGGAAATGTGGTAGGGCTTAGTGGCTGACAACTGAGCAGAGGCAGCCGATGCCATGATCAGCAGAAAACCATAATAAGTCAACGATGATGAGCTCAATGCGACTCTCCTCCCCAGGTTTTTTGAGTAGCACAAGCTACTTGGGATTCTTATATCATGCTAGAGAAGAGGAGAGCCTCCTAAACCGGGCTGGTACTGAATTTTCTATCATGTGGTATGATTTTAAAAACCTAAGAAAAAATGTCCCTTCTTGTCTCAAAGATTTATTAAATCTATCATGCCCAGTTATATACACACATCTATTTGTAAATGATAGCAATTACCTTAACCATCCCGAGGTGCTATCCTTATAAGAGGCTTTGACAGTAATAAAAGTGAATTTCTCATTGTTTAGCATTTTAGATAATGTAAGAAAAATGAAAATGTAAGAAAAATTAAGTCATGGGCAGATAGGCATCTGGGCTTTAAACTGTTCTTGCTCATGAGCACCCCTCTTCCTCCAGCTCTGAAGTGACAAGATCTTTCAAGGCTCCAGGGTAGTTTAAGCTTTTAGAGCTCCAAGGTGATTTCTGTTTGTTTACTTGTTCTCTCTGGTAAAGACATCAAATGCAGACGTTTGTGTGACACTAAATGTCCAGGTACGCAGAGCCGTTGCTGTGACTCAGAACCTCTGTTTACCAGAGAAGAGATCTCCAACCATTCCCCTTTTATTTTCAGGTTGCCTTTAAAATAACCAAATGAGATCAGTCACTTGGGTTTAAGACCCAGAATGTTGCCTCTTCTTCTTTCCTGGTCTTCCTCATTAAAATAGACCGGTCATATGTCTTTGTCCATGAACTATAATTAGGTTGACTAAGGTTTATTTTCAATATTTTTTCTCTCTTAACCATGTGTTACAGTTTATCAGAGCAATTAGCAGCAATCCATTTTAGGTAGAAAGGTATTCTCAAAAACCTCCATGAAAGAGATTTGGCCAAAACGTTGTCAGTGTGTTCAAATACATGAGCTGTTGAAAATCAAAGAGAAAAAAAAACAAAGATGAAGATGAAGGCATTGAAATTCTTGTTCCTGAGATTGCTGCTGAGTTCTTGCAAGGGTAGATCTGCCCTAGCAATCAGACAGGACATAGAGGGATCAAAGGAACAAATAAGCAAACAGAATGTGTTTCCAGAACTCTGCAACTGATGGTCTCAAAGAAGTAGAAATAGATCAAATCAAAGCATTGCTAAAAGACGCTGAGGTGGCTTTTTAAAGATCAGCATCCTAAATGTCAGATGGTTGATGAAGGTCAGGCAGACAACATCCATAATTTGTCATTATAAATGTGCCTTTATTAGGATTTGATGGATGACTTTCTACTTAGCAAATTTTAGGGAGTAGTTTTTGCTATAATGTGTAAAGTTTTAAAACTATGAGTACAAAAGTGTAGCATAAAAGCAATTAAATTTATTTTTCTGGTAGATTTAAGAGAACAAATTAGCCTGAAAATAGCCATATTAATGCAGGTAAATGAGATTAATTGCTTTACTTATACCTGGAGGGGTCCTTGTGAATACATACCATGTTTTTGCTGACTTTTGACTTTAAGAACCAAAGTTGAGGAGGATAAAGCTGTAGCCAATGCTGTGAAATGGCCTTTGCAGTACAGATTCCAGAGCCTAGGGGGCGTACTTGTTTTAGCTAAACCAAGGGGATGAAAAGCAAAATCTCTTAATCTGTTTTTACAGTGACCTAGAGGTTTTTAAATTTGGATCATGAATGCATGCATGTTTCTCATTAAAAATACAAAACAAGCCCTGGCCAGTTGGCTCAGTGGTAGAGCGTCGGCCTGGCGTGCAGGAATCCCAGGTTCGATTCCCGGCCAGGGCACACAGGAGAAGCGCCCATCTGCTTCTCCACCCCTCCCCCTCTCCTTCCTCTCTGTCTCTCTCTTCCCCTCCTGCAGCCAAGGCTCCATTGGAGCAAAGTTGGCCCAGGCACTGAGGATGGCTCTATGGCCTCTGCCTCAGGTGCTAGAATGGCCGTGGTTGCAACAGAGCAATGCCCCAGATGGGCAGAGCATCGTCCCCTGGTGGGCATGCCAGGTGGATCCTGGTCAGGCACATGTGGGAGTCTGTCTGACTGCCTCCCCATTTCCAACTTCAGAAAAATACAAATAAATAAATAAATAAATAAATAAATAAATAAAAATACAAAACAGTATCTGCTAGAAAGAGCAACAAAATAAAATGTGCATTTTCTATGGTTGTTGTGGATATTTTCTGCAGAGGCTCCGGACTTCTAGTGGAAAAGAGCACACTGCAAGGGGCCCTTTGGTTTAAGGTATTTTCCTGTGTTAGGTTTATCAAGCTGTTCACTCAGTCTTTACTTGGCCTTTCTCCTTCCCAAAATGGTAGTCCCCCGCAAAGAATATGTGTGTAGGCATGTATGTATGTTTGTATGCAATGTACTTGACAAGGATCTCTTTAAGTAGTTGAATATCATTCCGAATGATAAGGTTGATTCTAAGTAGTAAGATTATGTCTTTTATGAAAACGGTTTCTTTTTTTTTGTTTGGGTTTTTTTGTTTGTTTGTTTTTTTATTTTTTCAGAGACAAAGTCAGAGAGAGGGATAGATAGGGACAGACAGACAGGAACGAAGAGAGATGAGAAGCATCAATCAGTAGTTTTTCGTTGCGACACTTTAGTTGTTCATTGATTGCTTTCTCATATGTGCCTTGACCATGGGCCTTTAGCAGACTTAGTAACCCCTTGCTCAAGCCAGCGACCTTGGGTCCAAGCTGGTGAGCTTTGCTCAAACCAGATGAGCCTGTGCTCAAGCTGGTGACCTCGGGGTCTCAAACCTGGGTCCTCTGCATCCCAGTTGGACGCTCTATCCACTGCGCCACCACCTGGTCAGGAGAAAATGGTTTCTTTTTAAAATGTACACATTTCAATAAATTTTCTTCCAAAGAGCTTAGCTAGTTAATGATATCCTGTGGTCCTAACACTGTTTCTACTTTTGTTTGGTCTTTGTTTGACTTCCTGAGTCTGTTTTGCCATTTTACCTTCTTTAATATAATACACTTCTGGTTTCTCCTACTCACATATGATATGTGACTCCCAAGACCCATATCATCTTCCTCTTCATTTATTTCTTCTTCTCTTCATGCCAGCATGCCCATATAGAAGGAGACAGTGGAAAAAATGACTTAGAAACTCAAAAATTCCTGCTTAATCTCATTATGTGTTTGCCTCAGAAACCACAATACTGTACTTTTTTATTTTTATTTTTTAGCAAGAGAGATAGACAAGGACAGATAGACAGGAAAAGAGAGAGATGAGAAGCGTCAACTCATTGTTCATTGATTGCTTTCTCATATGTGCCTTGACCAGGAGGCTTCAGCCAAGCCAGTAACCCCTTGCTCAAGCCAATGAACTTGGGCTCAAGTCAGCAACGTTGAGCTTCAAGCCAGTGACCCCATGCTCAAGCTGGTGAGCCTGCACTCAAATCAGATGAGCCCACACTCAAGCCAGCAGCCTCAGGGTATCAAACCTGGGTCCTCAGCATCCCAGGCTGACACTCTATCCACTGTACCACTGCCTGGTCAGGCAAAAACCACAATTCTTATTACCATATTTAAATTTTTCTTGAATGAGAGTTGTTTTTCTTTTTTTTTTTTTTTTTTTTTTTTACTGAGAGAGATAGACAGACAGGAAGGGAGAGAGATGAGAAGCATCAACTCATATTTGAGGAACCTTAGTTGTTCATTAATTGCATCTCATATGTGCCTTGATAGTGGGGGGGGGGGGTGGCTCAAACTGAGCCGGTGACCCCTTGCTCAAACCAGTGACCTTGGGCTTGATCCCACACTCAAGCTGGTGAGCCTGTGCTCAAAGTGAATGAACCCATGCACAAACTGACAACCTCAGGGTTTCAAACCTGGGTCCTCTGCATCCCAGGTCAATGCTCTATCCACTGAACCACTACAGGTTAGGCTAAAGGAAAATGCGAGGGCCTTGAATTAGTTTCTGGATACGGTATACATATCTTATTAGATAAAACGTTAAACACTTTTTAAAGCAAGTCTTGGCCCTAGCCAGTTGGCCTAGTGGTAGAGCATTGGCTCAGCCTGTGGATGTCCCGGGTTTAATTCCCAGTCGGGGCACACAGGAAAAGCACCCATCCGCCTCTCCACCCCTCCTCCTCTCGCTTTTCTTTCTCTATCTCTCTTTTCCTCCTGCAGCCATGGCTCTATTGGAGCAAGTTGGCCCCAAGCAATGAAGATGGCTCCATGGCCTCTGCCTCTGGTGCTAAGAAGAGCTCGATTGTTGAGCAATAGAGCAATACTTTAGATGGGCACAGCATCACCAGTGGGCTTGCCAGGTGGATCCTGGTCAGAGAGCATGTGGGATTTTGTCTCTCTGCCTCCTCTCCTCTTACTGAATAAAAAATAAAAATAAAGCAAGTCTTTTCACTTTTACGTTCAAAATATATTCCAAATTCTTCTATAGTAGGCAGAAGTTAGGTCACCATGAACTTTGGTGTTACTCTTGTGAATATGTTACTTTACATGACTCAATGGATTTTGCATTAGTAATTAAGATTACTAATCACATGACCTTAAAATAGATTATTCTGGATTTTTCAATATAATTACATGAGCTCTTCTTTTTCTCTCTCTTTTTTAAATTTTGGGAGTACATTTAGTAAAACTGGGGACAGTGAAACAAAGAAAGGGCTTTAGGGTAGAAGAAGCCACAGGAGAGAGCCTAGGTGGGGCTCTGCTTTGGCTCCCTAGAAATGTTATAGGAAAGAAGTAAGTCATGCTGAGCTATGTGAATTGACTGAGAAGTAAAAGTCACAGTGAAAGAAGTGAGTCAAGGCAGGGCTTTTGTAAGCTCACTGAAAAGACAAAGGAAAGGGAAACTTGGAGACAGAATCCGGGTAAGCACCAGGATGATGCTGCTGTTCATTGCTCCCCTGGTTACAAGTCTCATGGGGATACTTAGAGGTTAGGAGATGCGTGCCTAAGAGGGAAGAAAGGCATGAGCTTGCTCTTGGGAGGGAAAGCACGCTATATGAGCACTTAAAAGGAGAGATATCTCTCCAGCTGGTAGAATATGAAGTTAGATATTCAAAGCATGAGGACTCGATGTGCTTTTGTTGGCTTGAAGATGAAGAGGTCCATATCATGGAAATAAGAAGCCTAGTCCTGTAATCCCTAAGGAACTGAATTCTGCCAACAAACTGAATGAGCTGGAAAACAGAATATTTCCAAGAGCCTCCAGATAATAGCCCAGTCCAGCTAATCCCCCAATTTTATTCTTGTGAGGCCCTGAGCAGAGGCCCTGAAGGAGATGCTGTGCCTAGACTTCGGACACATGAAACTGAGTTTGTGGTAACTATTTCCAGCAACAGTAAACTTTTACACCATTTATTCTTGTTGTGTGGACTTTAAAAAGGCTTTACTGTTTAAGCTGTTTTCATTTTAGTTCTTCTCTTATTTATAATTAAAAGATAAATTTCCTCAAGCTGTGAAAAATAAGTCCAAAAATTAGAACTTTCCCTTTTTTTCTGATGGGCTGTTGAATGTATTGGCATTCTATGAAAGACAGCAACTCTCTGCATTGGCTGAGTGGCTGTCAAGGGCTAGGATCTGTGTGATTCAGTTTACAGATCCTAATTGCAATACTCAAAGCAATTTTTTTATCCCAGAGAAAATGTAAATAATCAAATTTGGGGGAGAAAAGTAACCATTTCTGATGATAAGAAAAATAAGAAATATTATTTCAAAAACAAAGCTGGTATGCAAGGAATCAGTTTATTTTTTTAATCTTACTCCAACGTACAAAATATTCAATATTTCAGAGACCAGCTACAGAATAGAAATGTTTCCATTTTTAAGGATTATAAATTTCTGGCCACAAATTGAAGTATAAAATGAATAATATTAAAGAAATTTTACATGACAGCTAAATTATTTACTTTTGAGTCTTAGAAAAGAAACATTGTGTCAGACCAGTTAAATAGGCAAGGAAAACTATTCAAGAGCATTGCAATAGGGGAGAGAGACTGTTGAAATAGAGGAGAAAACTAAACTCAACTCCATAGAAATAAAAAGCAAGATTTTTAAATGCTGGGTGAGCTCATGAAAAACTACTGGAAAACTTTAGAAAAAAAGGTTGGTCAATGCGAATAGGTCATCCTGAGGCAGGTCACTAAAAAACTGGGAAAATTCCCTGGCAAGAGAAATAAGAAAACAAATAGTGGAACAAATGGCTGAATGACTGAGCAATTAATAGCCAGCTAATAAATCAAAACAGCCTCTCCTCCCTAACTGTAGATGCCTAAGAGCAGATGGTTTAAATCACCTTAGTCGGGCAAATAGGTAACAACAACAACAAAAAAACAGATTCAGACTAATCCAAGATGGAGGAAAAATTGATCAGAGGACAATCCCAAAGCTCATTATACCATCATTATAATGAAAATTGACACAAGTAGAAGGGGACCTTGACACTTATGGAACAAAGCATTTTAGGAATCAGACCTTCTCTCAACCAGCCGGTGGAGCTTGGTGCCACAATGCTTAGAGACAACCCCTCACCTTGGAAATGCATAAAGTTCTAAGAAATAACAGACCATGTGCACAACTAACTCGTGAGTTGGCCCACATCCACTCAGATGGTACTTTTCACGTTTTACAGTAGCACCTGCACCCCGGCCTCTTTCTTTTATTCTACCTGAATAAAACTTGCTTTGTTCTCACTCAAACTTGTTTTCAAAATTTTTTTCTGGGCCACTCAAGAACCTGGAAGTCACCTGACATTTGAAGCATCTCAGACCATGCTGGGGCAGGACCAGCCCCAGCACAATAGCAGCCCAGTCAGTATTAATTGTTTATTATTAGGATACTATTCTCCCCCAGAAACTTCCATACAGAATCTCTATCTTTCATTTTTTTTTTCCATTTTAAAATCATTTTTAGGTTTTTTGGGTTGTTGTTTTGTTGGGTTTTTTTTTTTTTTTTGTATTTTTCTGAAGTGAGAAGCGGGGAGGCAGAGAGACAGACTCCTACATGCACCTTACCAGGATCCACCTGGCAAGCCCACTAGGGGGCAATGCTCCGCCCATCTGGGGCATTTGTTTCATTGCAACCGGAGCCATTCTAGGACCTGAGGCAGAGACCATGGAGCTGTCCTCAGCGCCCCGGCCTACTTTGCTCCAATGGAGCCTTGGCTGCAGAGGAGAAGAGAGAGAGAGAAAAGGGAGAAGGGGAAGGGTGGAGAAGCAAATGAATGCTTCTCCTGTGTGCCCTGACCAGAAATAGAACCTGGGACATCCATATTCCAGAACGATGCTCTACCACTGAGCCAACCGGCCAGGACATTTTTACATTTCATTTAGAGTTGACATACATTATTATATTAGTTTCAAGTGTATGCCCAGTGATTAGACATTACATAACTTATTAAGTGATTGTTCCAATAAATTTTGTACACATCTAACAGCATACATAGTTTTTAGAATATTATTGACTATATTCCCTATGCTGTACATTACATCTTCATGACTATTCTGTAACAAACAATTTGTATTTCTTAATCATTTTACCTTTTTCATCTCTTCCCCCAACCCTCCTCATATCTGGCAACTCTCAAAATGATCTCTGTATCTATGATTCTGTTTCTGTTCTGTTTGTTCACTTATTTGTTTTATAGATTCAATTGTTGAGAAATATATATTAATTGCCATTTTATTGTTTATATTTCTACTTAAAGAAGACTCTTAAACATTTCATGTAATACTGGTTTGGTGGTGATGAACTCCTTTAGTTTTTTCTTATATGGGAAGCTCTTTATCTGTCTTTTGATACTGAATGATAGCTTTGCTGGGTAGAATAATCTTGCTTTTCATCACTTTGAATATTTCTTGCTACTCCCTTCTAGCCTGCAAAGTTTGTGTTAAGAAATTAGCTGACAGTCTTATGGGAGCTCCTTTGTGTAACTGACTGCTTTAAGATTCTCTCTTTATCTTTATCTTTTGCATTTTAATTATGATGTGTCTTGGTTTGAGCCTCTTTGGGTTTATCTTGTGACTTCCTGTGCTTCCTGGATTTGTATGTCTATTTCCTTCCCTCGCTTAGGGAAGTTTCCTGTCATTTTTTCAAATAGGTTTTCAATTTCTTGCTCTATCTCTTCTCTTTCCATCATGCAAATGTTGGTATGCCAGAAGTTGTCCCAGCAGCTCCTTATACTATCCTGATATATTTTTAAATTCTTTTTTCTTTTTGCTGCTCTGACTGGGTGTTTCTTGCTTCCTTATACAGTATTCCAAATCACTGACTTGATTTTTTACTTCATCTACTGTTGACTCCTTATAAATTATTTTTCATTTCCGTTAGTATATTCTTCATTTCTCATTGGTCCTTTTTTTATGCTATTGATGTTCTCACTGAGTTCACTGGGCATCCTTACAACCTGTGTTTTTAACTCTGCATCTAGAAGTTTGCTTGTCTCCCTATTGTTTAGTTCTTTTTCTGGAGTTTTGTTCTATTCTATTACTCAGTCTGCCTAAATATCCAAATAATTATCTCTGTCACATTCTTCATTTTATTAAACTAATACTTAGCCTCAATGGACAGAAAGGGAGTAGAAGAAATAAAAATGAAAAAATATAATATAGGTTAATTTCTCAAACATATTTTTCTGCTCCACATCCTAAGGAACAGGCTGATTCATTCAACAAACATGAAAAACCTTATGATGCTAATGAATGTGCATTTACATGCTAATTCAAGAAAACAAAAAATACATCTCATTAGTTCAAATCATTAGAGTCTGAGTTTAACCATCCATTTAGTGTCGTTGACTGAATTGGAGCAGTAAATCTAAATAAATACATTTTTTTCTCTCAGTAGCATCCAATATTGGAAATTATAGTTGTCAATGTAAGAAACATCCAAACCTGTAGAGAATTTTTATGAGTTTACTTGAGTCAAACTGATGACAATTGCTGGGAAGCAAAATCTTAATGGATTGAGAAAATGCTCCAGAGAGTGGCAGTTTCATAACTTATTTTATATATGAGAATAAAAAGGAGGAGACATAAAGAGGGTTACATGAAATCCACTGGTGATAGATTAAGGAAGCAGGAGAAAGCCACGTGTGAAAATCTGTGAGATTAGATAAAAAGTAAAATGGATGTTTTTCAGTTTTTCTATTCTAGTTGATTTCTAGTTTCATACCATTGTGGTCAAGTGGAGAAACGGGAACCCTCCTACAGTCCTGGTGGGAATGCAAACTGGTACAGCCACAGTGAAAAATAGTATGATGCTTCTTCAAAAAAATAAAAATGAAACTGCCTTATGACTTAGTTATCCCACTTCTAGGAATATATCCTAAAAATTCCAAAACACTAATTCAAAAGAAGGTATGTACAGTTACGTTTATTGCAGCATTTTTTACAATAGCCAAGATCTAGAAACAGTCCAAGTGTCCATGAGTGGATGAGTGGATAAATATGCTATGGTACATTTACACAATAGAATACTATACAGCTGTAAAAAAAGAAAGAAACCTTACCTTTTGCAACAGCATGGATGGACCTGGTGATTATTATACTAAGTGAAATAAGCCAGGCAGAGAAACACAAATACCATATGATCTCAATGTGGAATCTAATGAACACAATAAACTGAAGAACAAAATAGAAACAGAGGCAGGGTCACAGGGAACAGATAGAAGCTGTCAGAAAGAACAAGAGGAGACTAGATCAGTGGTGGGATCCAGCTAGTTTGCACCTGTTCAGCAGAACCAATACCTAACTTTATTTGAGTTTGCCAAACCGATTGTTAAAATGACACTTGTAAACAGGGTTCTCTCTAAGGTGGGTGCCTACGCAGCCACCCAATGTGGAAATCACAAATTTACATTCCTTATTCTTTTTTAATGTTCATCTGCGCAACAGTGTATTCTAAGCACTGGTAGTAATGTTCATTCTGTCCATAGGTGAAAAAAATTACAAGTGAGGACACCAATCAAGAAGCAATATGGAAATATCTTAAATAATAGTTTTATTGTTTTTTCAGATATTATTTAATATTTTTATTAATATTTTAAAACTTTTTCTTATAATTTAGTTTTCTGTACCTTTTTTATTGTTTTTATTTAAGTATTAAATGCATGAAATAATAAACTACCTTTCAGTATATTGTTTTTCTATACTTAAAATGGTTATTAGGGCAGACAACCAGTTGTTAAATTATTTGAATTCCACTACAGGACTAGATTAAAGAAGGTGAAGGGATTGGCCTAAAAGCATATATATATATAACACCTACATATATACAGATAACAGGGTAATAAGAGAGAGAAGGAAAATAGAGGGGGGTGGGCAAAGGGGGAAATGGGGGTAGAAAGATACTTTGCATGGAGCGTGAGAGACACAATGCAGTGGGTAGATAGTGTTACAGTGAGTGGGGCACTTAAAATCATGTCAACATAATAAATTAAAAATAAATAAATAAGCCTGACCAGGCAGTGGTGCAGTAGATAGAGCATTAGACTGGGACATGAAGGACCCAGGTTCGAGACCCTGAGGTTGTCAGCTTGAGTGCAGGTTCATCTGGTTTGAGCAAGGCTCACCAGCTTGGACCCAAGGTCGCTGGCTCAAGCAAGGGGTTACTCAGCCTGCTGTAGCCCCCTGGTCAAGGCACATATGAGAAAGCAATCACTAAACAACTAAGGAGCTGCAACGAAGAATTGATGCTTCATATCTCTCTCCCATCCTGTCTGTCCCTATCTGACCCTCTCTCTTTCTCTCTCTATCCCTGTCACAAAAAACAAACAAACAAATTAATTAATTAATTAAATCCAAAAAAGGGAAGTAAGATGAAGAGACACACACTTCTTCTGCATTGGTGGGTACAGGATAATGAGTAATGAACATTTACAACAGGGATAGTCAACCTTTTTATACCAACCGCCCACTTTTATATCTCTTTTAGTAGTAAAATTTTCTAACTGCCCACTGGTTCCACAGTAATGGTGATTTATAAAGTAGGGAAGTAACTTTACTTTATAAAATTTATAAAGCAGAGTTACAGCAAGTTAAAGCATATAATAATAATTACTTACCAAGTACTTTATGTTGGATTTTTGCTAAGTTTGGCAGAATAAATCTTTATAAAACAACTTACTATAGTTAAATCTATCTTTTCATTTATACTTTGCATACATAGAAATTACATTAGTTAATTGAATTATTAGTGAGATCCCTGAGGCTGATGCTGGGAAACTAAATATTGAATATCCAGTTCAATTTTTGTGAGGAACAAATGAAGATCTCCTTTTTCGGAAATATTCAGGCAGTTTCTTTCTTTCGTCATAATATGATAAACAGCATTAAATCCTGATTCCACAAGATATGAGGTAGGGAAAGGTATTAATAAACTGAATACCATTTTCCACATATTTGGATATAAGACTGGCGTTTTTGTTTTTGTTTTTTTGCCATAGGTTTTCATATCCACCACTGTCGAATTTATGTTTACTTTCTTCATCATATCTAATTTCTAACAGTTCTTCTTGGCAAGTTGTATCAGCCTCTTCAATATTTGCGGTAAAAGGATTTTTTATCCAGTCATATACCTTCAATTTCAAAATATCTTCAAATCGTTTTTCCATGACCAATTTAAGTTTGTTGAGGTGGCTACTGAATCTGTCAATATCCTCTGGAGTTACATCATCTTTTATAGATGATAATTGAGGAAACTGATGAAATTCTCTCTTCAATAAATTATGACAAGTAGTTCAAGTTTGTCAATAAATAATAGCATAATACTTGGGCAACCTATAAGAGTTTTATTAGCTCCTTTAAGCTGCAAATTGACATCATTAAATCTCTTGAAAATATCTGCCAAGTAAAAGGCATCATTCTTTACTATTTTTAACTGTTGACACAGATTGGTCTCATTATTACTTTCAAAAAATTGTATGACACTATCATATAATGCTACAAATCTAGCCAAAGATGCACCCTTTGACAGCCACCGAACTTCTGTGTGCAAAAGAAACTTAATAAAATCTTCATTATTGTCCTGGCAAAGCTACTGAAACATTCTATCATTCTTTGCATTGGATTGGATCTTGTTTATGGCTTGAATTATTATAGTTAATGATGAATGGAGACTTGTACTTAGATGTTTTCCTACAAGCTGTTGTCTGTGCACCACACAATGAATACATAAAACATTTGGCACTTCCTGCTTCAAATAAGCAACAAATCCACGATAGCGACCTACCATTGATGGTGCTCCATCAGTAGCGCATGCAACAATATTATTCAAAGGAATATTATTTTTTGTAAAGTATGTTCTCACAGTATTAAATATAGATAATCCTTTTGTGTCTGTGATGAGATTTATTGCAAATAGCATTTCTTCTCGAAATATATTGTTTTCATCAAAATAGCGTACATATGCCATTAATAAAGCATCATTATCTGCAATGGTAGATTCGTCCAATTGAATGGAAAATGAAGAGTTTGGAGAATACTTATAAGTTTGTTTTCAGCATTAACTGCCATTTCATCAATTCGTCACTTTACTGTGCTATCGCTTAGGGGCAACGTTTTTAAAATTTGAGGTATATCCTGATGCATTACTGTTGAGATAAATTCTTTTATAGAGGGTATTATTACAGTTTCTCCAATATTATAGCTTTTACCACTTTTTGCAATTATTTGTGAAATGCGATAAGTGGCAATTAATCCATCTTCCTTCATTGTATGTTGTTTCTTAAATGATGCGACGATAGTTGAACGATTTTGAAATTTTTTATATATTTCCTGAAAATATTCAATGAGCTTGTCCTTGTCATTTGGATGATTTGTAGAAAGATGTTTTCGCAATCGACTTGGCTTCATTGCCTCATTGGATAATATTTTATGGCACAATAAATACATTGGATGTTGTTTATTTGCAACAGAGTCTATGAAACCCATCTTCAGATACTCTGGTGAATAGCCGCGTGAGTTTTTTGGTTTTTTTTGAGACATGGGCTCAGGATATTTCACAATATTTTGTTTGAAGCTGTAAGCACGTGCTTGTTCTCAGAAATCTAACTATGTACTGACTTTAGTTTCGATTATGTAACAATTTAGCTTCACTTACGTAACGTGAACAAAACTTATGCGCTTGAAGTCTGTTGCGTGGTTGCGATGTTACAAGTGTCGTGGTTGAGTGAGAGTTTGTCCAGATGAGAATAAGTAGTGAGTATCCGTGGTTGTGTGTTTTATAAAATTTTATGTAGCGGGTGTTGGCCAATAGCATCACTTCTTTGTGATCGGGGCAAAGTAGCGAGACATTGGCTAGTTTTGGCAGTCCAAGGGGGGGTTTCTAGAATGTCACCCTATTACCCTAAAATCCGGGAATCGAGATGAAAATATGAGTTAATTGGTATCTCCATTGTCCGGCAGTCTCTGTCATAGAAAGAAGCGTCGAACTATGGAGGTCTTTGTCTATGAGGTAATAAGACAACAAACTGCTAGTCTTTGGGCGACAATATTGGTCATAAACTGCCCGCTGGATCTGGCGGCGGGTGTGGACCTGGAATCAGGTACCTGGCCACTCACGGATGCAGGCCAGGTGGTCGCGAAAGAGGTCGGGTGTGTTCCCAATACAAATGCCCTGTAACAGAGTCTGACCACTGTCCTGATCTTCACTGGTCAACAGTTAGTCGATTAGTACGTAATCATGGAGCTGTTTGGTTGCTCTGCTACCGCCCACCATGAAAGCTGGAATGCCCACTAGTGGGCAGTAGGGACCAGGCTGACTACCACTGATTTACAGCACAGAGAGATGGTTTTCAGGGAACAAGATAACAAGGAAGGGTCTGTGGTCTCTGCTCTGGTGCAGTGCTGTGTCCTGCGGGGTCTGAAAAGGAAATTACTCTGACATGTCAAAAGTAGGTTACCTTAGATGCAAAAAGACAATAGACAGGTTTCATTAAGGTGAAGATTACCTTTGTCAAGGAAGCAAAAGGCCTAGGATGGGATTACCTGCCATGACTTCCTTTTAGTTAAGAATTTTTATGATCAGATCATTATACCTGTTGCTTTTGGTCTCAGAGTTTGTAAGGCCCACCCCTGAGCTTGTCAAGTTTAGTATATGGCCCCTTTTTCATTCACTTTCTTTTTTTCAACTTTAGAAACAGAACTTTATTTGGGGGAAGAGAGATAATGAGATTTATTGCTTATATATTTCTATCTGGTCACTGTTTCAAAGCAAATATTGATGTTAGTATACCAGCTCTCTCTTTTGCTTTGTCTTTTTTAAAAGTTTTATTAACTTTAATTTATTGTGTTTACATGGATTCAAGTGTCCCACCTAATATAACTCCCTCAACCCCCACCCCTGTCTTCCTATTTATACCCCCTTTACCCCATCCCCCTAACTCCCTTCTCCCTTCCCTCTGGGATTTGCTGTTCTGTTCTCTGTTTCTCTGTATTATGTATAAAAAATCTTTTACTTGTCATATTCTTAAGTGATTATATGGTATTGTTAGCTATGTAAGGATTTTCACATTTGAAGTTCTTTTCTTGACTTTTCTGATAATCACATTTCGTGAAAAAGAATAGGGCTATGTACAGTAAAAAAGAATGAACTCTTACCAGTAAAACACCATGGGTGAAATAAGTCAGATAAAAAGATAAATGCTATATAATTTCCCTTATATGTGGAATCTAAAAGACAAAATAAATAAACAAATACAATAGACTCACAGCTACAAAGAACAGACTGATGGTTGCTAGAGGGTTGGAAGGTTTGAAGGACTAGGTGAAAAGGATAAAAGGTTGGGAAGTTCAGATTGGTTGTTACAAAATAGTCATAGGGATGTATAGTATAGGGAATATAGTCAATAACATTGTAATAACTATGCATGGTGCCAGGTAAGTAATGGAAATATTGGAGGGGGGGACATTCTGTAAAGTATACCATTGCCTAACCACTAGGCTGTCACCCGAAACTAATATAAAATAACATTAAAATTTAAAAAAGAAGAGGGTTGTGTATAACCTACTACATAGAAGGCATCTATTTGTATAATTCTGTGAAAACAAGGAATGGTTTTGCACATGATCTCTGTACATGAATGGCCTATGTTAAAATTAAGGTTGAGTACTCAGCTCATGATGTGGTCATGACAACAGATCTTGAAAACTGAAAGTGAGGATAAGGATAATAAGAATTTGTGTGGTAAACTTTATCAAAAAATTAAATCCTTAATTAAAAAAAATTCCAATGGATAACCTTTCTATAGGGGATCCCTGGGCAACAAGGGCCCCTCTTTACTGAGTTTAACTTTTCTTTTTGCCTCCTAAGGGTTTCCTGAAGCTGCCACCCCACCTAGTCTCTTGAGTCTTTCTGCTTCCTTTGATGGCTGAAAAATTGTAGAAAAATTCATTCCTTCATAACAGAGCAAATACAGCTTGGAATGCTCCAAGAGAAATTTTAATAAGAAAACAGAGTGAACCAAAAAAATAATATGAATATATTTTAGCTCCCCAAATCATTTTTTCAGTGAAACCCAGGTGTGGCTCTTGGATTGAGCAGTTTGGGAAACTGTGACTAAGGAGACAAACCAGTCCTGGCTTTCCCAGGACTTCTTCTCTGGTTGTAGAACTGAAAGTCCCACATCCTGGGAAACCTCCTTGCCTTGGGCAAGCTAGGATGATTGGTCACCCCACCTGTCTGTCAGGAGGGATACTCTAAAGCAGTGGTTCTCAAACTTTTTGAAGTCAGGGCGCATTTAAAATCCTACAAATAATTGTAGGTGCACTATATACAAATTTCTGAGAAATATGTTATAATAATTAAGTCAAATATTAAAGAAAAAATATAAAGTCCAAGCATGCTTTTATGGTAATTAAATGAAATAAATATGACAAAATTAAATTTATTCTGACATTAAAAAACATTTTTTGTTACATTTTTTTGAGTTATGCTGTTTAGAATTTATAAAAAAGAGGTTAAAAAATAAAAAAAATGACAAAAATGTTTTCTTTATATATATATATATACTTATATATATAGATACATTCTTAGTAAGATTTAGTAAATTCAGCAGGTCCTGGAGTGAATGTATTTTTTCATTCTTATGTTTATGAGAAACATGAGCCTAATATGTCCTAGCAACTTCTTCAATGTTTGGGCTTATATTTGAAAGGCAAACTCTCATTTCCCTGTCAATACATTGAAGAATTCCTCTCTTTTTACTCTTAATTGTGTTGAGTGCAGAAAATCCCCACCATACATATCATCTTAATTTTACACCAAACAAAGGATAGAAGAAACTTGTCTCTAGTCTTTCCGGGGCACATGAGGGATAGTGTAAACAATCCAGCACCACAGCTTAACAGCCTTTTGCAATCTAATCAGGCAAGTGAGGTGGGGGGTTGGGCAGACTATCAGCTTACAGCCAATTCCCCGCACCTCTGTCCCCCAAAAATCTAAACTTCAAAAATCCTGTTGGTTTTTTAGTCCCCAACAGGCACATATTTTCTGAAATACCATAGGGCGCACCTGGAAATCTAGGGCACACCAGTGTGCCCTGGCGCACACTTTGAGAACCACTGCTTTAAAGACTTTTTGTAAATCCTTGCACTTTTTTCCTAGCCAATTCCTCCAGTGTCCTTTTAAGATAAACCACAGATAAATGATAAGGTTGAATGAGATCATCTCAGTTTGATAATGGAAAGTTTGCACTTATTCAAAAATGTTAGTGTGGCACTGGCTACTTATAGGGCCATCGAGCCATAGATTTATAAAGGAGTATTTCATCATACACTTCAACCAGTACTCTTAGAAACAGAGATCACCAAAGTATTAAAATACCAGGCCCCAGCCAGATGGAGTGTCAGCCCAGCATGTGGAAGTCCCAAGTTCAATTTCTAGTCAGGGCACACAGGAGAAGTAACCATGTGCTTCTTCACCATCCCCTGCTCTCTCTCTCTCTCTCTCTCTCTCTCTCTCTCTCTCTCTCTCTTCCCCTCCCTCAGCCATAGCTTGATTGGCTTGTGCACATTGGCCCCAGGTGCTAAGGATGGCTCTGTGGAGCCTCTGCCTCAGCAGCTAAAAATGGCTCGGTTGCAAGCATGTCCCCAGATGGGCAGAGCCTTGGCCCCAGATGAGTGTTGCCATGTGGGTCCCAGTTGGGGTGCATGTGGAATCTGTCTCTCTGTCTACCTTCTCTCACTTGGAAAAAAAAATTAAAATATCATATATGTACAGTAAGAAATTAGAAGTAGAGGGTTGACTTTTCTAAAATTAGAGTTGCCACTAACCTCAAATATGAGTGGAATTTTTATGAATACAATTACTTTTATTCTCTTTATATGTACCTGTGTAGGAAAAAAATGAAAAAAATAGAGAAGACAATGAAAATCCTCAATAATCTTATAACACAAGGATACCTATAGCTAACATTTTATCATTTTTCCTGATTTCTCTGTAAATACTAACATATGTATTATACAGATATAATATGTGTACAGTTTTCTAATCTCCTTTTTCTAACATAGTATTTGTTATGGACTGAATGTTTATACTCCCAATGTGGTGATATTTGGAGATAGGATCTTTTGGAGATTAGATAAGGTAACCCTTTGAGTAGTGAGTTTTTTACATGCTCACTGACCACAGGGAGTGAGGTTTTTTTCAAAAAATGAAATTAGTTACAGTTATACTTTTATTAACTTAAAATCATACTTGTTTGATAATCAATTTATGGAAACAAGAAGAATATACATTTGCCTTTTTTTAATGTTGCCTTACACATTTTTAAAATAATTCAATCGTACTCTGGATGGTCAGGAAGCATGAGGACATACATGAATATTCGTACTACTCGAAGGGGTAATGAGAGTGGGACCCTCATGATAAGATTAGCTGCTTATAGGAAGAGACACCAGAGAGCTTGGTCTCTTGCTGGCATGTGAGGACACAGCAAGAAGGCAGCCATCTACAAGTCAGGAAGAGAGTTCTCACCAGGAACTGAATTAGCCAGCTCCTTGATCTTAGAATTCACAGCCTCCAGAACTGTGAGAAATACATTTTTGTTGTTTAAACCACCCAGTCTTTGGTATTTTGTTATGGCAGCCTTACCAGACTAAGACAACATTATACCATAAAAAGTTTCCCACATTAAATGTTCTTCAAACACAACATTTATAATGGCCAGATAATCATCTTCTACACAGCCTGAATGTCCCATAACTTATTTTACCAAACCCCTAGTTTAATTTGTTTAGATATATAATGTGCATTTTTCGTTGCCCTTTCTGTTTTCCAAAAAGAACAATGATTTATTCAGAAAAATCCTCCTCCTTTATATAGCCATGCACCTCAAAAGGAAATAATTCTACCATGAGCTTCAGGAGGGGATCCAATCAGTCTAAGAATAATACAATTTTCTTTCCCAGTGATTGGTTCAGAAATGGCATATGGCACTTATAACCAATAAGATGTGAAGTAAGTTCTAATGGAAAGATGTGGGAAAGTTTTCTCACAGATAAGACATAGTCATAAGAAGAATGGCCTCTCTCCTCTTTATAGACACAGTGAATTGTGAACGTATGGTATACCCATCTCACTTTCTGCCAGCTCAGAAGACCACAGAAGAAATTGATGAAACCTAGTTTATTTACAACATTGAGGAACCCTGAAGCCTACTTCCTCCTCTGTACTTCCTGTTATATAAAATACATTTTCTCTTGATTTAAGTCAGCTAGTGTCAGAGTTTCTGGTACTTAGATCTAAAATTATTTTGACACAAAATATTTTATAAATTTTACTGTTATAATCATCTTTGTGCATAAATCTTTGCCCATATCTCAGATTATTTCCCAGAATAGAATCTCTGAAGAGAAAATCATGGGTCAAATGGATGAACATGTTTAATATTCTTCATACCTATTGCCAAACTCATTCTGAGAAGGTTGCATCAATTTATACTCCCATCGGCAACATATGAGCAACTATTTCAATGTATCTTTACTAGCAATCAAATGTTATCTTTTTAAAAGTTTTAACTGATGTGATGGAGAAATAATGGTACCATTTTGTGATATCAGTTTGCATCTTTGTTAAAGTGGTTGAACATATTTTTACATACAATATTTATTTGTATTTGTGTTTAGTCATCTGTGCATTATTTATTCATGTCCTTGGCTGCTTTTTCTTACTGTTATCACATGGAATTTGAGAATAAGTAGTCATTTTTAAAAGTTGGTTATAATGTACTTTTTATTTTAATATCTCTGGTTTGGATAAAAAAGCATATTGTTACAAGACAAAAATTTATCTTGGCTTTTTAATTCACAAAGTGAAAAACAAAAGCCTGAAACTCACTAAAACACAAAAAACTTCTCTTTTAAAAGAAATGTTCATATGTATTAAGTTTAGGTAAATTTGTGCAAGAGTTTAATAGTTGTAATCCAAATTCACATGGAATCTTCTAACTTTTTAATTTTTCTAATCAGTAGTCGCAGTATCTAATTACTCACTTTAAAGCTTCATTTATGATGTGTTCAGCAAATTTAGGTTGCTTGCCACTGCTTTAAAAACCCACTACAACTTCCCTCATGCACCTTCTTGCTGAAAATTGCTTTATGTCAAGACTTAGGAAATTCATGATCAACTGGAGAGAAACATGGACTTTTGAAAGAAAAAAAAGAGTTCTCATAATAATACATACTCAAGATATAAGAGGCAATGCTTGTCCATTTTTATTCTGAAAGTACCAGCTTTCAGTGTGTCTGCAACCCTGGAAAATAGCATTATGCAGACTTCATTATTAATGTGTTCGATTATACCCTTTTATATAGGCTGGCATTAGCTAGGTGCTTTCTTGAGAGAAAAAGGGAAGCATGATGAATGATACTCATTCCCTCATTGCCAACTCCTCCCATGACTTTGGCGGAATGGAAAGAAGAATATCAGAAAGTGTGGCAGCCTGCTTTGCCCCAGAAGTTATGTCAGAAGGAAAATCTATGTCACCTTTGAGTCTGTCCTTGAAAATAGGAAGAGTATCAGCCTCCTCAGTAGGATGCAACAAATTGCTCTTAGGCAGGAGCACAGAAGCCAAGAGTCCTGGGTGGGTGGTCCTCTAGTCAGATGGGCCTTATGCTAGAGGTCAGTCCACAGAGAAGGCAGAAGGACTGCAATCACGGAGGTTTGGGAATAGGTCTTTAGTTACCCAGGAGAAGCTGGCAAGGGGAAGACAGGGTAGCAGGATCAGAAAAAAAAAAAAAAAGCAAATCTAGAAACTGAAACACAGTGGTTGAAAGAACATCAGTCAGAAGACAGTAGGTATTCTTTAAATGTGACTGGTTCCTGACTAGTTGGCTTCGAGTGACTCAAATTCCTGGTCTGTTGGAGGTAACAAGTCTCTTCAAAATAGTTTTAGGAAAAGACAGGGGTCCAAAGAGGTAGCATAGAAACCAAGCACAGGAGTTCAAAAAGTGTTTGGAATCAAGATGTAAGGCCAGCAGCCACTGCCATTGTGGCCATACAGGTTCTCATTGGATTTGGACAGATGGTAAAGGAACTGGGAGCCACAAAATGGTGGGCCATTCCATTTATTAACGTCTCATAATGGCGGATGAGCAAACAGGCAAGGAGGATGACTTCCTTTTCTCTCAGGGCTCCCAAACCCCGACTCGGTCGTCAGTTCCACAACCCAGGTTCATTCTCCAGACTCACGGCCCCACCAACCTCAGCACTCTCCAGCCAAAACCAGCTGGGGGAAAAAACCCATCTCCAGCAAACAATAGCAAACTATGGCCCCTCCCAAGCAGGAAGGCAATCAACTACGTGTTTGCAAACTGCCTCCCTGAAGGCAAGTACCTGCAGCCTTCCATAGACTACACACACATGCCGCTGCCCGCACCAATGCAAATTACAAGCGAGCAAACCTAAACACATTTGTATACCCAACACAAGAATAGGAAAATCATCAGGAATTCTGGCCATGTTCTGCCTTCTCTGCTTCTTGATGTTTACATGCTGCATTCTGTACCTGCTTGTGGTAAGGTGACCAACTTTTTTACAATGAAAAGGAGGGCAAAAATAAATTGAAGACAACAATATTATAAATAAAAGAAACATTTTATTCATTGCAACAATAATATACTATAATATGATAAATGCATAATAAAAACATTTATAATATTTTATATTGTAATTATGCTTACATACCTATTAAATTTAAATAATAATTGTAAGAAAAAAGTACTCATTTAGATACAAATACATTACATCACACGCAATGGATTGACTTTGACTCTGCATTAATCGAATACGAACATTTACAGATTAGTCTTCCAGAATCAAAAAGGAGGACATGTAGGAGAACACTTTTTGAGGGAGGACGGAACTTACAAAAGAAGGACTGTCCTCCCTAAAGGAGGATGATGGGTCACCTTACTGTGGGCAACTCATTTTGGTCCACACAGAAGCAGCAGCTCCCAGTTCCAGTTTACATTTTGTAGTCCAGCCTCACAGACTCTGCCTCTCTCTTTATCGCCCTTCATGTCTTCAACCTTTCCTCTCTGGATAGATATGTATGTATGTAGGTAGGTAAGTGCGTAAGTGGATGGATCAATAGATAGATAGATAGATAGATAGATAGATAGATAGATAGATAGATGGACTGACTGATTCTATCCCAATTTTTCTTCACAGATTGACTCAGCGGCAGTCCAGACAGCTTTGTTCATGGAATGTGGGATCACAGTGAACAGACAGGACTTTGGAAATTCATCCCTGGGGATTGGAGTGATTGAGGGGTAGCAGGATGTGCAGTTAAGAGATGACTGTGAGGGCCCTGGCCCGTTGGCTCAGTGGTAGAGCGTCAGCCTGGCGTGCAGGAGTCCCAGGTTTGATTCCTGGCCAGGGCACACAGGAGAAGCGCCCATCTGCTTCTCCACCCCTCCCCCTCTCCTTCCTCTCTGTCTCTCTCTTCCCCTCCCGCAGCCAAGGCTCCATTGGAGCAAAGTTGGCCCGGGCGCTGGGGGTGGCTCTATGGCCTCTGCCTCAGGTGCTAGCGCCCCAGATGGGCAGAGCATCGCCCCCGGTGGGCATGCTGGGTGGATCCCGGTCGGGCGCATGCAGGAGTCTGTCTGACTGCCTCTCCGTTTCCAACTTCAGAAAAATACAAAAAAAAAAAAAAAAGAAAAAAAAAAAAAGGAGATGACTGTGAGCCATCTACTGAAATTTTGAATTTCATTAGATTGGAGAGGAAGAGTGAGGCTGTTGATATTCTACCTGCTCCTAATTGAGATTGGCCTTCAATCTACTGACCCACCTATTGTTGAGATAAGGGCAGAAAAAACCACTACTGACATAGTTCCTCTCTTAAGAAATACTTTCTGAGGAAGTGGCTGTATATGTGCTTATAAATTATTCTGTTAAATAAATATGTATGTTTAAAATATATTTGCTTTTATACTTAAAAAATTACTGAAAACTTTCTGCTATGATAAAATAATAGGATCAGGATTTGCCTTCCACCATCAACAGTTAAAAAATCAGATGAAATGTGTAAAATAATGGTTTTCAAACACTAGAAAATGGTTAGTGCAGTGTTGTAATCTGCAAGAAGAGCCTATTACTACTCCATTTTACTGCTGGAGAAGCTACAGCACAGAGAAGGGAACCCAAACAGAGCCCAGCAGTTTCATGAGTTCAAAGTCCAAGGAGACCAAGGTGACTAGAATTTGTGTGGGAAGGTACCAGAGAGAAGGGAGCTGAAAAAACAGTTAGCTCTGGAGATCTGCTAAAAGCTTTCTTTCTATCTTTAGCTGAGTAATGATCTGAGTTAGCATGCATCTGAATAAACTACCCAAAGCCAGGGAATGAACTAATGGCAAGGAATAATAAGCATAAACAGTACTGGAATTAATGCATAGCTAGGAGGAAGTCATATTCGCATACCAGCCCAAATGAAAAGATTTTCTAATATGTGAGACATTGGGTAGACTCCTCAAAGGGGTATTGCTTTAGAGTTGGGGCCAAATTAGCTTTAGATTAAAGGTTCTTCTGGTCCAAACAAGACAAATATTAAAAGTAAGCCTCAAAATGATCAAAATTCATTTCAAGAGACTCAACTATGTCTTTAGACAAAGCCCAAAAATAGTTAAAGGAAAGCAATTAAATATAACAGCAAACATAAAATTCAAAATATCTGAACTGCAATCAAAAACTTTCAGGCATGCAAAAAGCAGGACAATATGATTCTTAGCCATGAAAAAATCAATCACACATATGTTAGAATCGGCAAACAAAATATTAAAACAATTATTGCAAATATATTTCATATATTCAAGGAGGTAGGAGAAAACATGAACACAATAAGAAAAAAAATGAAGATATAAGAAAGACCTAAATGGAACTTCTAGAGATGAAAATACAATATCTGAAATGAAAAATACACTGGATGGAATTAACAGCAGATTAGACACTAAGAAAAAAAAAAAACTTAAAGAGAGCAATAGAAACTATTGACAGAGGGAAAAAGAGACAAAAAAAAGAAAAAAGGAATAGAGCATAAATTACCTGAAGAAGCATGTCAGTCTCATATACATGTATTGGAATCACAAAAGAAAGGGTAGATTGCAAAACAGAAAACAAATTTTGAAGGAATATTTCCCCTAGTTTAAGGAAAACCGTAACCCCACAGATGCAAGAGGCTTTACAGACTTTAACTGAAGGAACATAAAAAAAAAAGAAACCACAACAGTTTGGTGTGGAATCATGGTCCCCCCCCCCAAAAAAAATATCCATGTTCTAATCCTTGAAACTTGTGAATGTAACTTTATATCATTCTGCAAGTTAAGGATCTTGAGTGGGAAGACTATTCTTAAATCTGGGAGGGTCCAGTATAATAATAAAGCACCTTATAAGAGTGAGGCAATAGAGTTTCAGCCAGAGAAAGATACGTGATCATGGAGGCAGAGCTCAGAGTGATGCAAAGAACAGGCCAGGAACCAAGGAGTGCATGCAGTCTCGAGCAGCTGTGAAAGGCAAGGAAAATCTCCCCTGGAACCCTTAGCAGGGGTCCCCAAACTTTTTACACAAAGGGCCAGTTCACTGTCCTTCAGACTGTTGGAGGGCCGCCATATACAATGCTCCTCTCACTGACCACCAATGAAAGAGGTGGCCCTTCCGGAAGTGCGGTGGGGGGCCGGATAAATGGCCTCAGGGGGCTGCATGCGGCCCGCGGGCTGTAGTTTGGGGACGCCTGCAGAGGAAGACCACCCTTTCACCACCTTGATTTTTACCTCCATAGAACCCATTTTTGAACTTCTGACATCTAGAATTGTAAGATGAAGAATATATGTTGTTTTAAGCCACTACATGTATCATAATTTGTTACCACAGCAATAGGAAACTAATATGAACACTAAACCATATAACAGTGAAATTGATGAAAATAAATGATAAAGAGAAAACATTTTAAAAAGTATGAGAAAAAAGAAGGGAGCACATTTCATATTGAGGAACAAATCTTAAAAGCATACAGAGGGAAAAGTGCACATTATATAATATATAGAGGAACAGACTGACCCATTCTAACACCACTGACTTAATGTTGACATTCACTCACTATGCCTTCAGAATGTTTTGGCTCTCATTTTTACACAGCTTGGAATGTGATCCTTCTATGAATAATAATTCCTTTTTTTATACGCCCTGCTAGAATCCACACTTCTGCAGTATATTGTCGCTGTTTCCAATTTCCCCTTGAAACTAGCCAGTGAGATTTTGAACTCTAAGATAGATGATTAGTAAACGGAAGAGGTGAAATTCAAATCCAGATCCTCTTGAGAAGATATACTCATTTCATCGTGAACGTATTTCTTTCCTTAGGACAAATTCATATCTCCTTCAATGTCTTAAGTTCTACCTATTTGGTGAAATGTCTTCTTCAACAGTTTTATACACAATAATTATTTTTGTTATAGGGCTATGGTAGCTTGTTTTCTTCCCCTGACCCCACGCCTTACCCCATGAACTGTACTCCTGTTATTCAAGCCCTTGTGTAGCCTTCATCTGGGCTGACCCTGTAGTTCATGTTTTGACCAATAGAATGCAATGGAAAGGGACATGCATCACTTCTTAGGTTAGGTAATAAAAAACATGGTAGTTTCTGCCTGGGTCTCTGAATGACTCCTTAGAACACTTGTTCTGGGTAAAGCTAGCCATCATGTAAAAAATCTGACTGCCTTGAGACTACTATAATGTGGGAAAGCCAAACTAGCCACATGAAAGAGACCAGTGAAGAAAGAAACAATTATCTAACCAGCTCCTAATGACTCCAGTCATCCTAATCCCAACTGGGGCAGAAGAAAAGGATAATAGATGGAACTTAGAGCAGGGGTCCCCACTCTTTTTACACAGGGGGCCAGTTCACTGTCCCTCAGACCGTTGGAGGGCCAGACTATAAAAAAAACTATGAACAAATTTCTATGCACACTGCACATATCTTATTTTAAAGTAAAAAAACAAAATGGGAACAAATACAATATTGAAAATAAAGAATAAGGAAATTTAAATCAACAAACTGACCAGTATTTCAATGGGAACTATGCTCCTCTCACTGACCACCAATGAAAGAGGTGCCTCTTCTGGAAGTGCGGCGGGGCCGGATAAATAGCCTCAGGGGGCCGCATGTGGCCCGCAGGCCGTAGTTTGGGGACCCCTGACTTAAGCTATGTAGGGCACCAGAAATTGTAAATATATGCCAAAATAAAAAATAATTATTTTTTATTATGTAAAAAATATCCATAAACAAGATCACTGACATTAAGCAAAAATAATACCAGTATATTCTGGAGGCCATTAACATGTAGAAGTAAAATTTATGACAGTATGACAACTGCACAAGGCATGAGAGAAGAGAAATGGAAGGATGTGTGACATAGTTTTTAAATATACTTTGAAGTGCCATAATATTATTTAAAGATGTATGGTGATGAGTTAAAGAGCCCACTCATTTTCATATCTCTATGGCCCACAAAGTCTAAAACATTTACTCTCTGCACCTTTACAGAAAAATTTGCCACTCCTGCCTTAGAAAAACCACTAAAAAATCCAAGGAAGTACAGCTAATGAGTCAATCAGTAGTGGAGATAAAAGAGAAACATAAAAACTTTATCAAGATAGAAAAAGAGGAATAAGTTAACAAGTTCCCTGCTGTATCTAATACAATTGAGCAATCCAAGCTTGATTTTCCTTCTCCTCTGGCTGCTCCTTTTCAGCCTTCCCAGACTTCCCTTCCTCTGCTCATCTCTTAAATGCTAGCTCTTGTAGCTTGTCTGCTGCTGGCCACATGCACCCTCCTTTCTGGACATGCAGAACCATCTACATTTGTATATACTCTGTGCTGTGCTGTGCATCTGAGTCTTCACTCATGATCTTCTCTGTACATGGACCTCCTCACTCTTTCATCCACCAGTGCCTATTCCTGTGTCCTTAATACCTCTAGTTAACTCCAGCTCAAGTGTGGGGATGCAGTGTAGTCATGATCTCACCCATCCCAGAAACCTTTTCTCACACTACCCACTCATGTCCTTCTGCTATTAAAGTCCTTACTGTACTGAATCATAATGATTTATTTACTTGTTTGTCTTCCATAAGACTTTAGTATCTCTGAGATCAAGAATCATGTTTTATTTGATTTTTTAATCCCCAATACCATACTAAATGAATGTTGAATAAAATTTTGTTAAATAGTTAAATGAATGGTTAAATGAATATCTACTTATAAAATGAGGATATTGTAAAATAACAGGAGCTAATATTTATTAAAAGATACTTGTATGCCAGGCACTGACCAATATGCTTATGTGCATTGACTTATTTAATTTATATAGCAACCTTATAACATAGGTGTTGTTATTATCCTCATTAACTGATTGGTTAAGTATCTTTCTTAAGGCAGATAAAGAAATAAACAGGATTAAAACCTATGTATTCTGACCCCACAGCCTAAAATCTAGTATGTTAGAGTTGAAAGGAACCTTAGAAATTGTATGTTTTAATGCCTTCATTTTACAGATGAAGATGAGATTCACAGAGCTAATGTGTATTAACCTTCAAAAAGGACAACAGGACATTTAGAAACATTTATAAATTCCTTGTCTTATTTGACTTATAAACTTAGTATCTCCAAACACCTCCCCCACCCCCTCAAAAAGGCACTCAGTTGGGTTACAGAACAGCAGGTACAGAAAGCTACTTTGAGCCACTACTGTTTTTTTTTGTTGTTGTTGTTGTTTTTTCTGAAGTTGGAAATGAGGAGGCAGTCAGACTCCCGCATGCACCTGACTGGGATCCACCCGCCATGCCCACCAGGGGGCGATGCTCTGCCCATCTGGGGCGTTGCTCTGTTGCAACCAGAGCCATTCTAGCACCTGAGGCAGAGGCCATGGAGCCATCCTCAGCGCCCGGGGAAGAGAGAGACAGAGAGGAAAGAGAGGGGGAGAGGTGGAGAAGCAGATGGGCGCCTCTCCTGTGTGCCCTGGCCGGGAATTGAACCCGGGACTCCTGCATGCCAGGCCGATGCTCTACCACTGAGCCAACCGGTCAGGGCGAGCCACTACTGTCTTAATGAAAGAGTGCAGTGTGCAGAACTTAATAAACAGGCTGAAATTTTTGGAAAAGAAAGAAATACTGCCAAAGATAGAAGGAGAAGGCTGATTCAAAGAGAATGTTAAGAATTAAAACACAGCAAGCAGAAATGTTATACTGAAAAGTAAAAGCAAAGAAAGATCATAGAGGACAGAGATATAATAACTTTATAAATAAGCACTCATAATTGACACCCTGTGAAACCTACTTAGGCTTGTGTTTATGAAAATGTAACATCCTATAAGTCTGCATGCTGAAATTATTTTTCCATTAATGTAGACATTGTGTGATAAGAAATGAGTGCGTTTTTACCCATTCCACTGTAGTTAGGGTTTTTTTAGCTTTGAAAACAAATAAGATAAACTCTGAGATTGACTGTTTTTACTAGCCCCTAAGTAGGATTTAAAATTTTTACATCATGTTTTAGAAATGGTTGTATTTTATTATCTCTAGTAAGGATTTTTTTCACCTCAAATATATAGCTATGTCTATAAGCAGATATTAATAGTTAAATAACCCTATATAATTCTAACAGTGAGACTGGTGATGCCGGTTGCAAAGGACAGGTAGAATGTGTTCTGCATTCCTGGTGACCTAACATTAACAAATTATTAAGATAAGTTGTGACTGAGACCTAAGAATTTGATGTAGACAAAGCTGACAAGCAGACAAATTTTCAAGAGTAATTAATCTCATATTCACAGGATACAGAATTTGCCATGTTTTCCAAATAAACTTGTAGGAAAAGGAATCTACAGATTGCTAAAGGATAAGCCACTTAGGTGGGTTCGGATACTAAATGTTAATTTAGATATGTGATTTTGATTTGATAATGATGGAAAAAGGATAGCGTCTCTATTATTTATTCTTAATTTATTATTTAATCTAATTATCTTTGAGGTTCTTTTCTAGACTTAAAGAAAATAACCATGGTGACAACTGCATATTAAAGAAAAATTCCATTCTACAGCACATTTGTGTCCTTTTTCTACTTTTATTAGAAGGCAAAAAGAATTTTTATTTTTAGAATGAATACTATTCCCCATCAATGAGTATAATTTTCAACTTCTCAAACTCTGGGGACTTTTGGTCTTCTAAGACCAACCTCTGCATTAAATATGTATGCCAATCTTTCTCCTTAAGGAAATAGATAGTGGGTGCTTTCTTTTAATGAGGCAATAACTGCAGTCTCTACTAAATAAACTCAATGGCTGAGGTATTTATAGAAATCAATTTCTGGTGAAAAAGCTAAAGGCTTTTTTTAGCCTTGGATAGGATGACAATTGAGTATTTCCAAGAGGACGCCCTCAGGTTAACTGGTATACTGAACTGTCATCTCTCTCCACCTTTCCATTTTTCCTCAAGATCAACTCTGCAAATTTATTGAGAAGGTATCTCTAAAACTTCCATAATAAACTTCTCACTTTCTCCATAACAAATGCTTTATTTTTAAACTGTCAGTCCTTGGCCCTGGTCGGATGGCTCAGTGGTAGAGCGTCAGCCTGGCGTGCAGGAGTCCTGGGTTCAATTCCCGGCCAGGGCACACAGGAGAAGCGCCCATCTGCTTCTCCACCCCTCCCTCTCTCCTTTCTCTCTATCTCTCTTCGCCTCCCGCAGCCAAGACTCCATTGGAGCAAAGTTGGCCTGGGTGCTGAGGATGGCTCTATGGCCTCTGCCTTAGGCGTTAGAGTGCCTCTGGTTGCAACAGAGCAACACCCCAGATGGGCAGAGCGTCGCCCCTTGGTGGGCATGCCGGGTGGATCCCGGTCGGGCGCATGTGGGAGTCTGTCTGACTGCCTCCCTGTTTCCAACTTCAGAAAAATACAAAAAAATAAATAAATAAATAAAAATAAACTGTCAGTCCTTAGCCCTCCTGTGAACTCACCAGTGATGAAGCCATTACACAGCATTCAGATGTTAAGGAAAGCGTTTGGGCTGCTTCTTCCTCTGCTACAAGAAGTATGGGGAACACATTTACTGGAACCCATGATTTAGAATCAGCTAACATTTTTAGTCATATGATAAAAGAAACAAATGATTTAAAAATAGCCTTAAGCCCTGTCTTTTGGGGAAACTGTGATTTGAGTGTTTGCTACTTTCGATTATTGTAGTTCTGAAATCCAGTTTGTTACTTGTATAAAGAAAACGGGATCTCTATAAATAAAAATGGAGACTCTGCTTGCTCATTGCTACATCATGAAAAAGTAGCTGAACAGATTTTCACCAAATTTGTAGGGCATGTTTGGGACAGTCTGATGTAACAAAGAAACACACGAAAATTGGGTCCCCATGGTGCGCAAACAATTTATTTTGAAAAGTCATTAGGCTAGTGTATGGCCAGGTGGCTGTGGCCATACAGATTCGCATTGAATTTGGGCAGACGGTCAAGGAACCGTGGAGCTGGAGAATGGTGGGCAGAAGAAAGAAAAAGAAAAATACAAAGGGAAAGGAAAACCTGCTTTTTGCAGTGGAGGGCAAGGGATCAGGAAACCAACCGCAACTCTGTGGCAGGGCACGAACTCATCCCTTAGCTCCTAAGGGGAAGCACTTATCCTTCAAGAGTGCTGTCATGTGCACCTGCACTAATTGCACAAAGTGCTTGCAGCCAGTAAACCTATGAGCAAGTCTAACATGGCTGTTTTCCCCACAGTCCACCCCTGCAGGGTTCCTCACCTCACAATCTATGCAACAGGCATCTTCCACAATGGTCCCTCTGCAAGGAGTGAGGTACATTGCATAAATAGAAACAGTACAAACTACTGCAACAGAATTACCAAAGCACAAGCTATGGGTGAAACAAGAGAGTTGTCAGCAGCACCAAGAGAGGCAAATCTTTCCCTTCTGGCAGAATACAGGCCAGAGTTTAGTCTGCAGACAACATAGTAGCAGGTACCAGAGGCCGCCCTGGGCGGGCCTACCAAACCTTATTGGCCTGTACACCAGGATCTGCTGGTTCTATGTGTAGTAAAATGGGAGAACTCATTGTGGGCCATAAGGAAATTACAAAGCTGGGCTCCAATCAAAATCTGGAGCACCATCCACAAATAGCATGTCCATCCAGTAAGAGAGCTGGGGCCCTGTCCTGTCGCAGTCCCTGCTTTAAGAGTCCATTATACCGCTCAATGATACCAGCAGTCTGTGGGTAATAGGGAACATGGTACTTCCAGTCCACCCCCAGCTCTTGAGCCCATTGCCTCACCATTGAGCCAGTGAAATGGGTACCATTGTCACTTTCAAGGACCCGTGGCTGCCTGAACACAGCACTTAGGCGGTCCAGAGCCTGTATGACTGCCCTCTGGTCTGGGTTACAGGCAGGGTAAACAGCAAGCAGACTGGTGGCAGTATCTACACAGGTGACCACATACTGGTACCCTTCTGACTTTGGTAAGGGTCCAATTGATGTCTATCTGCCACCATGTCAGTGGAACACGACCTCTCTGGACCTGTCCAGGTGACACCAGTGGTCTCCGAGGGTGCTCCTTGGAACACACTGCATATTGTTCACAAGAAGCAAGTACCTCTGCATAGGACACAGGCAAGTTCCATGCCTTAATGGTAGCCCACATAGTTTTCTGTCCAGCATGGAGCAGACACTGGTGGAGCCACTGTGCCACATCACCAGCAGGTGCGGTCTCCAACCATCGCACCCTTGCCAAGGTGTCTGCTTCATCATTCCCAGGATGGGCTAGAGGGGCATGCCCATGACATAATATACTGTCACCTGCTTCTGGTGTCCTATTCCCCATAAACCCTGCCACATGGCCTGACCTCATAGTGGACAGTGCATTACCATCCACTGGTTAATGTGCCAAGTAGCAATCCAAAGGGTCAGTCCACAATAGACAGCCCAGCTGTCAGTGCAAATCACCAGAAGTAAAGGTTCATTATGGGCAACTAGCCACATAGCTCTTAATTCTGCCCATTGGCTGCTTTGGCCTGTACCTGTGTCCATCCGAATAGTCTCAGTGGCTAGATGGAAGGCTATAGCCGTCCATTTGGCAGGATAGCCCCTGCTGGAACCATCAGTATACCAGGCTTCCTTGGGGATAGGCATTCACCCCTTTCGGTAGGGACTGACTTCAGGTTCTGCCCCCTGAGGCCCAGCTGCACCTGACTTTAAGGTCACATAGGTGACTGGACCTAAGACTTCCTGCAGTTCTGCCCTCAATGGGCTGGTGCTAGGAGCACAGCATTGTGGCAAGTATGCACCCCACTTGGCCAGGGTGGAAGTTTGGGCCGTACTACTATGAAGTTTGGTTTTTCAATCTCTTACCCATCCTGCAATAGGGTGTGTGGTCTTGACCATAACTGGCATGCGGTAATAATACTCTCAGTGACCAGGAGGGCAGCATACACAGCTGCCAACTGTTTCTCCCTGAGGAGTAACAGACCTCAGCGCTTTTTCACAATTGGGACCAAAACCCAAGAGGTTGCTATAAGCGCTCTGTCCATTGCCACAAGCCCCATCCAAACCCCTCGGGGGTTATATAGACATCCAGCTCACAGGGCCTGGCAGGATCCATTTCAAGCCTGTGCGACCTTGACAGCTCTCTTAGCTGCTGCAAATGCAGTTTGTGCCTGCTCAGTTCAATCCTGTGAACCCCTTCCAGATAAGGTTATATAAGAGGCACAGTAACTGAGTCAAGTGGGGTATAAATGTTCGCCAATACCCCAACAGACCTAGGAATTCCTGTAACTGCTTTACTATAGTGGTGGGTACAGGGTACGCTTGGATCTTATCTATAACTGCATCAGGAATAACTTTGGTCTTACCTGACCAGACAACTCCCAAGAATTTAACAGATAACCCAGGTCCTTGTAATTTGCCCTCATTGACTGCCTAGCCACATGCTTTCATATGGGATAGCAGGGTACGGACTGCTTCAATTCTGGAAGAGAATCACTAGTTAGCGTAATGGTACATATGAACTGCCTCTTGCTGCTTCCATTTAGCCAGGTCAGCAGCCACCAGCCCATGGCATGAGGTGGGGCTATGCAAATAGCCCTGTGGTATCCTTTCCCAACTGAAGGCAAATTGGTCTTGACTCTCTGCAGCTATATCAATAGAGAAAAAGGCATTAGCCAAATTTGCCACAAAGTGGTATGTCCCCAACTCATGGCTTAGCCGATCCATCATGTTAGCTATCGAGGGAACAGCAGCGTGCAAAGGGGGAACAACTTTATTAAGTTCTCTGTAATCTACTGTCATTCTCCAGGTTCCATCTGGTTTGCACACAAGCCACACTGGGGAATTGTAAGGACTGTGCGCTGGCTGGATGATCCCCACCTTTTCTAGTTCAAGGATCATCCCTGTAATTTCTTCATAACCATCTTATAGACGGTACTGCTTTGTGCTAGTCACACACCAGGGAACAGGTAATTACAGAGGGGAATGTGCTACATGTGCTTTCATGACTCAGACTTGCAGGCGAACCTCCCCAGCTGTGGTTTCCAACCACAGTCCTTGTAAGACATCTATCCCCAAAATATATTCAAGAATAGGGGATACATATACTTTATATGGCTTAGGCAGTCTTTCTATCCCCAATGGAATAATTATTGGGTTCACTTGAACAGTTTGGCCCCCATAACTGTCAATGGCCACTGGGGTCCCAAAGAACCACTCTGAGTTCCCATAGGGGAGGGAACATTCTGCACCTGTATCCACCAAGGCCAACACCTGTTGTACATTGGAAGGGGACCAGTGGATTGCCAGTTCCATGTGGGGCCTCCGGTCCCCACTCATCCTTGTTAGACAGATCCCTCAGCCTTCCCCCTATTCAAACTGGAACAATAGGTCTTGGGGATCCTCCTCTCCCTCAACTGTCTCCATCATATAATCTTGTAACCATGCTGCCCGCACACCCACCATTTTATTGGTAGCTGCTGGGGCCTTTCCTCTCAGCAGCTAGAGCCTCTGTGCTGGTTTAAGCTGCTGCCAAAGCTCCAAAAGAACTTTATTAGACTTGCCATCTAATTTCTTCCTATCTGCCCCATTCACAATCGAATCTACCCACATCTGTTCTCGGGTAACCGTTACAGCCCATTTCCCGTGTTAGTTGCGGAGCAGCACGGGCAGCAGCCCTCACTGCTTGATGATCCCTAGCTTCTTCCAGCTCCCCCAAATCTGCTACCATCTCTATAACTGTTTCTGGATTGCCCCCCATAAGGGCCCAAGATAGCCACTAGTGACCCAGAAGGGCTGATGGGGCACTGCAGAGGATAAGGTCCCTCATCTCTGAGGTATACACCTCCTTGTCTGGTTCACGGGACCTCGGGTTGAAAGTAGCATTCTTCATACCTAGTTCCTGAAGGACCTGGGGCAGCTCCGTATATGTCTGCCACCAACTCCCTGCCCCTGGCAAGTCTCCAGCATTCTGCCAGACTGTACAAATGGCAACTATTACCCTCTCTAATAGGGTATGATTTCCTGGGTTGTCATGGCAGTTCTGAAGATGCTGCCTCAAGGAGGAGTATGTGGTTATGGCAGCCAATTTCTCCATCTCTGTTCTAGAGAGCACAATGCCATCCACCCCCTATGTCCCACAACTGTGGCAACTAGGCTGGCAGGGGCTCAGTGGGTTTTTGCTTAAATTGTGCCCCTAACTCCATCAGCTCTGCATGGGTATAGGGCTAGACCACGGAGTACTATACTACCTTGAGAGGAGGCTGTGGCTGCCCCTGAGAAACTCCTTGCTGCTGGGAGTTTTACCTTTTGGGTGAACATTGCCGGGCTCTGAGTGTGCAGATGGCAGCTTCAACCCGAATCTCCTCATCCTCAGAAGAGGAGGAGTTGGAAATGCCTGCTCTCACCAATTCAGAGCCACTCCACTGGCACAGATGCTGCTTCAGTGACCGTTTAGGCTCCTGCAGCTGCCAACTCTCAGCCTGACGTGAAACCCAGAGCTTTTGAACCCACAATTGTTTCTCCAACAGTTGCTTCCAGCATTCCACTTCCAGGGCAAACTGCAACTTGTGAACCCCATCATTCCTTTTCAAGAGACTGTTCCAGTTTGACTCTCCATTGGGGCTCAGCCTGCATTTCACACTGCAACTCTCAAACCCAGTTGGCCTCTTTCTCCAGAGAACTGGAAAGGCTTGTTTCAGTTCAAGCCACTGTTGCCACTCAGTTTGTAGCTTATCCTGACCTTTCAACCTCAGGGAGCTTCTCACACAGAACTCCTGGTTTCCTCTTGCAGGGTTATAAAAACCACCTAGCCCATGGCCCCCAAAAGGACAGCCAAGGGGAGCCATACACTAGAGAACAACGACCACTTCTCTATCCCACCCTTCAAGGGTGTTGGCCGCTCCATACCAATTTGATCCAAACCCTGCTCGCTGCACCAAATGTATGGTCAGGGGCCACGACCATGCAGATTTGCATTGAATTCAAGCAGACGGTAAAGGAACTGTGGAGCCAGAGAATGGGAGCCCATTCCAATTTATTGGAGGCTAACAAAGATAGATAAGCCAAAAGAAGAAAGAAAAAGAAAAAATACAAAGGGAAAGGAAAATCTGCTTTTCACGGTGGAGGGCAAGGGATCAGGAAACCAACCCCACCTCTCAGTGGTGGGGTGCAATGTCACCCCATGGCCCCCGAGGGGAAGCACTTATCCTTACAGTAGTGCTGTCATGTGCACCTGCACTAATTGCACAAAGTGCTTGCAGCCAGTAAACCTGGGAGCAAGCCTAACACGGCCATTTTCCCCACAGATGGCACTTCAAAGAGACGGGGAAGTATTTTCCAGAACTGTAGACTTGCTGATTATTGAGGGTGGTCCAGGCAAACGCACACACGTGTTCCCGGTCTCCAGTGGGAGGAAAGCAGAGAGTATCTATTTACAATGGTCAGTGGTGCTCCAGAACAGTGCTGCAGTGGCCTGGTTGATGCTGCAGATACTTTTCATATGTGACTCTATAATCAGCTCTGGTATGTTCTTAGAAATAAATATCATTATAGTTTCTTTGTTTTTTTAAAAAAAAATATTAAAATTTTATTTACTAAGTTCCTTGTTGTACAGAAAGTAACAATGCTGTTACAGTCTTGGTGTAACTGGTAGCCATAGACGGTTGACTCACCAATAGTAGCTATCCACGCTACAGCAGGAGTGTCACAGGAAAACCTAACAGTTTTATTGGGGTGTCCTCCCCAGGCTTGGAAGTGAATTTTCCAAAGGGACTAAATGGAGGAAGGCAAACGGCACAGGAACTTTCTTTGGCTCTTTGGGTGGGTATGTCTTGGGGTTTGTACCGCAGCAACCTTTTTTTTTTAAACAGCTACCAAATCCATGAGCAGTCTAACAAATACTGAACAGTTCTTTCTTCGTTCTTTCTTTCTTTCTTTCTTTCTATCCTTTTTGTGCAAGTTAAGTAGGGTCTAATCATCTTCTCCTTTATCATCTATTTCTTTCTCTTTCCACTTTTCCTCCTTTCTTCCTCCTTTCCTCCTCCTCTTCATCCCCCTGCTCATTGTCTTCATCTTCATTAACCTCTCCATCATTTCCAAATTCTTCTTCCTCCCCACTGACTTCATCTTCATTCTCTTTCCCTTCTACATCTTCATCTTCATCCTCTTCATCATCAAACTCTTCCTTCTCACCATCCTCATCCTCATCTTCTCTCTCTTCCTCATCATCTTCTTTGTCCACACCATCCACCTTGGCACCTGAGTCAGGAGCTTCCTGATCCTCTCGGTCACAGCCATCCAGGTAGGTGGCGGGGGGGGGGGGGGGAGGGAGGGCAAGAGCTCAAAAACACTCTCTCGACAGTCATTCAGGTTTGTAACCTCACAGCTAAACAGATCCAGGCTTTTCAGACATTTCAACTTTTTCAAAGGTTCCAAGGCGCTGATATCTTTCAGTTTATTTCCACTTAAATTTAGATGTGTGAGATTTGGAAATTTTTCTGCCCACATGTCCAGATAACCATAGATTCCATTGTCACTGAGCTCAAGCTTTTTCAATTTTGGTTGTTTGGGGAGATTTGAAACTGAAATCAAGCTTACATTTATTAAACTGAGGAACTCTTAAGTTCACAAATTCAGCTGTTAAGCGCTCAATTTTCCTATCATTTGATTTGCAATTGTCCAGGATGAGTTCTCAAACAGCTGCCTGGACAGGTTCCTCAGCTCCAGGTGGATTCTCCTCTTCACATCCATGTTTCCCTCTGCCCCTCTTTAAACTTCACTCCCTTGGAGGAGGCCGAGGTGGGAGGCGTCCGGGCCTGCGCAGTGAGGGCCATCGGAAGGGGTCTGGTGTGGGCGGAGGCAGGATGCTGCAGACGGCAGGTGGGTGAGTGGAGCCCCTGCAGGGGTCTCCAAACTTTTTACACAGGGGGCCAGTTCACTGTCCCTCAGACCATTGGAGGGCTGCCAAATACAGTAGTCCTCTCACTGACCACCAATGAAAGAGGTGCCCCTTCCAGAAGTGCAGTGGGGGCTGGATAAATGGCCTCAGGGGGCCGCATTGTGGCCCGCGGGCCTTAGTTTGGGGACGCCTGCTAGAGCCAAGTTACGGGAACAGAGAGCAGTTTCTTCCTTTATGTTATGAGTTCTCTAAATTGGGACTTTGAAGGGTGAAAGCTAATTTATTTCATGATACAATTTCACTGAAGCAGAAATCCCCTTATTTATGAAATGAACTATTCTAACACAATGTGGAAATTGTCTGGCTATTAATTGTTTTGAATTTGATCCCTGTAGCAGGTGCTGTCAATGTCCCACTCAGGTCCCATGTGCCCAATGTGAAGCTCACCTGTAACTTTAGTAGGAGTTTCCATACACAAGGGCTTCCTTCCTTAAGCACCTGCCATCCTGCTCAGCCCAATTATGCTCAAGTGTAGAAAGGTCACTGGAGTTCATCCCTTTAGGAACAGTCAATGAACCAGGGATGAGGACGAGTAGGTAAAACCCTTTATTGGCTGTCCTTTTTCTGCCTTACCTCCTCGCACTGTGCTTCCCAAGAGCACCTTCCAGATGGGCTTTGGTACATCCAAAACCTTGTCTCAAGTTTGCTTTGAGGAGAATCAAAACTAAAGTAATCTTAGAGCATTTTCAATTTCTTGTATTCCTATTATTATTATTACATCTAGCTTGGTATTTAAGACCATGTGTTTCATATCAGGCAGGCCTAGATTTCAATCCTGGCTTTCCATCAGTTATCACTGTGTAATTTGGAACAAGCAACTTAACCTGTCTGATCTTCAGTCCAGTGTATCTATGAAATGGGGATAATAGCAACACCTGCTGTAAGATGTTATGTCTTGGTCTATTATATTAAATAATACACTCAGCACAGTGTGCAATACATATAGTAAATTATAAATATTAGTTGTGGTTGCTGGGTTTAGTAGTTTCCTGCTTTGTTCTAATTTTTTTTTTCTGAAGTGAGAAGCAGAGAGACAGACAGACTCCCACATGCGCCTGACTGGGATCCAACCGGCATGCCCACTAGGGGGCTATGCTCTGCCCATCTGGGGCATTGCTCCATTGCAACCAGAGCCATTCTAGTGCCTGAGGCAGAGGCCATGGAGCCATCCTCAGTGCCAGGGCCAACTTTGCTCCAGTGGAGCCTTGGCTGCGGGAGGCGAAGAGAGAGATAGAGAGAAAGGAGAGAGGGAAGGGTGGAGAAGCAGATGGGCGCTTCTCCTGTGTGCCCTGACCGGGAATCAAACCCTGGACTTCTACATGCTGGTCTGATGCTCTACCGCTAAGCCAACTGGCCAGGGCTAAAATATTTTTAATGTCTGTTCGTATAAAGTAATTAAGTAGGCTTCCTTTGGGCTTATGGAGAAGGTAAATGGCTACTTACTAAGAATGATATAGCAAGAACCATCTGGAAAAATCTTCCTTGCCTATATCCCTGCTTTTCACTATCTTAATGATGAAAAGGAAAATGGAAATGCTCACCATCTTCACCTATCCCTACGCACAGTTAAGCTCTGCCATTTCCATGAAGCCTTTCCCAATCACTCTAACTAAATAGGTTTTCCTTTATTTCAATGATGATAGATGGCTTTTACTATCTGCCCTATTCATTTTAACACTCAACCATATGTGTCATGGTGGTCAATTGTATGTGTCAACTTGGCCAGGCCACAATACCCAGATATGTGGTAATACATTATTCTAGATGTTGCTGTGTTGCCGTGAAAGTATTTTTTTAGATGAGATTCATATTTAAATTAGTAGACTTTGAGTAAAGCTAATGACCCTTTTATAATATGGGTGGGCCTCATCCAATCAGTTGAAGACCTTAATAGATAAAGACTGACCTTCCTTGAAGAAAGGGAATTCTGCCATCAGAATGCATTGGACTTGAACTGCAACATTGACTCTTGCCTGAATTTCCAGTCTGCCAGACTATTCAGCAGATTTGGACTTGCCAGCCAACATAATTCGGTGAGTCAGTTCCTTACAATAAGTCCATCTACCTAAAATCTCCTACTGGTTCTATTTCTCTGGAGAATTCTGACTACTATAATCTTTATTAAGTTTTATGCATATTCAAAATATAGTGTTTTAGAAAAATGGTATGATAGAAATCATCTTCAGATGACATTTAAAAACATAGTTACTAATATTTAATTATATACTTTATAAGATTAATTTAAATTTAATTTAATTTGGTAAAATAGAGATATTTAAGACCATTGTATCACACGGTAATTTAGAAATTATTTTTTCTGCAGATTTTAAAAAAGATGTTATCCATTGATTTTACAGAGGTGCAGAGACTGAGAAGTATCAACGCATAGTTGTTTCACTTTAGTTGTTCATTGACTGCTTGTTGCTTGTTGCATGTGCCTCGAGAGGGCAAGCCCAGGGTTACACCAGCGACCTCAGCTTTCCGGGTTGATGCTCCATCCACTGTATCACCACAGGTCAGGCTATTCAGACTTTCCATGAAAGTATATTTTTTAAGATCAGAAAGATAAATTTTGCCAGCAAAAAAACAAACTTATCGCTTATTACTAGAAACAGGTAACCTCTAGATACATATTTTTTTAAAGTAAATAAAAATAACTAAACTTAATATGATATTATATATCAACTATAATAAAAAAAAGTTATTTTAAAAATGTTTATAAACAAAAAATACAGTCTTGGATGTCTGGGGTGATCAAGGACATTTGCAGAATTTTAATGCAAAAAAGGGATCTTTGAGTCGTCTGTTCCTCATTGTACAGTGTGAGTGTGAATGTGAGGCCAGAAAGGTCACATAGCCAGTAATGGGCAGTGCTCGAATTATAACTCAGCCTTCAGTGTTCTTCATTCCTAAGGCTAACACTTTCCTATCAAGCAAGTGACACTGAAGGACCTGCCAGAGGCAGCGTGGAGCCCCTGCTCTTTCCACTCTTCTGCATAAAAGAGACCCTGTTCTTTCAGTCACAACATCCCCCACTGCCACTGGAGATCACTGCCGCTCAGCACTCTCACACCCCTGCCCCAAAGTTCCCAAACCTCCTGTTCCTCTGGATTCCTGATAGCAAACAGCAGTTCCTGATTCTGGCTAATTTAGGCTAAAACTAAACACAAATGTATTGTGTTTTTTGGCTTGCCCTCTGAATTAGTAAGGCAGCTGGAATATAGACTCAAAAATGGACAGGATCCACAGAGTCCAGCTGTTACTGTAGGCAAGTAACTAGATATTGATGAGGAAAGAGAGCTAAGGGAATTGGACATTACAATTTATAAAACTGGGAAGCCTATCTCAGTAAGAAACTTCAACATTCCATTTAGCTTCATTTGCTAGAAGGCTGCCTGACCAGGTGGTGGCGCAGTGGATAGAGCGTCGGACTGGGATGCGGAGGACCCAGGTTCGAGACTCCGAGGTCGCCAGCTTGAGCGCGGGCTCATCTGGTTTGAGCAAAGCTCACCAGCTTGGACCCAAATTCACTGGCTTAAGTAAGGGGTTACCCTGGTCAAGGCATATATGAGAAAGCAATCAATGAACAACTAAGGTGTCGCAACGAAAAACTAATGATTGATGCTTCTTACCTCTTTCCATTCCTGTCTGTTTGTCCCTATCTATCCCTCTCTCTGGCTCTCTGTCTCTGTAAAAAAATAAAATAAAATAAACTTTGCTAGAAGGCTTAAGTATTCATGGGCTCATTTGCACATTTTGGGAATCCACTGTGTCTCCAGAGTCCATTGTGTCTCAGCCCTCCGGACTCAGGTTTGGGAGAAATCTCCCCAAAGCACTGCTGGCTAGGTGCTGGGAGAGGAGATGTTTCTGTGCTTCCACTCTAAGTAGAATGGTGACCATAGAGGCCGTCAGTCTAGCCTAAAAGAAGGATCTGATTGGTTAGTGGGAGGAATCCATGCAAGCCCATGAAATGTTTGAAACTGACTGATTAGTTTAAAGGAAAGCTAGTCCTTCCCAGCCCCAAAATATAAAGATGGGCTTAACAAAGGTCCAACCATGTTTTTGCTCTTTTTGCTCTCCTTTCTGCTTTCCCACTGAAACACACTAGCCACATTTGAAGCCGTGATGTATGGGTTGGCAGCTGGATGGTCTCCCAGGTACAAGTATGAGCTAAACTATGGCACAGAATATCTGGACTTTAATCTTTATACTGGACTTATTGAGGACAAGACTGGACTTTTTCCTTGGTGAGACAGAGATAAGACATTGGGAACCTGTGAGCAACCTTCTATTTCAACTCAAAGTAAATCTTACTGCAAAAGCCTAAGCTTCTCCAAATGCAAGTTTTATAGAACACTTTTTATATGACACCAAACACATACACCACCAGAATTGACATCAAAACCAGTATCACAGTTATAGTCGAAATCACAGCGTGGTAACAGTCTAATGCCATTGGATAGTTGTGCCACTTTGCTGGCTCTGCATTCCTGGGCACTGGTAGCTGGGGCAGCTGCCTTGGGCTGTCTCCTCACCTTCCCTTCACATTGAACATCCAATCAGCCAAACCTGGCCAAATTCTTCCTCACTTTTCCCCCTCTGCAGGTGCACAAGCTACTGAAAGAGGGGGTATTTGCCACTCTTCAGGTTCAGTCATGGGTGGCAGAATCACCTTCTTCTTCCTCTTCCTCTTCTTCTTTCTTCTTCTTCTTCTTCTTCTTCTTCTTCTTCTTCTTCTTCTTCTTCTTCTTCTTCTTCTTCTTCTTCTTGGTCATTTATGTAGGAATGTTTTACTAGTATACTTTAACTAAATCATTGACTTTGGTAGAAATGAGAACTAGGATGAGAAGTACATGTACTTTTCAGAGTTGTACTGAGTATATAGATATAATGATGGATTGCTAAAGTTATTCACTGTTAAAGTCCTTTCATAGATTTTTCCCCTGGTCATACAAGCCACAGTGGTGGGTTAGTAAAGTTACAAATTGTACAATAGAAACAAATAATATTTAAAAATATATTTAAAGAAATTGAAAGTTTTTAAATTTCACAAGGACATTACAAAGACACTATTGTTTGTACTCTAATTGTTATTCAAATGTCTAGTGTATGTTTATCAATTCTCTTTAAAGAGGTAGTAAATTCCTTGTGGGCATAAGGGAGGCTGTAGCTTCTATTATTTTCTTAGTCCCCACAGACCTCCAGTGTTCTGTGAATAAGTAGCAGTTAATGAATAAGAACACTGGCTGACTAAATGAATATATACATGCACTATACATTGCTATTCCAGTAGTAGATTTGTTCTAAACTGCAGTTACTTTCTTATTCATCAGCACAATGAGAACCACTGTCATGACGTGGAGACTGTGGCTGTGGAACATATTGTGTGTTTTCCTGAGGTTGGGGTTCTATCCTGTTTGGCTACACCAAACACTATTTCCTTTGCCTGAGCCAGATTCATGTTTCATGAATACATGCTTAGTCACCAGAACGAGAACAAATTCACACTCTAGACAAGGGTGGCCTGTGACCTTGGGCAAGCTCTTCACCTCCTGAGGGTTAGTTTCCTTGTCATCATCAGAGGAAATGGGAGGAGATCACAGTGTGCCTGTTTCTCAGAGACTCATCCTAGGGATTAAAGGAAGGAAGGACAGCTGGCCTCTGGCAAGCACTCCAGGATTGCCAATCATTGTTATTACTTTGCCTGTGGGTGGTGTAGGTAATAAGAATACTGTATTGGTGAATTCATAGTTTCCAGCCCTGGTGACCTAGTTAATTTTGCTATGAACTGTTGGCCACACCCCTTAGGGAAGGTTTGGTAAACACAAGGAAGCCATAGCAGGGTGGAGATTATGGTGAGAGGCTTGAGCCTGGAAATACAGACCTACTTTACATTTTAAGATAGAGGAAAGGTGTTTCTAAAACATTTCTGTGCCTGACCTGTGGTGGCACAGTGGATAGAGCATAGACCTGGAATGCTAAAATCGCAAGTTCAAAACCCTGAGCTTGCCCACTCAGGGCGTATATGAGAAGCAGCTACAAGTTGATGCTTCCCACTCCTCTCACCTGCCTTTCTCTCTCTTTCTCTCTCCTCTCTCTAAAATCAATAAGTAAAAAATTTTTTAAAAATTTAAAGAGTTAAGATAAAACATTTCTGTCTATCACAGCAATAGGAGAGCAAGTGGGGATGTGGGGCATTCTTCTGTATGATTAAAATGTTACATGATTAACATTAAAAAATTTTTTAATTTATCTGTTAATTTAGGCAAGTAGCTAGATATTGATAGGGAAAGGGAGCACAGGAAATTGTACATCAAATGTATTAAAACTTGAAAATTCTGCTTTAGGAAAAACTTTCAACATTCCACTTACCTTAATTTGCTGGATAGCCAAAATATTTATAGGCCCAGATGTACATTTTGGGAATCCATTGTGCCCTCAGAGTCCATTCTGCTGCAGCCCTCAGACTCAATTTCAGCCATTTGGGAAAAATCTCCCCAACACACTGAGGTCAGGTGCTTGGGGGTAGTGTTTCTGTGCTTGCACCTTAAATGCACGGTGGAAGCCATAATGGTGACCACAGAGGCTTATAAGTCTAGCCTAGAAGAAGAAATTGATGGGTTAGTCAAAGGAACCAATGCAAGCCCATGAAATTTTAAAGAAACTGATTGATTACCTTAAGGAACCTGGTTTTCCCAGACCAAAAATATAAACATGAACTTAACAGAGATTCAGTCCTTTTTACCCTTTTTTCCCATCTCTTTGCCTTCCTGCTGAGAAAAACATGATAGCCAAGTTTACAGCCCTGCTGCCTGGTCTGGCAATGGGATGGTCTCCCAAGCACAGGCTTTGGGCAGCACAGGCTCCCAAGCACAGACTGGGCTAAGCTGTGATATGGACTATATGCCATGGTGCAGAATATCTGAACTGTGATCTTTATACCGGGCTTGCTGAAAACAAGACTTGACTTTTTCCTTGGCGAGAGAGAGGGAGATAAGACATTGGAACCTGTGAGCAACATTTTAGTTCAATTCTGAATAAATATTACTGCAAAAGCCTAAGTTTCTCTAAGTGCAGGTCTAGTAAAATGCTTTTTAAATGACACTGTACATGAACCATATCAGAACACCATACACAAGTGACATCAAAACCAACATCAGAACCAATATCATATCTTTAATGACCTAATTGAGCTACTAATGTCATTTTGTGTGGGATGTCTTTTTTTCCTTTCTTATTACATAAAGATGTGTACAACCAACTGGTAACGCCACAAATTTTACTTCTTAGAATTTGATGCTCAGATACGTATTTTGAATGACATGTATGGCTGCATAGTTTGTAATAACAAAATTCTGTAAGTGGCAAACATATCAGCCCCTGCCCCAAACACAAACACATAATTGGGGACTGGTTTAATAAATTATAGCCATGGATAATGTGAAACACTGTGTTGTATATGGTAAATCAGCACTCAGCATACATTTCTACCCCATTCTATGTTCCTTCCCTCAGGGGGGAGCCACTTTTCTCAAACTCTCTTGCAGCCTGGATTTTAATGAGAATTTGCCTCCACCAACAAGAAGCACCTGAACTTGGAAGGGAGCTAGGGGCCACCTCATTCATAATGAGCTGCCCACTTATTAGTGTTTGCAGCCAGACTTAGCATGACAGTGTCAGTGATCAGCTTTCTCATAATCTACAGGCAGTGGCCCTGACAAATGTGTATCCACCGTGCTGTACACCTGAAACTAATACAAAAAGTGTGGAATGAAAACTGTAATAAAAAATATCACTTGCGAGAGACAAGATGGTGATGGAGTAGGCAGACATACCAACTTCCACCTCCCAGAACCAAAGTGGATTAAAAACTAATTTTAAGAATCATCATCTGGAAAAACCAACTTTGGACTAAACTAAAAGGACTCTTCAACCAAGGAACACTGAAGAAGCCACACCGAGACTGGTAGGAAAAGCGGAAATGTGGAGAGGGCAGCCCAGCTCCCCAGAGCGAACGGCAGCTGGGAGAGACTTGCGTAGCGGGAAGTGAGTTTAGCAGAGAGGGGAGGGTCCTGAGTCCCAGGAACAAAGCCCCAGCCTGCAGCCCCTAGAAGAGGCGTATGGACAGTATTTAGCCTTGTTTCCAGCTAAATACTGTTTATGAGAAAGAGACTGATTTCTCAGACCCAGGATTCTTCTTAAAGGGACCGCACAGAACACCTCTCTCACAACCATTCACCCGGGGCTCCGGGGAATGGGGAGAGAGGAGAGGACCGGAGAAGCAGGAAGAGAGTAAAATCTAGGAGGAACAGGGAGAAACATTTTGAGAGACAACCACCCTAACCTCTGGGATGAGTTACTCCCTAAATCTGAAGTGAGTATTTGCCCTGGAAACAGCAATACCAGCAAAGGGGAGCAGGACACCAGCCAAACAGGCTCTCCTGCGCACTCAGAGCAGAGTCGCTCAGAAGGAGGGAGCTTTTGGGACTACAGTAGTGAGTCTTAGGGTCTGAGCTGCAGTGCTCCCACCCACATGGCTGAGGGCTCGCCTGAGGGCGGGCAGCAGCGGGACGCAGAAGTGCAGTTCTGTCGGCAAGGGCAGAAGCCGGCTGGCCACCACTGAGGCCCAGGTGTGAGTCAGTCTTGCCCTGATGGGGAGGAGGACATGCAAAAATGGTCAAGCCCAGTTACGGGCTGCCTGCAATCCAGCCTGTGGGGGGGGGGGAGACCGGGAAGGGGTGGAGACCTGCCCTTGAGGAAGGGCACAGGAGCACAGCCTTGCCCCACCCATGGAACTGAGGCTTGTGGCCTGACTTGGGAGCCAGCTCCTCCCGTGGGGGTGGAGCCAAAAGCCCAGAACAGGCAGAGTCCTGCTACTGAGCGTGGGAACGCAGTCCGCCCGGCCTGTGGAACCAAGGCTTACAGCCGTCCCACGAGCAGGCTCCTCCTGTAAGGGCGGGGCATAAACCCAGAATCAGGTGGAGACCCGCAGCATAGCAAAGGTGCTCACCCCTGCCCTCAGGGCAGAGCATAACGCTACCCACAGGGGCGGGGCGAAGGCCAAGGCCACTGAGGGTATTAAACATGAGCATGTGATCACAGCCACTCCTGTGAAGGAGAGGCAGAAACCACAGCAACAGTCCCAGTGGGCAGGCACCGGCAACGCCCATACCCGAACGCCTTAGGCAGCAACAGCAGAAGGAGTGGTGGGCCTGCAGACAGACCATACCTAGGGAATAGAGGCCACACCCAGTAGACTCCAGTGGCCAATACTTTCTTTCACACAGAGAGGATGAGAAGGCAGAGAAATCCAACACAAATGAATTAAGAGAAATCACAGAAAAAGACCTGATGAATCAGATATAACCAAATTACCAGATGCAGAGTTTAAAATAATAATTGTTAGGATGCTTAAAGGTATTAGAACAACAATAGATGGTCATTACCTAAATAGAGATAGCAAATATAAAAAATACATTGAAATAATAAAAAAGAATCAGTCAAAAATGACAAATACAATATCAGAAATGAAGAACACAATGGAAGGAATTAAAAGCAGGATGGATGAAGGTGAGAATCGAGTCAGCGAGTTAGAGAACACGATAAATAAAGGCACGGAAGCAGAGCAAAAAAAAGAAAAGAGACTCAGAAAGTCTGAGGAAACTCTAAGAGAGCTCTGTGACAACATGAAGAGAAATAACATCTGCATCATAGGGGTTCCTGAAGAAGAAGAGAAAGAACAAAGGATAGAGACTTTGTTCAAACATATCATAACTGAAAACTTCCCTCAATTAAGGCAGGAAAACATCTCACAAGTTCAAGAAGCACAGAGAACTCCATTAACGAGAAACCCAAAGAAATCTACACCAAGATACGTCATAATTAAAATACCAAAGCTAGCCTGACCTGTGGTGGCGCAGTGGATCAAACGTCGACCTGGAACGCTGAGGTCGCCGGTTCAAAACCCTGGGCTTGCCCGGTCAAGGCACATATGGGAGTTGATGCTTCCTGCTCCTCCTCCCCTTCTCTCTCTCTCTCTCTGTCTCTCTTCTCTAAAATGAATAAATAAAAATAATAAAAATAAAAAAAATACCAAAGCTAAGTGATAAAGAGAAAATATTAAAAGCTGCTACAGAAAAAAAGACTCTCACCTACAAAGGAGCCTCTATAAGTATGACTTCCAACTTCTCAACAGAAACACTTGAGGCCAGAAGGGAGTGCCAAGAAATATTCAAAGTAATGCAGAACAAGAGCCTACAACCAAGACTACTTTATCCAGCAAGGCTATCGTTTAAAATTGAAGGAGAAATAAAAAGCTTTGCAGACAAAAAAAAAAACTTAAGGAATTCACTACAACCAAACCAAGACTGCAAGAAATGCTAAGGGGCCTGTTGTAAACAGATCAAAGGAGAAAAAGAATATAGCAAAAGAGGAATACAGTTTTAAAGAATAAAATGGCAATAAATAACTACATATCAATAATAACCTTAAATGTAAATGGATTAAATGATCCGATCAAAAGACATAGGGTAGCTGCGTGGATAAGAAAACAGGACCCATACATATGCTGTCTATAAGAGACACACCTTAAAACAAAAGATGCACATAGACTGAAGATAAAAGGATGAAAAGAAATATTTCACACAAATGGAAATGAAAAAAAATCTGGGGTAGCAGTACTTATATCAGGCAAAATGGACTTTAAAACAAAGACTATAGTAAAAGGTAAAGAAGGTCACTACATGGTAACTTTCCTGGCCTCCATCTTTCCTCAGGGCCAGAGAATCTCGTTGGGTGGGATGTGCACTCTGTACTCAATAAAGCTTTTTATTAATCCACAAAAAAAAAAGGTCACTACATAATGATAAAGGGAGAAATCCAACAGGAAGGTATAACCGTTATAAATATCTACGCATCTAATATAGGAGCACATAAATATATAAAGCAGATTTTGATGGATTTAAAGGGCAAGATCACAGCAATACTATAATAGTAGGGGATTTCAATACCTCACTAACATCACTAGATAGATCCTCAAGAAAGAAAATTAACAAAGAAACAGCAGACTTAAAGGACATACTAGATCAACTCGAGTTAATAGATATCTCCAGAACCTTTCACCCTAAAGCAGCAGAATATACATTCTTTCAAGTGCTCATGGTATATTCTCTAGAATAGACCACATGTTAGGGCACAAAAGCAGTCTCAACAAATTTAAGAAGATTGAAATCATAGCAAGCACTTTCTCTGATACAATGGCATGAAACTAGAAATCAACCACAACAGAAAAACTGAAAAATACTCAAACACTTGAAAACTAAATAGCATATTGTTAAATAACAAATGGGTTAACAATGAGATCAAAGAGAAATTAAAATTTCTAGAAACGAACAATAACGATTATACATCAACTTAAAATTTATGGGACACAGCAAAAGCAGTCCTGAGAAGGAAGTTCATAGCATTACAGGCATACCTCAAGAATCTAGAAAAAGCTCAAATAAACAACTTGACCCTGCATATAAAAGAACTAGAAAAAGAACAGCAAGTAAAGCCCAGAGCTAGTAGAAGGGAGGAAATAATAAAGATCGGAGCAGAAATAAATTACATAAAGGCTAAAGAAACAATACAGAGGATCAATGAAACTAAGAGCTGGTTCTTTGAAAAGATAAACAAGATTGATGAACCTTTAACCAGACTCACCAAGAAAAAAAGAGAGAGAACTCAAATAAATAAAATTAGAAATAAGAGTGGAGAAATAACAACTGACACAACAGAAATACAAAATATTGTAAGAAAATACTATGAAGAACTGTACGCTAAAAAACTAGAAAACTAGACAACCTAGATGAAATGGACAAATTCCTTGAAACATATAATCTTTCAAAAATTAATCTGGAAGAATCAGAAAACCTAAACAGGCCGATTACAACAAATGAGATTGAAACAGTTATCAAAAAACTCCCAAAAAAGAAGAGTCCTGGGCCTGATGGCTTCACAAGTGAATTCTACCAAATATTCAAAGAAGAACTAACTCCTATCTTCTCAAGCTATTTCAAAAAATTCAATAGGAAGGAAGACTTCCAAGCTCCTTTTATGAGGCGAGTATAATTCTAATTCCAAAACCAGGCAAAGACAACACAAAGAAAAAAAATTATAGGCCAATATCCCTGATGAATATAGATGCTAAAATCCTCAACAAAATATTAGCAAACCGGATCCAGCAATATATGAAAAAAATCATACACCATGATCAAGTGGGATTATCCTTGGGAGGCAAGGCTGGTACAATATTCACAAATCAATCAATGTGATTCATCACAGAAACAAAAGGAAGGAGAAAAACCACATGATAATTTAGATAGATGCAGAAAAAGCATTTGATAAAATCCAGCATCCATTTATGATCAAAACTCTCAGCAAAGTGGGAATACAGGGAACATACCTCAACATGATAAAGGCCATCTATGACAAATCCACAGCCAACATCATACTCAATGGGCAAAAATTAAAAACAATCCCCTTAAGATCAGGAACAAGGCAGGGGTGCCCCCTTTCACCACTCTTATTCAACATAGTTCTGGAAGTCCTAGCCACAGCAATCAGACAAGAAGAAGAAATGAAAGGCATCCAAATTGGAAAGGAAGAAGTAAAACTATCATTATTTGCAAATGATATGATATTGTATATAGAAAACCCTAAAGTCATGGTCAAAAAACTACTAGACCTGATAAATGAATTCAGCAAGGTGGCAGGATATAAAATTAATACTCAAAAATCAGAGGCATTTTTATACACTAACAATGAACTGTCAGAAAGAGAAATTAAGGAAGCAATCCCCTTCACCATTGCAACCAAAAAAATAAAGTACCTAGGAATAAATTTAACCAGGGAGATTAAAGACTTGTACTCAGAAAATTATAAAACATTGATAAAAGAAATCAGGGAAGATACAAACAAGTGGAAGCATATACTGTGCTCATGGTTAGGGAGAATAAACATCATTAAAATGTCGATATTACCCAAAAGCAATTTATAAATTCAATGCAACACTGATTAAAATACCAATGACTTACTTTAAACATATAGAACACATATTTCAAAAATTTATATGGAACCAGAAGAGAACACGAATAGCCTCAGCAATCTTGAAAAGGAAGAATAAAGTGAGAGGTATCACACTTCCAGATATCAAGTTATACTACAAGGCCATTGTACTGAAAACAGCCTGGTACTGGCATAAGAACAGGCATATAGATCAATGGAACAGAACTGAGAACACAGAAATAAACCCACACCTTTATGGACAACTAATATTTGACAAAGGAGGTAAGAGCATACATTGGAGTAAAGACAGCCTCTTCAACAAATGGTGTTGGGAAAATTGGACAGCTACCTGCAAAAAAATGAAACTAGACTACCAACTTACACCATTCACAAAAATAAACTCAAAATGGATAAAAGACTTAAATGTAAGCTGTAAAGTCATAAGCATCTTAGAAGAAAACATAGGCAGTAAGCTCTCTGACATCTTTCGCAGCAATATATTTGCCGATTTATCTCCACGGGCAAGTAAAATAAAAGACAGGATAAACAAATGAGACTATATCAAACTAAAAAGCTTCTGCACAGCTAAAGACAATAAGAACAGAATAAAAAGACAAACTACACAATGGGAGAATATATTTGACAATACGTCTGATAAAGGGTTAATAACCAAAATTTATAACGAACTTGTAAAACTCAATACCAGGAAGACAAACAATCCAATCAAAAAATGGGCTAAAGAAATGAATAGACACTTCTCCAAAGAGGACATACAGATGGCCAATAGGCATATGAAAAAATGCTCAACATCACTAATCATTAGAGAAATGCAAATTAAAACCACAATGAGATATCACCTCACACTGGTCAGAATGGTGCTCATCAACAAAACAACACAGAATAAGTGCTGGCGAGGATGTGGAGAAAAGGGAACCCTCTTGCACTGCTGGTGGGAATGCAGACTGGTGCAGCCTCTGTGGAAAACAGTATGGAGATTCCTCAAGAAAGTAAAAATCGAACTGCCTTTTGACCCAGCCATCCCACTTTTAGGAATATACCCCAAGAACACCATAGCACTGTTTGAAAAAAAGAAATACACCCCATGTTTATGGCAGCATTGTTCACAATAGCAAAGATCTGGAAACAGCCCAAGTGTCTGTCAGTGGACGAGTGGATTAAAAAGCTTTGGTACATATATATTATGGAATACTACTCAGCCATAAGAAATGATGACATCAGATAATTTACAACAACATGGATGGACCTTGATAACATTATACTGAGTGAAATAAGTAAATCAGAAGAATCTAAGAACTGTATGATTCCATACATAGGTGGGACATAAAAATGAGACTCAGAGACATGGACAAGAGTGTGGGGGTTACGGGGTGGGGGGAGGAGTAGGATGGGGTTGGAGGAGGGGAGGGGTACAAAGAAAACCAGTTAGTAGGTGACGGAAGACAATTGAACTTTGGGTGATGGGAATGCAGCATAATCAAATGTCAAAATAACTTAGAGATGTTTTCTCTGAACATATGTACCCAGATTTATCAATATCACCCCATTAAAATTAATTTAAAAAAAATATCATTTGCGCCCTGGCCAGTTGGCTCAGTGGTAGAGCGTCTGCCTGGCGTGTGGAATCCCGGGTTCGATTCCCAGCCAGGGTACACAGGAGAGGCGCCCATCTGCTTCTCCACCCCTCCCCCTCTCCTTCCTCTCTGTCTCTTTCTTCCCCTCTGGCAGGCAGCCGAGGCTCCATTGGAGCAAAAGATGGCCCGGGTGCTGGGGATGGCTCCTTGGCCTCTGCCCCAGGTGCTAGAGTGGCTCTGGTCGGGACAGAGCCATGCCCCGGAGAGGCAGAGCATCACCCCCTGGTGGGCGTGCCAGGGTGGATCCTGGTCGGGCACATGCGGGAGTCTGTCTGACTGCCTCCCCATTTCCAGCTTCAGAAAAATACAAAAAAAAAAAAAAATCATTTTCATGTTTACATATTCTCTCTAAACTTTTGTTGATTAAATTTTACAGTGAGATGTACTACATATGCAACTTTATAGTCTTTTTTGGAGGGTTTTGTGATGGGTGGGGGTTGATTATTACATATAACTAACACTTAGGAAGAATTTGCCATGTGCTAGGCATGGTGATTAGATTTTCTTGAATCATATTTCATTGAAACTAAGGTACTATTGATTGCAAGATGAACCATTATGCTATGTATCATTAAGAAAGAACTTTAAAAATTACCTACTTAGCTCCAATACAAACGACAGACAGGCTTTTTTTCTCAACTGAACCACATGGCTGTGGAAATTAAGTAAACCCTATCTAAAGGCAACAGGACATTCTCACACACTGATGTTTGACACTTTAATGATGGTTCTACACAAGGTATGAAATGGCCATACCAACCTCTTATTACTTTGAAATGCCTGTTATCTATTTAGAGGGATGTCGCAGTGCTCGTGCCTTCAGTGGCATTGACGGTTGTATAATAGGGCTCATCTCCATCACAAAATGTAGCACAGCTTCCTCTTCAAGGTTGCTTTGCATGAAAGTTAGAAGTGGCAGTCTTTCCTTTTGCGACAAATACTTGCTTTGCTAATAGCAAATTTAAGCCCTCCTCTCCTTCTGTACTTTTGTCCATCCACACAATACTATTACTTTAAAAATGGCTTGGAGAGAGGGGAAATGAGGATTTGACTCTTTGCCAGGTTCTGTGCTCTGTGTGTACCGCTCCCCTAAATGAAACCTGACATAGTTGTTTCAGGCCAGTGTCCAACTCTCAGCAAAGGAGACTGAAAGATTTCCAATGGTTTGGTATCTCATTAACCACGTTGCTTTAAGAAGAAACTGATGATTCAACTGTGTCAGTTTTATTGAAACTGCTAACTTCTGTATTTAGGTGGTTATTCTGAATGTACAACCACCATTTCAAGGTAGAGAATGGGTTTGTTGGAGAGGCAGTGCTGTGTGGAAAGGGGAAACACGGACTCAGGCTGATCCAAATTCAAATGCTGTCTCTGGCTGCTTTATTTTGTGTAACATTGGGCAATCTCACCCACTTTTGAGATTAAATGTCTTCTTTTGTAAAATGAAAATTGTAAAGATGATTTTAGACAGTTGTTGTAAATATTAGAGGAATATATAAAAAATATTGCTCAGCCAAATTTGTTTTATACAGTAGATTATCCTTACAAAGAATAAGACAGTAGAGTAGCCAATTAAGGACCTTGTTCATTAGTTGGGTGTCATGAAGCTTCACTAGTGGTGCCATTTGCTGCCATAACACTGAGGATATTTGTTCTGCATCAGCAATGGCAACCAGTTAGATCCTTAGTGACAGATTTCCCTATGGAGAAGTATACTCTCTTTCTCTCCATTATGAAAGCAAAACTTCCTGGAGTGAGACATAATCATAGAGTCTACATTTAAAGGCAGATTATATTTTAATATATAAAATGAATGATTCATTATTCACAGCACATTGGAGAATCAAGTTGACACTGATGCTATAGCCTTTCAAATAAAGTAAATAAAATGAGAAAGTTAAAGTGATGTTTTTATAGCCACACAGCTTACTAGTGTAGAAAATAATTAACAAGCCAGCTCCTGGTACTTCAGCACTGCTGATTTAGACACCAGAGTAATCCTGAAATGACTTATCAATGAAGACATGTTATTCTCTTTTATATTGTGAAATGAAATTACAGTCTTGTTATAATAAAGCTCTTTTTGATATTTAATTTATTATATGTTGTTTTAAATTTTTCAAAATCCTATGGTATTTAGAAGTCTGGCAAGAAAAAACCCCTGAGGTCTGCAATCTAAGCAGCAAAGGAAGGGACTGACTTTGATAGCATTGAAGGGGTCATGTGTCACAGGCTTCTTAAGAAACTGCAGGGACAGGACCTCCAAATACACAAGATCATTAAGCCAGAGTTGTGAGTTTTCTAAAAACAGAAATGTCGTTTCACATATATTTATTCCTTATACAACCCAGAACCCAGCACAACGCGGCTGGGACAGAGTCGGTGCTGAATAAAAGCTGCTGAATCAGGAGCCCGTCTAGCGTGTTCTGTTGTGGGATGACATCATTGTTTAGGAAGTTCTTCACATATAGAGCCTACCAGAGTACTTACTTTAATGTATTTGCATTTCTGTTCTATTCCTCTAGCATACTCCATGTGTGATATTGATTCATTAGATAGAGAAGGGAAGCATATTAAACTTACAATTAACCTTTTCTCTTGACATGAAATTAGCTAGGATTTATGAGATGCTACAGGCTGTAGTGTCTGGGAAAAGGACCATGCATAGTTGTGTTTTTGTTTTACGAGCTTGGAATAATACAGGCATTTGTTTTTACTGCGACATTATGTATCTGAAATACTTTTATTTAGAGTGGCTAATGATCTACACAACTTAGATATATTCTTGTCTAATCCTGGACTAGAGATTTCATTTAAACTTCTCTCCACCAAAATTTAGGATCAGATTAGATTAAGTTCATGTAAAACATTACAAAGTATAAATTCACTTTTCTTCTTCATATCGTTAAGATAATTTAATTATTGTGCTACTATCATAATTCAAAATTACACTATCCATAGAATAACATTTTAGATGAACTAAATGAATCTTAAAGAAAAAAGTGGCCTGAACAACTGGATAGAGCATCGGCCTGGGATACAGAGGACCCAGTTTTGAAACCTGAGCTCTCTAGCTTGAGAACAAGCTCATCCAGCTTGAGCACAGGTTCACCAGCTTGAGTGTGGGGTCACTGGCTTGGGCGTGGGGTCATAAGATCATAATCATGACCCCATCATCGTTGGCTTGAGTTCAGGGGTCACTAGAAACCCAAGGTCACTGGCTTGAGCAAGGGTCACTGGCTCAGCTGGAGCCCTCTGGTCAAGGCACATATGAGAAAACAACCAATGAACAACCAAGGTGCTGCAGCAAAGAATTGATGCTTCTCATCTTTCTTCTTTTCTGTCTGTTCTTCTCTCTCTGTCTCTCTCACTTAAAAAAAAGTGTATTAAAATGTACATTAAGCTAGGACATAATTATTTCCACTCTTTGGCAACTTTCAAGCAAACCTTTGCCAAATGATAATTACTTTGCCTAAGATGGAATTGATTTTTGAGTTATCGTTTTATTTATTTAAAAAGAAATATCTTTTTTCTTAAATGTAATAGGCTACCTTCAAGAGAAAGAAATCCTTATGGTAAGGAAACTGTTGACAAAGTCTTATATTTCACTTATTTGGGAAAAAATCTAATTGACTTGCCAAATGAAATATGAGAAATTCTTAACTTTTGGAATCTATCTCTTAATCTTAAAAATGGCTCATATTCTCCATTCTGTCAAGAACACAGACATCCTCCCTCACCCTGAATTGCCTTTTCCCTTATAGTTCTTGGGTTTCTAAATCTTGTGAAAATCTCTCTACCATCACTTAGATCAGATATTTTCTGCGCATACTATGTTTAGCATGCTATTCAGTTATGGTTAATAAAATGAGCAGCCAGAACTCTTGATCCAAGTACCAGTTTTACTCATCTACACTATGGTGAATCACTCTTTTTATATCTTTTTAATTTTTAAGTTTAAATGAGAAATAGGAGCTATTAATTCCATACTTAGCAGTCTTCTTTAACTTCCTCTTTATTTCAATTCTCAAATAGGAGTTTAATCTCTAGGTATTATTATTACTATTATTAGTCTTTTGTAAGTATAACTTATACTCTGCTGATCTTCCTTTCTTGCTAGTTAGATGTATTTGTCTTTCACTAATAGGCTTTTATTATTGTCTTCACACCCCTTCTTCCTTATATTTACTGTTACTATTGTCTTTTATACTAAAGATATTTTTCTTGAGCAAACTTTCGTGGGGTTTTTGTTGTTGTTCATTTTCTTAGAAAATTAAATTTAATGGGTAACATTGATCAATAAGAATACATAGGTTTCAGGTAAATATTTCTACAGCATTTGAACTGGTGATTGTGTTGTGTGTCCATCGTCCAAAGTCAAAACCTTTTTAAAGAAGCACATTTTAATAGCATACAATTTGTGAGTTGAAGGAGGTAAAAATGCAATAAAAACAAGAGAGATATATGAAAAGAAAGATGCAAAGTTTAGTTAGCTGAACTAGGGTCTATCGTTTAGGAAGTTCCATACCTTTCTTATGAGACCTGTCATAAGTCAAAACTGGGCTGGTCTAGGTTCTTCTTGATCTTGGCTTATGATAGAGAGGAAAATGGCTTCTGATTAACTATTCCATTACCTACTGACCAAGGTCCTGGGTATTAGTTTTCATCAGTGGTGGGATTCAAATAATTTAACAACTTGTTCTCTGTCCTAATGACCGTTTTAAGTATTAAAAAATGGTATACTGAAAGGTAGTTTATTATTTCATGCATTTAATACTTAAATAAGAACAATAAAAGAGGTACACAAAACTAGATTATGTTATAAGAGTTTAAAAATATTAATGAAAAAATATTAAATAATACCTGACAAAAAACAAAACTGTTATTTAAAATATTTTTGTATTGCTCCTTGATCGGCATCCTCATTTGCATTTTTTTCCACCTATGTATGGAATGAACACTACTATGGGAGCTTAAAATACGCTGTTGTGCAGATGAACATTAAAAAAGAGTAAGGAATGTAAATTTGTGATTTCCACATTGGACGGCTGCCCAGGCGTCCACCTTAGAGAGAACCCTGATTAAAAGTGCCATTTTAGAAATAGAGAACAGAAAAACTATAGAAAAAATTAATAGAACAAGGAGCTGGTTCTTTGAAAAGATCAACAAAATTGACAAACCCTTGGCAAGACTTACCAAGGAAAAAAGAGAAAGAATTCATATGAACAAAATCCAAAATGAAAGAGGAGAAATCACCATGGACACCGTAGATATACAAAGAATTATTGTGGAATACTATGAAAAACTTTATGCCACTAAATTCAACAACCTAGAAGAAATAGATAAATTTCTAGAACAATACAACCTTCCTAGACTGAGTCAAGAAGAAGCAGAAAGCCTAAACAGACCTATTAGCAGAGAAGAAATAGAAAAAAACATTAAAAACCTCCCCAAAAATAAAAGTCCAGGCCCAGACGGCTATACCAGCGAATTTTATCAAACCTTCAAAGAAGACTTGGTTTCTATTCTACTGAAAGTCTTCCAAAAAATTGAAGAAGAAGCAATACTTCCAAACACATTTTATGAGGCCAACATAACCCTTATACCAAAACCAGGCAAGGATGGCACAAAAAAAGAAAACTACAGACCAATATCTCTAATGAATACAGATGCTAAAATACTAAACAAAATACTAGCAAATCGAATACAACAACATATTAAAAAAATAATACATCATGATCAAGTGGGATTCATCCCAGAATCTCAAGGATGGTTCAACATACGTAAAACGGTTAACGTAATACACCATATCAACAAAACAAAGAACAAAAACCACATGATCTTATCAATAGACGCAGAAAAGGCTTTTGATAAAATACAACACAATTTCATGTTTAAGACTCTCAACAAAATGGGTATAGAAGGAAAATATCTCAACATGATAAAGGCCATATATGATAAACCATCAGCTAACATCATATTAAATGGCACAAAACTGAAGGCTTTCCCCCTTAAATCAGGAACAAGACAGGGCTGTCCACTCTCTCCACTCTTATTTAATGTGGTACTAGAGGTTCTAGCCAGAGCAATCAGACAAGACAAAGAAATAAAAGGCATTCATATCGGAAAAGAAGAAGTAAAGGTATCACTTTTTGCAGATGACATGATCCTATACATCGAAAACCCCAAAGAATCCACAAAAAGACTACTAGAAACAATAAGCCAATACAGTAAGGTCGCAGGATACAAAATTAACATACAGAAGTCAATAGTCTTTCTATATGCCAACAATGAAACATTTGAGAACGAACTCAAAAGAATAATCTCCTTCACGATTGCAACAAAAAAAATAAATAAAATACCTAGGAATATACATAACAAAGAATGTAAAGGACTTAAACAATGAAAACTATAAACCATTGCTAAGGGAAATCGAAAAAGATATTATGAGATGGAGAATATTTCTTGTTCTTGGTTAGGAAGAATAAATATAATCAAGATGGCCATATTACCCAAAGCAATATACAAATTTAATGCAATTCCCATCAAAATTCCAAAGACATTTTTTAAAGAAATGGAGCAAAAAATCATCATATTTATATGGAACTCTAAAAAACCCCAAATAGCCAAAGCAATACTAAAGAAAAAGAATGAAGCTGGGGGCGTTACAATACCTGACTTCAAACTATATTATAGGGCCACGACACTCAAAACAGCATGGTATTGGCATAAAAATAGACACTCAGACCAATGGAACAGAATAGAAAGCCCAGAAATAAAACCACATATATATAGTCAAATAATTTTTGATAAAGGCACCAAGAACACACAATAGAGAAAAGAAAACCTCTTCAACAAATGGTGCTGGGAAAACTGGAAAGCCACATGCAAAAGAATGAAACTGGACTACAGTTTGTCCCCCTGTACTAAAATTAACTCAAAATAGATCAAAGATCTAAACATAAGACCTGAAACAATAAAGTACATAGAAGAAGACATAGGTACTAAACTCGTGGACCTGGGCTTTAAAGAGCATTTTATGAATTTGACTCCAAAGGCAAGAGAAGTGAAGGCAAAAATTAATGAATGGGACTACATCAGACTAAGAAGTTTTTGCTCAGCAAGAGAAACTGATAACAAGATAAACAGACAGCCAACTAAATGGGAAATGATATTTTTAAACACCTGCTCAGATAAGGGCCTAATATCCAAAATATACAAAGAACTCCTAAAACTCAACAACAAACAAACAAACAATCCAATAAAAAAAAATGGGAAGAGGATATGAACAGACACTTCTCCCAGGAAGAAATACAAATGGCCAACAGATATATGAAAAGATGCTCATCTTCTTTAGTTATTAGAGAAATGCAAATCAAAACTGCGATGAGATTCCACCTCACACCTGTTAGATTAGCTATTATTAACAAGACAGGTAATAGCAAATGTTGGAGAGGTTGTGGAGAAAAAGGAACCCTCATACACTGTTGGTGGGGATGTAAAGTAGTACAACCATTATGGAAGAAAGTATGGTGGTTCCTCAAAAAACTGAAAATAGAACTCCTCATGACCCAGCAATCCCTCTACTGGGTATATACCCCAAAAACTCAGAAACATTGATACGTAAAGACACATGTAGCCCCATGTTCATTGCAGCACTGTTCACAGTGGCCAAGACATGGAAACAACCAAAAAGCCCTTCAACAGAAGACTGGATAAAGAAGATGTGGCACATATACACTATGGAATACTACTCAGCCATAAGAAATGATGACATCGGATCATTTACAGCAAAATGGTGGGATCTTGATAACATTATACGAAGTGAAATAAGTAAATCAGAAAAAACCAGGAACTGCAATATTCCATACGTAGATGGGACATAAAAGTGAGACCAAGAGACATTGATAAGAGTGTGGTGGTTATGGGGGGAGGGGGGAGAGGGAGAGGGAAGGGGGGAGGGGGAGGGGCACAAAGAGAACTAGATAGAAGGTGACAGAGGACAATCTGACTCTGGGTGATGGGTATGCAACATAATTGAACGACAAGATAAACTGGACATGTTATCTTTGAATATATGTATCCTGATTTACTGATGTCACCTCATTAAAAATAAATAAATAAAAAATTAAAAAAAATTAAAAAAAAAAACCCAAAAAACAAGTGCCATTTTAACAACCGGTTTGCTGAATTCGACAAAAGTTAGGTATCTCTTTTGCCAAACTGGTGCAAACCTGCTGAATCCCACCACTTGTTTTCATTCTATGTTTTGACTACCATCCTTGGAGGATTTCTTTGTTTTCTATAGCAGCAATGATTTTCCTCTTTTGAAAGTTACTGATTCAGAGTTAAAGCTGATTATTCTCCCAACCTTCTTATAAGTGTTTTACTAAAAGGCCCCTGTCTGTGCTTAAATATTAGGTAGCAGTCCTATTAGGAAGAAGAGCTTGGAGGATGGCACACATAAATATCTTTTTCTGTGCTGCTGGGACAAGGTGACCTGGAAGATAGTCACTGTATTAATGTTAATGAGGATAAACAAGCCCTGCAGCAAGACTCAGTAGAGCCCCATTCACAGCACACCAGGCTCTGTGGTCAGAATACAGAGATGAACCCGGCTCTCTGTTCCCCAGACACCTGTCTCATTCCTCTTTTTCCTGTGAAGATGGGAAACTCCTGTAAAACCGGGGCATCATTATTGAAATAAAGTAGTGGAACTCCTCAGAAAGGGCCAGTTGAGTATACCTCTGGATGAGAAAGATCAGATTTTATATGACATAGGATTTTTAGGGCCAATGGGACTTTTAGCAATGAATGCTGTTCATCTTGAACATGTCACTACTGGACATCAAGTAGCCAATATGCTGCTGCGTCTTTATTTACTCACAACATCATTTCTTAACCCCTTGAGAGCATCTGGCCTGATCAGTCCTCTGAAACTACATTCTGGTTTCACTTCACTGAAACTACTTTCTAAAAGGTTATACTTTCCTGATTGTTATTTCACTTGTAGAGTATACATAGCACAGTAAGAACAGATTGGGCTTTAGAATCAGACAAACCAGGACTAAAATTCTGATTCTACTACTTACTAACAAGCTCTGTGACCCCAAGAAAGAATCTTTAACACCTTTTCTATGATATAGGGATAACAAAATCTGTCTGATAAGATTATCATCTAGATTGAGTTAAAATATGTAAAACATCCAGCACAGAGCAAGGCACATAGTTTGTGCTCATTAATTTCAAAATTATTTTCATTTTAAAAATTTATTTTTCAGTTACAGTTGACATACAACATTACATTTACTTCAGGTGTACAACATAGTGATTAGTCATTGATATACTTCACAAATGATCATCCTGATAAATCTGGTACTCATTTGACACCATAAATAATTATTATATTATTGACTATAGTCCCTGTGCTGTAATTTACATCCTTTTGACTTTTTTCTTATTGATATTACCTTTATCAATTTTAGAGAGAGAAGGGAAGAGAGAAAGAGAAATACTGATTTGTTGTTCTGCCTATCCATTAATTCACTGGTTGAGTCTTGCCTGTGCCCTGATCAGGTATTGAACCCGCAACCTTGGTATACCGGGACCATGCTCTAACCAAATGAGCTACCAGCCAGGGCCTCATGACTGTTTTTATAGCTAGTAATTTGCACTTCTTAATCACTTTCACCTTTTTACCCATCTCCCCAATCTCCCTCCTATCTGGCAACCATTAATTTGTTATCTGTATCTACAAATCTGTTTCTGTTATATATTCATTTGTTCTGTTTCTTAGATTCCAAACATTAGCAAAATCATATGGTATTTGTCTTTCTCTATTTAACTTATTTTACTTAGTATCATATCTGCTAGGTCTGTCCCCATTGCTGTAAATGCTCAGATTTCTTTTTTTTTTTAATGACTGAGTAATACTCCATTGTATATATGTACTACTGTATCCATTCACCTAACCATGGGCACTTACATTGCTTTCCTATCTTGGCTATTATAACTAACTAATGCTGCAAAGAACATAAGGGTTCATATATCTTTTCAAATTAGTGATTTGGATTTCTTAGAGTAAATATCCAGAAACAGAAATACTGGGTAATATGGTAATTCCATTTTTAATTTTTTGAGTAATCTCCATACTGTTTTCCATAGTGGGTGCAGCAGCTTACAGTCCCACCAACAGTGCACAAGGGTTGCCTTTCCTCTACATCCTACTCATCACTTGTTTGTTCATTTATTGATGATAGCTATTCTTACAAGTATGAACTGATATTTCATTGTGGATTTAATTGCATTTCTCTGTTGACTGGTGACACTGAGCATCTCTTCATATGTCTATTAGCTATCTGTATGTCCTCTTTGGAGAAGTTTCTATTTAGGCCATCTTCCCATTTTTTAATTGGATTTTCTTTTTTGGTGTTAAGTTGTATAAATTCCTTATATATTTTTAATATTAGCCCCTTATCAGATATATCATTGGTAAATATCTTCTCCCATTCAGGAGGTTGTCTTTTAGTTTTTTGATGGTTTCCTTTGCTTTGTAAAACTTTTTAGTTTACGTAGTCCTATTTATTTATTTAAAATTTTTTTATTGATTTTTAGAAAGAGGAATAGAGAGAGAGAGAGAGAGAGAGAGAGAGAGAGAGAGAGAGAGACCTTGATTTGTTGTTCCACCCATTCATGCCATCATTGGTTGACCTTTATATGTGCCCTGACCGGGATCAAACCCACAACCTTGGCATGTCAGGAGGATGCTCTAACCAATTAAGCTACCTGGCCAGGGAACCCATTTTTTTACTTATTTATTTTTGTTTCCCTTGCCTGGGAAGATATATCAGAAATATATTGCTAAGAGTAACATCAAAGAGTTTATTGCCTGTGTTTTTATTCCAGGCAACTTGGTTTCAGGTCTTACATTTAAATCTTTAATCCATTTTGATTTTATTTTTATATATGATTTAAGAAAGTGGTTTTCATTTTCTTTTAAATGTATCTTTCCAGTTTTCCCAGCACCATTTATTGAAGACTATCTTTACCACATTGTATATTCTTGCCTTCTTTGTTATAGATTAGTTGACCATATAGATACAGGTTTATCTCTGGGCTCTCTATTCTGTTCTGTTGACTGTGTGTATATTGTTTGCCAGTATCTTGTTGCTTTGACTACTATAACTTTGGTATCAGGTATCTTGATACTTCCAAATTTGTTCTTCTTTCTAAAGATTGCTTTGGCTATTAAGGGTCTTTTGTGGTTCCATATAATTTTAAAATTCTTTGTTCCAGTTCTGTGGAAAATTACATTTGCATTTCAATAGGAATGATTATTATTTTTGAAAAAGGATTTTCACAATCTTTATTTCTCTTGATATTTCTATAGCATATGAAAAAAAGTGTCACCATCTTATGCTAAATTTTATTTCTTTCAAGTCACAAACCTTAAATAACATTTAATATCTAGTCCTGGATTTTGATTACTTTTTAAAATTTTTTATTAATTTTAATTTATTGTGTTAATATAGATTCAAATGTCCCATTCAATATAACTCCCTCACCCTACCCCCTTGTCCCGCATTGTACTCCCTTTGCCCCCCACCCCCTAACACTCTCCACCCTTCCCTCTGGAATTTGCTGTCTTGTTATCTGTATCTATATGTTATACATAAAGTATATATATAAAATTTCACTAATACCTTCACCTTCTCTGATTCCATCCCCTTTTCCTTCTTCCCTCTCACTGCTGTCCCTCTGCTCTAGTGACCCCGCCTCTGCCTCTATTCCATTCCTCAGTTCACTTGTTAATTAGATTTCACATATAAGTGAGATCATATAATATTTGTCTTTCTCTGCCTGGCTTATTTCACTTAGCATAATAATCTTCAGGTCCATCCATGCTATCACAAAAGATAAGATTTCCTTCTTTTTCACGGCTATGTAGTATTCTATTGTGTGTATGTACCACTGATTTTTAATCCACTCATCCACTGACGGACACTTGGGCTATTTCCAGATCTTGGCTATTGTAAACAATGCTGCAATAAACATGGGAATGCATATCTTTTGAATCAGTGATTTGGTATTCTTAGGGTATATTCCTAAAAGTTGGATAGCTGGGTCTAAAGGCAGTTCCATTTTTAATTTTTTTGGGAAATGCCATACTGCTCTCCACAGTGGCTGCCCAAGTCTGCATTCCCATCAGCAGTGCAGGAGAGTTCCCTTTTCTCCCCAACCTTGCCAGCACTTATTATGTGTTGATTTGTTAATTAGCGCCCTTCTGACAGGTGTGAGGTGGTATCTCATTGTGGTTTTAATTTGCATTTCCCTGATGATTAATAACGTTGAACATTTTTTCATATACCTATTGGCTATTTCTTTGTCCTCTTTGGAGAAGTGTCCATTCAGTTCTTTTGCCCATTTTTAAATTGGATTGTTTGCCTTCCTGGTGTTGAGTATTAGAAATTCTTTACAAATTTTGGTTATTAACCCCTTGTCAGACATATTGGCGAATATGTTCTTCCATTGTGTGGCTTGTCTTTATTGTGTTCATAGTGTCTTTTGCTGTGCAAAAGCTTTTTAGCTTGATAGAGTCTCATTTTTATATCTTGTCCTTTATTTCACTTGCTTGTGCAGATAAATTTGTCAAAATATTGCTATCAGAAAGTATACTGCCTATGTTTTCTTCCAAGATGTTTATGGTTTCATGACTTACATTTAATTCTTTTATCCATTTTGAGTTTATTTTTGTGAATAGTGTAAGTTGGTGGTCTAGTTTCATTTTTTTGCATGTACCTGTCCAATTTTCCCAACACCATTTATTAAAGAGACTCTCTTTACTCCACTGTCTTTACCACCTTTGTCAAATATCAATTGACCATAAAGGTGTGGGTTTATTTCTGGGTTCTCTGTTCTGTTCCATTGATCTATATGCCTGTTCTTATGCCAGTACCAAGCTGTTTTGATCACAATGACCTTGTAGTATAAGTTGATATCAGGAAATGTGATACCTCCCACTTTATTATTTATTTTCAAAATTCCTGGGGCTATTTGAGTTCTTTTTTGGTTCCATATAAATTTTTGGAATATTTATTCTATATCTCTGAAGTGTGCCATTGGTATTTTAATGGGAATTACATTGAATCTATAGATAGCTTCGGGTAGTATAGACATTTTAATGAATCCATGAACATGATATATGCTTCCACTTGTTTGTATCTTTTTTTATTTCATTTTTTAATGTCTTATAATTTTCTGAGTACAAATCTTTTACCTCCTTGGTTAAATTTATTTCTAAATATATGTCTTTTCAATAGTGAAGGGGATTGTTTCCTTAATTTCTCTTTCTGATAGTTAATTGTTGGTGTTTAAAAATGCCGCAGATTTCTGAATATTAATTTTATATCCTGCCACCTTGCTGAATTTATTTATCAGGTCTAGTAGTTTTTTGACTGAGTCTTTAGGATTTTCTATGTACAGTATCATGTCATCAGCAAATAACGATAGTTTTACTTCTCCTTTTCCAATTTGGATACCTTTTCTTTCTTCTTCTTATCTAATTGCTGTGGCTAGGACTTCCAAAACTATGTTGAATAAGAGTGGTGAAAGGTGGTATACGTGCCTTGTTCCTGATCTTAAGGGGATTGCTTTTAATTTTTGCCCACTGAGTATGATGTTAGCTGTTGGGTTGTCATATATGGCTTTTATTATGTTGAGGTATGTTCCTTGTATTCTCACTTTGCTGAGGGTTTTGATCATAAATGAGTACTCGATTGTATTAAATGCTTTTTTGGCATTTATTGATATAATCATGTGATTTTTATTATTCCTTTTGTTTATGTGATGAATCACATAGATTGATTTGCGAATATTGTACCAGACTTGCCTCCCTGGAATAAATCTTAGTTGATCATGATATATGACTTTTTTAATGTATTGCTGGAACCAGTTTACTAATATTTTCTTAAGAATTTTAGCATCTGTGTTCATCAGGGATATTGGTCTATAGTTTTCTTTCTTTATAGTGTTTTTACCTTGTTTTTGGAAAGAGGATGTTTACCTCATAAAAGGAGATTCAAAGTGTTCCCTCCTCTTGAATTTTTTGAAATAGCTTGAGAAGGATAGGAGTCAGTTCTTCTTTGAATATTTGGTAGAATTCGCCTGTGAAGCCATCCAGTCCAGGACTTTTGTTTGTTGGGAGTGTTTTGATAACTGTTTCAATTTCATTTGTTGTAATCAGTCTGTTTACTTTTCTGATTCTTCCAGAAGGAGTTTTGGAAGATTGTATATTTCTAGAAATTTATCCATTTCACCAAGTTTGTCCAATTTTTTTGACATACAGATCTTCATAGTATTTTCTTACAATCCTTTGTATTTCTGAAGTGTCAGTTGTTACTTCTCCATTTTCATTTCTAATTTTATTTATTTGAGTCCTCTCTCTTTTTTTCTTGACAAGTCTGGTTAAAAGATCATCAATCTTGTTTACCTTTTCAAAGAACCAGCTCTTGGTTTTATTGATCTTTGGTATTGGTTATTAAGCCTCTGTCACTTATTTCTGCTCTGATCTTTATTATTTCCTTTCTTCTACTTCCTCTGGGCTTTATTTGTTGTTGTTTGTTCTAGTTCGTTTTTGCAGGGTTACGTTGTTTATTTGAGCTTTTTATTCTTCTTAAGATATGCCTGTAATGCTATGAAGTTCCCTTACAGGGCTGCTTTTGCTGTGTCCCATACATTTTGAATAGCTGCATGTTCATTTGCATTTGTTTCAAGAAAATTTTTTATTTTTTATTTGATCTCATTGTTAACCCATTTGTTATTTAATAACATGCTATTTAGCCTCAAGTGTTTGAATGTTTTCTAGTTTTTCTATTGTAGTTGATTTCTAGTTTCCTGCCATAGTGATCAGAGAAGATGCTTGATATGATTTCAATTTTCTTAATTTTATTGAGGCTTGTTTTGTGTCCTAACATCTGGTCTATTTTGGAGAATGTACCATGAGTACTTGAAAAGAATGTATTTTCTGCTGCTTTGAGGTGAAAGGTTTTGAAGATATCTATTAAATCCAGTTGACCTAGTGTGTCATTTAAGGCCACTGTTTCCTTGTTAATTTTCTGTCTGGAGGATCTATCCATTGATATTAATAGGGTGTTGAAATTTCGTACTATTAAAGTATTGCTGTTGATCTCACCTTTTATGTCCAACAAAATCTGCTTTATATATTTAGGTGCTCCTATATTAGGTGCTTAAATATTTACAATGGTTATATCTTCCTGTTGGATTGCTCCCTTTATCATTATGTAGTGACCTTCTTTATCCCTTATTATAGCCTTTGTTTTAAAATCTATTTTGTTAGATATAAGTATTTCTACTTCAGCTTTTTTTCCCTTTCAATTTGCATGAAATACTTTTTTCCATCCCTTCACTGCATTATTCCATACGTAGGTGGGACATAAAAGTGAAACTAAGAGCCATTGGTAAGAGTGTGGTGGTTACGGGGGGAGGGGGGAGAGGGAGAGAGAAAGGGGAAGGGCACAAAGAAAACTAGATAGAAGGTGACAGAGGACAATCTGACTTTGGGTGATGGGTATGCAACATAAGTGAATGACAAGATAACATGGAGTTGTTATCTTTGAATATATGTATCCTGATTTATTGATGTCGCCCCATTAAAAATAAAATTATTAAAAAAAAAGGTTCATCAATATTGTTTACCTTTTCAAAAAACCAACTCCTAGTTTCATTGATCCTCTGTATTGTTTCTTCAGTCTCTTTGTCATTTATTTCTGCTCTGATCTTTATTATTTTCTTCCTTCTACTACATTTAGGCTTTACTTGCATTTTTTTCCAGTTCTTTTAGATGCAGGATTAAGTTGTTTATTTTAGCTTTTTCTAGCTTCTGAAAGTGTGCCTGTAGTGCTATGAACTTCCCTCTCAGTACTGCTTTTGCTGTGTCCCATAAATTTTTAGTTGTTTTATGCTCATTATCATTCGTTTCTAGGAATTTTTTTTATTTCTTCTTTGATCTCATTCTTAATCCATTCGTTATTTAACAACCTGCTATTTAGTTTCCATGTGTTTGAGAATTTTTGAGCTTTTCTGTTGTGGTTGATTTCTAGTTTCATGCCATTGTGATCAGAGAAAGTGCTTGGTATGATTTCAATCTTCTTAAATTTGTTGAGACTGCTTTTGTGCTCTAACATGTGGTCTATTCTAGAGAATGTACCATGAGCACTTGAAAAGAATGTATATTCTGCTACTTTAGGGTGAAAGGTTCTGTAGATATCTATTAAATCGAGTTGATCTAGTGTGTCTTTTAAGTCTGCTGTTTCTTTGTTAATTTTCTTTCTTGAGGATCTATCTAGTGATTTTAGTGGGGTATTTAAATCCCCTACTCTTATGGTGTTGCTGTTGATCTCACTCTTTATATTTATCAAAGTCTGCTTTATATATTTAGGTGCTCCTATATTAGGTGTGTATATATTTATAGCAGTTATATCTTCCTGTTGAATTGCTCCCTTTATCATTATGCAGTGGCATTTTTTTTTTTTTTTTGTATTTTTCTGAAGCTGGAAACGAGGAGAGACAGTCAGACAGACTCCCGCATGCGCCCGACCGGGATCCACCCGGCACGCCCACCAGGGGCGAAGCTCTGCCCACCTGGGGGCGATGCTCTGCCCCTCCGGGGCGTTGCTCTGCCGTGACCAGAGCCACTCTAGCGCCTGGGGCAGAGGCCAAGGAGCCATCCCCAGCGCCCGGGCCATCTTTGCTCCAATGGAGCCTTGGCTGCGGGAGGGGAAGAGAGAGACAGAGAGGAAGGAGGGGGCGGGGCGGAGAAGCAAATGGGCGCTTCTCCTATGTGCCCTGGCCGGGAATCGAACCCGGGTCCCCCACACTCCAGGCCGACGCTCTACTGCTGAGCCAACAGGCCAGGGCCTTTTTTTTTAACTCTTACTATATTCTTTGTTTTAAAGTCCATTTTGTCTGATATAAGTATTGGTACCCCAGCTTTTTTTTTTAATTTTCATTTGCATAAAATGTTTTTTTCCATCCTTTTACCTTCAACCTATGTGCATCTTTTGTTTTAAGGTGTGTCTCTTGTAGACAGCATATATACGGGCCCTGTTTTCTTATCCATGCAGCTACCCTATGTCTTTTGATTGGATCATTTAATCCATTTACATTTAAGGTTATTATTGATATGTAGTTGTTTATTGCCATTTTATTCTTTAAAGCTGTATTCCTCTTTTGCTATATTCTTTTCCCACTTCAATCTGTTTACACCATGCCCCTTAACATTTCCCACAGCATTGGTTTGGTTGTAATGAATTCCTTGAGTTTTCTTTTTGTCTGGGAAACTTTTTATTTCTCCTTCAATTTTAAATGATAGCCTTGCTGGATAAAGTAGTCTTGGTTGTAGGTTCTTGTTCTGCATTGCTTTGAATATTTCTTGCCATTCTCTTCTGGCTTCAAGTGTTTCTGTTGAGAAGTCGGATGTCATCCTTATGGGGGCTCCTTTGTAGGTGATAGCCTTTTTTTCTCTCTCAGCTTTTAATATTTTCTCTTTATCACTTAGCTTTGGTATTTTAATTATGATGTGTCTTGGTGTAAGTTTCTTTGGGTTTCTTTTTAGTGGAGTTCTCTGTGCTTCTTGAATTTGTGAGAGTTTCTCCTGCATTAATTTAGGGATTTTTTAGCTATGATATGCTTGAACAAAGCCTCTATCCCTTGTTCTTTCTCTTCTTCTTCAGGAACCCCTATGATGTGGATGTTATTTCTCTTTATGTTGTCGCAGAGCTCTCTAAGAGTTTCCTCAGACTTTTTGAGTCTCTTTTCTTTCTTCTTCTCTGCTTTCATGCCTTCATTCCAGTTGTCCTCCAGCTCGCTGATTCAATCCTCAGCTCTATCCATCCTGTTTTTAATTCCTTCCATGTGGTCTTTATTTCTGATATTGTATTTGTCATCTCTGACTGATTCTTTTTTAATATTTCAATATCCTTTTTTATACTTGCTTTTTCTTTATTTAGGTGTTTATGATGACCATCCATTGTTGTTCTAAGATCCCTAAGCATCCTTACAATCATTATTTTAAACTCTGCATCTGGAAGTTTGATTATTTCCATATCACTCAGTTCATCTCCTGAAGGTTTCTCTTGTGGTTTCATTTGGATTGCACTTCTTTGTCTTCTCATTGTGTCTAGGTGTTTGGGTGTTTTCTTTGTAGAGCTGGTTGAGTCTAGGCTTGGTGTTGTCTGCCTCCAGTTTTGTTTTTGTTTTTTTTTATTTTATTTTATTTTATTTATTCATTTTAGAGAGGAGAGAGAGAGAGGAGAGAGAGAAGGGGGGAGGAGCTGGAAGCATCAACTCCCATATGTGCCTTGACCAGGCAAGCCCAGGGTTTCGAACTGGCAACCTCAGCATTTCCAGGTCAATGCTTTATCCACTGTGCCACCACAGGTCAGGCTGCCTCCAGTTTTTACTTGTGTTGTTTCTACGTCTTCTTGGGTTGGCATCAGCTATTATTTGTAACCCATTTCAGGATTTGGGCGGCTTTGAAGTCTTGACTTGTTTGTTTTCTTAACAGGTGATTGTCTTGTTTGCTGATCTCAGCAGGGGGCTTATTTGAAATTGTATCCAGGAATGCTGTGGGTGTGACCTGAGGCTCTGAAGTCCTCTTCTGCCAGTTAATCTCTCTGGGGGTGGGTTACTTTCTCAGCTTCAGTAGGGGGAGGTATATCTCAGATCTCCATGGAGACCTGAGTTACTACCTCTCCTCCCCACTTCTTGTTTTCAGCTGTGTCTTGTTGTGCTGATTGGAGCCGGAGAGATATCTGTATCTCTGTGACCTGGAAGTACTTTTGTATTTTGCTTTGTGGAAGGATCAGCCCCTCTCCCTGTTATGGCCGCCTCCAGCACTGAATGAGTCAGCTTTTCATTTCATCACCTATATTCCTCTTCCCCTCACCATCTGTCTCTCTCTCTCTCTCCTTTCTTTTTGGAAGACAAGCGAGCCCTTTCAACACACCTTGTTCCCTGGTTGCCAGGCAAGTTGCTGTGAGCAGTATTTGCTGCTTTTTTCCTTGGAGTGAGAGCCCAGCCTCACCCCCCCATTCCTGTCAGCAGGGGAGATTCAGTCACTCCCTACTAGGTTTGTTGTGGCTTCTTCTTTGCTCTTGGTTTTTGAAAGCTGTTCTTGTAGTCTAGATTTGGTTTTTCACGCTGATTGTTCATAAATTAGTTTATAATCCAGTTCGGTGGTGTGAGCTGGGAGTCTGTGCGTCTTCCTACTCCACTGCCATCTTCTGGTCTCCAAGATGATTGTTCTTAAATTAAGTTGTAATCCAGTTTGGTCTTAGGTGATGGCAGTTGGAACATCTGCCTACTCTGTCACCATCTTAGAATCTCCTGGACTTTGATCCTTTATTCCATAAACGTAACTAAGATACCTATGATAGTAACATGGATAGAAAATATTGTGATTTATTCATACACTGGAATACCATACAGCAATGAAAATAGTAGCATAACTAAATCTCACAAAATGTTGCTGAGTGACAGAAGCAAATAAAACTGGAATATTGTACCAGGATTCCCTATATTCAGCTCACAATCAGGAAAAAAGAAATAATTTGTCACTAGGAATACATACAGAGGTTATGTAAATAGTAAAGGAAGAGAATGACATGAAAGTAAACATGGCTGTTACCTCTGGGATGAGAGAAAGAGGTGTGTTTAGGAGAAGGTGCATAAGTAGCTATAAAATATCAACCAAAGAGTGCTCCACAAAAGAAAAAGTCTTATAAGAGTTTATTTAAGCCAAAGTGATTATTTCTGGGAAACAAAATCTTAACAGATTGAGAAAATGTTCCAGAGAATGGTAGTTTTGCAGTTTATTTTATACATTACAATCAAAGGAGGAGAAATAAAAAGGGTTACATGAAATCTATTGTTGGTAGATTAAAGAGACAGGAGAAAGCAAAGTGAGTAATCTCTTGGATTGAATTAAAAAGTAGAATGGAGAGACACATACATTGGTATAATTAACAGGATAGTTAATAATTAACATTTACAGCATATAGAGATGGTGGTTGCAAAACAAGAAAACAACAAGGGGTTCTGTCATTCTTGCTCTGGTGCAGTGGGTGTGCCCTTAGGAGTCTGGAAAAAGAGATTATTCTGAGATTTTAGAGATATTTTATCTTAGAGGCAAAAAGACAATAGACAGTCTCACTTAAGGTGAAGATTGACTTTTGTCAAGGAACCTACAGGCTTAGGATGTGACTGATGTGATTGTCTACCATGACCTGCATTATTTAGGAATTTTTGTGTTTAGACCATCCTATGCTTTTGGTCTCTGAGTTTGTAAAGCTGCCATGAAGGCCTTCCCTGAGCTTATCAGATTTAGCATGTGCCCCCCTCTTTATCTATACAAATATAGACAACATATTTTTTGTAACTTAAATATTAAATACTCAATGTTCACTTTATAATTTTTCTTCAAGTTGTGTTTATACATTTTATAAAGTCTTATGTATGGATTATATATTTCATAATTTAAAAATAGAGAACCATACTTTCTCCTTTTGTCAAATTGATTGACATATTATATTATACATCAGCCTACTTAAATAAACACATTCAAACCCATTAATTTTAAATAATAGAAGGGAAAACATATATATTTTTTTTATTTTATTTTTATTTTTTAAAGATTTATTTATTGATTTTAGAAAGTGGAGAGAGAGAGAATGAGAAAGGTGGGGAGGAGCAGGAAGCATCAACTCATAGTAGTTGCTTCTTGTATGTATGTGTCTTGACCTGGCAAGCACGAGGTTTTGAACCGGCAACCTCAGCATTCCATGTTGACGCTCAATCCACTGTGCCAACACAGGCCTAATTTTATTTTTTCGATTACAGTTTACATTTGATATTATTTTGTATTGGTTTCACATCTACAGCATAGTGGTTAGACAATTATATACTGTACAAGGTGTCCCCTTTGATATATTGTATTTAGTGGCTACCTGGCACCATACATAGATATTACAATATTACTACTATATTCCCTATACTCTACTTACATCCTCACAACTGTTTTATAACTACCAATTTGTACTTCTTTTAATCCTTTCCCCTTTTCACCTAACACCCCACTTCATTCCCCTTTTGGCAATCAACAGTTTGTTCTCTGTATCTATGAGTCTGTTTCAATTATGTTTCCTTGTTGATTTTCTTTCTGGAAGATCGATTTAATGATGTCTGGGCAGGGCTACTTTGGCTCTCTAAAATATTACAGGAAAGAAATGAGCCTAGGCAAGGCTGCTATTGGCTCACTGAAAAGTCAGAGAAAGGGGGCCCTTGGAGACAGGTTCAGTGCATTAGCCCAGGATGAGCTACTGTTGCCCATTGTCCCTGATTGCAAGTCTCATGGGGACCCTTAGAGTTTTAGAGTTGAATGCTTGAGAAGGCATGGGCATTCTTATGGGAGAGCAGGAGAGCATGCTCCTCCTCTTTTTCTTTTCCTGCTCCTTAAAGAAGTCCCTGTAACATTTCTTGTAAGACTGGTTTGGTTGTGATGAACTCCTTTAGCTTTTTCTTATTTGAGAAGCTCTTCATTTCTTCTTCAATTTTAAATGATAGCCTTGCTGGTTAGAGTAGTCTTAGTTATAGATTCTTGCTTTTCATCACTTTGAATATTTTATGCCAATCACTTCTGACCTGAATTTTTTTTGTTGAAAAATCAGCTGATAGTGTTATGGAAGCTCCCTTTTAAGATTCTCTTTTGCTTTAATCTTTGGTATTTTATATTATGATGTGTCTTGGTGTGGGCCTTTTTGGGTTCATCTTGTTTGGGACTCTCTATATTTCCTGGACTTGTGTTTCTTTTTCCTTCATTAAGTTAGAAAAGTTTTCTGTCATTATTTCTTCAAATAGGTTCTCTATCCCTTACTCTCTGTTTTCTCCTTCTGGTAACCTCATGATGTGTATGTTGTTATACTTGATGTTGTCCCAGAAGATCCTTATACTATCTTTTTTTTTTAATTTTTATTGCTTTTAGAGAGAGAGGAAGAGGGAGATGGGGAGAGATAGAGACATTAATTTCTTGTTTCACTTATTTATTGGCTGATTCTTGTATGTGCTCTGACTGGATTGAATCAGCAACCTGGCATATCAGGACAATGCTCTAACCCACTAAGCTACCCAGCCAGGGCTTAAATTATCCTTATTTTTTAAAAAAATCATTTTTCTTTTTGCTGTTTTGATTGGATAGGTTCTTCTACCTTGTATTCTAAATTGCTGATTCAGTCCTCTGTTTCATCTAGTCTGCTGTTGATTTTAGCATATTCTTCATTTCAGATATTGTGTTCTTCACTTTTGACTAGTTGTTTTTTATTATTTTTAAATATTTTTAAGTTCCCATTGAGTTTATTCATTCTTCCCTTAAGTTCCTTGAGCATTGTTATAATTATTAGTTTGAACCCTGCATCCTATAGGTTGCTTGCCTCCCTTTTGTTCAGTTCTTTTTCCTGACATGTCTCCCATTCTTTTATTTTCATCATGTTTCTTCATCTTCTCACTTGGGTCACCTCTTTGTATTTGTTTCTTTGCATTGGGAAGATCTTCTGTGTCTTCTCTCTCGGTAGGGTGGCCTTATGTAGTAGGTATTCTGTGGGACTCAGTAGTGCAATCTCCCTCATCACCTGAGCTAGGTGCTTAAGGAATGTCCCTATGTGGATTTTGTGAGCCCTCCTGTTGTAATTGAGTTTTCAGTGCTGTTGACCTATTCATAGGAGGGATTGACCCTCAGGCTGGCTAACCATGACGATTGACCCTGACCAAAGTGTACGAGCTGCTGTGATAATGCTGACCCCACATGTGGAATTTACCTCAGTAGGGTCTGGTGCCTGCTAAGATCCCCTTTGGATGTGCCACATGTGGAAATAATTGGGTCATGCTCTGATGTGGTCTGAAGCCTGGCACTGGGTGTTGGTTCTGGGGCCTCTTGGGAGGGACTGCATTGCTGCTTACTGCAAGACATTGCCTGTGACTGGCCCTGGGTTACCTATTTAGAGCTACAAAGTGACCCACAGTTGGTGGCTGCCTTTGCTGGGTCTGAGTACATGTAGGAGGGGCCAAGCTGTGTATCAACGGCAGCTTACACCAGCACCAAACCTGGGATCAGGTTAGTAAAAGCCCCAAGGCACCCTGAGATTTGCGTCTGCCTGCTAGCTTCCTTTTAGGCTTAGTTTTTTTTTGTTTTGTTTTGTTTGTTTGTTTGTTTGTTTGTTTACAGAGACAGAGAGAGGGATAGATAGGGATGGACAGACAGGAACAGAGAGGGATCAGAAGCATCAATCATCAATTTTTTGTTGTGGCACTTCAGTTGTTCATTGATTGCTTTCTCATATGTGCCTTGATGGGGGGGGGGCTATAGCAGACTGAGTAACCCCCCGTTTGAGCCAGCGACCTTGGGTCCAAGCTGGTGAGTCTTGCTCAAACCAGATGAGCCTGCGCTCAAGCTGGTGACCTCGAGGTCTCGAACCTGGGTCCTCTGCATCCCAGTCCGACGCTCTATCCACTGCGCCACCTTAGGCTAGGCTTAGTTTCTGAAAGAGCCTCTGGTAGTCCACAAATTGTGTGAGGTAGATTTCTCAGTGAGTCATCAGATAGGGGCCAGCCATCACCCCACCTGGGGCCTGGGGATGTTTGTGGTGTGGTGAGTCCTCAAAGTCATCAGGGTGAGTCTAGCACAGTCCATCAGGTTAAAACAGACCAAGATTTGCCTGACCAGGCAGTGTTGCAGTGAATAGAGGGCCAAGCTGGGCTGCTGAGGACTCATGTTCAAAACCCCAAGGTCGCCAGCTTAAGTGCAGGCTCATCTGGCTTGAGTGTAGTGTCACTGGCTTGAGTGTGGAATCATAGACTTGACCCCAAGGTTGCTTTCTTGAGTCCAAACATTGCTGGCTTGAAGCTCAAGGTCAATGGCTTGAGGCCAAGGTCCTTGGCTTGACCAAGGACCCAGTAAGGGTTCCCTGGCTAGGCTGGATCCCCCCCCACCCTGGTTTAAGCATATATGAGAAGAAATCAATGAACAACTAATCTGCCACAACTAAGAGTTGATGCTTCTTATCTTTCCCTTCCTGTCTGTCTATCTGTCTCTCTCTCTTGCTAAAAACAAACAACCGTCCCCCCAAAAAACAAACCAAGATTTAGCCATGTGGAGGGAGTGCTCTGCAAGGGAACAGTAGAACTGGTCGGGCATGCAAGGGAAAAAAGGCCCTTACTTGCCCTGACCAGTTTGCTCAGTGGTGGAACATTGGCCTAGTATGTGGATGTTCCGGGTTGATTCCTGGTCAGGGTACACAGGGGTAGCAACCATCTGCTTCTCCCCCTCTCCCCTCTCACTTTTCTCTCTCTCTCCTTCTCTCTCTCTCTCTCTCTCTCTCTCTCTCTCATCTCATCTCCTCTTACAGCCATGGCTTGATTGGAGCAAGTTGGCACCAGGCGCTGTGGATGATTCCATGGCCTCTGCCTCAGGTGCTAAGAAGAGCTTGGTTGCTGATCAATGGAGCAGTGGCCCCAGATGGGCAGAGTATTGCCCCCTAGTGGGCTTTCCAGGTGGATTCCAGTTGGGAGGGATGTGGGAGTGTGTCTCTGCCTCCCTTCATCTCACTAAAAAAAAAAAAAAAAAAAAAAATCCCTTTCTCTAGAGCCACATAACTCAATCCCTGCCACCCGACTGTGTCTGCCTGGATCTCCTCCAGAGTTTTCCATGAAAGCCTGCACCAAGGAGCCAGGCTTGCTACAGCCAGCTGACTCCCACTTAGGATGCAAGCTCTGTAAGGCGGGGCCACAGATAGTCTGGAGGGTGGGGTTAGTGCATTTCCCCAGGCTAATGGTGTATGGAGGGGAGTGCGTGATTTGGGAAACATGGCATCTGTGGGTGGTGTAGGAGCGGGACTCAGCACAGGAACCTTGGCAGCTGTCCCTTCAGCCCTCTCCTGAAAGCCGCACAACCTAGTCTCTCCCTGCATGACTCCAGTTTTCTCTGAGCCAGCTGCCCTCCACTGGAGCCCAGGGTGAGTGGCTATGAATTTTTGCAAGTTTCCCATTAAAAAGGGCACCTTTGTGTCTAGCAGAACTCTGTCAAATTGGCAGTTACAAAATATGACTCTTAGGCATGTGGTTATTTTGAACTGATTGCTTTCAGAAACAGAAGACTTGGGAAGTTTTTCTCTTTACCTTCCCCCTTACCTGCCTGAATGAATTCAAATAGGGAGCCATACTTTCACTGCCACCAGTACATCAGAAATGTAATCTAATCAGTCCGTTGTGCCACCAGCTCTCCCCTTTAATCGGTCACTTTTTCACTTAAGACTACACAGCTGTTGCACATAGCCTTCATCATTACCCTCATCTCTTTCTCTAGCCCCATCACTTCTCTTTTCCCCACCTACACCTTATGCCCAAGTCCAGATATTCACGATTACTAAAAAGTACTGAATGTGGATTCTCTCTTATGCCCTGTCTTTGCTGTTGACTAGCCCAGGAATGCCTTTCACCCCATCTTTAGTCGCCATAGCTTATCCATACTCCAAGATGCGACTCAGTTGCCACCTTCTCCAGGAATCCTTTTTTTTTTGCCTCATCCCCAATCCTGGATTAAGAACACCTTCTCCCCGGTCTCTCTCTCACACCTCTTATCACACTGTACTGCAACGGTTTGTCTCTTCCTGGCACCCTAAAGGGATGTTGCTGCCCTTGGTATTCTCAGGTACCTGGCACAAGCCTGTAATATATTAAACCCTCATTTAACTTTAATGAATGTTGACCTAATATTTCCATTTGAGCTTCTTAATAATCCTGGGAAGCTAGTATTGTTTCCAACAGTGCTGGTAGAAAGCAGTGAATATATTTAAGACTAAAATTAAAACAACTGTGAAAATTATGGTTATAGAATTGAATGTAAAGTTGGTGAACCATGAATGGAGAATAATATAATTAACAAACGAGGAGAGGCAAAAGGAGTGAAAAGGTGGGATGTATGTAAGATACTGATTTTCTCTGCTACAGCCAAAGTTATAGATAGGTTTTAAAGCTGATATGTCAGATAATAAATGTGCAACTATATTTCAAGATTTAAAAATAAATATTAGAAAATACAGAAAAATAATGCAGCTAAACTCAGCTTTTAGAGGGTTTGGAAGTAGAATGGGGGATATTATATACTTATGGTGGGAGTATATACAGGTCTTAGCAAAAGAAAGTTTAGTTGTGAGTACATGAAAAGTAAAGTTAATGAAACTATTGTGATAATCATAACTTGCATGCCTTCTTCCATATGAACAACTCTATATAAAATCAAAAGAAAAAGAGAATAAAATATTTAAAATTATGGTCACTTTTAGGCTTTAAACAACTTAGAATGTAATCTTTTAAACATTTTTAGAAGAAACACACATATATAAATAAAAAATGCAAATATAAAAAAATATAAACCACATATATTAGAAGGGATCGCTATCATGTCAATAAATTTACCTATCGAAACAAAATAACCCTCAGAAATATTATGAAACAAAATCTAATTGAATGTAATATATAAGAGATACTCCTACTACAAAGTGCCTAGAAAGGTTGAGAATTAAAAAGCAAAGTAGCAAGTCACAGAGTGAAATAAACATAACTAATATTGAGAAAATACTAAAAATATTAAGAAGAAGACTGAAGGACAAGAATAGGAAAATGGGCAAGAAACTTCACCAAAGAGTATCAAAGAGGCACATCTTTCTAGAAACACATGGAAATGTTCTCTATCACATTGTTAATCAGGAAAACATAAAGTTAAAGCCTCAACAAACCTACCAAAATGGCTAAATATTAAAAAGACTAAAAATACCAATTGTTGGTGAAGATATAGAGAAGTTAGAACTCTCATTCACTGTTGGTAGGGGTATAAACTGATAGAACCGCTTTGGGAAACAATTTGGTATTAGGCCATACAATTGAGTGTGTTCTCTATGACACATTAATTCAATTTCTACATATATACCAATCAGAAATGTGTGCACATATGAACCAGGAAACATGACTAAGAATGTTCATCAGCCCAAGATGAGAAACATTTAAACGTCAAGGGCAGTAATATACAAGGTAAACCAATGTAACAGCACAAAGAAATGAATTATAGTGTGAGCAATGACTCAGATCAAACAATGTTGAGCTCAAGAGAAAAGACTACACAATCTATGCTTTCATCTTTATAGTTTAAAGACAAGTTAAACTAAACTATAATGTAAACAGATGCACACTCAGGTGGTAAAAATGCAAAGTATTTCTTGTAAATATTAGGAAAGAACTACACTTAATGAGAGAGAGGAAGCGTTGGTTGGGAATGGCCATAGAAGTAGGGGTGCTTCTTGCACTAAATAAGTAATTACATGACATTCATACTGTGGGAATTCATTAAATTGCATATTTATGTTTTATGCAATATTATTTTATTTAAAAATAAATTAAAATATAAGATTCTAAAACTTTCTAAAATTTTAAATAGCCTTTGAAAGATGTTTTTAAATTTTTATTTTAGAAGTCTTTTGAAAACTAACAATACAAAAGAGATTGCAATGATAACAGTCTATCGAATACATCATATATGTGCATGAAAAATCTATCAAGGTCACCCATCTAGCAAATTTACTCCTCCCAAAGGCTTTTCTCACAATGTGAGTATATCTTTGCTTTGAGATAACTTACACTTTATTCACTTAAAGTCAACTTTATTTTAAACAAAACAAATTCTTAAGTCATAAAGAGGGTATATTCTAAGATGAGAAGATTTCTTCTGTGTGGTGGCACTACTTCTGAGTATTTTTTTAAAATTTCTAGTATTTAATTGATATTAACTACTTTCTAAAACAAAATATAAAGATCAAAAAGCAAAGCATTTACTATTGATTTTCTAATACAAGGTAGAGAGGTATAAAAAAAGAAAAATGATTAACATTATATTATATATTATTAATTTTGTCCCCTAGAGGATGTTTGTCAACATCTGGAGATATTTATTGGTTGCCACTTTGCCACAATGAAGTAGGAAGTGGTACTCATGGGTCTAGTAGGTAAAGGCCAGGTTTGCTGCTAAATATCCTACAATGCACAGAAAGGCCCCCAACGCCCCACAACAAAGAGTTATCTCGCCCCATTGTCAATAATGCTAAGGTTGAGAAACCCTGGAATAAATGAATTAAGAGAGAGGAGTTATCACAGATTAGGTAAAAAGGTAAATTACAAAAGATTAAAGTTAGTCAAAGTCCATTTTTGTGGTAAAAAAGTGTGTCTATCTGTATATGTAATGTGTGTGTGTGTGTGAATATGCACAAAAAGTATCAACAGTGTTGGCCCTGAATGATGAAATCATGGATAAATTTTATTTCCTTTTGTTTTATTTTGCCCATCTGAAATTTCTAATTTTTTCCATCATTGATTATATTACTTGAAAAATAAGAAAATACAAAGAAATAACACTGACTTAGCTACAGAAAAACTGCGTTTGAACACTTGTTCTTTCTGAGAGTATGTCCATTTTTTAACCTTCTGGACTGTTTTCTCATTGGTAAAATGGGGAATTGATATGCTGCATACTTACTCCTTGTCTTCTGTTTAGTTTAAATACAACTACACACACTTAAACATGCACACACACACACACACACACACTCCAACGCAATGTTTGAGGATATTAGTATATTTATTTAGAGGGTAAGAAGATAGAGGAAGATGTGTGAAGATTCTGAAGAGAATTTCTAGTCATTGTCAGACGTTAGAATTTAGCTTCCCATTTACACTTATTTCATTTAAAAGCTTTGATCTAACAATAAATTTCTTTTTTATACATTCAAAATACATTCACTGAGTGTCTATAACATGCCAAGCATTATGCTAAACAGAAAGAAAACAAATGAAAAAAAGTACTCAATCTCTATCCTCAAGGAAGTCTAATTAATAAGTGGCAAATAATACAACTAAGTCATAATACAGTTTGGTAAATACAATCATAGACATAGTCACAAGATATTATAGGAACAAAGAAAAGGATCAGTTAGTTATACTAGCTAATATTACTAGTATCCTATGTACTAGGCTCTTAATTTCTCTTTTTTCATTCATAAATAAAACAGACTGATAAAGTAATTTTCTAATCATAAATAGGAAAGAAAAAAGTAATGAGTATGAATTCTATTAAAGAAGAATTACAGTGTTGTGAGCAGCAATAAGCAAAGGAAATTAAAGAGTAAGATATGTACACAATCTCCCTTAAGGCAGGAAAGAAGATAGATGATGAAGTTGAGCTACCTTCCATCCTGTTACCATCAGATGGTTCTGCGATGCCTGGCTGGCATCAGGAATGGAGGCATAGGAGATGACAGACTCCTAAGTGGGAAGAAAAGGAATCTGCACAGTAAACAATTTATAGGGGAATTAGGATAGAATTCTTATAAATAAAAGAGTGCCTACATTCAATAGTTGCAACTATTTTATTTTTGTATTTGAAGTTGGAAACAGGGAGGCAGTCAGACAGACTCCCACATGCGCCCAACCGGGAACCACCCGGCATGCCCACCAAGGGGCGATGCTCTGCCCATCTGGGGCGTTGCTCTGTTGCAACCAGAGGCATTCTAGCACCTGAGGCAGAGGCCATAGAGCCATCCCCAGCGCCCTGGCCAACTTTGCTCCAATGGAGCCCTTGGCTGTGGGAGGGGAAGAGAGAGACAGAGAGGAAGGAGAGGGGGAGGGGTGGAGAAGCAGATGGGCGCTTCTCCTGTGTGCCCTGGCCGGGAATTGAACCCAAGACTCCTGCACGCCAGGCCGATGCTCTACCACTGAGCCAACCGGCCAGGGCAGTTGCAACTATTTAAAATAATATTTCCTACTCTATTGTGCAAGTAGGAAGTGGTTTCAGAATAAACACCTTCTGGAGGTAAGTAGGTATTTCGGATACCAGGAGCACAACTGCTTCATGTGTGCATTGCTTTAGAGCAATTGAGATGAAGATACAATAGCCCTGGCCACTTGGCTCAGTGGTAGAGCATCTGAGCAGCATGTGGATATCCCAGGTTCGATTCCCAGTTAGAACACACAGAAGTGCCCCATTGGCTTCTCCATCCCTCCCCCTCTCATTTCTCTCTCTTTCTTTCTTTTCCCCTCCTGCAGCCATGGCTCAATTGGAGTGAGTTGGCCTTGGTGCTGAGGATGGCTCCATGGTCATCACCTCAGGCACTAAGAAGAGCTCAGTTGCTGAGCAACAGAGCAATGCCCCAGATGGGCAAAGCATCACCCCCTAGTAGGCTTGCTGGGTGGATACTGGGTTGAACCCTGGTGGGGTTCATGCAGGAGTCTCTCTGCCTCCCCTACTCTCGCTGAATTTTAAAAAAAGGATATACATTTCTAAAAGAAGTCAATACCAACTGAAGAAAATAGCGAAGGGTGCATCAGAGCAAAAGTTGGAATTGCATATGGATCCTTGGTTTGACAGAGAAGCTTTCAAGCAAGTTAGTTGTTTACATTTGATTAGAAGACAATGAAAAACCATAGATGATATAGAATTTTCTTTAGATTCTCAAAAATAACTATCTTGATCAAAGAGGAGATAGGAAGAAACTGCATGGTGCTTATTATTAATAGAAAGACTATTAGGACCAAAATTAGCTTTCAGTTTCACAGCCCTAAAATGGGGGAGGGAGATAAAGAGAAGGCTGTATTACAGGGGTCCCCAAACTATGGCCCTCGGGCCACATGCGGCCCCCTGAGGTCATTTATCCGGCCCCCAACGCACTTCCAGAAGAGGCACCTCCTTCATTGGTGGTCAGTGAGAGGAGCATAGTTCCCATTGAAATACTGGTCAGTTTGTTGATTTAAATTTACTTGTTCTTTATTTTAAATATTGTATTTGTTCCCATTTTGTTTTTTTACTTTAAAATAAGATATGTGCAGTGTGCATAGGGATTTGTTCATAGTTTTTTTTTATAGTCTGGCCCTCCAACGGTCTGAGGGACAGTGAACTGGCCCCCTGTGTAAAAAGTTTGGGGACCCCTGCTGTATTAAGGTGGAATCGCACTATTGGTGCCAGGGAAATACTCCTTCCAGCTAAGTTCTCACACGTGCCACTCCCTAGGCCTGGAACACTATTTAAGTCTAGCTGATTCCTCCTCATCTTTCCGGCGGCCGCAGTTAAAATAGTACTTCCTCAGGGAAGTCTAAACCCCCCCCCCACCTCTTCCCCATTTCCACCACCTCCCCTTAGAACCCCCTCCTTTTATAAGCTCTCAAAGTTGTAATTAAGTAATGTCTTATGGTTAATTATTTAGAGTCTGTCTCCTTTCCAAACAACCTTTCATCCTCAAAGAAGCTTCAGAAGGGCGGAGACCCTGACAATTTTCCTCACCAAGGGGTGGGCGTTTGTCTCCAGCGCCTTGCAGTGTGGTACAGCGACTGCAATCCATAGCACCGGATGAATGAACGCGTGCACGCATGCATGAATGCACGAGCTCCCGTGCCAAGTAGTTAAGAATGCCTGACCCATGGGAAGCACTCGACCAATAAATAGCATTTACTGACATTCACATTATTTTCTTACTTAATTCTCACAAAGCACAAGCAGTATTAAACCCAGTATAATGTGGTCGAGGAAAAACTAAAGGTAATTAAGCAACCGCCCCTGGGTTCTCGGTTCCCGAGCGGCACCCCCCAGGCTCTAGCAGTGGCTGGGGCTCCACGGCCGGCCTGCCCCAGATGCAGCTCCATTCCGTCGGTGGCGGGGAGAAGGGTCCCACCGGGCGGCTGTGTCCGGGGCGGGACGACGACCTGCTGCCTGAGCCGGAGGCGCGGGACACGCCCAAGACAGTAGCAGCCCCGCAGTGGACCGCCCCGCAGTGGACCACCCGGCTTCCCGGGGGAGCTGCTCCGCCTGAGGGTCGCGTCCAGGCGTTGGAACGCGGGTGCCGGGGCGCCTGAACGACAGCAGCTTCGCCTCATCGAAGACCGTCCTAGAGCCTGCCGCCAAGTTGCAACTGCCGACTCTCCTCCCGGCACTGGAGCCGGGCGTCGGCTCCCCGCGGCTGCTCTAGGACGCCGGAGGGGGCCTCCTCTCTGTGGTTGAGCCGGGGCTGCCCAGCGCTGGGAGCCGCCCCTCTGGGCGGGGTCGGGTGGAGTTCGAGCTGGCTCCGGAGCCGAGAGAGGCGAAGAAGAGAAGGAGGGGGAGGGGGAGGGGAAGAGGGAGGAGGGGGAAGAGGAGGGGGAAAAGGAGGAGGAGGGGGAGGAGGGGCAGGGGGAGGGGGGAGGGGGAGGGGGGGAGGGGGAGGGGGAGGGGGGAGGGGGGGAGGGGGAGAATATTTGCTAAGAATGCCACCCTTCTTTTCGGAGTGGTAAAAAGAAAAATAAAAACTACGATTTTTTGTTTTGTCTTTATTGATTTCTTGTGTGTTTCCTTAGTTTTGGTTCTAATTCTCGCTGTAGAAGCTTGGATGCGGTGGAGGCCGGTGAGAGGAGGCTCACAGCCATTCCCTGAGCAGAGGGCAGATCACCAGACAGGGCTTTTCTCCTGACGGAGCCAACAACTTTAGTAATTAAAAAATAAAGGATCAAACATTTGTTGTACTATACTGTAACCAACTCAGTAACTAACTCAGAAATGTATAAGAACACAGTGACCAAGGAGAGGAGGAAAAGTTTACATCATTAGAACCATAAACATAAAAGGTGAGTTCATAAATCCCATAGCACTAAATACGAGCCGACAGATCCCGTTTGAAACGAGTTACTCTATGATGTTAATGGAAATAAGCAAGGAAAAATGAACTGGTATGTGTATTTCAAAACAATGTCAGCTTTAAAAAAAACTTTCATGAGTACGTTTATTAAGGTGGCAAGTAATAATTCTTAAATATTCTATAATTAGAAGAGTTTCTGCATGAGGAAGTCAATTTAGAGCAGTGGTTCTCAACCTGTGGGTCACGACCCCAGCGGGGTCACCTAAAGCCATCGGAAAATACATAATGCATATCAGGTATTTACATTCTGAATCATAACTATAGCAAAATTACAGTTATGAAGTAGCCACCAAAATTATTTTTTGGTTTGGGGTCACCGCAACATGAGGAACTGTATTGCGGGGTCACAGCATTAGAAAGGTTGAGAACCACTGATTTAGAGGATTGCAGTAAGATGGCGAAGCATGACTCCTTCATATGTTTATTTTTATTCAAAAGACTTTTGTCATTTCCCCAGTTCCTTAAAAAAAGAAGACTCATTCCACTCATTTTCATAGAGTACTCTGATAAATACCAATACCAAAATCCAATGTTTCTTTGTGTTTAGCTAGTTATAGGTAGAAACATCCCTGCATGGCTCATAAGAGGTATGGATAAATTAACTAACCAGGAAAAAAGTAAAGTTGATGCCCCTAACTAGTTAAGTACACCAAAGAATTCAGTTTCTGTTGGAAAATCTTAGAGCTATTTCAGAATATTTATTAATAAGCTTATTATATATTATATTACCCATTTTAGGAGTCTGTCTTGGCAATCTTTTATTCTTAGTGGCTCCTTCTAATAGCTTCCTCATTTTATTCCTGTGTGCATAAAGGGGTTCTTTAGTATATCCAGGAGAGTTTTTGATTTTGGAATAAGTAATGACTCAAGTTTCATTTCAGCAGCTTGAAAAAGTGATAATGAGGTAGGTACTCTCCTTTCTACATCTCCCCTTCCAGGAGTATAATTTTGTTCAAAACTTGATATTATTCCTCTACATTTTCTATTCAAAAATGTAATGCAAAGCAATGATTGTTCTCCTAAGAACAATCTGAAAGTTACGATAAGGACTTTGCAGCAAACTCTAAAGTATCATTTGGGAATTTAACACCATATGCTTCAAAGCCAGATAAAAGGAAAGGTTCCAAATTAAAATGTGTGGATAAAAATCTGTAATGTGGCAGTAAATCAGTAGAGATATAGGGGGTGGCAAATAGAATTTCAGAAAGAATGTGAAGATATCTGGTTGTCTGGAGCTTTTATTAGTAGGGCTCAACTCCAGCTCAAGATTGTAGGAAAAATTACTTAGACCACAAAGACAGAAGGAAAAAAGTATTTTTGTGATGAGAAGCTCAAGAAAATAAAATACTAAAAGTAACAGTAACTAACATTTATGGGGCATTCATTAAATGCCAGGCACTGTGATAAACATTTTATGTGCATTATGCCATTAATCCTCACAACCACCATATGAAGTTATTGCTCTTATTTTCCTCATTTTACAAATGAGAGAATTAAGACTCAGTTAAGTAATTTCCCCAAGGCCACATAGCTGGGAAATCATGGTGCAGGTTCTCAAATTTAGGTTTGTCTGACCTTTAGAGCTATAGAGACTTTTATATCAGCATCATTCTTTTTTACTTCAAAAGAGTTGATCTTCCCTACTGATAAAGCATTTTTCACAGATGTTGGTCATCCTTTTTCCTTTCAAAATCACTCCTCTCCTTCTGATTTAATAGACTTAGCAGTCAAGGAAGCACAGATAATGGTTAAGTCGCTCTTGCATTAATTAGATCACCTGAATTCAAATCACAATACCTATACTAACAATAAATCATGCATTTAACCTCTCTTTGCTTTTTTTTTTACATCTGTATATTGGGATAATGTTAGTGCTTACCTCACAGGGTTTTAACAAGGCAGTGTGTCTAAAAGCACTTCATACATATCTGAGCACATAAGTACTCAGTTTACATTATATTTATTGGAACCCAATAGTACATTTGATAACATCTTTAACAAGAGTCTACAAAGAAGCAGAGGCCTGGCTAGTATTTCCTGTAGGGGAAGGAAGCAAAACATTTACCTCCAGTCCCCTATGGACCTTGAGTAGTTCACTCAGGGTTGGGGAAGAGGAGATGAGGTACAGTAAAAGGGGACTAAATGCAATCTATAACTGCTACAGAAAAAACTATTTCTTTGTATTTTTTTACTACCGATAATGGACTAAGTACTAATGAATTCTTTCTAAATTTGGTCATTGGTTAACATCATTAAACAGGCAGCAAAAGCTCAAGCTCTCTCTGCAAGAAAAGGATTTATAAAGAATGCCTTTGTCATATCTATCAAACCTTGCTTATTAAAGTTTCTGGTAGGTCCTTCTGACATGATAATATTGATGGTCATTATTGCTGCACTGTGGTTTGGGGCCTAGTGTATGAACATCCAGATTCAGAAAGCAGATACATCTGGATGTAATTAGTGAAAATTCATTTTAAAAAGGATTCACAAAAAGATACTTTAAATATGTTGTTTGTAACCTTTTTGGCAGTTGGATTCTACTGTGAATGGAGTGTACTATGGAAGTGACAATAGATAATGTTTATTGAACCATTCTTACCATTTAAGATTCTATGCATTTTAGTGTATTTATTTTCAAGAAAACCTTTGAAGTTGCTCATACTATATATTATGCTCATGTTACAGAAGAGGAGACTGAAGTACACAGGTTATATAACCCGAGTACTATGGCTCAGGTAGAGTGTTATTGACTGAGCTATGATTTAACCCAGGCATGCTAGCACCAGAGCCAGAATTTTGCTCTCAACCATTTTCCTCAGAAAAGTATACCTCATTGCACGTATCTATATCATATAATTTTCCAATTTTTCACACAATTTTAGGGCACATGGACTCCCTGACGTACATTTATAAATCCCATGATAAAACCTATTACTGCCTGGCCTATGGTGGCCCAGTAATGAAGTGTTGACCTGGAATGCTGATGTTGGAAACCCCATGCTCGCCTGGTCAAGGCACATATGGGAAGCAACTACTGCTCGTGGTGCTTTCCACTCCTCCCCTACCACCTTCCTCTTCTCTCTCTATCTCTCTCCTCTCGCTCCTCTCTCTACAGTCAATAAATAAAATCTTTAAAAAAAAAACCTATTACAAATAGTGAATATTTCTAATGTGTCAATAAATAAAAATCTTTAAAAAAGAAAAAATCTATTACAAATAGTGAATATTTCTAATGTATTCAAATATATATTGATTCCAAAAATATAACTTATAAACAATATTTTAGAGAAAAATTAATCATAGAAAGCTTTTAATATTTTGTAATGAGAAACACCCTTCAGAATTCCACACTCTCCTGTCCGCTTTTAGTAAACCATAGCAGGCCTTCCATAGCTGTTCAAGCTGCAGGTCTATCACTGTGATTAGCACACATCCCTTCTTTTGAGAACTGCTTTTCTCTACATAAACTATGTGATTCTGTTACCAGTGAAGTGATGGAACCTCAATTCTTGTCTTGATGAGAGAAGAAATTCAGTCAAGAGATAAAGTATAGCAACCAAAGCAAAGGTTTATTGGCCATGCAGAAATACACCCAGGAAGGCCTGAGCAGGCAACTCACTCGTGAGAATGAGTGCCTTGATTAGTTACAGAATTTAGGTATTAATAGGCTTTACTTCCTGGACTTTCCCATTCCCGTTTTATTTCTTTTTTTTTTCTTTCCAGCTTATTCCTCTCATTTATCTGTCTTCATTGTATTGCTATGTGGCTAATACCATATCAAGGAACTGGAGACCACCAGTCTGGGTGTGGTAAGGTCTGTTCTAGCTTAAAGACTTATCTAGATCCTACATACCAGGAGTGTATGGGGGCAATTCATCCTTCCCCCTCCTTTGCCTGTCCTGGCTCATGTCTAACAAGCTATCTAACCTAACAATTCCAGCAGAAGTTGCCATACACTAAGACTCTAACATTGTCTGATTTTAGCTTGCTCATGATATATTTTCTTTAATGACATGCTATCGTCCCTTGGCATTTCCTGTTGTAAGCATCGTGCTACTACAGCTTTGGTGTTTGGTACAATACATCTAAAGACATCTATTACATTCATTTCTCTATTTTATTTTTCTATATTGTTTTGCTTTAATTTGCATCAAATCTTAAAAGATTATATTTATCTCATATTAAAATATTATTTAGCTGATATTATTTGTGTGAATCAATGTTTTGGTATATGCATTGGTTTGCTAGGACTTGCCAACACTAAACACCACAAACTGGGTAGCTTAAACAATAGAAATTCATTTACTTAGTTCTGGAAGCTAGTTGTCCAAGATCAAGGTGTTAGCATTTTTGCCTGACCAGGCAGTGGCACAGTGGATAAAGTGTCACACTGGAACCTGGAGGACCCAGGTTTGAAACCCTGAGGTTAGTGGCTTAAGCGCGGGCTCATCCAGCTTGAGCGCTGGCTCACCAGTTTGAGCACGGGGTCTCTGGCTTGAGCGTGGGATCATAGACATGACCCTATGGTTGCTGGCTTGAGCCCTGTTGGGCAGATAAAATGTATTATGCTCACTTTGTTAAAGATGATGCTGCCCACGTGGAGGCCGTTGCCCAGGTGATATTAATGTGTGTTGGGGGCTTGCTGTGGGCAGGCAGAATCCTTGTAGCCTGGGGCTTGGTTTTGGGATTAAGCCTTTCCCACCCTTTTTGATGTGGGGTAGTACAATCCTATCATGCCTCAGAAAGTGACTTTGTATTAGAGACTTCCCTATTTTGTATATTGGATTAAAGGTTTGGATTTCTACACTATAAAATAGGGGCAGAATAGGAGCTTGCTCTCTCTTGGTTCCTGAGATTAGCATTAGAGAGCAGAGAGCAGAGAAAGGCCATGTGGAGGAGGCCAGGAGAAGCAGCCAAGATGGTGGAGTGTTGAGTGAGAAGCCAGTTTGTGCAGTTTGTGCAGGGAGAAGGAAGGAGATGGGGAACAGAGGTGAATAAGTCTGGTGAGCTAGAAACCTGTGATTCTAGGAAACTCGGATAAGTCAGTAGCATTGTGAGCACTGAATGTGAGTGGGTTTTGGAGCCCAGTGTGTGTTTTTACTTGCCCACTGGGTGCAAGCTAGGATTAAAGACTATGGCCCACCAGTTTTTGGCTCCATTGTTTCTTTACCGACTGTCTGAATCCAATGCGAACCTGCATGGGCCAGGCGGCTGTGGTGGCCCTGGCCCTGGCTATTGGCTTTACAAGCCCAAAGGTCGCTGACTTGAGCAAGGGGTCACTCACTCTGCTGAGCCCCTCCTCCCCCAGTCAAGGCACATATGAGAAAGCAAATGATGAACAACTAAGGTGCCTCAATGAAGAATTGATGCTTCTCATCTGTAAGGCCAAGGGCCGCCACCATCATGGCTGTTCACATGCAGGTTCCCATTAGGTTCCTAAAGGTAAAGAAACAGTGGAGCCAAAAAAACCAACTGACGAGCAACACACACTGGGAAATCATTTCCCTTTCGCTCAGGGCTCCCAAAGTCACTGACACATTCTCCGTTTCCACAACCAGGAGAATCTTCTCCGGTTTCTCCTAGAATGAAAGGCCTCACCAGTCTCAGCAGAGCTTACAAAGCCCCACACCTCTGGTTCCCTATCTGCACACCTTCTCCCTTCTCTCTGCACAAACTCTGTCAAAACATGGCTTCCTCTTTTCTCTTTTCAATACTTTCTGGCACAAAAACCTCTCCTCCAGCAAACATTAGCAAGACAATGGCCCTTCTTATGGAGGAAAGTAATTTGCAGTTTCACAGATCACATACCTAGCGCTGCCCAGAGCCATTTTTTAACACTAAAAATGAGCAAATTCAGATAATACAAATTCTACAAACTCATTTGCCCAACATCATCTCTCTCCCTTCCTGTCTGTCTGTCCTATCTGTCCTTCTCTCTGACTCTCTCTGTCTCTGTCAAAAAAAAATGGTGTTGGCATTTTGATTTCTTTTGAGGCTTCTCTCCTTGACTTGCAGATGGCTGCCTTCTTGCTGTGTCTTCACCTGGTCTTCCCTTTGTGGGTGCACATGCTGGTGTCTCTTTGAATGTTCAGATTTCCTCTTATGAGGAAACCAGTGCGATTGGTTTAGGGCCCACCCTAATGGCCTCATTTGAACTTAATCATCTCTTTATCAAGACTGTCTCCTAATAGAGTCACATTTTGAGGTAGTGAGCTTCAACATATAGATTTAGGGGAAATATGATATAGCTCATTGTGAGGTCGGTTGGCCATGGGGGAAGATCACATGAGGAACCAGGTCCAGGAACTTGGGCTGGAACCACCTACACCCCTGTGCTCCAAAAGAAACTTCCCAGGAGATCTTTGAAAAAGAATGACTGTCTGTCAGCCAATGAAATTTCACCACATCATATCAACTCATCATCACCCTACCAACACTATAAATTACTCCCACACAGGAGAATCCGTGCAACTTCTCTGGCCTGTCTTGCGGACCAGAGAACCTTGTCCAGGATGGGCTCTACTAAATAAAGCTTTTGCTGTTCCACACTTTGTGGCTACACCCTTCTTTCTTCCTCGGCAGAGAAAATACCTTACATTTGGTGCCGAAACCTGGGAGAAGCTTGAAGACTGCTGGGGCTGCTCCTCTCCCCTTCCCTTCCGAGGAAGAACCAGGACCTCCGACCTCCCACCCACTTCGGCACACGATGTGGTAAGTCCCCTGCCTCCAGCCTTCCCTCAGTTCTTTCCACTGAGACTCCCTGTCCGTAATTACAGCTGCATCAGGGACCTCTTATCCGTTCTAAGTGCGTGTGTGCCTGTGGAGATGTCCTAGATACACCCACTCTACCTAACCATCCGGTGACCAGAGCTTGAGTTGCGGGATGCCAATTCTCATCTCTGATCACTCTGAGGGCTGAGGGCGGCCATAGAGGCACAGGAATCTAAATCCGACTCAAAAATACTCCTGAAGTGTCTTATTCAGAATCTCTCCCTCCCTAAAGAAGAAGAAACTGATCTTTTCCAATGTGGCTGGGCCACAGAACCCACTGGATAATCAAACCAGATGGCCTCCTGAAGGGACTCTCGATTTTAACACCCTCACAGGTCTTGATTACAGGAGTGGATGGGACCCCTTCTTTCCCCTTCGTACGCCACCCCTGACATGCAGTTTGGACGGGACCCCATACGATAATATTGACTACTCCTACTGCAGCCAAGCTCCTATGGCAAACACCTTAATACCATGTCTCTCGCCTCAAGCTTGCCCCCATGCAGGACTGCTGGTAGTCGGAACCACTGGGCCCTACCAGTCTCCAGCTCACCAAAAGGTTGGGCCCTGCAGATCCCCCTCTTGCTCCTGTCCCTCACACCAGAAACCTGCATCCAAAGTGAGTTAAAGCAGGGAGCAATGCTGTTCAATGAGACTGGCCTAGTGGAAGAAAGCATCGGGGTCCTCAACTGTCTACAAGAGAAACTGCACAAGGACCTCTCCCATGGTGGCAGCCACCCATCTTCACTTGGGCTGCCCCAATCCTAGGTCCTCTTCTAATTATCAGCCTATTACTCATATTGACTCCTCTTTTTAAAATCCTTACAGGGCTGTATCCGTGAGGTTTCTCGAGTCACGGTCAAACAGATGCTCCTACACCCCTATACATGACTCCCCTCAGAGCCACCATCTTCCAACCTCCCCTCCCCACAATGCCCCTAACCAGCAGGAAGTAGCCAGACGAATAGCAGCGCCCCTATCTAACATAAAAGGTCAGAATGTGAGGTCGGTTGGCAATGGGGGAAGGTCACGTGAAGAACCAGGCCAGGGAAATTTGGCTGGAACTACCCACACCCTTGCGCACCAAAAGAAACTTCCCAGGAGCCCTTTGAAAAAGAACAACTGTCTGTCAGCCAATGAAATTTCACCACCCTACCAACCCTATAAATTACCCCCACGCAGGAGAATCCACGCGACTTCTCTGGCCCGTCTTGAGGACCAGAGAACCTTGTCCGCGATGCGCTCTACTAAATAAAGCTTTTGCTTGTCCACACTTCGTGGCTATGCCCTTCTTTCTTCCTCTGCGGGGAAAATACCTTACATTCATAAATGTATATAGCTTTTGTTTATTTGCATATTGTTAATGCCAAGTTTCTTTTCTTTGTAGAGCATGCCATGGATTTTCTTTTCAAAGATTGCTTAAATTTTAATTTTATATGTGGTACTCCAGAGTTCCCAATGATTATTTAGAACTCTGTGAATGTTTAATGTACTAAAAAAAAGGTATCTGAATCTCCTCACATACCAGCAGTGTGACAATTTGAGGGAGAGAGAGCTGAGTTCAGACCTCTTTTCCTAAAGTTTCACTACTTCTTTTAGAAATAGTCTGGGAAAAAGTAATTTTCATTTTAAATTTTTTAATCAACTTTGATTTGTTAACTTTATTAGAGATAAAGTTACCACTTTACCACTAAAGATATTTCTACAAATCTAACACTGTGCTTTAGAGCAGAAGTACTTTATGAGTTAGGATTCGTATAACCCCAAATCTGTGGCACGTAATCAATCACTCACTGTTGGATTGAGTTGCATTGTAGTTGTGATTTACATTCATTTACATTAGAGCTTATTATTTCATGAGAACAATGTCATCTTTTTTTTTTTTTTTTTTGTATTTTTCCGAAGCTGGAAACAGGGAGGCAGTCAGACAGACTCCCACATGCACCCGACCAGGATCCACCCGGCATACCCACCAGGGGGCGATGCTCTGCCCATCTTGGGGCGTCGCTCTGCCGCAATCAGAGCCATTCTAGCACCTGAGGCAGAGGCCACAGAGCCATCCTCAGCGCCCGGGCAAACTTTGTTCCAGTGGAGCCTCAGCTGCGGGAGGGGAAGAGAGAGACAGAGAGGAAGGAGAGGGGGAGGGGTGGAGAAGCAGATGGGCGCTTCTCCTGTGTGCCCTGGCCGGGAATCGAACCCGGGACCCCCGCACACCAGGCTGACGCTCTACCACTGAGCCAACCAGCCAGGGCCCCAAGAACAATGTCATCTTAAAGATACCTCTTAATATGTCTTGAGTTCATCCCAATGTACCAGGTTAATCTCAACCCATCACCATCACCGCTTCCTAGACCATTTCAGCAGTCTCCTGATTAGTTTCCCTCTGGCTCTCCTGTCTTCCTACAGTTTATGCTCCATATAGCAGCATAAATAATCTTTTTTCAAAAGGTAAAATTGATCTGCTTAAAACTCTCTGTTGGCTTCTCATTGCAGTTAGATTAAAGTATAGAGTATTTTTCTCACCCATAAAACTGTGCTTGATCTCCACCTTATTTTCCTGCCTCCTTTCTTTAGATAGAACAGGGACATGGGATGCTGAGGACATAGTTTTGAAACCCTGAGGTCGCTGGCTTGAGCGTGGATCATGGACCTGACCCAATGGTTGCTGGCTTGAGCCCTAAAGGTCGCTGGCTTGAACAAAGGGTCACTGGCTCAGGTGCCCCCCCCCCTGGTCAAGGTGTGTATGCGAAAACAATCAAGGAACAACTAAAATACTGAAACTATGAGTTGATACTTCTAATCTCTCTCTGTTCCTGTCTGTTTGTCCATGTCTGTCTATTCCTCTCTCTTGCTTAAAAAAAATGTCTAAGAACCTTCATTTTGCATCACTTACTAAATTTCTTCTTAGTGACAACCATGATATACAAAGCAGACTGTGAGTTTCAAGTAAGAACAGACAAACTGAATTGTTTTTCTTTAAAATGCTCCTAAAAATAAATAAGGAAAAAATATCCTATATTTAGTTTCTTATGATAGCTTAGATGTCCTCCAGTGAATAAGATGAAGTATTGATAGATAATATAAAGTTATGATCTCAATTTTTTTTAAACTTAGAATTGGAAATGCAATCAAACACAAACTACTGAGATACATATTTTGCCTACTCTTCTGTAAGGGTTTTGTATCAATTTCAGTTGTAAATTATGACTCTAAAGCACATGTCAGCAAAAACAGCTTGGCTTAGGCAAATAAATGGCTCTGTCAATAGCTTCTATTTCTCAGTTAAGCTGATGGACTCGTGTACTACCCATCAGTGTAAAATGAAAATTTCACTTTGTTCAAAAACCAGAAAAAAGTTCCGTTTAAGGTGCTAGAAGGGTTTTTTCCCTTCTTCTTCTTCAGTCTCTCTCTCTCTCTCTCTCTCTCTCTCTTACTCTTTCTCTCCCTCCAACTTGTTGTTTTTTTTTTAATTATAATTTTATTTTTTTAATGGGGTGACATCAATAAATCAGGTTACATATATTCAAAGATCAACAAGTCCAGGTTATCTTGTCTTTCAATTATGTTGCATACCCATCACCCAAAGTCAGATTGTCCTCTGTCACCTTCTATCTAGTTTTCTTTGTGCCCCTCCCCCTCCCCCTTTCCCTCTCCTTTTCCCCCCTCCCCCCGTAACCACCACACTCTTATCAATGTCTCTTAGTTTCACTTTTATGTCCCACCTACGTATGGAATAATGCAGTTCCTGGTTTTTTCTGATTTACTTATTTCACTTCGTATAATGTTATCAAGATCCCACCATTTTGCTGTAAATGATCCGATGTCATCATTTCTTATGGCTGAGTAGTATTCCATAGTGTATATGTGCCACATCTTCTTTATCCAGTCGTCTATTGACGGGCTTTTTGGTTGTTTCCATGTCCTGGCCACTGTGAACAATGCTGCAATGAACATGGGGCTGCATGTGTCTTTACGTATCAATGTTTCTGAGTTTTTGGGGTATATACCCAGTAGAGGGATTGCTGGGTCATAAGGTAGTTCTATTTTCAGTTTTTTGAGGAACCACCATACTTTCTTCCATAATGGTTGTACTCCCTCCAACTTGTAATGGTATTTTTTATTTGTTACTAAGTGAAGAGAATTTTTAATTTTAATTATTAGAATGAATTTTACTGTTTTTTTTTCTATTGTGTAATACCAACTTTAAATTCATATATAAGAACATTTCAATTTTATGTGGATTACCGAAATTACAGAATTCATATTTTGTAGCTCATATATGAATATGTATTCCTTTCATAACAAGACAGCAAAAACTACACAAAACTAGCTCAACACGTTTATTTTGCTTCTTGATATATGCACTTCCCTCAACCCTCTGTATCTTTGGCTTACTGATGGATGAGTAAGGAAAGACAAAAAGGGAAAGTAACTATATGATACACTGTCTTTCCCTTTTCTTCTATGTCATCATTTAGTATAAGCATTGGCTAACACAGGACATGAGTAAGAAAGAATATGATAGGGCTCCTTGGATGTTCACGTTTCTTAGAATGCATGGCCTTCTTTCTGCATTTGAATGCAAAGCATGTTTTCTTGGGGTTGTCAGTATCCCTGTTTACTCAATCACAGTTGTAACACACTGACCTTATACTAACTTTGAACTAACTGAGCTCTCATGGGGCACTGCAAATACTAATGAAGATAGAGTGGCAAAGAACAGTGGACACACATATTGTGCATATCTTCTCTGTTTACACATGTGCTCCATTGTCCCTTCATATTTCACCTACAAAACATAGATTCAAAAATAAAATTATTAAGAATTTCAAGATGGAAATGGGAGAGCAATAAACCAAAGTCAGGGCCCAACTGCCTTGTACGTATGCTAGCCATTGTACTTGTGAGAGCCTCACTGAATGGGCCCCCTTTTCCATCAATGTGTATGTATGGGAAAGCTCCGTCTTCAGTAAATCGACTGTTTTAAAAATTTTTGGAGAAACATCAAGGTTACATATTTTCCTGGATCCCTGAAATGCCACTGCCCAGGACATTAATTTACTAAGAGCTCCTCAGTTGGTCCTGGGCATTAATATAAACCCAACAAAAGAACTGTATTTAAATATTGCAAATCAAGCAAGCTCTTTTGTAAAATGACATTAGATTAAATGATCTCGACAAAGGCCAAAATCTTCTGATTTTATAAGAAAACAATACAACAGTATATTTGGCAAGAGCTGAATCTGAATAAAATTGCTATTTCAACAAAATAAAATATATAACAGAATTTTTTCAAAAAATTTTAAACTTTCTATAACTGTGTACTGAGACAAATGCATATTCACCCATCCACATAAAACATTATACACAGTTACACAATATATGGTGTCAGCACTCATTAGATATATATCGTCTCTAAGGCTAAGGCATAATGTGAGCAATTTGGGATCTGTAAAACAATACCATACATACATCCATGGTACTTATAATTTGTTTTAGTCAATAAAGTTTGTTTCATTCCATGGTAACATACTGAGGTATATCAAGTGTCTGGCAAATACATACAGATTTTTATTTAAAAATGGGGCAAGAATATTAGGGTATGTTTATTAGAGTATATTACTTTATAGGAAAGTAATAATGGGTGAGACATGCTCTTTTATTCAGCCATAATGGTCCAGACATATGAATTCTAGCTCATTGATCTTTGAAGTTTTCACAGAGATGAGGATTGAGTTGAGCCTTGAAAAAATGGAAATCATTTCATTAAAAGTGGAGAGTTTTTGCAGATATTTTCTGTGACTTTTCCCATTCTTCTGCCAATATCATTCACAGGGGAAAAAAATTTACAAATTTTTAAAGTCCAATTTACCATTTTTTCCCCTTTTGTGTATTATGCTTCCGGTGTGTCTGAGAACCCTTCTCTTAACTGAAGGTCACAAAGGTTTTCTCCTATGTTTTCTTCTAAAAGTTTTGTCATTTTACATTTTATATTTAGGTGTGTGATTCATTGTGATTTAGTTTTAAAATTTTTTTTTAAATTTTATTCATTTTAGAGAGGAGAGAGAAAGGGAGAGAGAGAGAGACAGAGAAGAGAAGGTGGGGAGGAGCTGGAAGCATCAACTCCCATATGTGCCTTGACCAGGCAAGCCCAGGGTTTCGAACCGGCAACCTCAGCATTTCCAGGTCGACGCTTTATCCACTGCGCCACCACAGGTCAGGCATGATTTAGTTTTGTATAAGTGATAGATATGGGTCAAAGACAAGCCACAGAAAATATTTGTATGTTGATATGCAATTAGAAAGACTATTGTTTCTCCACTGAATTATCTTTGCAGCTTTGCCTATGATCAACTGATCATATTTACATGGATATATTTTTTTACTCTTTATTCTGTTACATTGATCTGTGTGTCTATGTGGGTTTTTTTTTATACAGGGACAGAGATAGAGTCAGAGAGAGGATAGATAGGGATAGACAGACAGGAATGGAGAGAGATGAGAAGTATCAATCATCAGTTTTTTCATTTTGACACCTTAGTTGTTCATTAATTGCTTTCTCATATGTGCCTTGATCACGGGCCTTCAGCAGACTGAGTAACCCCTTGCTTGAGCCAGTGACCTTGGGTCCAAGCTGGTGAGCTTTTGCTCAAGCCAGATGAGCCCGCACTCAAACTGGCGACCTCAGGGTCTTGAACCTGGGTCCTCCTCATCCCAGTCCGACACTCTATCCACTGTGCCACCGTCTGGTCAGGCTCTATGTTTTCACTGATATCTCATCTCTTGATTACTGTAGCTTTATAATTTTTTCAAATTTAATGATTTTATTTATTGATTTTACAGAGAGAGGAGTGGTGTAGTAGAGTGAGAAGTATTAATTCATAGTTGCTTCACTTCAGCTGTTCATTGATTGCTTGGTGTATGTGCCCTGACTGGGCAAGCCCGGGATTTCAAACTGGTACGCTCAGATTTCAGGTCTATGCTTTATCCACTGCGCCACCACAGGTCAGGTATAATAAGTCTTAAAATCAGATGATAAGACTCCTTCAGCTTTGTTCTTTCTTTTTCAAAACAATAAACTAATTTTTAAAATGAGAAGCTTTGACCAGACATTTCATCAAAGAAGATAAATGAATGGCAAATAAGCAAATGAAAAGATGCTCCACATTAGTAGTCATTAGGGAATGTAAACTAAAACCACCAATCAGAATGACAAAACAAACAAGTCCACCAATCTCCTTCCTCCAGAAAAACACCAGACAATACCAAGTGTTAGAATAAAGAGAAATTGAAACTGTCATACATTACTGGTGCAGCCATTTTGGGAAAAGTTTGGCAGTTTCTTCTAAAGTTAAATATGTACTTACCACAGTGATCTCACCCTTAAGTATTTGCCCAAGTGAAACGAAAATTTATATTCATGTAATAAATCTGTATGTGAATGTTTTTAGTATCTATTTATAATTCCCCAAAACTGGGAAAAAACAAATGTCCCTCAACTGAGAAATGGATAAATAATGAAATACTATACAGCAATAAAATAGAAGAAACGACTAACACACTCAATAACAGATGAATCTCAAATGTATTATGCTAAGTGAAGGAAGTTAGACTCAAAATGCTATATACAGTATGACTATTTTTATAACATTTTAGGGCTTGAGTACAGTTACAGTTGACTACAAAAGGGTAATAAGGAAGTGTGTGTGTGTGTGTGTGTGTGTGTGTGTGTTTGGGCAGGGGGACATTTAGGACTGTTCCACATCTTGAGAGTGGCGGTGGGTATGTGGTTATGGACTGGTCAAAACTGTACACCAAAAAGAGTGAATTTTCCTGTGTATAAAATAAAAATAAATTAAACTACATGAGGAGGCATAAGGTATTCTATTGCCAGAGAGGAATGGTGAGACATGACAATGAGGTAGGAGAGAAGTCTGGATGGTTAAGTTGTAGATTTATAAAGGGTCCTGAAACCAAGGTTACGAAACTAGACTTACCTCTAAGCCAGTGATTTTCAACCAGTATGCCACAAGAATTTTTAAAATATGCCAAAACCTGACTATTTAGGAGTACTGACCTCTTTTCCCTTAGACCAGGGGTCGGGAACCTACAGCTTGTGAGCCAGATGTGGCTCTTTTGATGGCTGCATCTGGCTCGCAAATCTTTAATAAAAAAACAATAACGTTAAAAATATAAAACATTCTCATGTATTACAATCCATTCATTTCCTATCGCTCATGTTCATGGTTGTGGGTGGCTGGAGCCAATCACAGCTATCCTCCGGGACAACACCAAATTTTTATTGGATAATGTGTAACGTACACGGGTCGTTGTATGGCTCTCACAGAATTACATTTTAAAATATGTGGCGTTCATGGCTCTCTCAGCCAAAAAGTTTCCTGACCCCTGCCTTAGACTGTATAAAAAAATACAATACAACAATAGCCATCTGGTGTGAATGAATCAAAATTATACCTACTTTTATTTTTGTCAGATTGACAAAAAATATATTTTTTGGTGTGCCACAGAATTTTAGTAATTTACGTGTGCCATGGGATGAAAAAGGTTGAAAATCACTGTTCTGAGCCAAAGCTTTTGAATGTGGGAACATGAAAATAGTTTTAATCTGTTGACAATGTGTACCATAGAACCCTTGGAAAGCAGGTGAGAAACAAATTAAGAATTGATAAGGACTCCCCTAAGGGGGGAAAAACACGCATATCTGAATAGGAAGTCATAAATTGTAAGTTCATTAATTTACTCCATCTCAATCTTCCTAAGAACCAGTGAGGTTACAGTTATTATCTGCAATGAACAGATACAAAATTGGAAGCTCAGAAAGTTACAGGATTTGCTGAAGTTCACACCGTGTAATTGTGAAGCTAAGACCTGAATTGTGGGTTGATTCTTTCCAGGTCTTTTTATTCTCTTACATCATTTTTTTTTTTCATTTTCTTCCTGGCATTTATCACAATCTATGATGGTCTGTTGTTTTGTTTTCTTATTTGTTTGTATCTCCCACTTGACTTCAAGGGAAGAGCTCTGTCCCTTAAGCTCCCTGTTGTATCCTCAGAGCCTGTCACAGTGCTTGGCACATAATAGGTACTCAACAACAAATATTAACTGACTGAAGAACCATACAAGGAGAAAGCAAAGATAGAGCATTATTATCTGGCATTATCCCTGTAAGCACTATGCTATCTGCAGTGATGGTGACAGGTGTTCCTTGTCTTGTTTTTCATCCCAGCAGTTCTCAAAGCTGCCTGTGCAACACTCACCTGCAGATTTTTTTTAAAATCAAAGCAATACAAGTGGAATGACATCCCAAGATTTATAACATAAGAAGCCCCCAGCCCTAATCATTGTTACTTTTCAGTTCTCATTACAAGCTCCATAGTAGAACTCTAAACACTGATGTTTATCCTTCCTATCATGAAGCATGCTTACAATACCATTCCTTGATTTTTCAGTATTGGAAATTATCTGCTGACTTCCTACTATGGAAGAAGATTTAGCTCTCTCACATTACTTTCACTCAAGAGTTTCCCTCGCCCTATTCCTGCAATATTACAGGAAATACAGTACTGTACTTTTTGGTTAACTCAGTATTAAGTGCTTAGAGTAGGATGATTATGTCATTATTTTTATGATTTCAGTTTTTAATTAATTTTTGAGAGAGAGAGAAAGGCAGGTGTGTGTGGGGGGAGGAGGGTGAGAAGCATCCAGTTGAAGTTGCTTCTTGTATGTGACTTGACCTGGTAAACCTGGGGCTTCAGAACAGTAGCCTCAGCATTCCAGGTTGTCATTTTATACACTATGTCACCACAGGTCAGACATATATAATTGTTTTTCAGGCTAGGTCACATGTACACTATGATTACATTTTTAAATGTAAGGTTTTTTAATATTACTTTTTCTTGTAGGTAATAATTGCTTCATTTTTAATTTGCTTTTTCTCATATATGCCTACTCTTAAGTTATCTCCAAATTGTGTTATAACTCTAATACATCTCTTCCTGTAGTGAAATACACTGGTAATCCAACACTCTCTGCCCCCACTTTTTTAAAGATGTCAGTTCTGGGGACCTCCGTTCTCCTGCCTCACTTTGTATTAACGACATGTTAGTCCTGTCATATAGTCGTTATGCTAGTGGTTTCCTTCACCATCACCCTGGGTAAACTCTTTTCTTTTCTCCAGTGTTGATCCATATCTTCATCTGTCTTTTGTAGAAAACACCTTCAAGTACCTTCCTGAGTGAAGAAAGGTTCCACAGGAAAAAAACAAACTGTTTGAAATCTTGCATGTCTGAGAACCCTTTATTTTGCTCTTAGACTTGATTGATTGGTTGAGTGAGTTATAGGGGATTCTAGATTGTAAATAATCCTCCCTTTGGAAAATATAGTTATTTCTCTATTTTATTCTACCTCCAGTCTCATTGCTGAAAAGTTCAGTATCAGTCTCTACTATTATGCCTGATTTTTTGTACGCAGTCTGTTATTTTACCAAAAGCACTCAGGGGATTTTCTTCACCTATGCTTTTCTGATATTTTAGAATTAAGTGCCTTTCTGTGTCTTTTTCAATCTTTCAAGGCACTCACTAGATCCATTTCAATCTGAAAACGTACTTCTTTCATTTCTGGGAAAATGGCTTTTTATGATGATTCCAGGCCTCCCCAACAACCTCCTGTTCTCTTTTTAGAACTTCTCAGGTTAGATGAATAATCTCCACACTGGTCCTAAATTATCTTCAGCTTCATATATGTTTTTTTAACTGTTTGTCTTTTTGTTGTTCTTTTGGGACTTCTGAACTTCATTTTATCATCTGTTATTGAATCTTATTTTTTAAAGATTTTATTCTTTGATTTTACAGAGAGAGAGGAGAGAGAAAGCAAGAAGTATCATCTCATAGTTGCCTCACTTTGGTTGTTCATTGGTTGCTTGTCATGTGCCTTGACTGGGCAAGGCCAGGGTTTTGAACCAGCGAATTCAGCATTCCAGGTCCATGCTCTATCTATTGCACAACCACAGGCCAGACTGTGGTTGAATTTTAAAATTTACTTATTTATTTATTTTTTTTGCAGATAGAGAAAGTGTCAGAGAGAGGGATAGACAGGGACAGACAGACAGGAACAACGGAGAGATGAGAAGCATCAATCATTAGTTTTTTGTTGCGCATTGCAACACCTTAGTTGTTCATTGATAGCTTTCTCAAACCCACGACCTCAGCATGCCAGGTCGACACTTTTATCCACTGCGCCACCACAGGTCAGAGATAGCTTTCTCATACGTGCCTTGACCACGGGCCTTCAGCAGACTGAGTAACCCCTTGCTGGAGCCAGTGACCTTGGGCTCAAGCTGGTGAGCTTTTGCTCAAACCAGATGAGCCCTCACTCAAGCTGGCAACCTCGGGGGTCTCGAACCTGGGTCTTTTGTATCCCAGTCTGATGCTCTATCCACTGCGCCACTGCCCAGTCATCCTTAAAATTTTTTTTTTAATTGCCAAAAGCTCACTTTTTTTTTCCTTTGAATATTTCTTTATTGATGTCACCCCATTAAAAAAATAAAATTATTAAAAAAAAAAAAAAAGGTATGAGACCCCCGAGGTCGCCAGTTTGAGCGCGGGCTCATCTGGCTTGAGCCAAAAAAAGCTCACCAGCTTGGACCCAAGGTCGCTGGCTCGAGCAAGGGGTTCCGCAGTCTTCTGAAGGCCCACGGTCAAGGCACATATGAGAAAACAATCAAGGAACTAAGGAGTCTCAATGAAAAACTGATGATTGATGGTTCTCATCTCTCTCCGTTCCTGTCTGTCTGTCCCTATCTATCCCTCTCTCTCTGACTCTCTCTGTCCCTGTAAAAAAATAAAAAAAATAATAATAAGGAAAAAAAAAGAAAAAACGTGGTTATTCCCAGATGTCCATGTATGTTAACAGTGAGAGAAGCTACCTGAAGCACTGGAAACTAGACTGGCAGACTGCATTCTTGATGTGATTAGGCAGGGGATGACACTGTATACCCTGTATCCTTGAGTAAATCACTTCCCCTAGAATTTTCCAATATCCTCTCTGCAGGATATAAACCTGGAAATGGTCATTATGAGAGTCCAGTGGGGGAGAAAGTTTCATTGGCTGATTTTCACTTATTCCTTTTACTCCGGTATGCAGTCAGACACTTCACTCCTATACTCAGCCAATCCTGGCATCCTCCAGACCAGAGTTTGTCTAGTTTACTCTTTGCAGGGAGTAAATCTTATTGTCTCTGGATTCAGTTAGGGCAGCGTATTACCCAACTGCTTAGTTGGGAAGTGATCTGAGGATTTACTACTCCTGATAAAGACTGTCAACCAGTTCTGGTATTTTCAGCCTCTCTTCTCACCTCTGCCCTCCGAGACCTCTGGGCCTTAGGTCCCTGGTGATCTGGATCTGTATTTATGCTATGCCAAGGAGTTAGGGGAAGGACCAGAGATAAGTGTTCAGTCCACTATGTTGACCAGATTCACTGGTCTCATTCCAAACAGATTTTTCTGAACTCAGACCTGCCAAGTAAGAATCTTTGGTGGGTAAATCTAGGTGTATGTATTTCTTTTTAAATGTTTTAATTTTAACTTATTTTTCTAAGAATAAAAATAAAATTCCAACTACAGTCTATACTCAATATCATTCTGTATTAGTTTCAAATGCAGAGCACAGGGGCCAAACATGTACCTCATAAAGTGGTCCCCCCAATACCTCCAGTACTCACCTGACCCCATACGTAGTTATTATGACATTGCTGACTAGACTCTCCATGCTGTAATGTACATATCTGTGACTGTTCTATAACTAACGATTGGTACTTCTTAATACCTTCAGCTTTTTCACCTAGCCCCCAATTCTCTTCCCTCTGTCTACTGTCAGTTTGTTGTCTGTATCTCTAAGTCTGTTTCTATTTTGTTTATTTTGTTCTTTAGATTTGACATATAAGTGAAATCATATGGTACTTGTCTTTCTAGGAGCAGGTACTTCTGTAAAGTTGCTCGGGTGATTCCGATGATACTAGTGAATTAACCCACATGTGGAAATCATTACTCCAGCACTGTCCCACTGGCACACATTTGACAGTTATCTTTGAAGGTTCAATGAGCCAGGAATAAGGGAATGAGGGAAAGGACAGGTACATTCTGAGAAAAGGCCGACTTGAACAGCCAGGGGCATTTTGAAGAGAGTATGTCTTGATTGTGAATGTTGGAGTTAGTATTTCTCAGTGGCAAGCAGGTCAGGGAAGCAGGGGAACCAGTACTGGAGTGCTAGGAGGACAGCCGACCTCTTGATGGGAGGGATGCTTGTGAGATGATGTTAATGGATTTGCTATCTAGTTTGAAGGCAGAATAGAAGTCTTCCTCCTTCAACTCTACTTCACCTTCTCTTTTATTTTCCTTATATAGATTTGTACAATAAAAGAAACCATGTAGCTATTTTGAAGTTTGTAATTTGGAAAGACAAAAAAAAAGGTCCTAAAGAAAATTTCACATCTCTAGTGGAAAGCATTCATTCATGAGAACAAGTTTCAAAATCAAGGATATTTATATGCACAGAAAACAGACTGCAGCATGTGGAATAAAGAATAAAGATAGGTCTGATTTCCAAACTGCATGCCTCCCCACTATCTACATTCTAGGAGTTAGGTATGAATTGTGGATTAGAGATAGCAGAGAGTTGGAATTGGAGGAAAGCAGGAAAAGAGAAGAAATATAGATGAAAGAAAAAGGGGAGAAAATAAAGTAACAGAGAAAAAAGGGAGGGATAGTTATGGTATGAATTAGATGGCACACAGCCAGGGTTTCTCTTGAAGCCTATTATGAGAAACTATTAAACAGGAAAATGGGGAGGTGAGGGTGATGAAGAGAGGGACAAGGAAGAATTTTAAAATCATTTTGTACTAATTGCCTAAAGTTTGATATCCACATTATTGTATTCATTTGTCCAGGTAAGTAATGCTGTTACAACAAACAAAAATTGGTGTTTGGGAAAATGGAATAAATAGCAAGGACTCTGTATTTATTTATAGCTAGGCAGTACTGTGGCATTTCAAAAGCTATGATAGTACCTGATAGAGATCTACATTTTAATGATAGAAGATGAATTTCTTAAATCCTATGCTAACAATGTCAACTGAAATAATATCTTTTCAGGCCCTGTGGGGGTGGCTAGTATTTTATGAAGACCATGGATCATCTAGACAGGAAATTATTTTCCATTATTCTTTCATATCTTCCCAACATTTATAAGATGTAAGGAAATTGCAGTGTATTTGAAATCAGGTGAAAGAAAATGCTTGTTCAATGTGTTGCATGCAAAGTGATTATAACAGAGGGAAAAATTTAAACTGGGTTTGCTATAATTGTTTTTTATCAGTTTCAAAGTTGTTCCATAGATTTTGCCACACTCATTTCACATTCATGCATTCAAGTACATTCATTTAAAATAGCATTTCTTAGCAGTGTTTGGCATAAACCAGACAGTTTTAAGTTTTTTGAATGAATAGGTGAGAACTGAAAGAACTGAAGAACTAGAAAGATTCTTACTGTTTTCAGAGGTTTGAGTTCCTTAAAACACATATACAATGTAGATTTAACAGTTCTATATCAGATTTTAATTTAAAACTACTTTCTGGAATATATAATAACTAATTCATCAACTACATCTTTTTAGATTTATATTCCCTTGTACAAGAGTAGAAAAATCCTGTTTCTTGGAAATGATATGCATTGGTGAATCAACCCCTAAAGTTGTATTTTGGCTTTATCTATCCATGTAATGCACTAACATTCATTGATTTCATTCATACTGACATGCCATACACCACAAAATTTAATAGTATAGAAAATTAAAGTTTTGTCTATTTTGAGTTTTTTTTCCACATAGGCTTAATCTGTGCAGTTAATAGTCACTACAAAATACATCACAAACATTAACTTTATTATCATTTTGACTTTATTAAAATGTATTTGTAGTTCAGTGTTATCACCTAATGTAAGATCATTTTCAAAAACAAATTAAAAACTTAAAGTGATTACTTTCCTTAACTTTGTAGTCTTAATATTTTGGGAATAAGTATTGATAAGGAAATAAAATGAATAAATATCTTTCCCAATCCAGAAATCCTCGCCACAAAGGTAGTGGAGAAATAAAACATTTTACTACTGAATAAGCATTAAATCAGAATGTGATGTGCATTATAGGCAACCAGCAAAGTGATTGCAGAGACAGAAAGTAGTAATCTCACCCTTTTATAGCCAAGCAGATTCAACCCATTACATGTTTTAAATAATAAGTCCTCAGTAACAACCTCAATAATAATGAGTCCTTGATAACAACCATTTGGACACATTATGCATCTTAACTTTATTTGGTAATTGAGATGACTATCTGTGTTTGTTAAATAGCTTATTCACAGGAAAAAACAAACTTCTCATATCTTTATGATAGAAGGTAGTTTTGCAACTTGGAGCAATTTGCCCAGTGAAGTTAGGCTCTACCATAGAAACTCTACCATAGAAACTGGTAGATAAGGGTGCTATCTCTCTCTCTTATTTTATGGAAGTATAAACAACATATAACATTAGTCTCAGGCATACAGCATAATGATTTGATATTCGTATTTATTGTGAAATGATCACCACAGTGACTCTAATTAACGTTGGTCGGCATACAGGTTACAATTTTTTTAAGTTTTGGTAAGGATTCCAGATTTACTCCTAGCAACTTTAAAATATGTAATACAGTCACCATGATGTACATTATATTCTCATGACTATTTATTTTATACTTGGGAGTCTGTAGTTCTTTTGACCACCTTCACCCATTTCAACCTCTACTTTTAGAAGCCACCAATCTCTTCTTTGTATCTGTAAACTTTTTTAAAAAAATTCCACATATAAGTGAGATATGGTATTTGTATTTTCGTTTGATTTATATCATTTAGCATTATGACTTCAAGTTCCACTATCGCTGTTGTAAATGGCAAGATTTCTTTTTTTGAGGCTTAATAATATTCCACTGTGTGTATGTATGTGTATACACACACACACACACACACACACCACCTGTATTCATGGGTGCTATCTCTCTTAATGTTTGCATTTCAAAGATAGAGCTCCCAGGTTCTTGAGAACAACATTCCTAGGAAGTAAAGCTAAGTACTGATTAAAGACCTATCTAGTCATCAAAAAGATTAATCTTCACTTCAGAAATAAGAGAAAGTGCTCAATGATTTCAGCTTTTGTGAGGTAAATGATCTGAGAATGGAAATCTCCTCCTCCATCTTCAATGGGGAGAATTAAGTCTCTTATTTCAAAATTTGATTTTTCTTTACGAAGTATTTAGGGTTCTTTTAAACAGTAGGCAAAATAAGTCCAATGTAAAATTTATGTTTTTCTATGTGTAGGGCTTTCACTATGGCCAAATGAACAGCCCTGTTTAGAAAAAATATTCACCCCACCCCTCTGGCTCCCACGTTAAAGTTTTAAAGAGGTGTAGGGAGGAGATGGGTGGGGTTGGTTGAAGTTAGATTTGCTCCAGGCAAAGAATGTGGTTCAACCAAAGTACGTGATACAATGTTCTAAAAAATCGGCTACAGGAACACACCCTTGAATGGTGACTAATAACTATCTTACTGTTACAGATCACCTAGTTATCTTTAACTCACATTACTCCTTTTCCACTAAATTCTTTTGGTGAAGGACCAAGCTGGGTTCTTCACGCATTGTAGGCTCAGGAAGGTAAGAACTTGATTATCAGGACCACTCACAGGACTGATTCGGAAGGTGAAATACGCGTATTTAAGGATGGGGGGGTCCGCGTCTCCAAAGCAGCCTCTCTTCCCGGAGATTTCAGCTCCCGGGATCACTCAGCACCCCGCGGGCACACTTAACATTTTAATCACGCCTCCGCCCCCACCCTCCGAATTCCTTTCCGGCCGCGGATCCGCGCGTAGTCCCTTCCAGGCGGCCCCAGCTTATCACACCCGACCCGGCCACTTCCCGGCTGGTCGCGGCCCGCCGAGTCTCCCAAAGTTTCCTGTGACGCTGCGGTCCGCCTCCGGCGCATCCCGCCCTACTCCCTCCCGGCAGCGCTGGATGCCCGCTAGGGAGGAGCGGGCTCCAGGGACGCAGAGCGCAGCGCAAGCAGGAGGACCTCGGGGCCCCGCCGGAGCGGGATAGCGGCCCAGAAGACGGCGGCCACAGCTTCACGCCTCCCCTGGCCGCGCCCACTGCCCCGGTCCGCGCGCGCCCACCCGGCCCGGAGCCCGAGTCCCACCCACCCTCCGGGGCCCGGGCCAATCGGCCGCGCCCCGCCTCCTGGGAGCTGGTGGAGGAGGGGGTTGGGGCCGGCCGGCAGCGCCGCCTTCCGCTCGTGTCCATTGGCTGAGGCCTCGAGGGTGCACGGAGACCGGAGTGCAGCTGGATTGGCCGTAGGTGCTCGTGACAGCTGCGCCCATTGGTTGTGGCGGCCCCCGTGACGCGGGGTGGCGACTGGCTCCCCTGTCTGAGGGGCTCCTGGTTGTCAGGTTCTAGGTAAGTGAGTTTCGCGCCGCCGACGGCGGGCGCTGTTGTCCGGGGCAACGCCGGGGGAGGGGGGAAGAGGAGGGAAGGCCGGCGGAGAACCGGGGCCACGCTCCCTGCCCGCAGAGGGGTGCCGGGGACTCAGCCTAACTGCGGCGGCTGCGCCGAGTGCTCTTCCTCCGCCCTCAGCCCCCCCCTCCTGCCCCAGGCTGCGGGGTCTCCCGCCCGTCCTCCGCCCGCGGCGGAGCATTCCTGCTTGGGGTTTGGGCCGGGCTCCCACCCGCTCCGGCGACGCCTGCCCCTCCCAGCAGCGCGGGACAGGAGGCTGGGGAGGGGGCGGGTGCCGGCGCGGAGGGGCTGGGGCGGGCGCCGCGGCCCCGCCCCGTCGCCGGGTCTAGGGGCTGCGGGGCGTGGGGCGGTGGGGGCCGGAGGCACCGCCCATCACACCCGCACCCCCTCTCTCGGCGTGCTCCCCTGCCGGCGCGGCCCACCCCGAACCCCTGGATGCTCGCAATCCCTTCTCGCGCTGGGGCCCTGCGGTCTCCCGTGACCCCCGGGGCGCGACCCCTGCTCTTCGTCCGTCTGCCTCCTTACCTCCCGCTGTTCCCCCTCACCTTCCATCCCTGGTCCTGTCTGGGCCGGGGCGACGCCGGAGAGACAGTCCACAGAGAACTATTAAGTGTGAAGCTAGTGCAGCCGGGTAGTGTCTGCTCTGTTCTCTCCTTGCCATGTAGGGCTTAGGAGGCACCTTTGGGTCAGCTTTCTGCCATTGGAATCTCCCTTAGTATCAACTTTGTTAAACGCACTGCTTTGAGTTTGTATTGGTACTGCCAGGCTGGGTACGTCATGCACAAATGAAGGCGGTAACTGTGAAGTTGTTGCTTTTTACTTTGTATATTTGTGATGTTATCTAATGCTGTGCAATCTCAAATCCAAAAATTTATTAAGGCTTGTAGCCTTTGGTTTTCATTCGCCTTACTGTTGAAAAGAAGCGTCAATCTTTTTAATTAGTAAGAAGCTTCATACAACCATAGCGTTCTCTCTGACACTTGGACGTCGACTGCTCTAACGAGATAGTATACCATTTTTCTCTAAGAGAGTAAACATTTTCTCTAATGGAATCACTGCATATAAAAGTACAATGTAAAAATCAATAAGACTAGACCCAAAACTATTTTAGTGATTATAGACTAGAAAATGCTTTTCAACCTATAGAATGGGAACAGGATTTTTTTTAAAAAAAACTATTGCAAAATAGTTATATCACTAGTGCAGTGTTGTAGTCCTGGTATACCTATATGGTATTAAGAAAAACATATTTATGAAGAGCCACAAGTTTGTCAGTCAGTGCAAAGGAAGGCTGAGTCTATCTATTGTAATCCAGGAACACTTTTCTGCTGGTATTAAACCAAGGGAACTGTGTTTCCAAAGATATTAGGAATATTTAGTGAGTACACGGACACAGGTGGAAACATTTCCTCTTTTCTTCCATGAATGTGGAAACATTTTTTGTTTTCTTAGTGAAAGACCTTTGTGAAGATTTGTTTCTCTTCTGCACTGAGGGTTGCCAGCATTAAACAAATCCCATGGACAATTATTTAGGGTTCAGTTAATGCAGCTTCTGCACTACTTCAAAGGTTGATATCAGTAGTTTGGAAGAAACAGTCCAAACAGGCTTTGCTAGGAAAATCACAGTCAGATCATCTTCAACTGTTAGGTAACTATAACTCTGGTCAAATTTGCCATTTTCTTTCCTCCACTATTTCAAGATGAAAAAATTCAAACAATGCAGAAAATTTGCGTTGGTCAGTACCCAACTACTTGCACAGCAATAACATTTTAAAGACATTTGATACATAATAACTAAACAAATGATCAAGTTGGAAAAGCCACATGAATATGTATCATATCAAAATATTGTAAGATGCTATTTCTATTTGTGGATGCAGGTAGTGTTTATAAAACCTATAACAATTTAATTCCATGAGACTATTATAAAGCAATCTTATAAGTTAGAAGTCATTGTCTTTGCCAATCAAGGCCCAGGTGAGTAAATTGCATTTTGGTAATCAGAAAAAGAATGAAAATCTAATGAAGTTGTTATACAAATAAAAGTTTTGTCTTAAAATCTGACTCCTGTGTTAATAGATTCTAGTTTTGTACTTGATTTTTAAATAAGCATCTTTTTTTGAAGACAGGTCCAAGGGACTACCAATTATGCAATGTATTGGTAACTTAATAAATAGGATCAATCTAAATATGTTGTTTTAGAAATAGAATGTATTCTTGTAGTGGAAAAAGAAAGCTTTCAAATGTGAACTTTTAAAAGAACTATTTCATGGAAAATGAAGTAATTACTTAGATTTATATTTTGATAGGGCTCAAAACTTTGTTGGGTGTTGTTTCATGGATATTTTGTTACAGAACTTCAGTTTATAATAGAATAAGAAATGGCTACTAGTTTACATATATGTTTATTGTATTTGTAATTTTTCCATACTTACGAAGTTTCTGCACTCTTAAGTATTTGAATCCTGGTTTTCAGTTTTAGTTTATCCTGTTATCTCTTTTTCATACTTACCTCATTTTTTTATAACTAACTTCTTAAATGTTGTAATTAAGAGCTATGTCTCAGAATTTATAGATCTTTGGATTAACATTAATTTTTCACATCTCATTTGTCTATGGCATGCTTATGTATGGTTAATTTTCCACATCACTGAGAGATTAAAGGGAATGAGAAAATCATAGTTTTGGAACTTTGAAAAGAATAAGATGTTTAGATGTTTTTTAATCAAAGCTGTAGGTTTTCCCCCCCGCCTCCCTCTGTCTTTCCTTTTCTTCTTCCTTTTTAATTTTTATGGTAAAAGTTAAATGCCTTAATATCAATTCAGTGAAACTATAGAGAAGAAATGTCACCAATAAGTCCACAATAGTTAATGCTTTGGAAAATAAATGAAACTTGTTTTTTCTGTAACTCTCTACTAATTATTGCAGTTTTATGGTTTTCATTGCAGTGTATCTGCACTTGCATCTAAATTTGTAGGAGTTTTTTTATTTTTTATTTTTTTTAGTGAGAGAGAGTCAGAGAGGCAGAAACAGGAAGGGAGAGAGATGAGAAGCATCAATTTGTAGTGGTGTCACTTTAGTTTTTCATTGATTGCTTCTCATACTAACTTTGAGGGGGGGCTCCAGCTGAGCCAGTGACCCCTTGCTCAACCCAGTGACCATGGGATCATGTCTAGGATCCCAAGCTCAAGCCAGTGACCATGTGCTTCAAGCTGGTGAGCCCGCACTCAAGCTGGATGAGGCTGCGCGCAAACCAGCTACCTTGGGATTTTGAACCTGGGTCCCCAGCATCCCAGGTCAACACTTTATCCACTGTTCCACCATCTGGTCAGGCTAAACTTGCAGGAGTTTTTGAACTTGACATTCAGTTACCCTAAATTAGAGGAAGACTCCAAGATCTGGAAGAAAAATGGAGAAGAATAGAGGACATACGTATTAGAATCAAAACGAAAGGATCAGACCCAAGCAATGATCTACTTTTTTTTAGTTCTTAAGTATAAATATAATCCTAGATACCCATATGAAATTGCTTTATGGCTGACAGAGCATGGGGCTTTTCAAGTTTTTTCTTTGTAATTAAAAATATCTAGGTAAGGTGAAGTTTATTTTAGTGTCTTTCTACAAATATTTTTAGATTTCTTCACTTTTGGGATATTACATATTCAGCTTTTTAAAATTTAATGTCATGCATGATTTGTAATTATTTCTTAAACATTCATCTATATTTATGAAAGAATAATTAATTTTTAGTCTGTATATCATCACCACTTACTATAAGCTTGACATTGTTTCCTCCTTTAGAAGGTTTTAATTAAAAGACTGACAATTTTAGTTTAGGTGTGTTTTGCTAGGTCACATCATGTAGTGAAAGAAGATTCATTTTTCTTTGGAGCCAGATAATCTGAGTTTCTTTCGGAAGTCAGGAATTTCTTCTGTGGGGTTTTGTTGTTATTTATTTACCTATTTTGAGAGGGAGAGAGAGATGAGAAACATTTACTTATAGTTGCCTAACTTTAGTTGTTAATTGATTGTTTTCTCATATGTGCCTTGACTGGGGTGCTCCATCTGAGCTAGTGACCTCTTGCTCAAGCCGGTGGCCTTGACCTCAAGTCAGCAACCATTGGATCATATCAATGATCCTATACAGTACTCAAGCCTGCAACCCTGTGCTCAAGCCAGATGAGACTTCACATCAGCTGGTGACCTCAGGGTTTTGAACCTGCGACCTCAGTGTCCCAGGGTTGATGCTCTATCCACTGTGCTACCACTGGCCAGGCAGGCAAGTTATTTAATCTCTTTAAACCAGTTTCCTCATCTGTAAAATGAGGATGATTAAGTTGCCTCACAAGGTTATTATGAAGAAGAAATGAGACAATGTAGGTAAAATGCCTGAATTTAGGAAGTCCTCAACTTCCATATTTTGTTAGTTCCTTACATTATAGTTTTAATTTTATCTCTCCTGGTATTACTGTGTTTAGCGTACCATCCTAAAAGTCCTTAAATTTTAGACTTATGAAATTAAAATTACACTAAATTTACTTGAATGATATTTGCACTTGTATAGGCAGAGCAAATAATTAGAAATATCCCTGATTAGCTGTTCTTTTATAATTCTCCAGTTACTCTGTCTCAGTAGGGATAGTCAGAAATTTAAATGCTTTTTATCTCAAAATATGTTTAGTTTTTCTGAATTTCTGAATTATTTTTTTCACTTTAGATTATTATCTATTTTTGGATGCTTTCCCAAAATTTCTTTCATTTAAATCACTAATATTTGCTTAAAAGTGATACAGAAAAACTAAATATTACTTTCTTAAGTCTCCAGTCTTCCTCTCCACCTTAAACCACATTTATTTAATCTGTTTAAAAATTAAACTCTCCCTGGCCCAACAGCTCAATTGGTTATCGATGCACAGAAATTGCTGGTTCAATCCCCACCTGGGCATATACAGAAAGATTGTTTCTGTCTCTCTCTCTCTCCCTTCCTCTCTCTCTAAAATCATTAAAAAAAACAACCAACCTTAAACTGTATTTTCCAATGTAATATTACGTGAAATTCTGAGTTGAATGTTTTCTGCCTCCTGCTGATGTATGGTTATTTTTTAAGGAGCAATATTTTATAAATACTCCTATTTCAAAATGTGTGTTCTATAAGTATATGGTTTTAATTCTTAAAAACACATACAACGTAAATGTAGAGACCAGCCTATAGTTACTGGGTGTTGTGAAACAAGCACTGAACTGAGTGAAGTGTTAGGAATTGAACCAGATCGTCCTTATTGCCTCATCCAGCAGTGAAACAAAGATTTTGTAATCTAAGTCAGTGATTCTCAATAGTTTTTCCTATCCAGTACAAGATATTTACATGTGTGTCATACACTAATGTGCAGTTCCTGCCATGCTTTCTATAATTCTATCTTACTCTCTTCTGCTCAAGAAAGCATATCAGATTACAAGTGACTGAAAATGACATCATTATAGGGAGAAACTTGAATTTACTCTGATTTATTGAGGAAAGTGAGTTATTAAAAAAAAAAAGTGCATAACCAATATTAGCAACAAATACTTGAGACATGCCTTACGGTACTACAGTTGAGACCCAAGTTACACATTTTGCTGAAATGAATGCCTTTCCATTTTTAAAAATAAGTACTGCAGTGCTATAGAAGAAAAGATTACTAATTTTATGTTAATTGATAATGAAGAGCCTTACATTTCAAAGTCACAGTAACTGATGACAAACATTTAAAAATATTTCAGGCCCTGGCTGGGTAGCTCAGTTGGTTACCACATTGCTCTGATACATCAAGGTTGTGGGTTCAACCCCTGGTCAGGGCTCATAAAAGAAGCAACCAATGAATGCACAACTAAGTGGAATAACAAGTTGATTTTTTTCCTCTCTCTTTTAAATTAATAAATAAAAAAATTTTAAAAAGAAAATGTTAGCTTCCTATGAAAATATTTGAATAACAGTACTATGGTCTTTATTGTAAATGAAATAACACTAATTATAGAAAAATTAAAATTAGTTTTGTAGTATAAATTATTTTATTTGCAAAAAAGTATTTCTGTACTGGGACAAATGGTTTTAGGAGAAGGAGAAACTCAATACTAGAATATTTATATTCTAGGTATTTAGTGTATAGAAATACTTTTTACATTGGTTCATTCAGATAAATATCTTTAAAATTACATCACTGTGAATGAGATTGCTTCTAAATAGCCCATCCTGCATGGATGTAGTATGTATAATAATCAGAAACAAAGACTTAGAAAAACAATGTTCATTAGACCCTTGACATTAGCAAATGGTATTTCTTGAAATCTTTGTGGATCTAGGATATACCTAGCTCTATAAAATAGAGTCATTTAATTGAAAAATTTAAATGATCCCTTCAGACCTTTAACAATTTTATAATAGGACTGGAGTCATTAAAGTTGTTAAGCCATATTTTACTTCCAAAATGAAGGCTGAAGGCTTTACATCATGTCATTAGTATACATGCAAAGTTTCTTATTCCTGACTCTTGTGTTCTTAGGTTTATAGAACAAGAGCATTTCTAGCCTTGTCACAAAGTTGAAGAGTTAGTCCTTGATCATTAATTCTTTTTTTTTGTGTGTGTGACAGAGACAGATAGAGAGAGGGACAGATAGGGACAGACAGACAGGAACGGAGAGAGATGAGAAGCATCAATTCTTTGTTGCGGCACCTTAGTTGTTCATGGATTGCTTTCTCATATGTGCCTTGACCAGGGGGCTACAGCAGACCGAGTGACCCCTTGCTTGAGCCAGCGACCTTGGGCTCAAGCTGGTGAGCCTTGCTCAAACCCCATGAGCCCATGCTCAAGCTGGTGACCTCAGGGTCTCGAACCTGGGTCCTCCACATCTCAGTCCGACACTATCTGCTGCGCCACCACCTGGTCAGGCGATATTAATTCTTGATGCTTGCTGTTCTCTTTTGGATATGTCGTCTGCTCAGAGTTGGAGACTTCTGTAGTTTGTGTCCCTTATACTCTGAATGCCTACCTTGGGGGATTTTCCAAATTTCTCTTATCAGTTGGTATGGCTCTTGTTAATTTCACATTATATAAAAAAAATGCATTTGACTCTTCTACCAATATTCAATTTTGGTAACAATTGAGTCAGTACCCATTGTAGCAGCCGTACCACCGCTTGGTTCATGAAGATGTTTATACAATGTCCTGAATTTCTTTTGAATTGTATTTCCTCAGAATCACATTCTTTCTATATACACTTATACAAGTTAATCATCATTTATTGATTTTTATATTTTTAAGAAAGAGAATGAGAAAGGATGAAGGGAGAGAGAGGGAGGAGAATGAGAACATTAACTCAAAGTTGCTTCACTTTAGTTGTTCATTGATTGCTTCTCATACGTGCCTTGACCAGATGGTCTCAGGCCAAGCCAGTCCCCATTTCCCCAAGCCAGTGACCTCGGGATCTTGTCAGAGATCCTGCATTCAAGCCAGCAACCCCACGTTTAAGCTGATGAACAACGTTCAAGCTAGTGACCTCAGGGTTTTGAACTGGGGACCTCAGCGTTCTGGAGTCAACGCTCTTATCTATTGTGCCACCACTGGTCAGGCAGGTTACTCATCATTTAAACTTTCACTAAGCTTTTACAAATTTTACTTTGTCTAGGAGCAAAGGAAACATTTTCAAGCATCACCTTTTTGTTTCAATATAGAGTTTGTGTAGTATGGTGGTCTTCCTAATAACACATATGCAGTCACTGTCACATTTTATATCCATTTTGAACTTAATCCAAACTTACATATTCTGGTTAAGTACCATTGCTTTGTCAGGCCTCTACTTTCTATGTATTGAGTAAATTTTCAATAGTAGAGTGATTAAAGGGAACTAAACAATGCAGTTGTCTCATAATTATTAATGAAAAATAACTAGTTAGATCACTATCCTAATTATTTTAAAGGGTTATATTGGAGAACTATATGGATCTTTAGATTAATATATAATGGGAACTTTTTACAAAGCAGAAGGCTGCTTTTCTCTTGCCAATATATATAACATATATTACATTTGTATAACTATTTGTTTATATACATTACTTTTTCTACCCCTCTTTGACATTTTAACCTCGAAGGTAGAAATAACTTTCATCAGTAAAAGTTTTTTAGTATATTTTGTATATTCAGATATTGTTATGGAGGAAGGGCATTAATATTTGTTTAGTGCCTACTAAAAGTTCTCACTTGTATATTTTTGTTTTTGTGCCAACCCTGTAAATTGGATAGATTGTACATGTTTTCTTTCTTATTTTAAAAAGATTTTGTTTATTGATTTTTTAAGAGCGAGAGGGTGTTGGGGGTGGTGGGAAGCATCAACTTGCAGTACCTGCTTCTTGTATGTGCCTTGACCAGGCACCTGCAGGACTTCGAACGGGCGCCTTCAGCATTCCAGTCCACTCTGTGTCCGCCGCACACCACAGGCCAGGCAGATGTTCTCTTCTTGTGATCTGGAACCAATTTCAGGTCACATCATTTATCCAAGGAGACCCAGAAGTTGAATTCAGGTCCTTCATATGCTAAACTTGAAATAAATACAAGTGGTAAGTGTCTAAATACAGTAAATCATCAACAGTCCTGAATTTAACATCAGTTTTAATTATTTTGGAATGACTCCAAACGTCCATGTTGAAATATTTGCAGCTTTGCTGAAATGAATTCCTGTTCTTGGAAGTGAGACCCTAGATATGCATGACCCTAGCTAACTGCCCAGTGTCCACATCTTGGCTTGTTCTCTGTCTGGGGTTGTATTATTCAATATATTGTTAAGTGATAACATGTTGTTTCTTTAAAGTATTTTTCTGAAAAGAAAGCCAGCTGCTAGAACGAAGAAAAAGTAAAGAAGCCTAAGAAAGTGGTGGATCTTAGCCAGAAAATAGACATTTTTGAATAAGTTTATAAAAGGAATATTGAGCCTGACCAGGCGGTGGCGCAGTGGATAGAGCGTCGGACTAGGATGCAGAGGACCCAGGTTTGAGACCCCAAGGTCGCCAGCTTGAGCGCGGGTTCATCTGGTTTGGAGCAAAAGCCCACCAGCTTGAACTCAAGGTCGCTGGCTCCAGCAAGGGGCTCCTTGGTCTGCTGAAGGCCCGTGGTCAAGGCATATATGAGAAAGCAATCAATGAACAACTAAGGTGTTGCAATGAGCAATGAAAAACTAATGATTGATGCTTCTCATCTCTCTCCATTCCTGTCTGTCTGTCCCTGTCTATCCCTCTATCTGACTCACTCTCTGTCTCTGTAAAAAAAAAAAAAAAAGAATGTTGAGCCCTGGCTGGTTAGCTCAGTTGGTTAGCCTGTCCTCCGTCCTCCGGAAACACCAAGGTTGCAGGTTCCATTCCTGGTTGGGCACATAAAGGAAGAAACCAATGAATGCACAACTTAAGTGGAACAACAAATGAATGTTTCTATTTCTCTCTTCCTCTCTTTACCTTTCCCTCCCTCTCTCTACCTTTCCCTCCCTCTCTCCCTCTCCTTTTCCTTGCCTCTCTTTCTCCCTCCCTCCCTTTCTCCATTTGTTTCTAAAAATAATAATAATAAAAAAAGGAATGTTGAATCCAGTGTCTTTGGTCTGGATGTGAACTGACCTACCTTACTTTTTTGGGAAACAAAAGTTGACTTGTGAAACGTTGTTGAGTGTTCTAGCTCTCAAAAAATTTGCATAGTTTTTAGATGGATTTATTGAAAATGGCAGGGATGTTATATTCTTAAATCTTGTTTTACTTGCCTTCTCTCTCACCCTCAACAATAATATTTGAAAGAGATTTGACTGTTTATAAATAGCTGCTACTTTCTAGAAGTTAATGAATGTAGTCATTACAAATATCTTAAAATATTAACATAAACAGCAGTATCTCACAGGATAATCTAGGTGTCCTTTTCCGGGTTTCATGATAACAGAATACTAGCTAGACCTTGGTGATGTCCTCTTTCCAAGATTCGGATTCCTATTTGTATTTTGGATCTTGATTTATTCTGTGACCGGAACTGGCTGTTTATGATCAAAGTGATTTAGGTTAGTTAGGGACACTTCCTATTATATACAGTAATATCATGGTTTTTGAAAGAGGATAAGATAGTAAAGAAATAGACATCTCCTTGAATTAACCTACATTATAAAAATAATGCAGAAATGCTCTGTGTCTCAGAAGAGGCAAGTTGTAGGAATGGGACAGAGAGCAGGAAGGCATATGATTCTTTTTTGGTCATTCAACAAATGTGAATAGAATACTGACTTTATATAAGGACTTACTTTATAGTTACACATAATTATAAAGCACAGAGAGATTTCAGGTTTTTTCTGAGTGTATGATGTAGTGGAAGGAGCATGGATATTAGAACCAAACCCGCCTAGGGTTGAATCTGTGCCATCAGTAATTAGTTGTATGAATTTAGGCACATAGTTTTTATGGCTTCAGTTTTTCCACTTGAAAACTGATATCAGTTTCATCTGATAACTGGTAATAATAATTAGATTTTTAAATTTCTTCAGTTGTATGAGATCAAAACCCTATTCATACTAGTTTAGGACACTGGAACACACAGCAGTATATATTTTTTAGATACAGATGGATTTAGTAGACTCAAACAATGGCCTCAGGACATGTCCAGTGACTTCCTCTTATGTCAGATATACTTTCAGGTGGTTCTTCTTTATGTAGACCTGTGATGGCTTCAGGCTTACATTCTTTCAGTTTAGCAAGCCCAATATTAAAGAGCTTCTTATCCATTTTAGCATTAGTCATGGGATTATATCTCATTAAGAAATTGGTCAACCTGACCAGTGGTGGCACAGTAGATTGAGTGTTGACTTGGAACACTGAGGTCCCAGGTTCAAAACCCCATGGTTGGAGGCTTGAGTGTGGGCTCATGCAGCTTAAGCACAGGCTTGTCAGCTTGAGCATATGGTTAGTGGCTATGCGTGGGATCATCAAGATGATCCTGAGCTCACTGGCTTGAAGGCCAAGGTCATTGGCTTGAGCCCAAGGTTGCTGGCTTGAGCAAGGGGTTACTCGCTCTGCTGGAGCTCTGCCCCCTGCCCCCATCAAAGCATATATGAGAAGCAATCAATGGACAACTAAGTGACACACTATGAGTTGATGCTTCTTATCTCTCTCCCTTCCTGTCTGTCTCCCTTCCTTTCTCCCCTCCCCTCAAAAGAATAAAAAACTGGGTCATATTTCCATCATGGTCCTGTGGTGAGGGAGATAGCATATGACGATAGGCCAGATCTGGACCAGATTCTAACTATTGTAACTGGGAATAGGAACTTTGGTCAGCCATAGGGACGGAGAGTCAGGGTGGGTGGGTCACTGAAAGAAAAAGAAGATATGTGGATACTGGGCAATATAACTGTTGGGCAGATAAAATATATTATGCTTACTTTGTTAAAGATGGCGCTGCCCACATGGAAGCCCATCTCCCAGGTGATGATATTAGTTGCCCTTATGCTTGGAATGGGCGTAATTATATTAATGTGTGTTGGGGGCGGGCTGTGGGCAGGCAGGATCCTTGTAGCCTGGGGCTTGGCTTTAGGACTAAGCCTTTCCCACCCTTTTTGATGTGGGGTGGACTTTGTATCAGAGACTTCCTTGTTTTGTATATTGGATTAAAGGTTTTGATTTCTGCACTATAAAGTCGGGCAGACCAGGAGCTTGCTCTCTTGGTTCCTGAGATTAGCATTAGAGGAGAGAGCAGAGAGGAGAGCAGAGAGAGGCCATGTGGAGGAGGCCAGGAGAAGCAGCCAAGATGGCGGAGTGTTGAGTGAGAAGCCAGTTTGTGCAGGGAGAAGGAAGGAGATGGGGAACAGAGGTGAATAAGTCTGGTGAGCTAGAAACCTTTGATTCTAGGAAACTCGGATAAGTCAGTAGCTTTGTGAGCACTGAATGAGTAGGTTTTGGAGCCCAGTGTGTGTTTTTACTTGCCCACCGCGTACAAGCTGGGATTAAAGCTAATGGCCCACCAGTTCTTGGCTCCATTGTTTCATTACCGTCTGTCCGAATCTAATGGGAACCTGCATGGGCCAGGCGGCTGTGATGGTGGCCGTGAATACTGGCTTTACACACAGAAATATTAAGACTCTCAAGGTAACACAATCAAAGATGTTTACAAATCTTTCAGGGTTCATCTTCCTTCACTAGCCTAGAGGTATTTTATCCTCAAGATTCCAGTAAGGGGGAGGAACTACAATCAAGGTGGTATATAAATTCTGCCTCCTGTTGAAAGAGAAGTTTCTAGGTTAACCTTTATTTTAGATTTAAAACTGAATGACCTATTGTTCTTGCAAGCCAGAAACTTCTACATTCCTCTCCCTCTCCTCCCTAAAGGAGGGACGGAACAGGAAGCCTGATAGGAAAGCCTGACCTTTCCTCCCAGAATATCAATATCAATTTTCAGCTTTTTGGTAGCTTACAACATGACTAGACTTTAATGAACTGTATGGCCCACCATTTTCTGGCTCCACAGTACCTTTACTGTCTGCCTGAATCCAATGTGAACCTGCATGGCCATGACAGTGGTCCCTGGCCTTATAGCATCCTAAAGGACTGCTCCCCACCCCCTACAAGGAGTCTCCCAGTTCAAAATGTCAGTAGTACTGAGACTGTGAAACCACACTGTAAAGCCAGTATCCACGTCCACCATCACAGCCACCTGGCCCATGCAGGTTCTCATTGGATTCGGACAGACGGTAATAAAACAACGGAGCCACGAACTGGTGGGCCATCATCTTTATTCCTAGCTTGCACCCAGTGGGCAAGTAAAAACACACACTGGGTTCCAAAACCCACTCATTCAGTGCTAAAAAAGCTACCGACTTGCCCTGGCCAGATAGCTCTGTTGGTTAAGAGCATCGGCCTGAAGTACAGAGGTTTCTGGTTCGATCCCTGGTCAGGGCACATAGAGGAACAGATTGATGTTCCTCTCACTCTCTCTCTCCCTTTCTCTCTGGCTAAAAATTAATTAAAGAAAAAAAAAGCTACTGACTTATTGAGTTTCCTAGAATCAAAGGTTTCTAGCTCACCAGACTTATTCACCTCTGTTCCCCATTTCCTTCCTTCTCCCTGCACAAACTCTGCACAAACTGGCTTCTCACTCAGCACTCCACCATCTTGCTGCTTCTCCTGGCCTCCTCCACATGGCCTTTCTCTGCTCTCCTCTCTAATGTTAATTGCAGGAACTGAGAGAGCAAGCTCCCGGTCTGCCCCACTTTATAGTGTAGAAATCCAAACCTTTAATCCAATATATCAGGTCTACCGGAAAGTTCTGTCCATTTCTATCACAAGTTTCGACATGTAAGCACATGTTTATTTGGCGCATGTTTGCCTCTATTTTTATCACTTAATGTATACATACTGACTTAGCAAATTAACTAAAACAAAGTTGACTCACGTTAGTCTTATGTGTGAAGTGATAGTGTACCCATGGCTACTGATAAAGTTCATTTATGCCACTGTAATTTTTACAAATTTCAGCAAGGAAGAAATGCTACAGAAGCATGTAGAAATTTATTGAAAGTGTTTGGTGAAGGTACAGTTTCTGATAGGACATGCAGAAGATGGTTCGAAAAATTCGAAACAGGTGATTTCGACCTTTCTGATAAGCCACGTTCTAGGCGATCATCTTTGATTGATGATGACGTTGTTAAGACCATGTTGGAGCAAGATCTTTTTCTGACAACATCGGAGATCACAGAAAGGCTTAATTCAGCTCAGCAAACCATTTCGGACCATATTCGGAAGATAGGAATTGTGTGGAAATATTCAAGATGGGTGCCACATGAATTAAGTCAGAAGAATTTGGATGATCGAGTCGTCATATGCACATCTCTGCTTGCTCAGAACAAAATCGAGCCCTTCTTGAACCGGATAATAAGTGGGGATGAAAAGTAGATTACCTATGAAAACATCATAAGGAAAAGGGCATATTGTGAACCCAGAAAACCTAGCCCTTCCACCTCTAAACCAAATTTGACTCTGAATAAGAGAATGTTGTGTATATGGTGGGACATTTGAGGACCAATACATTATGAGCTTTTAAAACCGAACGAAAAGCTCAATTTGGAGAGGTATTGTCAGCAACTGGATAATTTAAAGACGGCAGTCCAAGAAAAGAGGCCGGTGATGTTCAATAGGAAGAACATCATACTGCATCATGATAATGCCAGGCCACATGCTGCTTTGGGGTCTCGTCAAAAAATTGCAGAACTAGGCTGGGAAATTCTGTCGCATCCACCATATTCCCAGACTTAGCACCTTCCGACTATCACTTGTTTTGGTCCTTACAAAATTTTTTGAAGGGCAAAAAATTCAAAAATGAAGAAGATATCAAACAAGCACTGGTTCAATTTTTTGCATCAAAAGATAAAACATTTTTCAAAAATGGGATATACAAATTGTCCTCACGCTGGCAAGAAATCATTAATAATAATGGCAATTATATTATTTAATAAAGTTTATTGATGGTAAGAAAAATTTGTATTTTGTTTTATTCTAAAAAAGGACAAAACTTTCCGGTAGACCGTATACAAACAAGGAAGTCTCTGATACAAAATCACTTATCTGAGGCATAATGGGATTCCTTATGAGAGTGCACCACCCTACATCAAAAAAGATGGGAAAGGCTTAGTCTTAAAACTAAACCTTAGGCTATAATGATCCTGCCTGCTTACAGGCTGTCCCCAATACACATTAATATAATCACGCCCATCCCAATCAAAAAGGGCAACCAATATCACATGGGCAACGGGCCTCCATGTGGGCAGCGCTATCTTTAACAAAGTGAGTATAATATATTTCATCTGCCCAACACATGCACATCTTAGTCTTCTCAATGTCCTTCTTGGCTTCTGTCTCTAGGCCATTCAGACCAACTTCTGGAGGTAACAACACACAGCTAAAGTATCCCTTCTCCTAGGCTATTTCATAGTGGATGTTAGTCAAATAAGTTTGTAAATATGATATATATGTTTCTTCGCTTATATTTTGTATTGGGTGTGGGAGACAGGCTGTGGGCTGGCAAGGTCCTTATAGCCTAAGGCTTAGTATTAAGACTAAGCCTTTTCCACCCTTTTAATATTAAGATCTTCTCAAAACTGAGCTTTTCCTCACACCCTTGACTGTTGCATGATGTGGGGTGGTGCACTCTTATGAGAAATCCTATTTATGCCTCAGATAAGTGGCTTTGTATCAGAAACTTTCTTATTTGTATACTGGCTTAAAGGCTTTAATTTCTACACTATAAAATGAGGCAGACCAGGGCACTCTTGCTCAGATCCTGCCATCAGCATTGTAAAGGAGAGGCACCCCATATGGCGGAGTGCTGAAGTAGAAGCCAGTTTGTGCAGAGAGAAGGAGTTGGGGAACAGTGGTGAATAAGGCTGGTAGGGCTTTTGATCTAGGAAACTTGTATAAGTCAGTGGCTTTGGGAGCTCTGAATGGAAAGGGAAGTGTCTTCCACTGTGTGTGTTTTCTTGCCCGCCAGGTGCGAGCTAGGATTAAAGGTAATGACCCACCAGTTCTTGCCTCTGTTATTTCATTGGTGTGTCCAAATCAAATGCGAACCGGCACAGGCCAGGTGGCTGTGATGGGGGCCGCAGCTACTAGCTTTACAAGTGGGTAAATGCTTTCTTTGTTGGAATGTTGGAGAGTACCCTGAAGCTTTAGGCTTTTCTCACTTTTTATTTTGTATAATTAAGGGCCCACTGTTAGTTTAGGGATTTCTGATTTTTAACCTTGTAAGTTGCAATATCAGCCATCTTGTGTTTGTAATGACTGACTGAGCTGATTTTTCTTTTATTAAGACTTCACTCAACATATGCTGCTTTCTTGAAGGACTTCTGAAGACTGCTATATAGCAGGAAATACGCTAACATCCTAACATTTTTTCTAAGTATAAGGGGTCCTTGGGTTACGACACAGTTCTATTCTCCTGACAGTGATGTAACCTGAATTTTGGTGTAAGTTGAAACACACCCTAGCCTAATACAAACAGAACACTTGCACTTTTTTTTTTTTTTTTTGTATTTTTCTGAAGCTGGAAACGGGGAGAGACAGACAGACTCCCGCATACGCCTGACTGGGATCCACCCGGCACGCCCACCAGGGGGCAATGCTCTGCCCCTCTGGGGCGTCGCTCTGCCACGACCAGAGCCACTCTAGCGCCTGGGGCAAAGGCCAAGGAGCCATCCCCAGCGCCCGGGCCATCTTGGCTCCAATGGAGCCTTGGCTGCAGGAGGGGAAGAGAGAGACAGGGAGGAAGGAGGGGGGGGCGGGGGTGGAGAAGCAAATGGGCGCTTCTCCTATGTGCCCTGGCCGGGAATCGAACCCCGGTCCCCGCACGCCAGGCCAACGCTCTACCGCTGAGCCAACCGGCCAGGGCCAACACTTGCACTTTTAACAGTTCAAAATGGCGTAGGTAAGCGTACTGGGGATGCCAACTCCCTCACTCATATGCCGTGTTATTGTGTATTCTTCCGCTGTGTGCAATCAAAGCAGTTTGCCCACATAGTCTGTAAGTACAGTGCTAATGGTATAAGCCAAAACACATCTCAATTTTTAAAGTTTTTATGGGAGTGTCGTAAACTTGAAACATCATAAGTTGAGACGGTTGTAACCCAAGGATCCCCTGTACTCTACAGTTCTGTCTGTAGTGGGTAAATAGCCCGATTTACAAGAGTTGGCAATTTATCAGCTGTTTTTGCTTATTAAGGAATGCTGATTCTTACCCTATGATCAAGGGATACCAGATTCTCATCACTTTCTCTTATTGACTCTGTTCTACATTTTAGGGCTATCATTTCTATTATCTGATTTTGGCATAAATTTTTATTTTATTTTTTTATTTTTATTTATTTTTTATTTTTCCAAAGCTGGAAACGGGGAGGCAGTCAGACAGACTCCCGCATGCGCCCGACCGGGATCCACCCGGCATACCCACCAAGGGGCGATGCTCTGCCCATCTGGGGCATCGCTCTGCCACGACCAGAGCCACTCCAGCGCCTGGGGCAGAGGCCAAGGAGCCATCCCCAGCGCCCGGGCCATCTTTTGCTCCAATGGAGCCTCGGCTGCGGGAGGGGAAGAGAGAGACAGAGAGGAAGGAGAGGGGGAGGGGTGGAGAAGCAGATGGGCGCCTCTCCTATGTGCCCTGGCCGGGATTCGAACCCAGGACTCCCGCACACCAGGCCGACGCTCTACCACTGAGCCAACCGGCCAGGGCCTGGCATAAATTTTTATATTCATCAGGCATCTTTTGATTGACAGTGATAGAAACCCAATTAAAAAAATAATTTTAGCCCTGACCGGTTGGCTCAGTGGTAAAGTGTTGGCCTGGCATGTGGAATTCCTTGGTTCGATTCCCGGCCAGGGCATACAGGAGAAGTGACCATCTGCTTTCCGCCCTTCCCCCTCTCCTTCCTCTCTGTCTCTCTCTTCCCCTCCTGCAGCCAAGGCTTCATTGGAGCAAAGTTGGCCTGGGTGCTGAGGATGGCTCCATGGCCTCTGCCTCAGGCGCTAGAATGGCTCTGGTTGTAATGGAGCAATGCCCCAGATAGGCAGAGCATTGCTCCCTAGTGGGCATGCCGGATGGATTCCAATTGGGCGCATGCAGGAGTCTGTCTCTCTTCCTCCCTGCTTCTCACTTCAGAAAAATACAAAAAAAAAAAAATAGAAAAAAGAAAAAAAAGTAATTCTCTCTCTGTAAGTGGCAACACTTTCAATGTTTTTGCTCAGACCCCAAACCCCGAGCTTATTTTTAACTTTTTCTTTCACTTGCTCCACACAGTCTTTTAATGTATTCTGTTGTCTTCAAAATATATCTGAAATCTACCAGTTCTTACTACCTCTATTAGGTTCATTCTGGTTCAACACCATCCTTTCTCTCCTTTTATGTAACTCTTAACATGTCTCCCTGCTACTACTGTTGCTCTCAGAATATTAGCCTTATAATATTAGTGTCATCCTTTTAAAAACATAACAGATCATGTCACTTCCATGCTCAGACTGTTTCAGTAGCTTCCCGTGTTACTCAGAGTATAAACTCAGGTCTATCAGATGAGCTAGTTTTGTGGTCCTGTTCTCCCTCCCTCTTGCAGGATCTTTCTCTGAACTCAGCTTTTTCTGTTGTCTCTACCATTCACTCTCTGCAGGTCTCCTTGCTTTTTCTTAAATAGGTGCTTTCCATGTACTCTTCTCCTTGCCTGGAATGCTCCTCTCCAGAAATCCATATGGCTTACCTCCTCATCTCCTTTGGGTCCTTGCTCAAGTATCACTTCATCTGAAAGGTTTTTCATCACCTAACATAAACTTGAAATCTCCTACTTCCTCTATACTGTTTCTTAACCTTTTTCTGCTTTTTCTCTGTTTATAACACTTATCACCAATAAAATCCAACACTATGCATTTATTTTGTATTTTGTTTCCTTTCTCTAGAGTATAATCTCGATTAGAGCAGAAATTTTTGTCTGTTTTATTGTGTAGGAAAATGCAATGCAGAATACTCTGCAGAGGGAGAGAGACGACTCATTAATTTAATCTCTCCAGGGGAGAAAGGAAGTGTCTTTAAGTTTTTTATATAAGAATATAGTAAATATAAATTAAAAAACATAAAGTAACATAATAAACATAAGTTAAAAAGAGAACATGAGTGAATATCTTCCAGGGAAGGAAAGGAGAGGGCTTTATTTTTCCAAAGCTCAATGGAGGTCTCTATCTGTAGAGAGACACTGTCTCTAGCCCCAAGGCTATCATGACAATATCTTTGTAGAATTTTTCTCAGAAGGCTCAGAAGGATTGTGCAGGAATGTGAGAAATCCAGAGAGAACTGTTTCCTAGCAGTAATTCCAAGATCACTGCAAGTAAATCTATTCACATTCGAACTCACCTGAACTCAAGTGTGATTAGATCTAGGGGCAAAATATTTTTGGAGTGTTCTTCATATCTCTTTCCATTTCTTAGCAATTCTTTTCTCTGGTTGGTTAGCAATTCTTTTCTCTGGTTGAGTTGCTGTAAAGTAGATACTGTGTTCTTTCAATTTAGCAGCCTCAGTGGAAAGATAACTTTCTGATTAGTTCTTGTGGAATTGAGTTTTCTTAGTCCTATTGGGTTACATACTCATTCCTGAACAACTGCTTGTGGGAGGAAAGATGCTGACTGTCCAGACCTGGGTCATGTACTTATAGCAGGAGCTTTGTCCTGATTCCAGGAACTTGAGAGTGAGAATGATTAGTGCCACCCAAATTACGTGGATTGAGAACAGGAGAAGGGTAATTGGATAGAAAATAATTGAGATGCTACCATCAAAATAAAGGGAGTAAAAAATAACAAATGTCTGTCATTTACATGCACATGAAACTCATTCTCATTTGAAAAAAAAAATCTTATTGCATCTAGACATTCCTGCTTCATCTCTTTTTCACCTAACATCACATTGCGAACAAGAACTTTTCTTTGGAAACATGATTTTAAATGGATGCAAAATTACATTTAAATTTATTGCTTAATTTTAGATATTTGCTTTGTCAGAATTAGATTTTGATTTGTTACTTACTGGAAAGTAAGAAGAGTAGAGGTGGGAGAGAGTAGGGTCAGGACCAGAGTGAGGCATGAGCGATGCCTTGGACACAAAGTGAGAACGCTCACTCTCAGGGTCATGCAGTTGCACAGGGGCGCTTGTCCGACCCTGAGAGTGGATGTCTCCATAAATGCTGCACCCTCTCTCGCCTCACTCCAGTTCTAGTTGTGAGGAGAAGCGCAGTTAAGGAATAGGAACTATATTTGGTTATGAGTGTGAGTTAGAGATGGCAACGTGGGTAGTTGGGAAAGTTTAAGGTGCACCAGAAAGTCAGTATTATACATTTTTAATTTGTCTATAGAAATTTTAGAAATCTTTATCAAGTACCTTTGAAGTAATACAAGGAATATAAGTTTTAATCATTGCCTTTAGTAGAGATTCTATCAAGGAAGTTGTTACTTATTTTTAACCACAATTATTTCAACATCAAGTGGAAAAATACTGGGTTTTATTCACATTGAAAAATAAAAAGTATAGGAAAGACTTGAATTGGAGAGTGATACATAAATAACACATGGGGGCTCTTACTAGCTTTCTTGCACAGTTGACACCGCTCCAGAATAGGCCAGGATCCAGTTGAATAGCTGTCTTTCTTGTTTTTAGGTCTTTGAAAATAACTGTTCCTGTATCACTCTGAGGAATCAGAATATGGAAGTCTAAATATTGTGTTTTATAAAAAATATTTATTTTATTGTTTTTGGAGAGGAAGGGAGAGAGTTAAAGAGAGGCAGGAACATCAGTCTGTTCCTGTATGTGCCCTGACCAGGGATCGAACTGGCAATCTCTGTGCTCTGGGATGATGTTCTAACCAACTAAGCCATCTGGCCAGGGCATAATATGTAATTCTAGGTAACTCTGGATTATCTTTGCCGACAGAAAAGAGAAGCTAAAAAATTTCAAAATAAGTGGATTGTCCAATAACTTTGGGGGCTTGTCTTTAGAGTGGAATTAGGTAACATAAATAATACGTACATTTAGGTACACACTCACTATATTTTGTTACTTGGAAATTTTTATATGTAATATTGTTTACTGTACTATTTCTTGGGATTCGATTGAAAATACTCTATTGAAAGCAGTATAAAGAGAAGTCATGATTAAAATTTTCATATTTAAGTGTCATTTTACATCACGAATTTCATTTAATATAAAACTCTTGTCAAAGCCTTACTTTAGCCCGGGACAGTTAGCTCAATGGTAGAGCGTTGGCCCAGTATGTGGATGACCCAGGTTTAATTCCTGGTCAGGGCACACAGGAGAAGTGACTGTCTGCTTCTCTACTAGATTAGATTTATAACCAGGTGTAGCATTGAGAACCCTGTCAAATCTAGAAGAGAGTAACATGCTTGTCTGGTGGATGAAGTGGGTCAAAAGCTTTAAGAGTAGGAGACTTGGAAGATACTCCTATGTTTGGTCAGTTTCCTGAGCAGAAGGAAAGGAGTAATCTTATTGGTAACATCAATGGTATGTCCTCTGATTCATATGAAAGTCAAGTAAGTAGGGAAAATGACAGGAAACAGAAGAGGCCAACAAAAATGGGGAGCTTGAAAGAAGGGGAAAGCTAAATATAAAGCAAGGAGTCGGGATTAAAAATATGAGGGCATGAGGCAAAAAATGAGGGACTTTGACAGGGCTGTAAACTGCATTTACTGACATCAGTGATAAGAGGAGCCAGTGACCAAGATACATCTTAGAAATTCTAGTTTCAAGGGTTGAGAGACTAGCTGGTGTGAGGGCTATGCTTTGGCATACTGAAGTATGTTAGACATATGTTAGAGAAAGTGTGTGTGCCGGAAGAATCCTTCCCAAACCTTCCCAGCCACTGGCAAAATTTTTCTCAAATAGTTAATTACTTCTTCAGTCTGTAATAATATTTTAACAAGTACAGTTGCTTCTGATGTGCTTCAAATTTGAAGTTAGTTTTATGCTGTGAAAATGGAGAAAACCATGAATTACCTATTCAAAACTCTGGGAATGGGTTAGAAGAGAAGGTAAGCTACATTACTCATTAGGAGACTTGTGGAAAGAAAACTGAGAGAGTAAGCAGGGAATAAAGTTATGTAAGAAGAATATTCCTATTCTCAATGGGTGAACGTGAGAGACTGCTGCAGTTGACCTCCAGTGGTAGCCTACTAGACTCTGTGTGTACATTTTTACCTTTTTCCTCTGTAGTATACAGTTCTGACTCCTTGAATTTTTTCTTGCAGCTCATGTATTCTGTCTAGACCTATGACCATTCCTGTGAGACTTCACTAAAGTTTTATCAAGTGTCTTCCTCATCCCTAATGTGTAATCTTTCAACATGGACCTGCTACATTAGCTAAGATATGACCAACAATGAATAGTAGTAAGGTAGGATCACATTACTCTTCTTCATAAATTAATAAAATAAAAGTAAAATAGTCATTTTTATATGACTAATTGCTAAAGTAATTATTTTTTTTCTTTTGAAAGTTTTGATTTGTTTTGATTTTGTAGTGTTTATATTATTCTCCTACCTAAGCAGACTGTAGTCATTTTGTATTTGTTATTCTTCTTCTGCTTATTAAGCTTACTGATTCTCTATCAATTTGTGATGTAATTATTATTTTTTCAACTAACACTTATAATCAGCAGATCTCAATCTATATGTTTTTCCCAGACTCTGTTCCCACTAGTTCTTTATTTTCAACTGCCTGGCACTAAACTAAGTATACCTTAGTTTTCTACTTTTGTTAATAGCATTGGTAGTTCCATTTTCTACATAAGTCATGTGTTCATTTACTATTTCATTAGTTTATTTGATGTATGTTGATAGATTTCTATTAAGTATGAGAGAGTTTGCTGCTTTTGGAGATATAATAATGATGAATAATAAGCATTCTTATAGCTTGTATCGTAGAGGGGGGGCAATTTAAAAATAAACTGACAAAATAATTATGAATTGTAATAGGTTTCTTGACGGAAAATAAAAAAGCAAATAATTTGGAGATGAGCTATTTAAGATAGGGTAGTTAAAATAATAGGCTCCTCTTCTAAGGAGTTAATAGTTAAGATGAATCCTATATATGAGAAGGAGCTATTTCAAGAATGGGTGGTATATGTGTGTGGTATTTTTGGTGGGGAAAGAATTTTCATTAAAAGGAATAGTGAAGTCTGACCAGGTGGTGGTGCAGTGGAGAGAGTTGTCGGACTGGGATGCAGAGAATCCTGGTTCGAGACTCCAAGGTCACCAGCTTGAGCGAGGGCTTGTCTAGTTTGAGCAAGGCTCACCAGCTTGAGCCCAAGGTAGTTGGCTTGAGCAAGGAGTCACTAGGTCTGCTGTAGCCTACCGGTTAAGGCACAGATGAGAAAGTAATCAATGAGCAACTAAGGTGCCGCAACGAAGAATTGATGCTTCTCATCTCTCTCCCTTCCTGTCTGTTTGTCCCTATCTGTCCTTCTCTCTGTCTCTGTCACACACACAAACACAAAAAGGAATAGTGAAATAAGTCAAACAAGAGAAAGACAAATACTGTATTTTCTCAGTTTTGATGGAATGTGGGATCTTAAACTGCCAAATTCATAGATATTGGAAGTAGAATGCTCAGTGCCAGGGGCTGGAGACTGGGGTATATGGAGAAGTGCTGGGCAAAGGGAATATATAAACTACCAGCTGTAAGATGAATAAGATCTGAGCAGCTAATGCTCAGCCTGGGGACTGTAATTAACAGCACTACTGTGTTATACTCTTGAAAGTTGTCCAGAGAGCAGACCTTAAATGTTATCACCATGCATACACAATTGCAATTACATGAAGGGATGGAGCTGTTAACTAACCTTATTGTGAGAATCATTTTGCAATATACACACGTGTCGAATCATCACTTTGTACACCTAAACTTACATATGTTATATGTCAACAGCATTTTAATAAGCTGGGGGAAAAAGAAAGAAAGAGTGGGTACTAAGACTTTGAAGGAGAAAAGAGCTTGGTGAGTTTGAGGAAGAGAAAAAGACCTGGTATGGCTGATTTAGGCAGAGACGAGTTGGAAGAAGTTATAGGAATATGCAGGGCTTTCAAGGTTTTGACAAGAAGTTTATATTTTATTCAAAATAATATTAGGTGCTGTGTAAGAAATGGACTGTCTGGGGTGAAAGTGGAAGTGGGCAGTTTTAGGAGCTGGGGTGAGAGAGTGGCGGCCCAATACGGTGCTGGCAACAAGAGAGAGGGATGGATCAGAGATGCATTTTTTCGAGTCAGAATTTATGGGACTTGTGGATAGTTTGGATTGGAAATGGAGGACATACTCAAGGATTACTCCAAGATTTTTGATTTTTAAGCAACTGGGCATGTTGACATTATGCACAGAATCCTTTTGGACAACTGTCTTTCCTATTATGTCAAGGATTGATTATTTCACCAAAAGGAAAATTCATTTTAATGCTCAAAATACTCTTAATGCTGTAAAAAAAAATCTGGCAAAATTTGTACTATATAGTAGTTAATACTTTGTTTTGCTTTTCTCCTTATAAATTTAATTTATATGACTTTTAATTAATTATGGATTTAATTTAATGGCACTTCAGAATCTTTCTGGAAGTGAAAATAATACACTGTACTTTTATATTGAATTTTAAGCCTTCTTCTCCTTGCTTTCTTTTTAAAAGAGATATCTCTTAAGATTTTAAGCCAGTCTGAAATCTTCCCAGAGTGTTATTTAAAGTCCTGATACAATACCAATGTCATCTTATTTTACATGCTCTGGAGCATCTGCCAGGAGATGTACATCATACTAAGTTCACTGGAAAGCTATGCAGCTTGCTTAAAAAATTCTTAGGAAGTTCGTTTATTTTTCTGTTTCTAGTTCATCAGAGCACATTTATATTTAGCCTTTTAGAATTGTTATTTTAGGTTCAAAGTGAAATTGAATAGATATTAAAATAAATCTTTATAATTCTGTGCTACTTCTTTCAAGTTAATTAGTACTTATACCTTTCTTTTGTTTTTTCACTGAAGAATTTTAAACATGTTTTTTCAAAAGAGAGGAGATTGGGTTCCATGTGATAGGCACTTGGTTGTTTTAAATATTTTACTTTATTTTATTATATTTTATCCCTACAGCAGGTCGATGAGCTTTTCCACTTTGCGTATGGTTATCTTTTTAGAGCTGAGAAGAAGTAGTAGAATAGTGGGCTTTGAGAGATGGAAGGTACCTTAGAGATCATTCACTTCTTTCTTTCACCTGAGGTCTAGAAAGGTTCTGTGACCTGCCCAGGATCACGCAGCTGGTTTTCATGTTTGCTGAGACTAGTGTAGCATTTATTCTTTAAACTTCAGTCAAACTGGCCTCCTCTTATGCTGTCTTCTTCCCTTCAACATTTTACTTTGAAGATGTTTAGTACTATGGAAAATTGAAAATGTAGGGCAATAAACTGCCCATGTTATCTTTCATCTGTATTCAGTCACTGTTAACATTTTTCCACATTTTCTAGTTATACAGTGTGTCCGTAAAGTCATGGTGCACTTTTGACCGGTCACAGGAAAGCAACAAAAGATGATAGAAATGTGAAATCTGCACTAAATAAAAGGAAAACTCTCCCAGTCTCATACCTATTCAGTGCAGTTTGATGTGGGCTCATGCACAGATTCTTAAAACTCTTTTTTTCTATTTTTTTACAGAGACAGAGAGTCAGAGAGAGGGATAGACAGGGACAGACAGACAGGAATGGAGAGATGAGAAGCATCAATCATTAGTTTTTTCAGACCGAGTAACCCCTTGCTTGAGGCAGCGACCCTGGGTCCAAGCTGGTGAGCTTTTTTTTTTTGCTCAAACCAGATGAGCCCATGCTCAAGCTGGCAACCTCAGGGTCTCGAACCTGGGTCCTCGGCATCCCAGTTCGATGCTCTATCCCTGCCTGGTCAGACTCACGCACAGATTCTTTAGGGCTCCTTAGGTAGCTATCCCGTATAGCCTCTACAGACTCGTCACTGACTGATGGCCTAACAGAACTGGGTTTCTCCACCAAACTGCCGGTTTCCTTCAACTGCTTATCCCACTGAGTACTGTTATTCCTATGTGGTGGCGCTTCGTTATAAACACGCCGATAGTCACATTGCACTTTGGTAATGGATTTGAATTTAGAGAGCCACAGAACACACTGAACTTTCCTCTGTACCGTCCACATCTCGACTGGCATGGCCGTGGTCTCCTTTGCTGTATACATGGTGTTATGTCATCATCTGCGCATACACACATACTGCCACATCATCCTATAGAAACTGGGAGGGTTTTCCTTTTATTTGGTGCAGATTTCACATTTCTATTGTCTTTTGTTGCTTTCCTGTGACCGGTCAAAAGTGCACCATGACTTTACGGACACACTGTATATATATATATATTGTATTTTTCTGAAGCTGGAAATGGGGAGGCAGTCAGACAGACTCCCGCATGCGCCCGACCGGGATCCACCCGGCATGCCCACCAGGGGGCGATGCTCTGCCCATCTGGGGCATCGCTCTGCCGCAATCAGAGCCATTCTAGTGCCAGAGGCAGAGGCCACGGAGCCATCCTCAGCGCCTGGGCAAACTTTGCTCCAATGGAGCCTTGGCTGTGGGAGGGGAAGAGAGAGACAGAGCGGAAGGAGAGGGGGAGGGGTGGAGAAGCAGATGGGCACTTCTCCTGTGTACCTTGGCCGGGAATCGAACCCGGGACTCCTGCACACCAGGCCAACACTCTACCACTGAGCCAATCGGCCAGGGCCCACACTGTATATATTTTATGTAAATATATATTTACATATTTGTAAGGCTTTTTTTTTTTTAATTGAGAGTTGAGGAGGTGGTGAGACAGACTCCCCGCATGTGCCCCAACCGGGATCCACTTGTCAAGCCGTCTGTGGGGCAATACGCTGACCATCTGGGGCTGCTGCTCTGTTGCTCGGCAATCAAGCTATTTTAGTGCCTAAGGTGAGGCTATGGAGCCTTCCACAGTGCCCAGGCCAACTTTGCTTGAGCCATTTAAGCTGTGGCTGGGAGGGGGGGAAGAGAAAGAGAGAGAGAGACAGAGAGAGAGAGACAGTGAAAGAGAGAGAGAGAAAGAAGGGGGAGGGGTAAAGAAGCAGATGGTCGCTTCTCCACATACCCTGTCCATACTCTATCACTGAGCCAACTGGCCAGGGCCATTTATAAAGCTTTTATTATTATTATTATTATTTTTTGTATTTTTCTGACTTGAGAAGCGGAAGGCAGAGAGACAGACTCCTGCATGTGCCTGACCGGATCTACCCGGCATGCTTACGAGGGGGCAATGCTCTTCCCATCTGGGGCATTGCTCCATTGCAACTGGAGCCAGTTTAGCGCCTGAGGTGAAGGCGATGGAGCCATTCTCAGCGCACGGGCCAGCTTTGCTCCAATGTAGTCTTTGCTGCAGGAGGGGAAGAGAAAGAGAATGGAGAGGAGAAGGGGTAGAGAAGCAGATTGGTGCCTCTCTGTGCCCTGGCTGGGAATTGAACCCAGGACATCCACACGCTGGGCTGATGCTCTACCACTGAGCCAACCGGCCAGGGCCTATAAAGCTTTTTTAGACTGTATCAAAGTTATCATGATAATTAAAAATTTTTAGCATTCATGTTCTAAGAATATGTATAATTTCCAGCATGATCATAATATCAATCTCACATACAAGAAAATTAACATTAGTTTAATAAGATGTTTAATGTAATGGTCCTTATTCAGATCTCCCTATTGTCCTTAAACAGTTTTTTTGAGGTTTTTGGATACAGGATTCAATTAGGTTTCAAGCATTCCATTGATTTTTTTTTTTTTTGTATTTCTCTGAAGTTGGAAACCGGGAGGCAGTCAGACAGACTCCCGCATGTGCCCGACCAGGATCCACCCGGCACGCCCACCAGGGGGCGATGCTCTGCCCATCTTGGGGCGTCACTCTGCTGCAATCAGAGCCATTCTAGCGCCTGAGGCAGAGGCCACAGAGCCATCCTCAGTGCCCGGGCAAACGCTGCTCCAATGGAGCCTTGGCTGCGGGAGGGGAAGAGAGAGACAGAGAGGAAGGAGGGGGGAGGGGTGGAGAAGCAGATGGGCACTTCTCCTGTGTGCCCTGGCTGGGAATCGAACCTGGGACTCCCGCACGCCAGGCCAACGCTCTACCACTGAGCCAACTGGCCAGGGCCCCATTGATTCTTATGTTTCTTAATTTTCTTTTAATCTTGAACAATTAATCCTCTTTGTTTTTCATGATCTATGTTTTCTCTTAAGAGATATAATTTGTGTATACTTAATATCTGTTACTGGAATTGCATGATTTCTTAGAACATTATTCATCCAAAATTTATTGACAGTTTTCTTTTTCCTTCTAATTCTCTGAGGTTGTTGGAGGTTTATTCCAATTTTTTTTTTTTAAAGCAAACAGAGGGGAAATAGCGAGACAGACTCCTGTATATGCCCCTACTGGGATCCACCTGGAAGCCCCCATCTGGGGCCGATGATTGAATCAGCCAAGCTATCCATATAGCACCTGGGCTGATGCTCAAACCAGTTGAGCCACTGGCTGTGAGAAAGAAAGAGAGAGATAAGGGGATGAGGAAGGGGAAGAGAAACAGATGGCCACTTCTCCTGTGTGCCCTGACTGGGAATCAAACCCAGGATGTCCACGTGTTGAGCCAATTCTTGATCCACTGAGCAGCTGGCCAGGCCCTATTCCAGATTTTTAGAAGAACTTCATTTTAACATTTTTTTTGTATTGTGGTAAAATTGGGTTGCAAGAATATATATATTTCAAGTATACAACATTTCTAATTTAATATTTATATACATTACATAGTGTTTTCCACTGTTAAGTCTAGTTACATCTATAACCATTCAGTTGATCCCTTTCATCTACTTTAGCCTGCCCCCATTCCCCATCCCCTATCCCCTCTAATAAGCACCAGTTTTCTCTGTATTTATGAGTATATTTTCTTTCATTTTGTGAGTTTTTTTGTTTTTATTTTATAGATTCCACATATTAGTGAAATTATATGGTATTTGTTTTTCATCTTATTAATTTCATTTAACATAATACCCCCAAGATCCATCTATGTTGTTGCAATTGGTAAAGTTTCATCCCTTTTCATGGTTGAGTAATATTCTATCTCTCTCACACAAACACACACACACATGCACATAGACACACACATCTTGGCTATTGTAAATAGTGCTGCAAAGGACACATAAATTGTTCATTACATATATCTTTATAAATTAATAATTTTGTATTATTTGGATAAATACCCAGAAGTGAAGTAGTTGGGTCGTACAGTAGTTATACTCTTAGCTTTTATATAGTGGGTACACCGGTTTGCATTCTTACAACAGTATGCGAGACTTATTTTCTCCACATCCTCTCAAACAGTCATTACTTCTTTTCTTTTTGATAATAGCCATACTCCCAGTGATAAGGTGATATACCATTTTGGTTTTAATTTGCATTATTCAGGTAATTGATGATGTTGAACATCTTTTCATTTGCCTGTTGGCTATCTGTATGTCATCTTTGGAAAAGTGTCTGCTCAGAGTCTCTGCCCATTTTTTAATCAAGGTGTTTGTATTTTTGTTGAACTGTGTAAGTTCTTTATATAGTGTGTGTGTGTGTGTGTGTGTGTGTGTGTGTGTATGACAGACAGAGGGACAGCAAGAGGGACAGACAAAGACTGACAGGAAGGGAGAAAGAGATGAGAAGCATCAATTCTTTGTTGTGGAACCTTAGTTCATTGATTGCTTTTTCATATGTGCCTTGACTGAGGGGCTACAGTAGAGTGAGTGACCCCTTGCTCAAGCCAGCGACCCCATGCTCAAGCTGGTGAGCCTACGCTTAAGCCGGATGAGCCTGTGCTCAAGCCAGTGACTTCAGGGTTTCGAACCTGAGTCCTCTGTGTCCCAGTCTGAGGCTCTGTCCACTGTGCCATCGCCTAGTCAAGCAGTTCTTTATATATTTTATATATTAACCCCTTATCTGAGATATGATTTGTAAATATTTTCTTTCATTCATTTGGTTGTCTTTTTTGTTTTGTTGATGGTTTCCTTCACTGTGCAGACTCTTTTTGGTTTGATGTAGTTCCATTTGTTTCCCTTGCCTTTGAAGTCATATCCAAAAAACAACAATAAAAATCATTGCTAGACCAATGTCAAGAAGCTTATTGCCTATGTTTTCTTCTAGGGAATTTTAAAATTTCAGGTTTTATATTAAAGTCTTTAACCCATTTTGAGTTCATTTTTGTGTATGGTGTAATATAGCGGTCTTGTTTTACTCTTTTGCATGTGACTATTCAGTTTTCCTACCATCATGTATTGAAGAGACTGTTCTTTCTCCATTGTATGATCTTGGCTCCTTTGTTGTAAACTAATTTTCTATATATGTGCAGATTTATTTCCTGGCTCCCTATTATGTTCCATTGATTGCTATGTGTCTGTTTTTATGCCAATATTATACTCTTTTGATTTTATAGCTTTGTAGTTTGAAATCAGGGAGTTTGATACCTCCAGTGTTGTTTTTCTTAAGATTGCTTTGGCTGTTTGGGTTTTTTTGTGATTCCATACAACTTTTTGAATTATTTGTTCTTATTCTATGGAAAATGCCACTGGAATTTCAATAAGGATTGCATTGAATCTGTAGATAGCTTTGGACATTTTAACAATATTAATTGTTTTAATATTTGAGAATGAAATAGGCTATTTATTTGTGTCTTCTTCAAATGCATGTATTAGTATCTTATAGTTTTCAGTATACAGATCTTTTACCTCCTTAGTTAAATTAATACCTAGGTATTTTATTCTTTTTGATGCAATTGGAAGTGGGATTGTTTTCTTAATTTCTCTTTCTGATAGTTTGCTATTAGTGAATAGAAACACAACAGTGTTCTATATAATTGAGTTTGTATTCTGAAACTTTACTGACTTTATTTATTAGTCTAATAGTTTTTTGGTGCAGTCCTTAGGGTTTTCTATAGATAGTATCATGTCAGCTGCAAATAGTGACAGTTTTACTTCTTCCTTTATGATTTAGATAACTGTTTTATCTTTTTCTTGCCTAATTGCTCTGGTTAGGAATCCCAATGGCCAGTGGCAAGAGTGAGATCCTTGTTTTGTTCTTGATCCTAGAGAAGAAGTTTTTAGATTTTAACCACACTTAATGTTAGATGTGGGTTTGTCATACATGGCCTTTATTATATTGGGACACATTCCCTTTTATACCTATCTTTTTTTAGAATTTTTATTGTAAATAGTTTTTGTCAAATGCTTTTTCTGCATCTTTTGAGATGATTATATGACTTTTGTCCTTCATTGAATACTTTGCAGATGTTAAACCATCGTTGCATCTCTGGAATAAATCTCACTTGGTCATAACTATAAGGCCAGGGGCCGCTGACACCATCGTGGCCATTCACATGCAGGTTTTCATTGAATTTGTGCAAATGGTAAAAAAAAATGGCAGAGTCAGTGAATGGTGGGCCATTCTGTTTATTGGTGTCTCACCAAGACAGGCAAGCCACAAGAAAAGCCAAGGGAAAAATAGAAAACCTGCTTTTTACATGGAGGGCAAGGAATCAGGGAGGGGAGAAAGAAGAAATCCTCTTGCCCCTCTCGGTGGTGGGGCAGAATCTCTCTTCCAGTAAACATTAGCAAGGCAATGGCCCCTCCCAGTCAGGAAGGGAACCTGCAACCTCACAGACCACTATATCTGGCATTGCCTAGCCCCCAATACAAACTATAAGCTAGCAAACATATACATCATATTTACAAACTTAATTTGACCAACATTGGCATATGATCCTTTCAATGTATTGTCCCATTTGATTTGCTAATATTTTGTTTAGGAAATTTTGCATCTATGCACATCTGCGATACAGGCCTGTTAAATTTATTATTTTGTGTGTGGTATCCTTGTCTTGTTTTGGTATCAGGGTAATGCTGGATTCATAAAATGAATTTGAAAGTGTTTCCTCTTCTTCAATATTTTGGAAGAGTTTGAGAAGTATAGGTATTAAATCTTGGAATGTTTGGTACAACTTATCAGTGAAGCTGTTGGTCCTGATCTTTTGTTTTGTGATAAGGTGCCAAGGAATTGCAAAAATTGTTAACATTAGTATTTTAAAAGAAGGATTCAGGCCCCTTTACCCCTCCTCTCTGAAAAGAAAAAAAAAAAAAACCAGAGAAAGAGATTAAAGGGGAAAAAGTTAGTTAGTAACTAATCATAGTTCGCTGGAAGGACTGAGGCCACTACTTGCTAGACAACAAAGAAGATAAAACTTAATCTGAAAACTTCATCTTCCCCATCCTTAAGATCCTTTAGAAGACTATGTTTACATATCTTAACTAAAAATTTCTACACTGATTCTAACTCTTCCTCCCCTCCTGGAGTCCTGAGAGTGATGTATACCTCTAGACACAGGGATCACGAGCCCCCTCCTCTTGCTTGAAAAACCTGCATTCTGTAACATTTTATATACTTTCTAATAATCATCCCTTTTGAAATCCTTTATATGTATAAAAACTTGTAAACTAAACAAGCGGGAATTAGCTTATTAGGTTTCCTAATAAGTTAGCCCTAACACTTTTAGCAAAGGTAATTTCATTTAGCTTCTCACCTTATACTAAGCTAAACAGTTCGTTGTGGCAACAAGGATGGGTGGTAGACACTAGAAGATTTGGGAATGTCTTTGCCCAGGTACAGTGGTACCTTGAGATACAAACAGACCAACATACGAATTTTTTAAGATATGAGCTGCAGCTTGGTCCGTATTTTTGTTCGAGATCTGAGCGAAATTCCGAGATATGAGTCGTGATTTGGGAAGCTGCTGCTAGTTGGCGCATGGGTCCAGTATTGGCAGTTTGATATACAAGTTGACTGACTTATGAGCTTGGTTATAGAACGAATTAAATTCGTATCTCAAGGTACCACTGTATATAAAACAATTATCACTACTGTGTTATCTTGTGGTCTTGATGTGTAAGAATGCTTTTTCCTTTTAATAGATCCTATAGATAGATGTTGTAAGCTTGTTAGTAATTGACTATTGTACCATGCTCCCTCCTTACTCACCCGAACTCGTATGTGATTTGGTCTATAAAACCAGCCACAGAACGGTAGGGACTTTCTACATGATTTGAGATTGTGCCCTGTTGGGCAGATAATATGTATTATGCTCACTTTGTTAAAGTGGCGCTGCCCACGTGGAGGCCGTTGCCCAGGTGATATTAATGTGTGTCTCTGGGCAGGCAGAATCCTTGTAGCCTGGGGCTTGGTTTTGGGATTAAGCCTTTCCCACCCTTTTTTGATGTGGGGTCGTACAATCCAATCATGCCTCAGAGAAGTGACTTTGTATTAGAGACTTCCCTATTTTGTATATTGGATTAAGAGTTTGGATTTCTACACTATAAAATGGGGACGGAGCGGGAGCTTGCGCTCTTGGATCCCGAGATTATCATTAGAGGAGAGAACAGAGCAGAGAGCAGGAGGAGGCCACGTGGAGTAGGCCAGGAGAAGCAGCTAAGATGGCGGAGTGCTGAGTGAGATGCCAGTTTCTGTAGAGTTTGTATCTGGGATAAGGAAGGAGATGGGGAACTGAGGAGAATAAGGCTGGTGAGCTAGAAACCTTTGATCCGAGGAAACTTGGATAAGTCAGTAGCTTTGTGAGCACTGAATGTGAGTGGGTTTGGGAGCCCAGTGTGTATTTTTACTTGCCCGCTGGGTGCAAGCTAGGATTAAAGACTATGGCCCACCAGTTTGTGGCTCCGTTCTTTCTTTACCGATTGTCTGAATCCAATGTGAACCTGCATGGGCTGGGCTGCTCTGATGGTGGCCCTGGCCCCGGCTGCTGCCTTTACATGCCCCATGTAGTTAACCGGATAATTATTAAACTCCTCAAAAATTCATTTGGACTTGGTGTCTCTATGTAACCCACGGATTCAAGTATACTACTTTACAACAGTTTTCTGGGAGGTATTTTTAAATTTTTAAAAAGTTAAATTATTATTACCGATTTAATCTCGTTAGTAGTAGGTTGTAGGTCAAATAAATTTGTAAATATGATATATATGTTTGCTCGCTTATGGTTTGCATTGGGTGTGGGAGACAGGCTATAAACTGGCAAAGTCATTATATCCTAAGGCTTAGTTTTAAAACTAAGCCTTTCCCACTCTCTTAATGCTAAGATCTTTTAAACATCCTTCTAATACTAAGATCTTCTCAAAACTAAGCTTTTCCCCACACCCTTGACTATTGCGTGATGTGGGGTGGTGCACTCTTAGGAATCCCATTTATGCTCAGGTAAGTGGCTTTGTATCAGAGACTTCCTTATTTGTATACTGGCTTAAAGGCTTTAATTTTTACACTATAAAATGAGGCAGACCCGGGGCTCTCTTGCTGAGATCCTGTCATCAGCATTGCAGAGGAGAAGCAGCCAAAATGGTGGAGTGCTGAAGGAGAAGCCAGTTTGTGCAGAGTTTGTGCAGAGGGGAGGAGATGGGGAGCAGAGGTGAATAAGGTTGGTGAGGTAGAAACCTTGATTCTAGGAGACTCAGATGAGTCAGTGGCTTTGGGAGCCCTGAATGGAAAGGGAAGTGTTTTCCCACTGTGTGTATTTCTCACCCGCTGGGTGCAAGCTAGGATTAAAGGTAATGACCCACCAGTTCTTGCCTCTGTTGTTTCATTACCATCTGTCCGAATGAAATGCAACCTGCATGGGCCGGGCGACTGATGGTGGCTGTGGCTACTGGCCTTACATAGCTCTACTCAGATTTTGTTTCTTCTTTTCTTTCTTTCTTTTTTTCTCATGGTTCAGTCTTGGAAGAATTTAGTTCTTTTACATTTACATTTCTATTTAGAGGAATTTGATATTCATAGGAATTTATCAATTTCTTGTAGGTTATTTAGTTATTTGGTATACAGTTGTTCATAGTTCTTTCTGCCTTTGTTCTTTCTGACGGTGTTTACTGTCTTTCTGTGGTATCGCTTGTGATTCTCCACTTTCCTTTCTGACTTCACTTATTTGAGCCCTTTTTCTTTTTAAGTTTAGCAGAAGGGCTTTTGATTGTGTTTATCTATTCAGAGAAGCAGCTCTTAGTTTCATTGATCTTTTCCATTGTTTTCATAGTCTCTATTTTATTTATTTTTGCTCTGATCTTTATTATTTCCTTCCTTATACTAACTTTGGGCTTTGTTCTTTTTCTAATTCCTTTAGATATAGTGTTAGATTGTTTATTTGAGATTTTTCTTGTTTTTTGAGGTAGGCCTATATTGCTACGAACTTCCCAGTTAGAACTGCTTTTGTGGTATTCCGTGTATTTTGGAATGTGGTATTTCAATTTTCATTTGTCTTGAAGAATTTTTTTATTTCCCCTTTGATGTCTTTTTTGACTTACTGTTTGTTCAATAGCATTGCTGTTTAGTATCCACATATTTTGCAGTTTTCGTCTTGTGATTGATTTCTAGTTTTATAACATTGTAGTCATATTTGATACTATGATTTCAGTCTTTTTAAATTTACTGACACCTGCCTGACCAGGCGGTGGCGCAGTGGGTAGAGCGTAAGTCTGGGATGCAGAGGACCCAGGTTCGAGACCACGAGCTCTCCAGCTTGAGCACGGGCTCATCGGATTTGAGCAAAAGCTCACCAGCTTGGACCCAAGGTCGCTGGATCAAGCAAGGGGTTACTCGGTCTGCTGAAGGCCCGCGGTCAAGGCACATATGAGAAAGCAATCAATGAACAACTAAGGTGTCGCAACAAAAAACTGATGATTGATGCTTCTCATCTCTCTCTCTGTTGCTGTCTGTCCCTGTCTATCCCTCTCTCTGACTCTCTCTGTCCCTGTAAAAATAAATAAATAAATAAAATTAAATTTATTGACACTTGTTTTATGGCCTAATAGTGATCTATTCTGCAGGATGTTTTTGTGCACTTGGGAAGGATGTGTATTCTGCTGTTTTTGGATGGAATGTTTAGTATATGTCTATTGAGTGCATTAAGTTTAATGTGTTAAGGCCAATTTTTTTTATTGATTTTCAGTCTAGATGATCTATCTATTGATGTAAATGGGGTATTAAAGTCCCCTATAATTACTGTATTGCTTTTGATTTCTCTATTTAGGTCTGTTAATATTTGATTTATATATTTATGTGCTCCTGTATTGGGTGTATATAAGGGGTGGGCAAAAGTAGATTTATAGTGTGAGTACTCAAAAGAGTTTGTTCTTTTATTATTTAATAATTATTGTTTCTTTTGTGTGTGTGTGTGTGTGTGTGTGTTTGTGTGTGACAGACACAGAGAGGGACAGCGAGAGGGACAGACAGGACAGACAAACAGAAAGGGATAGAGATAGAGATGAGATGCATCAATTCTTTGTTGTTGTTCCTTAGTTGTTCATTGATTGCTTTCTCATATGTGCCTTGATGGGGGGTGGGAGGCTACAGCAGAGTGAGTGACCTCTTGCTCAAGCCAGCGACCTTGGGCTTCAAGCTAGTGAACTTTGAGCTCAAGCCAGCGACCCTGGGGTCAAGTCTATGATCCCACGCTCAAGCCAGTGATACCACGTTCATGCTGGTGAGCCTGTGCTCAAGCCAGCAATCTCTAGGTTTCGAACCTGGAACCTCTGCATCCTAGTCCAACTCTCTATCCACTGTGCCAGCACCTGGTCAGGCTGAATTATTTAGTTGTACAACTGTAAACCTACTTTTACCCACCCCTGCATATATTTTTAAAAATTAATTTTAATGAGGTGACATTGATAAATCAGGGTACATATGTTCAGAGAAAACATCTCTAGGTAATTTTGACATTTTAATATGCTGCATTCCCATCACCCAAAGTCCAATTGTCTTCAGTCACCTTCTAACTGGTTTTCTTTGTGCCCCTCCCCTCCCTAACTCCCTCCCTCTCCTCCCCCCCCCCCCATAACCCCCACACTCCTGTCCATGTCTCTGAGTCTCATTTTTATGTGCCACCTATGTATGGAATCATATAGTTCTTAGTTTTTTCTGATTTACTTATTTCGCTCAGTATAACATTATCAAGGTCCATCCATGTTGTTGTAAATGATCCGATGTCATCATTTCTTATGGCTGAGTAGTATTCCATAGTATATATAGTACCAACGCTTTTTAATCTACTTGTCCACTGACGGACACTTGGGCTGTTTCCAGATCTTCACTATTGTGAACGATGCTGCCATAAACATGGAGTGCATTTCTTCTTTTCAAAACCCCTGCATATTTACAAATATATCTCCTTGTTGAATTGACCCCTTTATCATTATAAAATGGTCATCTTTGTCTTTTATCATAGTCTTTGTTTTACAGTTTATTTTGTCTGATAGCTACTCCAGCTTTCTTTTGTTTTCTATTTGCACGAAACATCTTTTTCTGCCTTTTCATTTTCAGTCTGTGTGTGTCCTGTATTTGAAGTGAATTTGATAGGCAGCAGATAGGTGGGTCTTGGTTTTTATTCATTCAGCCACTCTGTTTTTTTTAATTGGAGAGTTTAATTCATTTACTTTTTAAAGTAATTAAATGGGCATATACTTATTGTCATTTTGTTAATTATTTTCTGGCTGCGTTTTTGTTTCTCTCTGCTTCTCTTTCCTTGTGGTTTGATGACTTTCTTTCATGGTATGTTTCGTTTCCATTTTTATAATTTTTTGTGTCTACTTTAGGTTTTTGCTTTGTGGTTATATTGAAGCTCACATATATCAGCCCATATATATTCTGGTCTATTTTAAGTTGACTGCAAGTTAAGTATGAACATGTTTGTCGAGCAGATAAGTTATTTTTGCTCACTCTGTTAAAGATGGCAGCTGCTCTCATGTGGTGATGCTCTCATGTGATAACAGTTAGTTGCCCTTCTTGCTTGGGAAGGGGCTTGGTTATGCTAATATGTTTTGGGGGGAGGACTTTCATGTCAAAAGTTTTTAAAAGAAGGAGCTAAGAGACCATTTGGAGGAGACCAAATTGTTGTTCCAGGGGAGAGACACAGGCTATGTGGAGGGGGGGAGCCAGTCAGAAATGGCGGAATGCTGAGGGAGAAGGAGGCGGGGAACAAAGCTGAATAAGACTGGTCAGATGGAAGCCTTGGATTCTAGGAAAACTCGAATGAGTTAGTGGCTTTGGGAGCCCGGAACGGAAAGGGAAGTGTTTTCCCACTGTGTGTTTTTGACTTGCTTGCCGAATGCAAGTCTAGAATAAAGAAAAATGGTTCACCAGTTTATGGCTCCGCAGTTTCTTTACAGTCTTTCCGAATTAAATGCAAACCTACACGGGCCAGGCAGCTGTGATGGCAGCAGTGGCTGCTGGCTTTTCAACATTCTAGAGCTGTGTTTTTACTCTCTTCTCATGTTTTATGTTACTGATGTCCCATGTTATATACCTTTTTGTGCCCCTGACTGATTGTTATAGTTACTGCTTTTACAACTTTTGTCTGTTATCTTTTGTATTAGCTTTGGAATTGATTAGTTTGCTACCTTTTCTATGTATTTACCTTTACTAGTGAGATTTTTACATTCTTATTTTTTTTGTTACTTATTAGTACCCTTGTTTACAGGTTAAAGAAATCCTTTATCATTTATTGTAAGGTGCATTTAGTGGTGGTGAACCGTCTTAGTTTTTGCTTTTCTTTGAAAACTCTGTCTCTACTTTGATGCTGATTGATAATCTTGCTGTGTAGATTACTTTTTGTTTGAAATTTTTACTTTCAGCACTTTGAGTATATCATCTCATTTCTTTCTGGCCTGCAAAGTCTCTGCTGAAAAGTCTGCTAATAGTATTCTAACTTTAAATATACATTGACTGTGGTTTTTACCTTTTGTTACATTAAGTTAAAAGTCAGAAAACTAGGAAATTTATGTTGTATTTGCTATACTGGCACTAATTCATTATTGAAATTTATTTAAAACAACAGAAATCATAGGAGTTCTTCCTCTGCCTGCCATTGTATACCTCCACCTTCTAACCAATTGATTATACCTAGGAGTATATATCTAGTGGCTGAAGCAGTCTGAGTATTTGTGTTTGAAAAAAATGCATAATTTCAAATGGGAGGTAGATTGCAATATAAAGATAAGCAAGTTAGTAGAGACACCAGAGCTAGTCACAATGAGAAGATATTTAAGTACTTGCTCTCTCTGGTACTTGTATAGAGCTGGCATTCAATGAGGATTTAGTTTTTTTTGCTTGCTTGTGAGTTTCACAGATTTGTTTTTCTGTCTTTAAGAATTATATAACATTTAGGAATGAGCGGAGTAGTTTTTTTGGAAGTCTTAGAGCAGTGGTCACCAACCCCCTGGGCCGCGGACCGGTACTGGTCCATGGGCTATTTGGTACCGGTCCGCAGAGAAAGAATAAATAACTTACATTATTTCTGTTTTATTTATATTTAAGTCTGAACGATGTTTTATTTTTAAAAAATGACCAGATTCCCTCTGTTACATCTGTCTAAGACTCACTCTTGACGCTTGTCTTGGTCACTTGATACATTTATCCGTCCCACCCTAAAGGCCGGTCCATGAAAATATTTTCTGACATTAAACTGATTTTGGCCCAAAAAAGGTTGGGGACCACTGTCTTAGGGGGTAACTTTTAAGCAGTTTCAAAAGGAAGAGAGTCATATTTTGGTTGAGAGGAAAGGAAGAAAGTGTCAGTGAAGAAGAGACCACTCTAGGGAGGGTAGGAAGATGGCGATGGAGTAGGCAGACACACCAACTTCCACCTCGCAGAACCAAAGTGGATTACAACTTAATTTTAAGAATAATCATCTGGGAAAACCAACTTTGGGCTAATCAAAGAGGAATCCATAACCAAAGATCACTAAAGAAGCCACACTGAGACTGGTAGGAAAAGCGGAAACATGGAGAGGGCTGCCCAGCCCCTGGGAACAAGTGGCAGCCTGGAGGGACTTGCGTGGCAGGAGGGGAGTTTTCCGGAGAGGGGAGGGTCCTTGGCTCCAGGATTGAAGCCCTAGCTGGCAGCTCCAGAGCCTAGAAGAGGTGTACGGACAGTATTTAGCTGCGAAACAAGCCAGAATACTGTTTACGAGAAAGAGACAGATTTCTCAGACTCAGGATTCGTACAGGGTCCACAAGAAAACCTCTTTCACAACCACTCACCCAGGGATCCAGGGGACGGGGAGAGCTGAGAGGACTGGAGTAACAGGAAAAGAGTGCAATCTAGGAGGCACAGGGAGAAACACTTTGAGGGACAGCCACTCTAATGCCAGGGCTGAGTCACTCCCCAAATCTAAAGTGAATATTTTACCTGGAACCAGCAATACCAGCAAAGAGAAGCTGGTCACCAGCTAAACAGAAGCTTCTCCTGCTGCACTCAGAGCAAAGTATCGCTTCCAGGCAGGGAGCCATCAGGGAAACAGTATTTTGTGCTGAGGTCTGAGCTGCATTGCCACCCACACACTGCTGAGTGTTCACCGAAGGGTGGATAGCAGCAGGACACAGGAGCAAGGTCCTGTTGGCAGGGACGGAAGCTGGGGTCTGGTCACGGCTGCGGATGGCGCACAGAAAAGCGGTCCAACCAGCAAAGGTGGGCATGACTCACGAGAGCTGTCCCGCCTGCAGTCCTGCCTGTGGGGCAAGGCAGAAGCCGGGGAACTGGCTGAGGCTTGTGGCTAGCGGTTTGGTGTGCAAGAGGAACCCTGCCCATGGGGGCAGGGAAGAGGGCAGGGGCTGGCCAGGGCTTGCAGTCCCGATGTGTGAATGCAGTCCCACCCGTGGAGGTGAGGCAGAAGCCGCAGCGACTGCAGCGGTGGGCCGGTGCCGGCAACCCCCCGTGCCCAAATGCTGGAGGCAGCAGCAGAGGAGGTGGCAGGTCTGCTGACAGACCACACCTAGAGAATACATAGGCCACACCCATTGGTCTCCTGTGGCCACACCCTTCTTATACACAAACAAAATGGGAATGCAGAGAAATGCAACCCAAATGAATCAATAAGAGAAATCCCCAGAAAAAGATCTGAATGAGATGAAATAATCAAATTACCGGATACAGAGTTCAAAATAATGATTGGTAGGATGCTCAAAGATGTTAGAGCAACAATGGATGGACATAACGAGCACCTAAATAAAGAGATAGCAAGTATCAAAGAGGACATTGAAATATTAAAAAAAGAATCAATCAGAAATGACAAATATAATATCAGAAATGAAGACCATACTAGAATGAATTAAAACCAAGATGGAAGAAGCTGAGGATTGAACTAGCGATTTAGAAGACAAGATAAACGGAAGCAAGGAAGCAGAGCAGCAAAAAGAAAATAAGATCAAAAAGTCTGAGGAAACTCTAAGAGAGCTCTGTGACAACATGAAGAGAAACAACATCTGCATTATAGGGGTTTCTGAAGGGGAAGAGAAAGATCAAGGGATAGAGAATCTGATTCATAGCTGAAAATTTTCCTAAATTGATGAAGGAAAATGTCACACAAGTTCAAGAAACAAGAGAGTCCCATTAAGGATGAACCCAAAGAGGCCTACTCCTAGACACATCATAATTAAAATAAAAAAAATTGAAAGATAAAGAATACTAAAAGCTGTAAGAAAAACAACAGTCAATAACCTACAGAGGAGCCCCCATAAGGATGACATCTGACTTCTCAACAGAAACAATAGAGGCCAAATGAAATGGCAAGAAATATTCAAAGTAATGCACAACAATAGCCTACAACCAAGACTTTTCTATTCATCAAGGCTATCATTTAAAATTGAAGGAGAAATAAAAAGCTTCCCAGACAAAAACAAACAAAAAAACTCAAGGAATTCATTACAACCAAACCAATTCTACAAGAAATGTTAAGGGGCCTGCTCTAAAGAGAACAAAGGGGGAAAAATCTAGTAAAAGAGGAATGTAGATTTAAAGAATAAAATGGCAATAAACTACTACATATCAATAATAACCAAAATGTAAATGAATTAAATGCTCCAATCAAAAGACATAGGGTAGCTGCGTGGATAAGAATAAGAAAACAGGACCCGTACATATGCTGTCTACAAGAGACCTACCTCAAAACAAAGGGTACACATAGAGTGAAAGTAAAGGGATGGAATAAGATATTTCATGCAAATCGAAAAGAAAAAAAAGCTGGGGTAACAATACTTATATCTGATAAGATAGACTTTAAAACAAAGGCTATAGTAAGGGATAAAGTAGGTCACTACATAATGATAAAGAGAACAATCTAATAGAAAGATATAACCATTATAAATATCTATGCACCTGATATAGAAGCACCTAAATGTATAAAGCAGATTTTGATGGACATTAGGGTGAGATCAACAGCAGTGGTATAGTAGTAGGGGATTTTAATACCCCACTAATATCACTGGATAGATACTCAAGAAAGAAAATTAACAAAGAAACAGCAGACTTAAATGACACACTAGATCAACTGGATTTAATAGATATCTCCAGAACCTTTCATCCTAAAGCAGCAGAATATACATTCTTTTCAAGTGCTCATGGTACATTCATTCTCTAGGATAGACCACATATTATGTCTCAAAATGAGTCTCAAATTTAAGAAGACTGAAATCATATCAAGCATCCTCTTGTATCACAATGGCATGAAACTAGAAATCAACTACAATAGAAAAACTGAAAAACACTCAAACACTTGGAAACTAAATAGCATGTTATTAAATAACAAATGGGCTAACAATGAGATCAAGGAAGAAATAAAAAATTTTCTTGAAACAAATAAAAACGAACATACAACAACTCAAAATTTATGGGACACAGCAAAAGCAGTCCAGAGAGGGAAGTTCATAGCACTATAGGCATACTTTAAGAAGCAAGAAAAAACTAAAATAAACAATTTAACCTCGCATCTAAAAGAACAAGAAAAAGAACAGCAAGTAAAAAACCCAGAGGAAGTAGAAGGAGGGAATTAATAAAGATCAGAGTGGAAATAAATGACATAGAGGCTTAGAAAACAATACAGAGGATCAATGAAACCAAGAGCTGGTTCTTTGGAAAGGTAAACAAAATACATGAACCTTTAACCAGACTCACTAAGGAAAAAAGAGAGAGGACTCAAATACAATAAATAAAATTAGAAATGAGAGAGGAGAAGTAACAACTGACACAGCAGAAATACAAAATATTGTAAGAAAATATTACGAAGAACTGTATGCTATAAAATTAGACAACCTAGGCGAAATAGACAAATTCCTGAAACATATAATCTTTCAAAAATAAATATAGAAGAATCAGAAAACCTGAACAGACCGATTTCATCAAATGAGATTGAAACACTTATCAAAAAACTTCCAACAAACAAAAGTCCTGAGCCAGTTGGCTTTACAGGCAAATTTTATCAAATATTCAAAGAACTAACTCCTACCCTTCTCAAGCTATTTCAAAAAATTCAAGAGGAGGGAAGACTTCTAAACTCTTTATGAGGCAAGCATAATACTGATTCCAAAACCAGGCAAAGAAACTACAAAGAAAGAAAACTATAGACCGATATTCCTGATGAACTTAGATGCTAAAATTCTCAACAAAATATTAGCAAACTAGATCCAGCAATACATGAAAAAAATCATACATCATCATCAGGTGGGATTTATTCTGGGGAGACAAGGCTGGTACAATATTCGCAAATCAATCAATATGATTCAACACATAGACAAAAGGAAGGAGAAAAATCACATGATAATATCAATAGATGCAGAAAAAGCATTTGATAAAATCCAGTACCCATGCCTGACCAGGCAGTGGCGCAGTAGATAGAGCGTTGGACTGGGATGTGGAAGGATCCAGGTTCGAGACCCCAAGGTCGCCAACTTGAGCGCGGGCTCATCTGGTTTGAGCAAAAAAAAGCTCACTGGCTTGGAAGGCCCATGGTCAAGGCACATATGAGAAAGCAATCAATGAACAACTAAGAAGTCGCAACGCGCAACGAGAAACTAATGATTGATGCTTCTCACCTCTCTCCATTCCTGTCTGTCTGTCCCTGTCTATCTCTGCCTCTGTAAAAAAAAAAAAAAAAAAATCCAGTACTATTTATGATAAAAACTGTCAGCAAAGTGGGGATACAGGGATCATATATCAAAATGATTAAGGCCATCTATGACAAACCCACAGCCAACATCATAATCAATGGGCAAAAGTTAAAAGAATCCCTTTAAGATCAGGAAAAAGGCAGGGGTGCCCCTTTTCACCACTCTTATTCAACATAGTTCTGGAGTCCTAGCCACAGCAATCAGACAAGAAGAAGAAATAAAAGGCATCCAAATTGGAAAAGAAGAAGCAAAACTATCATTATTTGCTGATGATATAATACTGTACATAGAAAACCCTAAAGTCTCAGTCAAAAAATTACTTTACCTGATAAATGAATTCAGCAAATGGCAGGATATAAAATCAATAATCAGAAATTAGTGGCATTTTTATATAGCACCAATGAACTGTCTAAAAGAGAAATTAAGAAAACAATCCCATTCACTATTGGAACAAAAAAAAATAAAGTACCTAATAGTAAATTTAAGCAAAGAGGTTAAAGACTTGTACTTGGAAAATTATAAAACATTGATAAAGGAAATCAAGGAAGATACAGACAAGTGAAATCATATACTGTGTTCATGGATAGGAAGAATAAATATTAAAATGTCTATATTACCCAAAGCAATTTTTAAATTTAATGCAGTTTCTATTAAAATACTAAGGACATACTTCAAAGATATAGAACAAATATTCCAAAAATTTATATGGAACCAAAAAAGAAAATGAATAGCCTCAGCAATACTGATAAAGAAGAATAAAGTAGGTGGTATCACACTTCCTTATATCAAGTTATACTACAAGGCCATCATACTCAAAACAACTTGGTACTGGCATAAAGGCAGGACAGGCATACAGATCAATGGAACAGAACAGAAAACCCAGAAATAAACCCACATCTTTATGGACAATTGATATTTGACAAAGGAGGTAAGAGCATACGATGGAGTAAAGACAGTCTCTTTAACAAATGGTGTTGGGATAATTGGACAGGTACTTGCAAAAAAATGAAACTGGATCACCAACTTACACCATTCATAAAAGTAAACTCAAAATGGATAAAAAACTTAAATGTATGTTGTGAAACCATAAACATCTTGGAAGTAAACATAGGCAGTAAACTCTCTGATATCCCTTGTAGCAATATTTTTGCTGATTTATCCCCACGAGCAAGTGAAATAAAGGACAGGAGGAACCAATGGGACTATATCAAACTAAAAAGCTTTTGCACAGCAAAAGACACCATGAACAGAATAAAATAACAACCCACACAATGGGAGAATATATTTGCCAATACATCTGATTAGGTGTTAATAACCAAAATTTATAAAGAACTTGTGAAACTCAATACCAGGAAACTAAATAATCCAGTCAAAAAATGGGCAAATGAAATGAATAGACACTTCTCCAAAGAGGACATACAGATGCCAATAGGCAGATGAAAAAATGTTCAACATCACTAATCATTAGAGAAATGCAAATTAAAACCACAATGAGATATCACCTCACACCAGTCAGAATGGCACTCATGAACAAATCAACACAGAATAAGTGCTGACGAGGACGTGGAGAAAGGGAACCCTCCTGCACTGCTGGTGAGAATGCGGACTGGTGCAGCCACTGTGTAAAACAGTATGGAGATTCCTCAAAAAATTAAAAATCTAGCTGCCTTTTGACCCAGCCATCCCACTTTAAGGAATATATCCTAACAATACCAATTCACTGATTCAAAAGAAGAAATGCACCCCCATGTTTATGGCAGCATTGTTTACAATAGCCTAGATCTGTAAACAGCCCAAGTGTCCGTCAGTGGACGAGTGGAATAAAAGCTGTGGTACATATACACAATGGAATACTATGCAGCTGTGAGGAAGAAGGAAATCTTACCTTTTGCGACAACATGAATAGACCTGGAAACTACAATATCATGCTAAGTGAGATAAGCCAAGTAGAGAAAGAATAATAGCATATGACCTCACTCATTTGAGGAATCCAGTGAACAATGTGAACTGAGGAACGGAACAGAGGCGGAGGCAGGATCAAAGGGACCAGAGGGAAGGTGGTCAGAGGGAAAGTGGAAGAGAAGATGGGATCAGGGAAGGCAAAGAGAATAATGAAATTATATATACATAATAGAGCATTATAGAGAACAGGACAGCAAATCCTGGAGGGAAGGGGGGAGGGCATTGGGAGGAGCAGGTAAAGGGAGACCTAGGGAAACGGGGGTGGGGGGAAATATATTCGGTGGGACACTTGAATCTATGTAAACACAGTAAAGTAAAATCATAAATAAAAAAAGAGAAGGGACTACTCTAGTTAGTTTAGGGAGGTCTGTGAAGCCTTTTCTTCCCTTTGTTCCATCTAGGTTTGGATTATACTTCTGTGCTTGTACTATACTTTGCACAGGGATTCCTTGTAGCAGTTACTGTTATGTGTTAAAACTGATCTCCTCTAATAAGTTCCCTGAAGCTGGGACCAGTACTTTTTATCAGTGTATACTCAGGACCTAACTCAGTGCCAGGCACACTATAGACATTTAATAAGTACTTATTGTATGAATCAATAAATGAATGAATGAAAGGCTTTTTTTCTAAGGCATAGAACAAAAGGAAAAAGATTCCTTTGCTAAGCAACCATAGTTGGACCTGTGGTTAGACTGGCTTATTGCTGAGGTGCTCATTTGAAGCTAGAATACTCAGGAGCCTGGGATATAGAACAGAGATGAAATTATTCAGCAAAACCCAGAAACTTTTTAGGAGTGGAAATACAATTGGGAGATTTTTCACAAAAGTAACTATTATGATATAAATGCCTTTGTTATTTTCTAAAGAAATATTATTCAAATATATTTGAAATAGAAATAATTTTTAATGTTAAACATTGTATCTGTGAAATTTGTTTTTAACTTTTTAATCTTCAGTCTTAAAAAACCTTTTTGGAGGATCTTCTTTGTCTTTTTTACATTGTAAACCGAAGGTAAGGTGATGACAAAAATGCAAACTAGAGGTAGATAAAGTAGAAAGTGACATTTCCCTCATTATTCCAAGTCTCTCTTCAGAGGTAGTTAGTAAGTTTGATGTGTATTAATTTCTACTTAAAAAAAGATATATTTATATATATATATATTCAAGAGCATGCGTGTTTATGTTTGTATAATTTTCAAAATATGATCATTTGATATAAATGTTCCAAAATTTGCTTTTCCTACATATTCACTGATTTCTACTTATGCTTCTATAATTTTAAAATTTGTTGGATATAGAAGAAGACAGAACTAGCCAAGAATAACAGTCACAAACCAGTACAATCAAATGTATGGGGATGTACAAATTTAATGCCAACTGAAATCCCTAATTTGGGGTGTGGTGGAGAAGGAAACTGAGTGGCAACAGCTCAACAGTAATGCAGCATGGCTGTGAAAACAGCACGGCTGTGAAAACAGCACTGGAGTGGAATGGCTCCATACTGCCACAGTGCAGCTGTGAAAACAGCAGGGCCTGGGCCAGACCCCTCTGCAGCTAGGCGGCTCAGCTCTGTGATGGTCTTCTCCACTCTATCCTGCCTCGCTCTGTCTGCTGGTCTGCTCTGTGCTGGTCTGTTCAGCTCCACGCCAGTCTGCTCTGCAGGCTGATGTCTTTGGTGTTTCAGCTACAGCGCAGGAAAGGCAGTCGTCGATCTTCAGTCTTCAGTGGAAAGTGCTTTCGGAGCCAAAGGGGAGCTGGCTAATATAGATATAAGTGCCTGCCCCTAGTCCCTGATTGGTCAGAATAGAGCCATTCTGATTGGTCAGAGCTGTGCAGCTCTGGATTGGATGGGGAAGGCCTCAGTCCTTTTGGTTGAAAGGGGACTCCAGGAACTCTTTCTAAGGATTGACTCAGGGAGCAGTAACTCAGTTCAGGCAGGCAGAGAGTGCAATTTGGGCGAGAGGCCCCTGTGCAGAAATGACTGCTAGGCTCTGCTTTTTAATTAATTAATTAATTAATTAAAGTGTAGAAAGACAAAAAGTTATGGGAAGTCAGTTGATTCAGAAGTAGGGGCCTCTATGCTCCAGTTTACCTGGCAAAGTCTAAGTTTACACTTATTTTTCTGGCATAATGAAGAATAGCATCTCTTTCACTCTTAAAAGTATCCCAGTTCTGGATGATAAGTGGCATGTTCACCTTAGAAGAGAGAGGATATAGGGAGAGCTGATACATTTTAGGAAGTATGGTTTGACCAGTGGGCAGCTGGAGATTTTTTTGAGGTAAAAGAGTAAGTATAGAAACAGTTAAGACTGCAGAGAGACGGAATGTAGTAGGTTACGACCTAAAACTGGAATATTAATTTTACCATAGTAGCAATGGAACAGGTTTAGATTCAGGCTATGTGCAATAGCCGGGGTAGTTGAAATGGAGTTGTAACAACTGGGTCTTTGGAGGAGAGAAAGACTAGAGGTTACCCATGAATGAACATAAGAGTTGGGTTAGAGAATAACATTTTAGGGCAAGTAGAGACTGAGAGAAAGATTTGGAGACAAATAGCAGCTACTTAGAATAGGACTTGGTAAGGCTGAATGATGTAAATTCTAACCGAGAAGGGATTTTTCAGTAAGTGTGGAAGAGCAGAGATTTGGAAATGTCATTAAGAAATCAAGATAATTGTTACCCATAATACTCCCTCCCCCAGTCTCATGGGTATGGGTGGTAAAATGTCAGGTAGATGTAGTCTCCACCCAAGAGCACTGTGTTTTGGGGGAGCCAGGTTTCAGATAGGGTAAGGAATTGAAGGGTAGGGATTTAGGGAAGTTTATTTACAAACTAAATGAAATTCTAGAAGAACTGCAGGAAAAAGAACACATTTATTAGGGTATGATTATAGAGAAAAGACGGGGTCGGAATGGGGGACCTTTCCTTTTGGGAAAAGAGTGAATTACACACACACACACACACACACACACACAAAACCAATAATAGAATTTACTTTCTTCCTTATTCTAATCTGGAGTTGTCTAGTCTGGGTTCCCTGAGAGGCTATCTTATTGCAGTGTTTAGGGACTGGCTTTGACTAGTTCATTTAATTTATTAGTGATGGGACTTCAATGGTTGCCATTCTGCTAGTGTATGCTTTTAATGAATCTGTTTGAATGTACACATATGTAGTTTGTAATTATTTTGACTTCTCCCCACATTGTTTGTTACTTTCTTTGAAGGAAAGAAATGTTTGACCTTCATTTGAAAATTAAACTCTTTTGGAATAATGGATCATACAGAAAGAGGAAAAGGCTAAGAGTTATCTAGATAACAATTCTATTTCTAGAATTTAGGGCATGCAAGGTTATATGCATTGTGGTCATCCTTAATCTTTAAACCTTTTGTTCCTGTTTCCTTTCATATTAGCAATGTTTCACAAATACATTCCCCTTTTTTCTACCTGTATATCCTTGTTCATATTTAAACTTCTACTTAGAAAGAAATGTTGCTCCATCACTTGCTCTTCCATAGTCTCTCTTGTGTGAGTGCTGTCTCTCTTATGATTTATTAGTAATGACTACTTTTTAATGGCTCTTCGAAGTTAGACACATTAAATGCTTTTTCTCATCAAACCTTCACAATAACCCTGAAAAGTAGGTATTACTATCCCTATTTTGAAGATAAGAAAACTGAGTTTCCAGGAGGTTAATTAAAACGCACTGTTACATAGCTATTAAATGGTAGAGTAGGATTTCAACCTAGGATTAATTCCAAAGTCACCTCCTACATACACCTTAGCATGTAGATGCAATGTATATATGCTCCTTTTGTAGTATCCCTCCAAGTTTGTGGAGATGTTCCTTTAACCCCCCCCCCCCCAGCTTTAGTGAGATATAATTGGCATATAATACTTTGTGAGTTTAAGGTGTACGATGTGATGATTAGATACACATATATATGGCAAAATGATGTTCTTTTCTTAGTAAAGGCTTTTTGAGTCCTCTACTCAGCTATGCTCTTTCCTTTCTATGTCTGTAACACTTGTACTTTATGCTTTTATTTCTGTGAAACCCCCCCCCCCCCATGGCCATTTATAAATATGTATACTTTCTCTGTTTTCCCACTGAACCTGTAACCAGTTTGTATTTGTGAATCTGTAGAATTATATGACATTGGTTTCCAGGTTTGTTACCCCTAAAAGTTGTGAGCTTGAGACTAGGGACTGTGATCTTTTTTTTTTTTTTCTTTTTTTTAACAGAGGCAGAGATAGACACAGGGACAGACAGACAGAAACAGAGAGAGATTAGAAGCATCAATCATTAGTTTCTCATTGCGCGTTGCGACTTCTTAGTTGTTCATTGATTGCTTTCTCATATGTGCCTTGACCATGGGCCTTCAGCAGACCGAGTAACCCCTTGCTGGAGCCAGCGACCTTGGGTCTCGAACCTGGATCCTTCCGCATCCCAGTCCAATGCTCTATCTACCGCGCCACTGCCTGGTCAGGCTAGGGACTGTAATCTTATGTGTCTTGATATTGTTAGCACTGAGAAATATGCCTGGCGAATAGATGCTCAATACATGTTGCTGAATGAATTTTGAATCAATTGTATCATCTTTACCTGTGAACTTGTCTGTTTTTTCTTCGTACACTGTAAATTGTTTGAAGGTAGTAATCAAGATTTTATTTACCTTTATATCTTTAACATTCTCTCTCCCAGGTTACTCAATAAATACCTGTTGATTTATATTTATACTTTAAAACAACCAAAATATTTCTGCTCTCAAATAATTTTGCTCTCAAATAATTTTGAATGTCAGTACTTTCAAATACATTTTTAGAATTAAAAAAAAGTTAATTTAAAAGCAAACATGTTGTCCTGACCAGGTGGTAGCGTAGTGGATAGAGCATCGGACTGGGATGCGGAGGACCCAGGTTTGAAACCCAGGGGTCACTGGCTTGGGCGTGGGCTCATCTGGTTTGAGCAAGGCTTACCAGCTTGAGCCCAAGGTTGCTGGCTTGAGCAAGGGATCACTGGGTCTGCTGTATCACCCTGATCAAGGTACACATGATAAGGCAATCAATGAACAACTAAGGTGCTGCAACGAAGAATTGATGCTTCTCATCTCTCTCACTTCCTGTCTGTCTGTCTCTATCTGTCCTTCTCTTTGTCTCTGTCTCTTTCTGTCTCTGTCAAAAAAGAAAAACAAACATGTTATTCTTGTGGTTATAGACTTACACTCTTGCAGTGGGACATTATCATCCATTAATGCTGTTCCAGTAGGCTGTCCAATCTAGTGCTGTTTTAAATTTAATTTCTTTTCAAATTAAGCTAGAAGCAACATTTTCAAATAAAGAAAGTATACCAGAAGTTTTAAATACTGTATCTGTAAGGTGGCCAAGTTCAGCATATATTATTAACTGATAATGAATGATGTCTTCAGAGTTAAACTTTGGTGACTATTCATTCCTGCCTGTTTAACTGTTTCTAAAAAAACAGCTCACTTTGTATTCATATGTGGTCAGGTTTTTTGGTTTGTAACTGTGGTTATTACTTGCATACTCACGGCTTTTTGTGACTTTGTTTCTGTCTTGCTGCAGGCAGCTTGATATTTTTTTCAAATAGAGTCACCGTTTCTGACTTCTGTCAGTATTAAAGCTTATAAAAGGTAAGAAATACCATTAGATGATTATTTTTATACTTTAACTGGTTATTGATTTTGTAGTTTTTATCAATGAACAAATATATTCGGATAAAGTAACTTGAATGAAAAAGTGATTTTGATAGGTTTTATTATCAAGGATTATAAATTCAAACTCCTAAAAAAAAAAATAAAGAAGCCAGTAAAAAATAAAAAAAAACCAAGCTCTGTTGAATTTCCTACTTGCTCATGACTGTCTAGTGGGGGAGAATGAAAGATTTCCTGTTTCTATTACATAGTTTTTATTCACTTATTTGCTTTAGTGATATGCTTTTTTCTTTTTGGTCATTTTTAAAATTAAAGAAATAATTCAAAATAATCTGTCTTATTAGACTTTCTGTATGTTAAAATAACTCAAACTTACTTGAAAATTAATATTCAATACATATTCAACTTTAATTATGCTATAGGAAAACATTATTTCGATCTGTGTAATTGGAGAATATAAAAGTCACCAGTTGTTGAGCCAAAAGTTGAAAAACAAGGTATTTATAACAAATACTTGCATATATCCTTATATTTACAAGAAACAACATGGGAGTTGTATTACTATCCTGCCAAGAAACTAGTTATATGTTTTATATTTTGCTATTTACTAACTTCCATTTTTATTTTAGAGGAATGTATTTGTAGATCTATTTTTTATAAAATGAACTTTTAATTTTTGAGAACATAAAAATTTTAATGGATCTTTTAAAGTTTTTAATAATTATTTATGGTGAATTGAAAACTCAACATGTTGCTTGATCCTAAACTGAATAACATTAAATAAGATAGATCTAAAGAAATATAAATAGTCAATAGTTTATTAGAATTTTTATTACTTTCATTTTTTTAGTGATATTATTTAAAAATAGATATCTTTGCTTATAACACGAGTACACTTTTGTATAATACTGTTTCTTCCTGATTTGCATTTACTGTCTGCTAAATTATAGAAGTTTTAAAATCTCATTTAGTTTTTCTTTTAAAAAACGGGTTTGCTTTTGCAATTGTTTATAATAACTTGAATGCCCACTGTATTTAATTAGTAGTAATTTAAGCCCCAGTGATGTAAAATGAAAAATCCATGATGTTATGATTTCCATGTACCTCAAAGTTTAATGGGTGAAATATATCTGAATAAATAGTTTAAATGTACTATGGGAAGTGTTCTATTAATTACTGATTCATATGTGATCCCTGAGAACACTTAAGTCAGCCAGGGGTGGTTGTGGTTGTAGTTGTGGGGATGAAGAGAAGGCTTCACTGGGAATAAAACTTTAAAGTTGAATTGATAATCCTTCAGGCAGGCAAGGGAGGAAGAACATTTGGATTGCAAAGGCACACCTGCAAAGGCACAGAGGTATGATCACGAGGTGTTTAAGCAATCATATGTAGTAAGTTGTGATACTATTGCTGAGGGTGGAAGGTTGTCTGGGGCCAGCTTCAGTTACCAAGTAAGGAGTTTGAATTTGGACCTGTATGTTAGAGTTGTAAAATTAATACCTAGTATTAGAAGCAGTAATAATATTAATGCTTGGTGTTGCTGAGTATCCTAAAGATTGAAGAATGCAAAGTGGGGATCATCAGGGTATGAGAGAATGCATGCATGATGCCTCAACCAGTTAATTCATTTAACAGATTATTTTGTCTGTTATATGCAAGGTACTATGCGAAGCACTATAGATATGATGGAGAACAAAATAATAATTCCCTGCCCAACTGGAATTTATGTTACAAATAAGTCTAATATAATCCATCCTTCCTATCTACCCCTTTTCCCCCACCCCTGGCCTCTTGTCTCTTGTCTCTCTTGTAATTTTTGGCCTACATCATGACTAACTAATTCTTTTACAATTCCTTTTTGTCTTCCTCATGGTTAACATAGTCAACTCTGTCCAATTACTGCTAAAAAATATGCTGAATTTGTGACACCCTCTCCACATTTATTGTTTTTCCTCTGAGCTATAAATTGAGGTTGAGGCATTACTTTTTTTTTTTTTTTGTATTTTTTGTATTTTTGTATTTTTTCCGAAACTGGTAACAGGGAGAGACAGTCAGACAGACTCCCGCATGCGCCCGACCGGGATCCACCCGGCGTGCCCACCAGGGGCAACGCTCTGCCCACCAGGGGGCGATGCTCTGCCCCTCTGGGGCATCGCTCTGTCGTGACCAGAGCCACTCTAGTGTCTGGGGCAGAGGCCAAGGAGCCATCCCCAGCGCCCGGGCCATCTTTGCTCCAATGGAGCCTTGGCTGCGGGAGGGGAAGAGAGAGACAGAGAGGAAGGAGAGGGGGAGGGGTGGAGAAGCAGATGGGCGCTTCTCCTGTGTGCCCTGGCCGGGAATCGAACCCGGGACTTCTGCACGCCAGACCGACGCTCTACCACTGAGCCAACCGGCCAGGGAGGCATTACTTTTTTTTGTGAAAGAAAAAGAGAGAGACAGAGAGAGCGACAGACAGGGACAGACAAACTGGAAGGGAGAGAGATGAGAAGCATCAATTCGTTGTGGCTCCTTAGTTATTCATTGATTGCTTTTTCATATATGCCTTGACTGGGGGGAGAGGGGGATACAGCAGAGCAAATGACCCCTTGCTCAAGCCAGCAGTCTTGGGCTCAAGCCAGTGACCTTGGGCTTCAAGCCAGCAACCTGTGGCCTCAAGCCAGTGACCATGGGGTCATGTCCAGGAACCCACACTCAAGCCAGCGAGCCTGCACTCAAGCTGGTGAGCTGGTTCTCTAGCCAGATGAGCCAGCGCTCAAGCTGGTGACCTTAGGGTTTCAAGGATGCAGACTGGATCCTCTGCATCCTAGTCTGATACTGTACCCACTGCACCACTTCCTGGTCAGGCTACTTTGTTTTTCTTTTAAATTGAAATACTTATTGAGGTAACTGTAGATTAATAATCTCTTGTACACTTTGTCCAGTTTCCCTCAATGGTAACATTTTGCAAAACTTTAGTATAGTATGGGAACAGTATACTAACATTGATACGTATCCACTTATCTCATTCATATTTCTCTACCTTTTTTTTTGTATTTTTCTGAAGCTGGAAACGGGGAGAGACAGTCAGACAGACTCCCGAATGCGCCCAACTGGATCCACCCGGCACGCCCACCAGGGCGTTGCTCTGTTGCGATCAGAGCCATTCTAGCGCCTGGGGCAGAGGCCAAGGAGCCATCCCCAGTGCCTGGGCCATCTTTGCTCCAATGGAGCCTCGGCTGCGGGAGGGGAAGAGAGAGACAGAGAGGAAGGAGAGGGGGAGGGGTGGAGAAGCAGATGGGCGCTTCTCCTGTGTGCCCTGGCCGGGAATCGAACCCGGGACTTCTGCACGCCAGACCGACGCTCTACCACTGAGCCAACCGGCCAGGGCCCATATTTCTCTACTTTTAGTTGCATTTCTTTGTTGTGTGTATATTAGGTTGTATAAAATTTTATTATATGCCTAGGTTCATGTATTCATCACTACATTGAAGTACTAAACACTTTGAACACTCCTGTAATCCCTTGTGTGCCACCTTTATAACCACACTCACCCTCTCTGCAATCCCTAAACCATGACAACCCCTAGTCTGTCCTTTTTTCAAAATGTTGTCATTTCAAGAATGTTATATAAGTATAATCATGTAGAATGTAACTTATTTGGAATTGACTTTTCTTATTCAGCAGGATTCCTGGAGATTTATCCAAGTTGTTGCCTATACATATAGTTTGTTCCTTTTTAGTGTAGGTAGTATTTTGTGGTATGTATTTACCTGTTGAAGGATTTTTACATTGAATCCAGATTTTGACTATTACAAATAAAGTTACTATGAACATTTGTGTGCCAGTAAGTCTTTGTGTGAACATGTGTTTTCAT